>NC_138828.1:70182519-71382519 GCF_965183815.1 Platalea leucorodia | reverse complement strand
TTTATTTGCTTTGCATTTGGAATCTAAAAATTTAAAATGCAGGCATTGAAAAGACACCAATGTCATGTATATCATTCCTTCTTCTAACAAAGAAGCAATGACAAGAAAGTAGCAATTTAAGTGAGTGCTCCTTCTGAACCTTAACAGCTCTAAATCTGGCAAATTCAGAGAAAGGAGAGGAATATGTTGTTTAAGGCAGTCTTCAGACTGGAGAATATGTTTCCAAAGGACAATATTTTTCAAAAGATTTTTCCTTTGGAGTAGATAATCACTGGCAATAAGCAAAGAACTGGAAAAAGTCATAGTCCTGAGCAATATTTCAGAGTGTTTTGGAAATGTTATGAGCTGTTGATAGCTTTTGCCAGGAAAAAAGGGAAGGACAGGGAACTATGACAAAAAAGTTTGCTGAAAAACAACAGACAAACCATTAATCCTCATGTTAGCTCATGCCCAAGCAAATAGAAAAGCATTTGGCACTTCTGTTTTTTCTTTTTTTTTTTTTTTTTGGTTTTGTTTTGTTTTTGTTGTTGTTGTTGTTGTTTGATTGGTTGGGGTTTTTTTTGGGGGGGGGAGGTGGTGGTTGTCTGCTTTTTTTTAAGATCAAGACTTGGATTCAAAAGAAGGACCTGTTAAAGCTTTCACTGGTATTTCTGTAAAATGCATCCTTTTATTCCACCTCCCACAAATGTCTTTTAGTTATAAGGTCTCAAGAATATGGGATCTTAATTTATCTTCAGTGGTTAGAACAGAAATAATGGGTCTCTTCTTTGCTAATTTGAGGAAAACAGCTTTATGGGATTTTATTTGTTTGCCTTTGTTTCTGATGAACTAAAGGAAAGCCAAGGATGACTCTTACATTTAAATCTGAAAGTGTCAGTAATCATAACAGTGATTTCCCAAAGAAGAAAACCCTGTAGCCTAAATACAGTTCCTTGTGACAGGTATGTCACCTACAATTATCTGTCTTGTCTTCTGAAATAATGACAATAAGAACATCCCTTAAAAGACTTCTCAATAAGGGGCTAAACTTATATATGTTCAGTGGAAATTCAATGCAGAGAGAAGCTCCAATATTTCAGACTTCTTATAAATGAAAATATTTAAGTCAAATATGTAAGTGGCCATTGTGTTCCTATATCATGAAAAGCAAAGTCTTTGCATAGTGAGATGGCTAATTTATCTCTGAAGCAAAATTTAATGTTTAAAAGCTGGATAGAAATGCTGCCTGAATGGATAGAATTCTTTTTCATCTAATATTATGCTGGTACGAATGTGTTAACAGTGAAATGTGTTTTCCATATTCAACTCTACTGTGAAAGTAGCTTCTAAAGCAGCAAATATTTATATCAGTGCTTACCTGGTGCACAAGGAAGTACTCTCCTTGGATACAGTGGGATCACTCATGTGAACGATATTAAATGATATAGGAGAGGTTGTGCTGACCTGGACAAAGTGTGGAACTGACAGAGAGCAAGAACTTCTCATACATCTCAACTCCATGGAGCAGAAGAACAGCACCAAGGATTTCCCAGCATTCATAGAAAATCATAAATGTGAAGAGTTAAATTGAATTCCACTGAGTCAACAGCAACTTCTTTATTTATTTCAGTGGAGACAGCTTTGCCACAGGACTTTTCTGATACATTTTAGCATAACATCTAAAAACAGTCCATTGTCTGGGTTTTTTTGTTTCTTTTCGCAGGTGCTTATGCATCTCTCCAATGAAGCACAAAGGTTGTGAATGAAAATGTCCTATTATTTGGCTGCTCTTGTAGTATTTTTCTCTATATGTGATATTTGCTCTATAGTGATATTTTTCTCTATAGTGATATTTGCTTTACACAACTGTCATCTTTTCCTCTTCCCTCTTACAGTACTGTGTGTTACACTGCACTTTCTTTCCTGCAACAGTTTCCCTTCTAACCTGTGAAACCTGTATCAGCAAATATGAAAAAAAGAGAAGGAAAAAAAAAGACATGACCTGATGAGAAACAGACAAATAAGGATTATTGCAGTATTGCTGAGAAAGAGGTATTTCTGCTGTTGTTTTTTCCTCTAGCTGTCAGTACACGAGCCCTAAAGGGCTCACTCCTTGTGACGTGGCAGAGAAAACACAATTGCACTTTCTGTAGCTGATCTACCAGAGACAAAAGCAGCACTACAAATGCAGTTTTAGTGGGAGGCTTCTACGCACACTTTAGATTCTATTTATCAGAAATCTTCTTCCGATGCTTGCAAAACCTCAGTCCAACTGACTGCAAGTAAGTCGGGCTTCTTCCAGAATATCTTTTGTGTTTATTCCAGAGCACCTTTTATTTTTTCTCTCTCCTTCCTCACACTGACTTGCACTCCCTCCCTCCCTCCCTGACTGCAGTCTCACCACCAGTTTCAAAACACAAGAATTCTTCTACCACCTCGCGAGGAGGTGAGCTGCGGGGTAACACTGCTCTGTTAGAGAAGGGGAATGTGGAAGCTAAGCCATTTGCTGCATTTTCTCACTGACTAATAATAGAGTTTTCAGGCTTTGCCTTGCCAAATGTCACAAGATCAGGAGTCTGGAGAAAACAGAACTGGGGAGAAGGAGGCTTAAAAATATCATTTAAATAGGTGCTCCTTTCCTTTTATTTCTACTCCTGTTAGGCCCTGCTGCACCTTGCAAATCTAGGGATCAGATTTACAAGCATTTTGGTCAGAATGGCCTAGAAGAAGGGAATTTATTTCCTTATTTATTCAACACAATTTAAGATTTCTGGAGATTTTTCTGAGATTCTGAGGGCTTTAAGAAAAACATAGAATATCATGATACTCAGGACAAAATTCTAATAGCACTGGGAATAATGATATTGCGGCCTAATTCCATTAATTTAAGATGGTTTTTGTTGTTGGGTTTTTTCCTTTAAAATATCATAATTGCAAATTATTTTTCTGAGTCATCCTTTTCTTCCGGTCAGTGGCACAGTATGATTTGCTTCTGTGGCAGATAATGTAATGAATGACTTCACACTGACCTTTGCAAGCGGTTTTAGGTTTTCTTACTTTCTTACAATGTTTCCTCTTTTAAGACAGCTTGTGTACAAACAGGTTTCCAACAGACAGGCACTCTTTCCCCTGATGGAGGAGGGAAGTGAACATCGGGGTCAGTGAAGGAAGTAGGGCAGGGCACCCCTTGGGGCTCCACTCTGCAACAGATGGCGGCTTTGCTGAGCAAAGGTGCACATTCTGCAGTCAGGCACAAGGCATAAATCACAAGCCATAATCCCACATAACTATATGTGGCATTAGTAAAACAGGATGTGATCAAGCATATAAGCCCCAGCCCACTCATTGAACTGAATATATAAACTATTACCTTATAGGTTACTCAATATGGGGTAGAAACCAAGTCCTCCTGGTGATGATGTCAGTGGGCTGACACAAACGCCCATGCATTTACTTTGCAGCAGTAGGACAAGTACTTTTTATACTTCACTGCTTAAAATTGGTCAGTAATCTAGAAATTCTGGCCTCTTGTTGCAAAGATTTGTGCTTGTGAGTAACCATAGTGCCATGAGCAGGGCTGTTGTAAGCAATGCAGCAGTTTGCTGTCAATGAGTTTCTTTAGACTTGCAGGCTTAGGGGCTCAGTAATTTTTGTAAGAAAGATCATATGATTCATAGCTTTCAATATTTATTTGCAACATTTCCATTCCAGCTGAGTGCGGAAACTGTTAATTTATTCCTTTTCTCTGTCTCTCAGTTCTTGAGAAGCCATATCCACAGCTCTTCACAGCTGTAATGCATCCTTAATGCTGCTGAGGGGAACTCTGGCCCTGAATAATTGTAATTTCCATGTTGTTGTCACTTTTCTGTCCCTGGTACTGAGAGGCTTTCAATGTTTTGACACCTTTCCTGTGCTTTCTCCAGCCTGAAGTTCCCTTGTTTGTCTCTCGCATGGTGCATTTTAATTCCAGGGTGTGTAACTGCTAATGCATTATTGCAGTCAGCATTGAAACTCTGAGAAAACAAACTGGGTAGAACAGGGAAAGAGTTTGGAAAACAGAACTGATTTATTTACTGTATGTGTTCTGGCCCTCCCATCTTAAAAAGATGCAGAGGAAGGCAAGAAAATGATCAAAGTATGAAAAGCTTCCCTACAACTAGAACTTTTTAATTTTGAAAAAAGACAGTGTATATGATAAAGGTCTGTAACATGCACGAATAGCATAAAGAAGTGGTTGTTCTGTGCCACAGTCAGGAACAAGGAGACTTAGTGAAATAATAGAATCAGCACTTTAAATGTATGATAGCACTTTTTTCCCTTTATATGTAATTTAAATGATGACTCAATTTGTGAGGAGGTCAAAATTATAAATTGGTTCAAAAAGGTATTAGGCAAATTCATGAATAATAGCTGTATGAAATACAATGGCCCAGAGGTAACCTCCAGCTTGAGGAGTCTCTAAACTACTGATTGCTGTCGTCTGTCAAAGGAAGGGTCATACTATATGCACCTTATTCTTCCACAAGCATCAGCTACTGTCCACTGTTAGTAAAAGGGACTGATCTGGAACAATGAAAAATATGCCCATTGCTTTTGTTTAAGACTGAAGATTGATATCCAAGAGTTTTTAAATAGCATAGAAGAAGTGGGAATGCAACTACAAATGTATTAATATCAAGAAATATGAAGAATTATTTACAGTGCTACAATGAAGCATAACTAGGAACAATAGATTAGACTGAAAACTCAGCTTAGATGAAATTCTGAAAAAAAAAATGTATTTAGATTAGGAACACTCTCTTCCTAGAGCTACTAGAAACAAAAATCACTTGAAAATGTACACTCTTTGAGAGGGAATCCTGAACTGACATCCGGATGGTGTAAGTTAAATGCCACAAGAGATGAGTTTACTTCAGTGGATCACAACACGCTGGTTTGTAGCTAAGTTGTGTATTGCACCGTAATAGCATACTTCAGAAAGTATGGGTCAAGTATGCTCTGAATTGTGCCTAATGTGACTTCATAGAATTGATGCCAGATTTCTTTATATCAAACAAATCTGTTCTTGGTAATGGTGTAAACTTGATGTAAGTTAGCCTCAGAGATTTTTCCTTGGTTTACTGAGAACAGATCTGGACCCAATACCTCAAATTTGAAAGACATCTCCAGGAGAAGTTTGTTTCTGTTTTAGAACTTTTGGGATGGTAAATAAATGGTATTAACTTTAAAGGCCTCTCAGAAGTCTTAAAATTTATGCAAAGCTTTTAATGACTACCAGCATTTCCATAAAGTGGAATGTTATATAGCAGAAACATGTTGTCTTAAAGCCTTGTCTATCTTGGGCAATGCCATTATCTCCGTTTCTCCCTGGAAAGCAGAATCACTGGGAGGCTGAAGGACAAATAGATCAGGTAGAAGAGACCATGATGGAAGAGGTCAGGAGGAAAGAGACAGAGATTGCTCAGACTTGTGAGAGGCAGATAGACTCATCCTCATTTTGTCTCCCATGGCAAATACAGATATTTATACAACCACAAGAATTTTCCCCAAGTTCTGTCAATAAAATTGAAAAACTAAAAAATAACTTATACACTTTTTGTCTGTTAACGAGATTGAAATACCTGTAGGTTGACCTTAGCTCTAACTGTGCTTTCAGGAATGGAATTTTCTTCTTTCACCACACAGTCTTTTTTCAACAAGGTGGATATTTATGGACATGTAAATGATTCTATAAGCAGTGATTTAGAGGCTAAATTGGAGCACACTTGAAATATTACTTTATGAATTTCTTATCTATTTGCTCAATTCCTCTTTCTAGTGATTTTTTTTAAAAGTGTGCAAAGGAGGTAATGTATAATTTCTATTGTCTTCTAATAATATTTGGGTAATCTCTACAGAGCACATTTGAAGCTCTTTCCATTAGTATTACATCAAATATAAGATGATATTATTTTTATAAGAATGAACTTTTTTGACAGAAGATGGCTTGAATTTTTAATGCTACTTGCAATTCTTGAAGACTGGGCAGACTGAAAGTCTAACTTATTAAACCAAACAGCGTCTGGAAGTTCCAAAGAAAACATGAACCCTAAAACTAAAAAGTATGACATAAATGTAATGGCACAATTGTTTGGTTAATAGGTCATATTTTCTGACCAATGGTGTGTGTTGTGATTAATAAAATACCCTTGCATAAACTAGACTTTACAGAGATTTAAGACTGAAATTTAAGAATGATAAGCATTTAAACAGAAAACATCCCAGAACACTATGATGCATAATGAATGTAAACTAATATAACCGTGAAGGATTTCAAATATAAAAAGGGATAATTCCAAAAAGAAATGTATCCAGAAAACAGCTCCTACCAGCACTTATGTGATTTACAAACATTTTGAAAGGCTCACTTAATTTTTACTTCATGCAACTTCATTCTAACTTAGTGAAGCTGCAAATAGCTTTGCCCTAAATTTGCCGTGTATAACTAAGAGATTATAACTATAGATATTGAATTTACTGGGGAAGGAACTTCCCAAATGCTAGCTAAGACTGAGGGATATCTTAGGAAACTGTGCAAGTCTGTATGTGCATATGTGCCTTTACTTTTTCCTTATTCTCTACATGCCAGCATGAGATATGCCTGCTTTATGCTGGCTGCTATTCAGACCATGGAATTGAAACAGCAGCTAGAAATCCTATACAGGATGGAGAAATGTCATAACCTTTCTTGCTTTCTCCAGCCATGCATCCTGTGCTGTTCAGTTGCTAAAGACTGGCAGGAGAAGTCACACAGTAAAGTCTGCACTACCAGAAAATGTATAAATTAGAATATAGCTTGTTAGCCTGGAAAAAGGGCTGTAACCTGTTAGTGAAGTGGCATGAACCACTGACTGACCACATGTAAACTAAAAATCTAAGTGTACCTTATTAGGCAGTCAGTTCTGATTTCTTACAAAACCTGTAACAAATAGAAGAACAGTAGCTACTTCTTGTTGAAGTCAGATTAAGAGATCCGACCATGAGAAATTAGAAAATACCCCCAAAAAGAGACGCAGGAAGCCTGGTTTCCCACATCATTCTAGCTTGGCTGTCTAATTCTGAGTCTCCATATTCAGGCTAGTGCTGAGTTAGAAGGAGGGAGTGGGTGCATTTCTCTTTCCTTAGACCTTTTTACTCTTTATAATCTTTAAGTCTTTATAAGCACTAAATATTATTTGGAACTTTGATTTCCCACATTTTATTACTCTGTGAAGCCTTTCTTGGTTTTGAACTGAATTGAAATCCAGAAATCGCCAGACTAATCTCATCACCTTCTACAACAAAATAACATTTTCTGTTGACATGGGGAGAGCAGTGGATATTGTTTACCTGGACTTCAGCAAAGCATTGGACACTATTTCCCACAACCTTCTCCTGGACTGACTGGCGAGATACAGATTGGATGGGTTGTCTGTGAGATGTGTAGGAAATTGGTTCACAGTCTGCACCCAGAGGGTAGTAATCAATGGTTTTCATTCAGGCTGGCAGCCTGTCACAACTGGGATTCCCCTGCGGATTGAAAGTATCCTCACCAAGTTTGCTAATGACACAAAATGGGTGGTGAGGTGGACACGTCATCTTACTTACTTACTGGAGAATGTGTTTTAGCAAAAGATGGTATTTTAAAGCAGCTTGACTAATCTTTAACTATATAATCAAATACTGAAAAGTTCCATTTCTTGGTGAATTGAAGTTGAAAAAAGTTTTTTGAGGTATGAGTGCTACCTTTTCAGCTACTTTTTTTTCCCAATTTTTATCCCATTTCCAATTAATGAGTTTTAAATATGTTAGTTGCCAGCTGCAGTAATAAAATATCTCCCAGCATGTGGGGCTGATAATCATGATTTTCTTAAACTTATCACATTATGGGATTTCGTGCTACTTTATCTATCCAGCAGTACACAGTGTTCATCTGAGCAACCCAGCTGACATAATGAAATGTAATTATTCTTTTCAATTGTTCATTTTAAATGTAATTGTATTTTTAAATTACTGTGCAATTTAATAAAATCATGGAATATAATTGCCTTCTTTCAACTTGTATGTTATAGAATATTATCATCTTCTAAACTTCCATGCATTCTTCTGTCTTTACCTTAAATTTATGGTTAGCATGATTTGAATTAATATCTAGTTATTGTTCATTCTGCGTCATCTTGCTAACTTATTGACTGTTCTGGGCATACCCTGTGGTCTTTAAATTTTACATAATTTCTGAAGTAACCCTGCTTCAAGTCATGTGGACCTCAATACTATCAGTTTCCTAAATCTTCACAGATTAAACATAGATGCTTACTTGATTGTGAGGTAACAGTGTTCCCCAAAAACCAGTGCACAGCTGCACCACAAATGGAGAACATTGAAGAAATTGACAGAAGAGTCGCAAGCATTTCCTGGCTCAAAATATTTCTATAGATGAGAAACAGATTGCTTAGCTTCTGGGCTGGCTTGTCTCAAGTGAATGGCAGTTTTAACCGTGAAGCTTAAACTGAGTTTCAGTTCCTGTTGATGTTTGCCTGTGGCTGTAGAGATGGTGAAGTCTGTTCAGGTGAAGTCTGTGCAGATTTACCAAAATACCCATGGACAGAAGCAAGGGCAAGCCTTGGATTCTCAAACCTGTTTTACTTTACACAGTGAAGCAGGATCAGCAGCAGACTTGCTTTATCAGCTACTGAGTTATTGTTCTCAATGCATTTTTCATAAAGCGGACAAAAACCCCCATAAATCCATAGTGGTTCCTGCTTCAGAGTCTTTACAATGGAGGAATCAAACTTGCTGCTAAGGAACTGAACTTGTAAATTTCACATTCAATAAACATAAAGATTTATGCCTTGAAACTCAGCTAGTCAAGAACCAACATCCATAAAGGGGAATTTTTGAAAGAACAAGTGTTTTGTTTTGTTTCCAAGATGACCTTAAGAATATAATCTTGGAGATATTTCTCATGGATTGAAGTGGAGCCAGATTCTTCTCTTCACAGCCCTGTGTCCTGACAGTAGCACTAAATCCTTGAGTACTCCAGATTTCCTGAATGGTTCTGTCCTCTAGCAGAATTAGCCTCTGTGTAATCTGTAAGAAACAAGAGGTCCCCTTTCTGTGAAATGGGGAAGAATCACAACTATGATGCTTCTGCACCAGCTCAAGCCACATCCATCTGGCACGACGTTTAAGACCCTCATCTCTGTAGTGCATCAGTCCTTCATGAAGATCAATTAATCCATCTTCATAACACTCCAGGTGTTTTATCATCTCTACTTTACTCAGACCCCAGGAGAATAATAAAGATCAGACAAAAATGATTTATGTATTGAACCACATTTTTAGAGGTCTGTGCTAATGATTTAACCAAGTTATCTGTCCCATCTTCATGTATTCTCTCAATTTCTGATTTATTAAAAGAAAAAATAAGTGCAAACTTGTGATCTTTCTACAAATGTCAAGTATCAAACACTTAATGCGATCCTTTTAGGGAGAGGGAGAGAATGAGACAACTGCAGGAATTATTTTTTAAAATTACATGCTTTTAGATTCCCTGTTTCATACTATACTTTCTGACTTCAAGGAGTTACATCAAAATAAGCTGCTAAAAGATAAACCAAACAGGCAGGGAACAGACACAAGCCTTGAAAGACAGGAAGGCTTCCTGTGGGGAAATACCCTCTGTCTCCATCAGTCTGGGAGTTTCCTCTTCCCAAGTTTTAGCACAAGGCTAAAGGGAATCATTAGGAACAGGGTGGGATGGGTTCTCAGTGGTCAAAAATGCAGAGCAGAAGGAAGAGCAGAGTGAGACAGGTGACATCCTCTCCCAGAAGCAGCCGGGGCTCCAGTAAACATTAACTGAAGTTTGAATTTGGGCACAGAACTATGAGTCTGTGTCTTTTGTTCTATGAACCTATTTTTGCAAATACTTGAGAAGAGACATCTGAATAAAGCATTGTTCTGAAAATGCTGTTTCTAAGCCTTTTGAATATATGAAACACCAACTCCTGAAGGAAAGCTCTTAAACATGTGAACAGTAATCTGAGCTTTCATTGTTAATATGATTAAAAACCAGGGTACTACAAAGAAGAAACATGGTCTTAAGGGTTTTCCTGCATATATTTCGACTTACAGTCAAGTATAGAAATCCATGCACGAATTCTGGAAAGCTGAGAGTAGGGCTGTCAGCCCTGGCAGAAAGACAATTTCTGTCCCTGGCAGAAAGATAATTTTCTAAAACAAATATTGGCACAATATATATCACCAAATTCTAGAGTTTAAAGCTGGGAAGATTCATCTTGCTGAAGGGGTGCCAACCTGTACCCCCCCTTATGGCATCCAACCCTTATGTAGTTCAGACTTGGCTTCCCTAGGAGGGGGACGTCCCACAGCAAGGCTCTGTGATGCAGGCACTCTGAGGCCCCATGTGTAGGCAGCTGTGCATTACGGGGGAAAGTGTATCCAGGAGCCCTCCCTGCCTTCAGAAGATAAATTCTGGGTGTGTTAACGCAGTTGGCTTTATGAAGACTTATCACTCAGCCTGGGGAGGCTGAAGGGTTGGCTTCTGCTGATGCAGTTTGATCCCCCTTATCCATAACACTTTTTCATTACATTTTCACCTAGGAACTTCTATACTGAATCCAAAGCTCCTGGATGGTTGGCCTAAATAATGTGAAGTTCAGTCACCAGGAGAGTTAAGTGTTGTGTGCCACTGGCAAAGAGACAAGAGAGACCAAGGTGCGAGCAGTGCTTGAGGCCTCTGCAATGGCAGGGAACTGATTAGGAGAGATATGCCCAGATGATCATAGCAGGAAATTCATGACCCGTGCTGTGCAGAAAGATGAAAAAATCCAAGGTTTCCCTCCTCCCCTTGAAGTTACTTTTTTAAGTGTACAAGAACTTCTTGCCACAGCTTTGTGCTGTGAACTCATGTTGAGGCAATTACCTATGATGACATCTAAGTCCCTTTCTGAATTACTTATTTCCAAGAGAGAAACTTGTACAACCTGCACTCTGTGTTCCCAGCTATCTTATGTTACGTTTGACCACACAAAATATACTTTTATTGCTTTGTGATCATCTACCAAGTGATTCAGGTCTCCCTGTAACAGTAACCTGATATTAAGTATATTCTTTGATCTTATCAGTTACTGTGCTAGTAAAATTTTTGCAGCTTTAGCTCAGTTACTGATAAAAATAGGTGTCAAGAATCAATTCCCTGTGGCCTTATGGCTAAAGCTCTATTCCTTACTATTTTCTCAGCAAGAACTGCATTTTGAGATCCATCAGGGGACCAAGTTTTAATTCATTGTACTGCCTTTTAGATCCAAGATCTTGAGATCTGAAATCAGAAACTGAATGGTACTGAGTATTGGAGAAAATCAAATATATAACAATATAATTTGATTGTATCAGTTAGACTTGAAATCATGACATGAAAAGCGAACAGTTGATTTGAAAAGACCTACTTTCCATGAAATCAGGCTGACTGATGCTGAACGTTTCCATAGTCTCTAAATTTAATTGACAGTCTCAAATTAGTTCCTTATTTTTTCCAGGAATTTATGTCTAAGTCCTCTACAATTCCCACAGCCCCTGCTTTTGTTCAGTTTTTCAATCCTGGCACTCCTCCAGTACTTTGAAACTTCTATAGTTTTCAAATGTTTGTTAATTATGAACAGTAATGGATATGCTCAGAGAGAAAGTTTCTCAGCAATTTCCTCTAAGACAATTGGATTTACGTTATTCTCTCCTGCTCAGTTTGATTGGCAAAGCTTTCATTTTACTGCAGTTGCCTTCCATTTTTCCATTGAAAGAGGGCGAATGTTCTGTGCCCTTCACAGCCATGCAAGGGATGGATATCCCGTGCTTGTTAATAAGAAAAACTACCAATAATTGCCATTCCTCTAGTTTTCTTTACTGATGTTTCTTAATTTGTTGCTTCTATAATCCTTGTTATTTAGTTTTCTTCTTACGTGTACTTTAAACATAGGTTATATTATATTATTGCTTCTGTATGCCTTTTTAAAACATCAGGACTAGAGTCTTTTGCTTTGGGCATAGGTACCTGCATAGCCATTGCAGGTTGATATGCCTGGGAGATATGTTGCACTAGAAGAGCGAATAGTGCATGTCAGTGAACCTGTAACAAATCTGATCTTATTCAGGCATAGACTGAGTGTTTTTTGTCAAGCACAACTTTTTATTCATTTCTATTGATTATGCAACCAGGTCACTATAAATTTCTTGTTTAACACATCCTACCTGGTTTAGCAGTCAATTAACCTGGCAGTGTTTTAAGACTACCTTTTTTAAAGTCTTCAAATACATATACTAATGGTCAATCCTATATTCTTTATGCCTTATGTAAACCAGGTGTCCAGGTCTTGCTGCTAATGCTTGGGAAACTACTGATTTTAGGTCCAATTTGGGTGACAGATAAACAACAATGTTTGGTTTTAGAATCTCTAAGGAAAACTTGGCCCTGAGTCTCAAAGATGAGGAAACATCTTTGAGTCTTTCAATTTATTTATTTATTTATTTAAATAACTTTGGAATAGCTTGACTCTGTTGTTGTTTGAGATAGTAGATCTTAAATTCACTTAAAGCGTTATTCAATATTGTTAGGCCAGTGCATTAATCAAATAGCAGGCTTGGAAAACACACAATAAAAATTTTAACGATAATCTTTTGGTGCCAGTGGGTCGGAAGCACCCACTGTTAAGTGCTGCTGCATTTGGCATCACTGCTGAGGAGTCAACCTCCAGGTTCCACAGTAGCTTATTAACTTAAAATATCCAGCTGCACTGTTTCTCAGCTGTAGTGCTGCAGCCCTTAAGGTAGTCACAATGGATTTATCATGAGGCTAATTCTGCTAGTTCAGAGAAGAGTTTGTTGTCATGATAGATCACTTCTCTACTGCTGGCGAACTTTTGCCTTCCTCAAAACCTTGACTCCCCCTCTGTATATTCAGTGAGGGCATAAGGAAAATACAAGACCATCTCCACATGGATGTGCTGCTGTGTTTTGTATTGTCTCTCAATTAAAGTGGCCTAAGGCTTATTTATCACCCCTCCTCTATTTTTCATTTTCACTTTGTCCCTTTTTTTGCTGAGCAGGGATTGCTGCACCCTGGTCTTCTGCAGTGGGAGCGCTCTTCTCAGCATGGCAAACATAACATTACAGATTCCTCTGCTGTCTCTAGGAGGCATGTACAAGAGGCATCAATATCACATCAAGCAAAAGCAGTGGGGCACCTAGGTGTTAATCAGAGTTTGAGATTCTTGTGATACCAAACTCACTGATGCTGTTGTACCTGAGAAAGCCTGAGGGAGGTTTGACTCAAGCCCCATGTGGAAATGCAGCAGATGCTATGGGATGAGGGGCTGACCAGCCCTGTCCACGGGCTCAGTGCTACATCCCCACCTGGGGAAGATGGGCTTGTGTGCAAGGCTGCACCCTCAGCAGCACAGCCTTTGCCTCCAGGAAAGGGAGCAGGCCAAGCTTTTAGACTGCCATTTTGTGGGAAGTTGATTCCTTTCTTGCTTCTCGGTAAAGAAGCAGATTTCACAGCGAAATCTGGACTCTGTCCAGCTGTACAGCATGAGCTACCCAGGGCTGCATTTGTCTCCTGTATATCATAGAATCATAAAATAATTTGGATTGTATGAAAAATAAAAGACTGGGTTTTGGTAAAAGTTGGAGAACTGAGGAAGGGGAGACAATTTAAACACTGAATAACTGAGTGAGCATCCAGAAGTCCAGTGTTCAGCCCTTTGGAGATGTTTGGGTCCTTAACTTTACATGTATAGCTGACTTTGCATGCAGGTGACTTTACATATACAGGTGAAGAGTGGTCTCAGCTGATAGCAGCAAAGTAAACTGCAGCTGTGGGGATTTCTGTGTGCTGCCACAGGCATCACACAGTCTCACTGTGCTCTGTTGTTCTCTATTGAGCTCCTCTGTTTCCCATCAGTCTTGAATTAGCTATCATCAGAATCCATGAGGTCACTGAGGAGGTATTCTTGCTCTCAGTAGGGTAATAAGTTGTATTATAATTAATATTTAATGGGAGTGTGTTTGGAATCTCCAGGAAGTCATCAATAGTTGATCTACTTAAAGGGAGGTTATTTGGGTTCATCCCATCTACAATAATTATGATATGTGTAAACTTGTGGGCAGCAACAAAGGGCCCTGGGATTTGAACCCTGAGGGGAGCAAAAGCCTATCTGAATGAGGAACAGGTATTTGTGATCCATATAGGATGGGAAATGTACTCTCTGAGAATAAGTATACTGTGTAAAATCATACCTAAAGCTATTAATCTTTGTGTTTCAATTTTTTAAAGGGAAATTTATTTTGAACAAAAATTCCTCATTTAGACATGCTTTCATTGCCACTTTCTGAAGCACAAATAGGGTACAAAGCTCAAGCAAAACTCACCCACAATACAGATCATCAGACTCCAAAGCAATTCCAAGAGCTGATATCACAGGTAACAGTATCATTAAAAAATGAAACAAATAAATAAAAAATCCCCTCTAACTGTCAGGTGTAAGCAACCAGTAGAGAACAGCAATAAGTACATTTTTTTTAAAAAGACAAATAGCCTATTTATCCAAAATTGTGTTTTTTGATTGACTGTGGCTATTTGTGATGTTATGCCAAGTTTGGCAAATAGCTCCACCCCACCACAAATGTTATTTTCTATAAGGAAATAGTTCATTTTGACAGTTTATAAACTAGGTATTTTGATTTTTTGTTTTGAATCAACATTCTAAAATTAAATATATATCTAGTAAATGTTATAGATTTTCTCTAGAAGTTATTGAAGCTGAAATATTTCACTTAGGGTGGAATAAAATAGAATTTTTTATTATTTTTTATAAAGACAACTACTGGGACTTTAGTTGTATTTTTTCTAACAACCTGAAAATTCGAACATTCATATAACAAGCATAGGATGGTGAGATACTCTGATGGACCAGCAAAAGTCAGCACTTCACCCTAGATACAGAAAAAATTGTCACCCTACAGCTTACAGTTTAGGTGATATTGGTGCTTATGAGAGTGAAAACAAAACATTTGAAACTTTCACTAAATTTCTACATGGGAAGTACTTCAGAATTTTGAGTGATTTAGAGGATGTGAACATAAAGCTGAAAATGTATAAAAAGCCCCAAACCTATTCTCTCTTTTTGCAGTGTTCTTAGCAAGCTTGTCTGGTACTGGGAGCACATGGTGTCATTGAGTTTATCATTGTTTATTGATTCAGGTAGACTGGGTACTGATGTCTTTGCACGCTAGGTCTGATCCTCAGTGAGGGGAGGGAAGGCACTCCTCTGGGCTTAAGTCACCCTAAACTTTGTCTTTGAGTGATGCCCTTAATGTCACTGGCTCCTATTAATTTCCAGATTTTTCTCTAAAGGAACTAAAAAGAGGGACACTCAAGGGGCAGGATCCAATCCTGGACCAGCAGCTCTCCTAGAGCAGGGACTGATCTCTACTGGTCCCTTGCGATTGGTTTCAGCTCTTGTACCACCAGAATAGCTCAGAAAATCTGGATTTCAATAAAGAAATATAACCTCTTATTGTCAAGAGAAACCGGTATAAAAAAAAAAAAAAAAATCCCTTCTCTGTATTAGACTAGATGTAGACTCATTAAAAAACAGACTTCAAACTAATGCTCAGAAAGCCAAATTACAAAGTATTCTAGTGACAGAGAGACACAGACTAGGAATTGTAATTTTTAAAAAAGTTTTTGTTAATTTAGCCAGCTCTGAAGATCCCAGGTTATAGCTTTCTTATCACTATAGTATCTCTTGGTATATTGTTTTTGCAGCTTAAATTTCACTTCACAACTTGGAATTTTTGGACCTGGTCTCATTTCACCACTGAGTCAGGACAATTTTGCAGTGTTATTAGCTACCTTTGCCACCATTTGCTGAACTGGAGCACCTGCTTTTGTGTTTTGAAGGAGGAAATAAGTGAAAATATACAAGTATTGTTGCTGATAGAAATCGAGTTTTCTGCTATGTAGTTTCTGAAGTCCTCCAGTTCTGACGCTGCCAGTGTGCTCAGAGAGCACCGGGAACCTCAGGTTTCGGCTGAAGTTTCGTCTGGATTATAAGAAATTCTGCTGACCTGTGGCAGTGTACAACATATGAAAAGTGTCAGAAAATGGCAGGAACTGCTGTGAATGACACAGGCATTTGATGAAAAACTAGTGAAACAGAAGAAAAATGACTGTAGATGGTCCTAGTAAGTACTATGGCATTATATTTAATACATGCTTTTAAGTGTTCTGACTGTACCTGGTAAATGTATCAGAAATGAAGTCTCTAATTGAAAAGAACATCAACAATGTGATCCTGAATTCATTAGAATTGTGCATTTTCCTTGGTTTAGTCATACCTGTAGGTACCTTAAGTAAGATCCTGATGCAGTTACACGCTTCCATATTTGTAAGCTCTTTCAATGTGATCTTGTAGAGTTCCAAAAAGGAAAAAGTGAAAATGGAGATGGTATTGATTGGTGTTATATGGTCTCCAAGGCACCTTTCCCATAAAGTTGGAAGCTTTATTTGCACAGCAGAGCTACTTCAGTGCTGAAGGCAGGAATCTTGGGAACCCCCCTTGTACAAGTATGCTTTAACCACTGTGCTCTCGTTTCTTCACCTCCTGGATCTTGCTTTACATACTATGGCGACACGTTTTTGAAGAGAAGTAGTTTGCTGCTCTTCAGAGATGAGAACTGTGGGTTTGAACACCCCCTCTGGGCTCCAGATGAAGGAAGTGAGATGTCATTTCTTGTTTACTCTTCTTTAACTTGACATTGTCAGAGATAGATTTAGCAACACCACCCATTTTATAGGCTTTGTTTCAAAAAATAAGTGTTTCTGAGGCCCTGAGTCTGGAGATGATTCCTCAGGTTAATTAGAGCATATCCACAGCACTGACCCCTCTCCAGGCTTCCCTGATGCTCCCTCCAGGGGCAGGGCAGGATCAGGCCATGCAGCTCTATAGGCAAGGCATTTTCTTGGCTGCAACACTGTGCTGTGGGTGTGTAGTGAATTTTCTGTCCAGAACAGAGGCAGAGTGAGCTTAGGCCAGGAGTTCTCCAGCTTGTGAGCTCAAATTTCCCTTTCTATTTTCTGTAAGCCTTTGGACACCCAGAGGGCTGATTTCTCATGTCTCTCTGCTCTTGGGTGCACACTTCGCTGTTGTCCCTCAGCCTCCCGTACCTGCCCTTCCAAGGAGAGCCCATCGCCAGCCCGGTCTAGGTGAGTGTGAACAAAGCTTTTTAGGTTGTCTTTCTGGATTTAGTACTCCTAGCATCCTCCTAAGTCATGTTTTATATTTCCATGTCCTTATTTGACTCTAAATCAAAAGAGGGTATGTATTTTAGCCTTAAAGGTTAAAGAATCTGATTCTTTCCCCTGACAATGAACAATGTCTTCAGGTGATGTGCAAGTCATATTTAAGTGCCTCTTATTTAAGAGCATAATCTTTCATTTGCCTTTGGTTTTCATGATTATTTGAGCATTTATATGTTCATTTTTCCTCAGTTCCATAGGATTAGAAATATTTCTTCAATAGGCTAAAATGAGGAAGCAACCGATGAGTATGGGAAGTAGAGACCAAATTCAGGAGGAACATTTATTTTGAAATAAGACTCTATCTTAGCCCTAGTGATCAGATAAAATCTGAGTGTTGAGGCTTTTAAAATTTAATTTGCTGGTAGGTCAGCAGTTGTGAAAACTTGATCTCCACATTTGTAATGCAAGTTTTGCCCGCTGTGAAAAGGCTTGCGACTTAGCTCTCATCTTTTGCAGTTCATTGTGTGGGAAGGGTGGTGTTTGCAACATGATGTAATGTTGTGGAAATAAATTGCCTAGAGACAATTATTCAGAGTAACTGACTGAAACCAGTTGATAGCAATTGTAATGTGAGAGATGCCAAAAGATACAGTAGACTTTTATCTGTAAGAGTTAAATTGACGTTATGTTTAGAACAAGGCTTTTAAAGATGATCAGTAGGGTATTAACTCCATAACCTGCAATTTTGTTTTATCCTTTGGTTTCCACACCATTTTTCATGGTACTGGAGCTCTTCCCTAGTGGTTTCATCTGCTGTTCTACAATGACATTAAAAAGCAAAAGAGAAAATAAAATGTGTAAGAATTTGACCAACAGAGAAAAACAGCACTCGGTGCATTACTACCATTGATTTTAGATTTCAGGTTTTGGATTTCTTGTTTACTTAGCTATGTAAATTTGACTTTCTCTGTTAATAGCTGAAGTTATCTAGCTTATTCTTTAGATCTTTTGTGCTGGAAATAGGCCTTACAAGTGGAAAAAGTGTATTTATTTCCCTCCCTCAAATATATCTGTATCCATTTCTGTTTCGATCATCTTTTTCGATCATCATGCAGCATCTTTTCTCATGTCTATTGCCTCAGGATGGGGAGACTGAATTGGTAATGGGGTGATCTGTGCTGACTTAAGCAGGCTCCTGTACCTGACTCCCTCCTGCTTTCCCTGGCTCTCTGTGCCCACTGTTTTTAGAGGATCCCAATGTACAAAGGCAAAGGTGAGAAAAAGTTTTGCATGAACACTTTCCTACGTCCTCTGGAAACAAAAGTCATGCTGCAGTGCTAGTGCCATGGTTTTATTTTTGTTTGCTTGTTTTTTACTTTTCTATTATTATTTTTATTTCTTGTTCTTTGTTTTTAGGTAGAAGACAAATCTGATTTATCTTAAATCAAGGCTCTACTGCCTATCAAACTCAGTGAAAAGGAGGACCCAATCCCAAGCATGAAAGAGTGGAGATTTTTATTGCTGACATCTGTAATCACTGAGGTTGTCCATTTCTCTTTCTCTTTACTCCGTTTTATTTGGGGGCATTTGATTTTAGCTTTATTTTCTTTCAATGTTATTTTCCCTCCTAAGTCACCAAGACCCTCTGAAGGGTCAATAAACCCCTCTGAAGATCAATAAATGCCTTACAAAAAATATGACTCATTTTTAAGAAACTAACAACATAGAAAATTAGAGATGCCTCTGCAGAATGTTAAAAAGGCTTGATGGAAAGAAATGGAGGCAGATTTGTTCAGGGAATTAATAGCTGAATCTGCCTGTATGTCATTCCCATAATTTAAAATGTAAGCATTTAGTGAAAGCAGAATGTAACAGTATCTATTTGAGGAGTGAATAAATACTGGGCAGCATTATAAGACAGAATGGCAGCCTTTTGTACCAATGACCTCTCTAACAGAACTGACGCAAGGAAATTGATAATACCTTTTACCAGTCCTCATTTATCACACCTATATCATATGCTTGCTTGTGATCATAGAGGGAATTTCTACGGAATGAAAATATTGTTTTATTTGCTTGTCTAGTGAGCAATTTTGTTTTTATTTCAACCTTTGAAGAATCAGTTAGAATTTCCATCACTGGAATTACAGACAAAAATATGTGTACCAAAGATAGAGGATTGTAAGAAAAATAAAATAGTAGACTGGCAAGGAGGGAGAAGATAGGGCCATGAAGAGTGGTGCAGGCTTATTTGAATAGCTAACTAAATTCCCTAAGTAAAATAGCCAGCAACAAACCCCCTCTTTCATCTACCCAGCATAGCTGCAATTATTGCATGAATAAATGTAAAATGAATAAAATGTTTTTTTTTTTTTTAATTTTCCATTATTCAGTAATATGCTTTAATGCTTCATTAACTCTGATGATATAATCTAGTTTTGATTAGCCAGGATATGAAGCATCTGCTTTCAAATGTTACTGTTCTGAACCACAGAAGTACCACCTGAATGCAGCAAATACCTCAAATGTTAAAGGCAGCTCAGAAGAATTGGGCTTTAACACATCAAGGACTTTTGTTTTTTTTGTGTACCATGAACACTGCTGAAAAAATGGACAGACGAATGAAAACACTTCCATTTTTTTAGGTGAAGACAGTATTATGCATGCAAGTGCTCTCTTTAGCCTGGAAAAATAGTCATGACGAGCTGCTTGGCTTCCAAAACATCCGGGAGTAAAACATCAAAGAAATGATACACTTCTTACATTAACACAGTCAGTTCACCCTTCAAATCCTGCCCAGCCTGCTTGGTTGTTCTGTTTAGTGTAACTGAATTCAAATTGTAATGTTTTTATTTTTATCACAAGCATTTCCCTACTCAAATTTCACTCTTTCTCCAAACGGGTTTCTCTAAATACCATACTCAAGTCACTCAACATCTAATAATGAAGACACTTATGTTTCTTCTGCCTCCTTGTTCTTCTCCTTTGAAGTGTTATGAGGATGGGTTTTAGTATAGCACTTTTTATTGCATTTTATACTTCTGTTGTTGTAAGATTGAGCTACATCTTCATTGACTTAGTGGGGACACTTTAGGAATATATTTATTACTCTTCTCCCCATGATTGTTTGATTCAGGTCTTGTTCTCTTTGCTTTTTATATACCTCTAAAAACAGAGAGTTTAGGTTGCTCTTTTCATGTTATTCATTCTCCATGTGACATTGGAAAAGAAATGTACTGGTATGTTCACAACTTCTTGTAACATTAGGGAAATTTCAATTTTTCACATTCGGAACATTTACACTGAGAAGTGCCAGAAGACCACTATATTGCTCGGACAGAAAACAGAACTACAGTCCCTGTTCCAGGAGATCTGCCATCTGCTCATAGGATGAGTGACATCATGAGACCAGAAAACACAGTCAGGGGAGCAGATGATACTGGCAAAGAAGTGATTATGAAGAGAAAGGTAAATTTTTTTTATTACCTACTGCTTATCTAAATGTGAATTTTGGTTTTCCCCCAAGCTGTATGTGAATTCGAAGGAAAGGGCTGGGCAAAGGCACTTTGGCATTTTTGCGCATGTGCCCTGCCCTGCCAAAGGGTCCTGCTGAAAACCTCCTCGCGTACCTTTCTCACTGGACTCTCTTGTCTAAGGCCAATGCAGCGCCCAGGGCAGTAGGGGAGAGGGGCAGGACTCTTTTATCAGCACAAGTCCCTAAGGGGAATAAAAGGTAACCTGCAGTAAGCTTGTCACAACTGGGGTCCTTGTTTTTAAAAATTAGTATAGGTTATTATTATTAACTTTGCATTTGAGTAAGAGTATGTGCGAATGCCTTCATGGCAATTACCTTTGTTAAAACCAGCAGGCAGCTGAAACTGGAACAAGGTCTGAAATCTTTAGGCACACTGACGTCTGATATTTCTGAAAACCTTACGATGTTCACTTTGTTTATTTTTAATAGTTAATACTTCTTCAAGCAAGCATATAGATCCTGCACCCTTGGTACAGAACCTAAATATAACATGCAGGTGAAGCACAGAAACCATAGCAAAAGTGTCTTTATTACAGTATTAGAGAGGAAACAGGTACGAAAGGGCTACAAAGTCTGTCAATACTCTCTTCTTTCTCTGGGAATTGTAATCAAAGACCTATACGAGAGCAGAATTCATATTTTTAATTAGACCAGTGGGTCTGATTTTGGCTTGGAAGATGCTGCCCTGTGGTTCTGTGAGGTTGGT
The DNA here is from genome assembly GCF_965183815.1 of Platalea leucorodia. Classification (NCBI taxonomy): domain Eukaryota; kingdom Metazoa; phylum Chordata; class Aves; order Pelecaniformes; family Threskiornithidae; genus Platalea; species Platalea leucorodia. The sequence continues at coordinate 71,360,964 of NC_138828.1, read as the reverse complement.
TTATGTGTTTTGGAGTGTTTATCTATATTCTGGGCCTAGGCATGACTTCTCTCACAGTTAAATTTGTTCAGCTACCTTTTCATTAAAAACCTTGCATTATTTCCTGTGGAGCTGCTTTTGATGACACAAATATTATGACTTGAGACCTCAGAATTTCCATAAATAATTAAAGAGGTTGGTGAAAAGGAACTTTTTTTTTTTTTTTCCAAACACAGAGCCAAGAGAGGAAAAGGAAAATTAAATCAAATGGCTCAACCACAGAACACCAGAAGCCAATGGCTACAGTGCATGTCCAGAGAGCAGCATGGAATTCGTGCAGTGCATCACAGGGGCAACAGGGAGCTATAAGTAACCCAGTGGTGTTAAACCACCAGCAGGGTAAAACAGTTACACAAGTGCATATAGACAGTCTTACAACCTAACCAGCATCCTCTGTTACCCAGTCTCTCATAGATTTTCCATTTGTTTCCCCCCTCACTATCCTCACGTCTACAAAAACACAACCATTTCTGTAGCTATCCAGGTTGTTATATATTTACCGCAGCAAAGTACACTCTTCTATCACATTTCTTGATCTCAGTGTTTCTTCTGGCCCAGTGAATTAGGTATCTCCCTCCTGGTGCTTGCACCATTGTTCTCTGCTGGTTTTCTCCTTCCTGGAGATGCAAGCTTCCACTGCATACCCTCTTACTGCATGTGCTGTTGAACTGCTAGAGTAGGTCCATCATCAAACTGCTTTTGACTGACCCAAGTTAGGTAACACTGGAAGTGAGTTGGGAACAGTGACTCTTCATCTGGTGCAGTTGCTGTTAGGAACAGAAGTGCATCCACAAGCACAGTGACAAGCACAGCCTTAGCTGGTCCATAACCTTTGATTTAAGTACAACTCTCTTTAGGAAAGACCGTGGCATTGGAATTCAGTTTAGTTTGCATTCATTCAGTTTAATGCAGACATCTACCGCTTATTACACTTAGTGCGTAAATGTATATTCATACTCACCTGCTTCCCTGAATAAAGTGCTTTCTTAATTTGGATCCTCACCTGGCTTTCTGCAGACTCAGCCCAACATTTGCTCCTGTGGGTTTGATGACATTGTCTACTTTGTCTTCTGACTTCATGCTCTTCTCCAGCACAATCCCTACCAGCTCCGCAAATACATTCAGATCTACCAGGTCACTCCTTTCTCAGCTTTGTGCTTCCAGTGATGCTGCCTCTGATACCTGGAGTTCTTTCTGGGCCGTGACAGTCCTTTTTTTTAAGCTTTGTAAATTTACTCCTTTAAAACTCCCTTACAAAACTGGTCCTATGCTTGTTTACTTAGAACTTAGCACCTCTCTATTCTCATTTATGTCAAACTAGTATGTCCTCTATTGTTTCTCTGTGTTATAGTACAAGATTTTCAGGAGTAATGCTTTTCTTTTTTTATAGCTGTGATGGTCCGATGCATGAGAGAGTTTAGGAAGCTTTCACTACATATGGATATAGCTGGGGAGGAAAAAGAAAAGCATTCTTCAGGATTATACTTAGCTAAGAAATTTCCTGGTTCTTTTACAGACATGAAGAAGGGCTCATGAGCCCTTGTCATTTTCTTCTTATTAATTAGTTAAATAAATAGTATTGTCCCTCCCCACAAAAATTTACTTTAAGGATATTCTATGCAAAGATAACGCTATTTTTGTATTCCTTAAGACACTTAAAGACCTACTGGACTCATCCCATCTCACTGTCACTTTTGCCAACAGATGTTTTGTTTCATTTTGAGATAAATGCCTGTAAATGCTTTGCAGTGTACAAAATATTTCTTTGACAATCTCAGATCAGCATAGAGCTGTATCATTAGGAACACTATGAGGATGGCCAAACATTTTGCACACAATTGTCATTCATTGAAAAACAATCCTTTACAAAACCCCAAAATATCTTGCAATTGTCAACATTTTCAGTTCTCATAAATATATAACAGAATTGTGTGCGCTCATATCTTCTACCTTGTTAACATTTTTACTGACACTTTCTTCAACCAGTTCTTTTTGACAATAATTCATACTTTCATACTGCTTTTTGTAAAAAAAAAAAATAATTAAGTACATGAGAATTAAAACAAAGTATGGTAAAGATAGCAGATATAATATTGCTAAAAAATGATGACTGAAAATATTGTACACCTGAAAATCTTTCTGTGTTGCATTTCAAGGAGACAAATTTTTTCTTTTATTAGCAGATAAAGTCACATCTGTAACTAAATGAGAAAGAAAAATGTCATGTACTTCAAAGTTTTCTGAGTGTTTGTTTTTATTATAAAGCTAACTGAACATGTTTTTGAATACATTATTTTTGGTTGCAGTTTCCACTAACATTTTATTGTTGAAAAGCTATAGTCAATGTGCTGAGATAAGGCTAAAAAGAGCTGATGGTTATTTTTGTTGGCTGTTCCAAAGACTTAGAAAAGGAAATAATATTTCAGGAGTTTCTGAGTGAATATACGAAGCAGGATGAGATGTTTCCTGAATAAGCAGGCATTTGTAGCCCACACCTGCAAACACTGGCTCTGTGGCTTGGTATAGCTGAGGACTGAATTTCCTACGCTTCAAAGTTCAGCTTCCCCAGTGAAAGTTCATTTCCTCCAGTGCTCAGTATTGCAAACTCCCTGTCTCCGATGGCAGGAGGCACCCCTTAATGGAACAGGACATATTGTTTTAGGATTATTAGGTGCACAAGCTGCCTGCCAAAACTTGTTCTGAAGTCAAATGCCTGCTGAATCAGCTTCAGAGCATTATTCTGCTTCCCCTGTAAGTTTTATGCAACACTGTGTTTTTCCCTTCTTCTGTATTCTGCCTGTGTTGTTCTTACATGGTTTCTTAAATCTGAGCTAATATCAGAAGATTAAAATACTAAAATTAATTAAAATGATCACTGTTAGTACAGACATAAGTAGTACGTTATTGAATTAAAAATAGTAGTTTGATCCTCGGTTCAGTGGTGCAATACACTCACAAACTCAATGCACTCCAAAGTTTGCCCACTGGCAGCCTTCCCTGGTGAGAAGTTAGGGGAGCTGAGCGAGCACCCACCCCCAGCGCTGCCTTCGGTCCGCAGCCACACAGACCAGCACTGCCAGGACCAGCCCAGCCCAGCACGGAGAAAATGCAAAGGAGACTCTGTCCCTGGCTCTGGGGCACGCTGAACTGCTGCGCTGCGAAAGGTGGACCAAGGCTTTTCTGGTTTTCTGTTTCTGATCAAGATACCTGTGACCACTCTGGCATTCTGAATGACTGACTGACTGACTGACTTAAAAAAACCCATGCAAGCACACATGTAAATAAATAAAATGGTAAAGTTGATGTCACGCTAAGCAGAACGAAGTGATTGTGAAATGCGTTCTTACACAGAGAGAAACATTGTACTATAGTTAAAAATTTCAGAAGCAGGTAGCATAAGTTGAAGTTCACTTTATAAAAATATTATCTCAGGTCTTTAAAGGTATCTAGGCACTTTACTTAAATCTTACTTAATGGGGACTTGGCACCTAAATACCGCTGAGGATTTGAGCCATGATCAATATTCTCTTAGTCACTCACAAAGTCTTTAGCCTGTTTAGAGAAACAATGTCTCAGAAAGTCCACATTCAGGTTCCTGTGCCAGGTCTAATGCCACCATAAAGCTGCAGAGGGTTTTTAACTGTCTAAAAGCTTCAGATGTTGAAGCCAAAATTACATTTTATATGACTCAGACCAATACATCACTTTGTTTCTTCAGTGCTGTTATTTCCTGAATAGCCCTGGTAAAGCAGAATTGCATTGGGAAGAGTGAGATACAAGGCTGGTGGAGAGGTTATATATTGTAAATAAGAAGGATATGCTTTTTATTTTAAGTGTAGCCTGTTGTTTTTTTGATAATCCCTGTGTATACAAGTTCAGCATAGTTCTTTTACTGGCTTCACATACTTATTACTGAGAACTCTCTTTCTTCTACAATTTATGTTAAATTCTGGGGAAAGAAGTTGCCTTTGAAAGGTACCTGGAACTTTAATAGTTTGTGACTTTTAAGCTTCAAACCACTCAGAAATGAAGCAGCAAGTCATTACAAGCACTTGTCGCTTTTCTGTCTTATCTGAAGTTTCTATTCTCTTGAGTGACTTTTAATAGCCTTAAATCAACACCATCTACTCAAGAGTTGCCAGTCTAGTACTTTTTTGCCAGATGATCTTTCTTTTAATCTGATTTTGTGGAAAGCAGCAGGATATTCCAGCTATACAATTTATCTGCAATAACAACAATCAAAGCTGTTATTTTCCTTATTCTGTAACAGAGCACTGCTTTATCTCATATCGTGGAATTTTCCTTCCCTAACTGGCAGCAGCAGCTCAGGCCAAAAGCTGTGACAACGACAGTAATGCAGAGGAGAACGGCCACTTCTGATGACATTCTTTAAATGTGCTGACTGTATTGTAGGAGAAACATAATATTAGTCTATGATAACAAATTTGCAGCCATCTAGCACCTGACATTTGGCAATCTCCTGAACATTTTGGTCAATCAGAACTTTGTGGTGGTGGCAGAGCTGTTTCTTTTGCTTAAAATCAGCTAAAGGAAAATCCTCCAAGCCATAGATTCATTGTAGGAAGCTGAATTTTTGGGTGCCATGGCAGCAGAGATGGTGCACAAGACAGGGCTTGAAGACACCAATAGTCAAGATAAGTATAGCTGTAGTAAATTAAAATTCTTCCTTCTGCAACTTGTTGTCCTCCCTTTCCACTACAGTTATTGTCGCCAAGGGTAGAGGCAGTAGGACAGAGCTTAGATTTGCACCTCACTGCTCCAGTTCCTATTTCGGGGTATTAGCTTAATACCTCTCACTGATGAGAAGCTATAGGAAACCCCTAAAACCACACTAACACAGTGGACTGGAGCTGTGATTCTGCCACCCTGACACAGGGATAACTGAATTATAGAGAAAAGGAAGAGCAAACATCTCAGGGCAGTGAGGTCTTAGGCAGCTGCAGCTGGATTTGACATATTCCAGAAACTGTCTGTTCTCGGCATCACGGGTGGAAAGAGTTAGATTGCTGGCTGGGATTTGCAACCATGAGCCGGCTTTCTGAAATTTCATCCTAACTGTGTAACTGAGGATGCCTCAGCCAGCCAGCCAGCTAGCTGGGAGGAAAGGCTGAAGGCAGAGAGAAATTCTTACTTCTCTTCCAGCTTTCAGCAGCTCAGAAAACTTCCAAAACTGGTGTTTATGAAAGACTGGCATTCACAACCAGTCTCAGTGGCTTTAGTGCTCTAGCTGTCACTTTGTGTTTAGATACTGTTGTGTAGTTCTCTTTTAAAATTCAGCTGAAAGGGAAGGTATCAGTGTTGCTATCCACCTCCTCTTTAACAGAGGACTTTCAGAGGAAGCACAAAACTGGTTTCTCTGCCCTCTTTCTCTGGAGAAGGGTCAAACCTACATCTCACATCATACCCCAGAAGTTGTGCCTTCACTTCCTGGTTTAAGGCAAGGATGACAGAAGTTTATTCACCACTTTTCTGTTGAAGTTGTGCCACTGTGCAGAAAGAAAAACAAAACTGAGATGAAGAAGAGAGTAAACAACTGGGAATGCAACTCACAGCCCCATAACACACAGCCTTGCTCAGGAAGAGGTCAGTTCACATACTGCTTCTGTATTTTATTCGTGGATTCTTCAACGCAAAAATGCATAAACAATCTTTGGGGCAGGGAGTAGAGACCACAGGAGGGACCACATCAGATCACTGAAGAAACTCTTTTTGTTCCCTTTGTTAACTGTTTCCATGGCTTCTGAATCTTGTGCTCTTTCTACAGCCGTTAAGTCTACACGGTATATTGTGTGCTGAAATCAATATGGCCTGCCTACAGCATGAGCCAGACAAAAGCTATGAGATCAAGATAGTGCGCCTATGAGCTAATTTACTTTTTCTCATCAGTACATACTAAGCTGTGCTCCGACTTCTGCATGATTTTAGCATTACATGTAGCCTCAAAGCTTTTCAGAACCCAAGAGAACTAGCTGTCACATCAAAATCCATGTTGGGCAACATGCTCCTAGTGTTAAGTCAAAGCTTTTAAGAGTTAAAACTAGCATAAAGTTGTCTTAATAATGTGTTAGCTCACCTCTTCTTAGGTAAATTTCTATTCAGAGATCTGCATAATCCATGAGGACTTCCTCATTGTGTATATGAACTATGTGACCACTATGACTTCAAGGCCAGCGATTTGAAGCACCAGAGGACAGTAATATCTTGCTTTCCACTGTCAGATATTCACCCCAGAGACCACTGAGGCAGTGACAGAAGTATCTATCTGATAAACCAGGAATAGGCTGTCCAAATCTCACAATCACAAAGGAATAACACGGACAGTCTAGTAACAGCAGTCTTCTCTTGCAAACTAGCCCTAGAATCTGTCTACAGATTGCGATGTTGGTTGCCAACTCATTGCTAGCTCTGCAAAATGATACCAGAATAATCATTGCAGTTAATAACAAGGACACTGTACACAAGGTACAAACCACCTCAAATGCATTCTGTTCAACAGAGCAACTGTCGTTGCTGAGTTTTGTGTGGTTGGAAGAAATGTTTTATGTGACCAGAGCCCACTTGCTGCATAAGCTCTTCAAAGATCCTAAACGCTTGAACTTTCAGATTTTTACACCCAAATTGTTTAAGCATATGATGAATTCATGTCAGTTGATACAGTGATGTCTCTCTATGTGATCAACATCTGAACCTTAAGTTTAGTTAGGCGCCCAACTGATTCATGTAGGATTTTTAGTTACCACTCACTTTGGCAGAGGTGCCTGCATTCCACATAGCACCCACATCTGCAGCTTAGTCACCTGACTGAGTTTTTTCTCCTCAGGAACTGATGGGAGAAGCTTGGCACCTCTTAATGGTGAAACAGCCACCTAAAGCTCTGAATTGCTGAGCTCTTTCCACTAACTGTAGAGATTACCTGTTACGTCTAATTTTCTAACTTAAATGTCTCACTTAAGTGGCTAAAGAGGCAGGATGAATCCAGGACCACATGTATTTTTGGTTAACATCTTAGTCACTACTAACTACCAACTAGTTACTAATAATGTCTCAGTTACTAGGCTGGTGACATGTAGTTGAGTTGTCTAATTCTATCTGTACACAAAGGTTACAATACTTAAAACGTGATGGTAGTTCTCCTTCAGGCTCTTATGGACATCTGTGGATTTCTCCATAATATATTTTCAGCTGTTTAGGTAATATAATTGGCAGTATTGTTGGTTTGAAAGACTGCATCTGTAATCTAGCACAGACAGTGTTATGTAAGTAAACACTTAATGAGCTTTTGAAATTAATGGAGTAGGTATAATTCAACATAATATTCTTTGAATACAGCAAAATTCTGGTTTACTATGATCTCATAGAAGAAACAATAGCACTACATCTCTTGTATTCTGTGTATTTGAGGAGACATGCCCATGGCAAACTGAAGAACAACATGACCTTTCTATAGAAAATTATAATTAAAGCATGCCTGAGTTTTGCTATTCTTCAATGGTTGTCATTTAGTTCAATGGTTGATGTATAATAAAGCACGCTGTTGTCTTGCTGTCAGTGAGAATGCAGCTCATCACAGCCTCAGAACTAGGACTCACTGAAATCCTCTGAGAGCACCTTCTGGGCTGGCACTACGTTATCCATGAGGCAGCTAGCCTGGGGTTCTCCTGGTATGGTACATACCTTTTTCAGAAGAGACCAGCCTGCAAAATGTTTTATGCAACCATACAAGAAGGTGTCTGTTGGAGCAGAATGAGAACATGTCGCTTCACAGGTGTGTTCCCATGGTGAACTACAGTTAAGCACTACGGAGCATTGAAACAGGTTGTAATTTTAATGATCTCCAAATAAAGGAGGTGAAGTTCATTAAAAATCTTTCCAAGTCATGAAACTATGGCCCATGCTGAAAGGAAGAAGTTAATCTCTGAAAGCTTAATCTCTGTCTGTGGCAGGGTCATGTCCTAATTTTAACTCTTCCTAAAAAAAATTCAAACCTCCTGCTTCCCCTACAATTGTATGAAAAGGCTGTAGTGACATCACTACCAAAATTAAATCTTTGAAAAAATGGTTATGGGCAGAAACACTGGTAAATGAAGACCTCGGTGTCCTTACCATTTTCTTCTGGGCATTATGAAGCATTTATTAGCATGCTGTCTCTTTTAGATACCATTTTGGGGGTGTTGCACTCCTAATATATTAAGAATGGAGTACAGTGAGCCTAGATACTGACGAGAGGGTGCTTTCCAGTTTATTTGCCAGCTATTGAGAATGGTTTCCTAAGTTCTTTATATGACCTATCCCTTATTCAGGAAAATATAGTTCAAGGATAATACTTTACATAGGCAAATCAATGCATATAGAGAATTCTTCATTTCAGTTAAGTCCCTTTTCTTTTGTTTACAACTGTTACTTTAAATATTTATTCTAGATATATAGGGTTGGACATTTGGGCATTTTACAGGAGAACTTATCATTATTTTGAATTTTGGTGTTATTTCAATATCAATTGCAATTACTTCAAGAGAAAATAAAATTTCAACTTTGTGTAATAATGAATAACTTTTTGTCTCATCTTATCTATATTGATATAATCCCCATGAGGTCGCCATACTGCAGATACCATGTGTCATGGGCAGTTGTTTCCAAGCTGAATTTTAGACTTCTGCATGCTGTGTTTGTAGCTGGCTTTTTTAATAGTGGGAAGTTCTGATGAGTTCTGTAAAGCCAAGGAAGGGAGTGGCATCTGTTATTGCTTGTTTGCTACAGCTAGCTTTTATAGCACCCCACAGTTTCAAGAGTTTCGTGGAAAGAGGAAAATATGCCTCCTTCAGGCTTGGCTGGATTCAAAATTAGCTGATGTTATTTCATTAGCTCAGCTCTCTCAGCAGTTTTGAGTCATGAAGGGGGCCTGATATTACACATGCACAGTTGTAATTTTTGTCAACTTGGTGATTATACTGCCTTTGTGCTAAAAGTTTTCAACCTCTGCTGAGGTTTAAACTGGCTTCTGCTTGACCTACCTTATGTCATATGTCTTTGGTTTCAGCAAGCAATAAGAGTTTCAGTTATGATTAAAATCTCACTTTTTATGAAGCTTCTCTGTTTTCAAAATAGTCTTTCTAAACATAACTTATTTTTTAAAAGTGTCTTTAAATTTAAGCAGCCATCCCAAAAGGCACTGCATCCTATTAATAGCTCTTGGAGAGACAGCTCTTGTCTTTCTGACTTTGGCACAGAAATGGTGTAAGTATTGTCAGATAACAAATTCCCCAATTAACATAAATAGCATATGCTCAAATGACTATTGTTCCTAGTAAGGAACCCACCAAGGTCGTTTGATTTTTTTGGATACATGAAGCATTTTACTAGTCATCCAGCATGGTTATCTGGAAGTTGTTACTTCCAGATTTATTAACGTAAATAGTATTGGCAACCACAGTTCTGAAAAGAGGTTTGTCGTCTTTGGCATTTCAAGAAAAAGGCATGATTACTACACTGAATTGAAAGAAGGGCTACCTGAAAGCAAGCATCAGGTTGTGTAAAACATTTTCCCACCATTACTGGTTTCCTCTAAGTCTCTAGAGAACTATTAGTATATGTAGATATTTTATATATATATATATATAACTTTTCATAGGTTTAACCTAAGATTGTTTTTTTCTGTCCTTGAAAAGAGGGATGCGGAAAGGATGCTGTTTACTGCTTCATTTTATTGTTCTGATAACACAACCCAGTATTGCTCTTTGCTCTTCAGATATAATGCCCTGGCATTACTTTTGATACAGCACCATATCTTTCTAAAACATACATTGCTTTCAAACCTTTTTTTCTGAGATAACAATCATGTCTTAAAAACAAATGTTTGGTACTAGGGAAAGGAATGCTGTTGGATAAAGAAGCTGTTTCAAATGTTGGTGAAATGGATGTAAGCCTTCTTCAATAGTCTTCCACTTTTTACCTAAAGGTTTCTAGTATATACTTCACATGTTAAAAATGCATATATTTATAAAAATGAATCTATTTATAAGAATATAATATGAAACATTGTAAAAAGTGAAGACAAGTGAGAAATTACTTCATTTTAGTCATTTTACACATGTGTGTAGACTTTGTATTATCTCACAGAAGTGTTGTCTCTGGGGCACTGGTCTTAGCCAAGCAGATGACAGAAAATAAAAACCTGATGGAATTTCTTTAATTAGTTTGAATTCATTCCTTAGTTAAAATAGCAGACAAAACCAAGAGCATCTTGGTACAAAAATATTGTCTTGAAATAAGTAGGCATGGAGGTACATTTATAGCAACCTGATTTTCTGAGAATAAATCATAAAAATACTATTATTATCCATTTTCGTGTCAATCTTGAGTCTCCTCCTCTTTCTAGTACCGTGTAAAGACTGTACTGACAGCCAAACAAATTCCTAGGAGCGGTTTGCAGGAGGATATGACTTTGATATGCTAAGGTCTTCCTTCCCCTAACCCTATTACCAGGCTGCCTACCTGCACTTAATTGCTACTTAATTGATTTAGAAGGAATAATTTGGTTCTCTATTGACTAGGATTCTGAGAATATTAAAACCAGACTGACTAATCTTTAGATGGTAACTGAAAAGTAGAAGTTCAAATTGAGAACTGACATCAAGAGCACTTGCATCTCCTGGAGCCTAACTGAAGCAAATGGTGCTTTCATACACTAAAATGCAGTGAGAGAATCTTGGCCTGTTCTTTTCCTACCCGCTCTTGGCTCCTGTGCTAGTTTCCATTCTGAACATTTTTTACTGAGATAATATTTTGCTGTTTTTTTGACACACAGAGGTGGTATCTCCGTCTGATATGGGGGTGTTATAGCTAGCTCACATCGTTGTTACTCATATTTGTATAGGAAACTTGGCCCGCAGAGTACACAATGGTATGTATAGTCTCCTCCACGTATGCAGTCCTGGGAAATGATGCATCAAGCTACACCTACTGCAGGTATTTATTTCGCAATCAATATCCATTAGTTCTCTTCACACGTTTTGGTGTTCTTGTTTGCGGTAGTACTGGTCATTGTACGTGAGTAAAGAGGAATAATTTCACATTCTTTGTAAATTCATAACTTGTGTTAGTCACATATTATCATTCAAAAATACCTCTGCTGTATTTTTCTCAAGTTGCCCAGCAGTATTTTCAATTTCAGAGTGCTGCCTGTGTTATAAATGGGTATTTTGTTTCCTAATGTAACAGACCACAAATGTGTAATTAAGAGTGAGGAGAACAATTTCTGCAGCTTATCTTTGGACAGGTTTCTACTAATTTAATTTGTTATTGCAGATGTTGGAATACAGTATTTGAAGACAGCTCAGTCTGTGGCTTGCTTAAAAACTTTTGGACAGTGTTTGAGTGACTGCTGAAGCCATGCACTGTTTCTGCTCTCTGTAACTTCCTGATGTTCCTAGAAATATGGGCAGGCAGCAGGGACGGCAAATGGCCTTGTACGCACAAATTACCCCTCAAAGATCAATGATTTGTTTCTATGATAAAAAGCTCTTTTATCAATGTTTGTATTACTCCACACCCAATTTTTTTCTTTACATTTTTTATTTAGACTATAACAGCAATCAAAATCTTCACGATTCCTCACCTCATAACTATACGATCTGAAAACATTTTACAAAGTATCATGAAAACACCAGCACATGAAGGAAGCATTATTATGAATTCAGATGAGTTTTAGTTGTCACATGTATGTTTGCTTTAAAAGTACCAAGACTACACCCCTCTCTCACCCTCAGTTCCCCTCCACTTTCCCTTGTGCCTTCTTATTTGGAAGAGAATGCATTAATCTGCATTAAAAAAAAAGAGTAGCCTTTATTTCCTGTGATTTTCTGCAATTTTCCTTTAGATTCAAACCTCTAAATTATATAGGGAAATATGGTGCCACATTCACATGCAAACTATTTTTAGAGAACATGAATAATTACACCAGATGGTTGTTTAATTCTCTTGGCATTATCTCTACTGTACATTTATGGCTTAAAGTAATATTTCCTTACACTTTTCAATATCTGTGGAAGGTCATGGGTAAGTCCTATTTCATTATTTACATCTGATCCCTTTTATAGACATATTTCAATGCTACAGCTGCCTGAGGGCTACAGAGATGCTGATCTGCAGACTTCTTAGTAAACTATTCAGCTCTTAGAGCCAAAGAAGTATGTTCATAAGAAAACATTACATCTTTGACAGCAGATTGTTGTTAGTGTTTTATATACAAAGGAGCACTACTTATTCTATGATTGCCTCCATTTAATCTTCCGAGATTTACTAAAATTACCCCTTTCAATTGCCTCTTCATTTTATGCAGCAGTGAAAACAGAAGAGGTGTTTCTTCACATTCTGCGTACCTTGACTGCTTTGTAAGTTGCAGAGGAAATTTCTGCAGTTCAGTCTGTTCGGTTTCTTACTGAAATTACCTAGGCAATTACTCTCTTCCAAATTCTTAAACATTTGGACCAGTGTAAAAGATTTATTCTTTAGGTGTTATTTCTGAAAGCCACAGATTGTTATGTGTCAAAGTTAATGCAACTGCTGTAGAAAGCTTAAGAGCACATATTCTCAGGGAGTATCTGGCACTAGACTGTGGAGGATGAAAATTTTGTATATCAGGAGAACTTTTGAAATATATTTTTGTGCTGCTCTGGAACAAAAATAAAATCTTTCAAACATTTACATGGGAATGGAAATATATCAAAGTGTCTAGCTTTGGCTCCAAAACTCAAGTAGTTCTGTTTAATAAGTGTATTCATAACCCATGATGGTTAGAGAGCTGGCCTTAGTCATGGAAGCCATCTGCTATGCTTAATTCCTAAATTTTTGATCCAGCATTTCTCTGGAGAAGGCAGAATAAGCCTTTGCTTTTGTCCCCATGCGTCAGACTAGTGTCATAGAATCCCAGAATCATAGAATCGTCAAGGTTGGAAAAGACCCTTAAGATCATCGAGTCCAACCGTTAACCTGTCACTGCCAAGTCCATCTATACCATGTCTTCAAGCACCACATCTATCCGTTCTTTAAATACCTCCAGGGATGGAGACTCAACCACTTCCCTGGGCAGCCTGTTCCAATGCTTGACCACCCTCTTGGTGAAGAAGTTTTTCCTAATATCCAACCTAAACCTCCCCTGGTGCAGCTTGAGGCTGTTTCCTTTCGTTCTATCACTCGTTACTAGGGAGAAGGGACCGACCCCCACCTCGCTACAACCTCCTTTCAGGTAGTTGTAGAGAGCAATAACGTCTCCCCTCAGCCTCCACTTCTCCAGACTAAACAACCCCAGCTCCCTCAGCCGCTCCTCATAAGACTTGTTCTCTAGGCCCTTCACCAGCTTCGTTGCCCTTCTCTGGACACGCTCCAGCACCTCGATGTCCTTCTTGTAGTGAGGGGCCCAATACTGAACACAGTACTCGAGGTGCGGCCTCACCAGTGCCAAGTACAGGGGCACTGTCACCTCCCTGGTCCTGCTGGCCACACTATTCTTGATACAGGCCAGGATGCCATTGGCCCTCTTGGCCACCTGGGCACACTGCTGGCTCATGTTCAGGCAGCGGTCAGCCAACACCCCCAGGTCCTTTTCTGCCAGGCAGCTCTCCAGCCACTCCTCCCCAAGCCTGTAGCGTTGCATGGGGTTGTTGTGACCAAAGTGCAGGACCCGGCACTTTGCATTGTTGAATCTCATACAGTTGGCCCCGGCCCATCGATCCAGCCTGTCCAGGTCCCTCTGTAGGGCCTTCCTATCCTCCAGCAGATCGACAGTTCCTCCCAACTTGGTGTCATCTGCAAACTTACTGAGGGTGCACTCAATCCCCTCGTCCAGATCACCAATGAAGATATTGAACAGAACTGGCCCCAATACTGAGCCCTGGGGAACACCACTTGTGACCAGCCGCCAACTGGATTTGACTCCATTCACCACCACTCTCTGGGCTTGGCCGTCCTAGCTGTGGGTTATAGAAACATTTCTAATGAATATGTTGGTGTATTTTCATTTTGCTAGAAAGGTTCTGATCGGCTCAGCTAAGGCTTGACAATGGCGGCATGTGAGAAATCAGAGAAATCCTAGTGATTTTTGACTCTTCTGAAACTGGAAGTGTCTGAGTAGCCCATTAACTGGCTCCTACTTAGAAAAACTTGGCTATATTCAGCATTAAAAAATGCATTTGACTGATTTTTCCTTCTATATATTTCTGTACACCTGCAAATTATGTGCAACAAGCAAAAAATTTTGCACTCCATGCAGCAATTGACCTTTTATTATCCTCACCCAGAATAGGGTGTCTGGGCTATGAAAGGAAATGTAGTTTAGGACAGGGAAGGGAAGGGAAGGGCAGGGAAGGGAAGGGAAGGGAAGGGAAGGGAAGGGAAGGGAAGGGAAGGGAAGGGAAGGGAAGGGAAGGGAAGGGAAGGGAAGGGTCATTCAGCACCGCTTTGCTAGTTTGGTATCAATATGAAGTCTCATCTGTTCAGATAATTCATGCATTTAAGATTATAATCATTAATATTTTGTCATTTCCTAAATGCTTGTGTTCAAGGACTGCTCTATGTAACAGGAATCTGATTAATTACATAGTTTGTATACTAGGTGTCAAGAAATTAAAATATGTGGTATTGTTCCTGGTTTACAATATACCTTTCTTCTTGTGAACAGCATGTAACTGAGATGCATGTGTAACTTTTAACAGGTAACTCAGGACGCATGGATGAAAGCATTAGTTCATTTCCAGGTTTTATTGCAAAAGAGTACCGAGTCTAGGTTCAAGTTATGCTAGATATCTGTATGATTTGTTTTCCTCGTGGCATTATCTCTCCATGTCTGTGTTACAGGACATATGTCCCTTTCTATATAGATATCAAGTCCAGTGGGGGGATAGATCAAAAATCTCAAGCAAATTGAGTGAAAGTGCAATCTCCAGGAGACTGGAGCATTCTCTGGACCAGAAGGCAAGAGTGGGTCCTTCCTTAGTAGACAGAACAGGTTTGGGACAAGTCAAGGAAAAGTTCTGCAGGTGAATGCCAGCTATATAAATTTACTACCTGTCCTCCCTTGCACTTTCTGTGCATATAAGGCATGAGTGCAATTCCTCTAAGTTTGTTCTTTTTCTTATCTTGGTTGGGAGGCATTGCTTCCACTCCAACCTAGAGTAACCTGTTAGCTCCCATCAAACCTGTCTAATTTATGCACTTGAGAAATATTAGAAAGAGAAAAGACAAAATGTGGCAACATACGTCAAGTTCATCAATTATGAACTAATCATAAATATACTGAGCAAGTGTGACATGTTGATGCAAAAGGACCTTATTCTTGGCATATGGAGAAGAGAAATGCAGGACTCAGCCACAAATGTTGATGTGCAACACAGAAAACAAACTGCTGCTAGAAAATTATACCTGTCTCTTAAATGATAAATTCTCACCATCACTCAAAGCTAAAAGAAATTCCACATCTTTGTCATTACAGTTCCCACATATATGACTTTTTTATAACCTTATCTAAGAGAAGCTGTCATTTTAAATAGAAACATGACATATCTAGATAGATTATCTAATTAAGTTTGTAACTACGATATAAACTACAATGTAGAAGGGAGAAATATGAGCTAAAAAACAGGGTTAATTGGTGTTGAGAGCTCTAAGGTAACACAGGTGGACTGTTCACTTCACGGGGCTTGTTTTAGCTTGCTGAGAGCTAGCAAAAACCTCTGTGCATTGTGGTCCGCACTGGCAGGTCAGGTTGAATATCCTGTACATAGAAACCACTAGTGGAACTGTAATAACCCCTTTTCTCATCAAAACTATGAACTTTCAACAAACAGCAAACTTGACTTTAAAATCTTTTTCAGCACTCCTTAGCAGAATTGTCAGGAATCAGATAAAAGTCAGTGCTTATATATTAGGATAGAAGAGTAACAAAGAGTAATTCACAGGCTTCCTTTTTTTGTGTTGACATAGCAGGTCTTTTCTTTTTTTTTTTTTTTTTTTTTTTTAACTAACAAAACAAAGTTTACCAAGAAATTTTGGAGGTGCTGGAAAACCTATTACCAGAGCTATACCAGCTCAGTTATACCAGCAATTGTACTCATCACTGTGTTCCGATAGAACTTCTCTCTCTACTTGAGTCTGACCAGGAGTATCCTGTGATGAAAACACATTTGGCAACAACACCTGAATGAATAAGTCTTGTAGTCTGTTCTTACAGTGGGGAACTCTAGATAAGTAATGTCTTAAATTCTTGTGTCCTTCTTTTAATAGTGCTACTATTTCTACTTCAGCCAATGCTGTCTACCTGATTGCTGTCCATCACCTCAAGATTCTTCATCTGGAGGCAGAATCCTTTGACGGCAGACCTCTGTCTTTACCTACGAAAAAGTCATTCCTCTTCCTCCTATGTTGTTTTGACTATTACATCAGCTCAAAGAAACATTCCTGTTTATCATGATATTTGAGAAGCTCAGGCACAGAACTTTCCTACCTATAGAGCACTACGTTGTGCACATTGATCCTACTTTCTGCTTAACGATGGAGAATTATCTCAAAATAAACTGGGAAGTGGCTATAGAGTAGCTTAATGCTGAAGGTTGAAAGTGCTGTAAATGTGTCATAGCACAGTAATATTATTGCCTAACAGTAAACAACAGAGCTTAAAAGACACTATAATTTTCTTCTCATAAAGCACCTTTAATCATAGTTTTATTGTACCTTCAGCGTTTATTAAGGCAATAATGCAATTATTAATAATTTAAACATGACTTGATAGTAAAATCTGTAATATCAGGTGTACTGCCACCAGTCACCTAGTTCAAATGAGTCTGCATCTCTCACAGCAGGAGGACAGATATGCGCTATCCCCAAATTGTCAAAGTTAGTAGAGTAGCAAGTGATTTTCTATAGATAGGGCCAAATTCAACTCTCCATATTGCTCCAGACAACTTAGGAAAATCTTCAAATAGCTATATCAGATTAGGAATTAGACCAAATGGTACTGTGGGCAGGTGTCACTACCTTTTTTTAAAGGGATTTATTCAGCTTTCCTAAAATTCATTTGAACAAAATCTGTCAATCTGCCTTGTCGGTAGTGTCTGACAATTTGATGGATGGATCACATTTTCTGATATTAGTAGAAAAGGAGAACACTTTTCTCCACAGCAAAGGGCTATAAGATTTGTGTGGAAAGTACCTTCTTCCTTTGTCAAGGCAATTGAAAGATTACTATAATAATAACACATAATGCTAGATTAGAGGCAAAAGACTAAAAAGTTCATCCCTGACCCGCCTAGGCTCTTCCTAAGGGTAGTGCAGCATTCTGCATGAAAGGGACTGATGTTTTCATTTCAGTACTGATTAGACAGGGATCTGCATTACAAACAAAACAGAAATAGTCATGCAAACATAGTGCCGTGCTGGCAGTGCCAACAAAATGGGGGAGAAGTCACTGGGTAGAAGCACTACAGAAACATTTGTTCTCCCAACCTCCTTCCTCATTTGAGCTGTGGGATACCGGGGGAATTTTCCATCATTCTCACCCATGATGGAACACCAAAAAAATGTTGCAACAGGGGATCATATTACTGACCCACGCTGACTCCAGTACTGACCAGTGCAGTAGAGATCCTCCACAAAACCAGTTACGGAATAATGTAGCAAAATCCTCTTCCTGGTAAATACTACTATATTCCCTCTGGAACATCCTTCTCCATAATTGGCAACACACAACCTTGCAAAAACACTTCTAATTTAAAAATTTTTTACTAATTTGGCCATGACACAGAAACCTCCTTTTTAAAGGAATACACAGTATTCTAAAATTGTAACACAGGTCTTTTTTCAACTTTATAAAAGATTAAAAGGGATAAATTATCTCACCAGGCTTTATCTATGTGCCTGATTTCTTCTGCAAGTCTCTTGTGCCTGCAGCACAGTTCTAAAGTCATCAAGGATCCAACAACGAGCAGCCAAACAAATGGGCAGGTGGGTGCCAGTAGCAGAACATTTTTCATTGCAGGACTACCTCAGACTATTGCCAGCATTTTTCCAAATCTCAGCAGGCCATCTCTAACGGTCAGCTAAGCCAAACACACTAGTAATCCAACAGGTTTTTTTTTTCTGTAAGGTCACGTCTAGTCTCTGTCAAGATGTGGTAAAGAGGCATATTCATTGTCCTCATTTATGGGATTGCATGATGAACGTGCAGCTTTCTGAAAAAAGTTAGGTGCTTAAATCTGTGATGAGAAGATGCAATCTGGAAAGATCCATTTATCTGCCAGGATATGCTGTACTGCATCTGTAACTAGGCAGATTTACAGTCAAAAACACATTCAGACTGGTGAAGCCTCACTGGTAGAGTGGAGCATTTCAAAAGCATCTTTAAATGGAAAGAAAGAAGGGCATTTCTGTGAAAGAAAACTATATTCCTGTAGGAGACAGGAGTTAAGAAATGAGCAGTTGGCTTAATTAAATCAGTCATCAGGACTGAAGATTGTAGAAAGCTTTGGGGGAGAATATGCACTTACTGGTGTAATTCTACCTAAGAAAGAAAATATAAAATCAATACAGTCATTTCAGTCTGTATTTACTTCAGAGAGGAGCAGCCAAGGACAGGATATGTCAATGATTGGGGTCCACTTAGAGAAAACATGCCAGAAGATAGTTTAACATGGCTGTTGCTAACCAGAAAATCTCAGGAAGCAAAGTTGATGGCTTTACGTCATGATCATGGTATTGTTTGGTTTATCCTTACCTGTTTCCAAATATAGTTAGGAATTTGTTAAAGAATTCTGTTTTCTCTTTTGCATCTTGTGATTTAAGTGTTGTTGAATTATTTCAGAGAGGCTGCAAACTCCCTCTGTGCATGGTGATGAGGGATGATCTTGAAAGTTTAGCACTTGCCTCTTAACTTCCAGTGCCTATCAATCAGAGGTGTAAGTCTCAAGAAGACATCTTCCTGAAAGACATTAAGCACGGCAGGACAGTGAGGAAAGAAGCTGAACCTGACACATTGTCAAGCACACCATGTTGAGAACAAGGGAAGAGGACAGTCATGATGGTCTAGAGGCTGGGGCGTGTTATGCATCACCAGCATCTCCTCCTGAGGCTCCTCTGAAATCCTAGTGCTACACTGAAAACTCTTGCCACTTGACACAGATTCTTCTCCTGATGACCCAGCAATGCTGTTTGCAAAGCTTTTTTGGCAAAGTTCAAGTAGCTGAAGACAATGGAATTGTAAAAAATACAAACTATATATATACACACTTACAGAGGAATCTATTAGAGAATTGGACTGATACTTGTTAAACATGGTCATCTGACTAATAGGGATGAAGAAAAAGTGGAGGATTCAATGCTTCTTTTGCCTCAGTCTTTAACAATACTGATAGACCTTGGGCTGCCTGGTCCCCTGAATTGGAGGACCACGAGTGTGGGAACAGTGACTTTCCATTTGTGGACACTGAAATTGTAAGGGACCGGCTGTATCAGCTGAAAGTCCACAAGTCCATGGGGACTGAGGAGATTCATCCCAGAGTACTGAAGGAGCTAGTGGATGTTATGGCAGGACCTCTCTTGATCATCTAGCAAAGGTCTTGGGAGTCTGGGGAGGCCCCTGCTGACTGGAAGCTAGCCAACGTTATTCTAATTTACAAGGGCGTGAGGGAAGACCCAGGAAACTACAGACCTGTTAGTCTAGCCTCAGTTCCCGGAAAAATTGTGGAGAAGATTATACTGGGTACTCTTGAAAAGCATTTAAAGAATAATGCAATCATCAGGCACAGTCAACATGAGTTCATGTTCAGGCGGCTGTCAACCAACACCCCCAGGTCCTCTTCTGCCAGGCAGCTCTCCAGCCACTCCTCCCCAAGCCTGTGGTGTTGCATGGGGTGGTTGGGACCCAAGTGCAGAACCCGGCACTTTGCATTGTTGAATCTCACACAGTTGCCCCAGCCCAACAATCCAGCCTGTCCAGGTCCCTCTGTAGGGCCTTCCTACCCTCCAGCAGATTGACAGTTCCTCCCAACTTGGTGTCATCTGCAAACTTACTGAGGGTGCACTCAATCCCCTCGTCCAGATCACCAATGAAGATATTGAACAGGACTGGCCCTAGTACTGAGCCCTGGGGAACACCACTCGTGACCAGCCACCAACTGGATTTGACTCCATTCACCACCACTCCCTGGGCTCGGCTATCCAGCCACTTTTTAACCCAGCGCAGAGTGCACTTATCCAAGCCATGAGCAGCCAGCTTCTCCAGCAGAATGCTGTGGGAGACAGTGTCAAAAGCCTTACTAAAGTCCAAGTAGACAACATCCACAGCCTTTCCCTCATCCACTAAGCGGGTCACCTTGTCATAGAAGGAGACCAGGCTAGTGAAGCAGGACCTCCCTTTCATAAACCCATGCTGGCTGAGCCTGATCCCCCGGTTGTCCCACACGTGCCGCATAATGGCACTCAGGATGATCTGCTCCATGACCTTCCCTGACTCCGAGGTCAGGCTGACAGGCCTGTAGTTCCCTGAATCCTCCTTCTGACCCTTCTTGTAGAGGAGCGTCAGATTTGCTTCCAGTCATCTGGGACCTCCCCAGTTGACCAGGACTGCTGATAAATGATAGATAGATTGGAGCATTGGGTAGTGATTAATGGGATAAAAGTTAACAAGTCAAAATGCTGGATTCTGCACCTAGCATGGAGTAACGCCGGGTACAACTATAAATTGGGAGAGGAGTGGCTGGAGAGCAGCCCTGCAGAAGGGGATCTGGGAGTGCTGGCTGACAGCAGGTTCAATAGGAGTCAGCAGTGTGCTCTGGCAGCCAAGAGGGCAACCCGCATCCTGGGGTGCATCAAACACAGTATAACCAGCCGGTCAAAACAGGTGATTGTCCCGCTGTATTCAGTGTTGGTGCGGACTCACCTTGAGTACTGTGTGCAGTTCTGGGCCCCACAACTTAAGAAGGATGTTATCTACTCGCATGTGTTCAGAGGAGGGTAACAAAGCTGGTGAAAGGGCTGCAAGGAATGTCCTGTGAGGAGCAGCTAAGGATGTTGGGCTTGTCTAGTGTGGAGGAAAGGAGGCTGAGGGGTGACCTCATTGCTCTTTACAGCTTCCGGAGGATGGGAAGTGGAGAGGGAGGTGCTGATCTCTTCTCTCTGGTATCCAGTGATAGGACGCATGGGAACGGTTCAAAGTGGTGCCAGGAGAGGTTTAGACTGGACATTACGAAGCGTTTCTTTACCTAGAGGGTGGTCAAACACTGGAACAGGCTTCCTAGAGAGGTGTTCAATGCACCAAGCTTTTCAGTGTTTAAGAGGCATTTGGACAATGCCCTTAATAACATGCTTTAACTTTTGGTAATTATTATTACAATAATAACATGCTTTAACTTTTAACCAACTAACCTGAAGTGGTCAGGCAGTTGGACTAGACGATTATTGTAGGTCCCTTCCAGCTGAAATAATAGTCTATTCTATTCTATTCTATGCCATGCCATGCCATGCCATTCTACTTAAGTATATTGAGTCCTGATTCATGGCAAATTGAACTGGAAGGGGTGCAATGGGGTCCCTGGGGTCCCCCAGGGATCGATATTGGGCCCAATGCTATTCAATATCTTCATAAGTGACCTGGATAATGGGATCAAGTGTAGCCTGATGAAGTTCGCAGATGACACCAAACTGAGTGGGGAAGCAGACACTCTGGAAGGGAGAGCCACCCTGCAGGAAGATCTGGATAGGCTGGAGGAGGGAGCTAACAAGAACCTTACGAAGTTTAACAAAGACAAGTGTAAGGTCTTGCACCTGGGAAAACATAATCCAGGAGTGCAGCTCCGGCTGGGATCCACCTGGCTAGAGACCAGCTCTGTGGACAGGGACCTGGGGGTCCTGGTGGACAGGAAGCTCAACATGAGTAAACAGTGTGCTGCTGCGGCCAAGAAGGCCAACAGGATGCTGGGTTGCATCAAAAAGGGCATCACCAGCAGAGATAAAGAAGTCATTATCCCACTCTACTCGGCACTTGTCAGGCCACACCTGGAATGCTGTGTACAGTTCTGGTCCCCGCTATTCAAAAAAGATGTGGACAGGCTGGAGGGGTCCAGAGAAGGGCCACCAAGATGATCAAGGCTCTGGGAAGCCTGCCATATGAGGATAGGCTGAGAGAGCTGGGTTTGTTCAGCCTTGAAAGAAGGAGGCTTAGAGGCGATCTCATCACCAGGTACCAGTACTTAAAGGGGGGCTACAAAGAAGATGGAGACTCCCATTTTACAAGGAGTCACATGGTGAGGACAAGGGGTAACGGGTACATGTTACTCCCAGGGAGATTCCGATTGCACACAAGAGGTAAATTTTTCACAATGAGAACAGTCAACCATTGGAATAATCTCCCCAGGCAAATGGTTGACTCCACTATGCTGAACATATTTAAGACTCAGCTGGACATGGTGCTGGGCCATCTTGTCTAGATTGTGCTAGAAAGGTTGGACCAGATGATCCTTGAGGTCCTTTCCAACCTGGTATTCTATGATTCTATGATTCTATGATTAATGGTTAATGCCCTCAGATGACCAGTCTTCTCCCCTCTAGCTAGCAAACATCAAGCTGGACACACTGTAAGAGGTTTGATAACCTGGTTTTGGGGTGGCCATATGTCTGGGCCAAATAGTAGAGAGATGAGTAGCTGAGAGTTGGCTACTACAAGGAGCAGGGGGGTCCAAGCCAGCTGCTGGAGAGACCTTGGGGACTGGCGGACAGCTACTGGTGAGGTCCTAAGACTGAACCAGCTACTGGGGAGACCCATTTGCTTGTGTGTGTCTGTGTGCATGAAGCAGCTGGGAGACCATGGCATCCAGGAACCAGCTACTGAGTAGACCATCTAAGGACACTTACTGGAGGTATCTATAGTGCTTACGTGTGGGGCGGTGGGGGGTTGGGGGTGGGGTTGTGGTTGTAGGTGTGCAAAGACAAGGGGCTTTCTGTATCAATAACGGCTGTGGGCTTCAGGGACTCTTGTGTCCAGGTGCCAACAATTAGGGAGACCTGGGATGCAGAGACAGCTACTGAATAGACTGTGGTCTAAGACCTGCTACTGGAGGGATCCACATTGTGTATGTCTACATGTATATATCTATAATTTCCACTAATAGGCTTTCATCCTGATCAGCCAGAGGGAAAGATGAGGTCACTGGTGCTGTTTGTGTTTGCATGAGTGCAGTGGTTTATGTCCTTGTTGACCTGTGTGGCTGGCCATGTGTATAGTGTGTAAGTGTGCATATGCATGTGCATGTACATTCTCAGCCTCACTATGGCTGGACATGGGGACATGGAACCACAGCAGCCTCGCCACTGTTGGGCTACTGGATTCAGCAAGTCCTAATGTCTGAAGCTGCCAAGCAACTAAAAAGAGCTTTACTGCTAAGAAATTCAGTGGCTCTGAGACCATCATAGATTACATCAAGTAGGTATTGGCTGAGTTTAACTAAGATAGTTTGGGAACAAAATAAAAATCAAAATAAAAGAAAGAGCAATATATTATACTGTCCCACTGAGACAGAATATATAAATTCTCCTGGTTCTCTAATGAATGTTAAATTGGCACATGAGATCAAGAGCAATGCATTTTCTACCAAGGAACAAAGCCTGCATTATCAGCAAATAGAAAAATATCTTTCTGCTAGGCTAGACAGTGATTGTCTGTACATAGTACAGTCCCCTGCAGTGAACTGTTGTAGCACTGGATGTTTTGGAGCAAAAAAAGAAGGACTAGAAATAGAAGTTGAGGGTTACTATTTTGCAGCTACAGTGTTGGGGGTTCTGTGCAAATTATGTGCATTATCATCATCAATGTCATGCAATTTCAATGGGTAATCATGTATCCTTGTTACTCTCTAGGCTAAAATAATAAATGAAAAAAAGTGGGAAATTGCACCAAATTAATGTATTCTTGTGACAAAATAATGATGAGAACTGAAAGTCATTCATAAGACAAGCAAAAATCTGTTTTGTTCTGATGCCTTATAAGGAGTAATCACAGAAACGAATGAAATAGTTTGAACTGAAATATCAGAAAGAAAGGAGCTGCCTCTCTTCATAAAGCAAGCACTCCATTGATCCCTTGAAATGGTATATCACAAAAGGAAAAGCTTGCAGTCTTGGAGAAAACAAGTCTCATTTAAATGACTACACAAGTGAGACCAAGTCCTTCAAAGGCTTTGTCTCCATTATAAAGTTCTGCTGGCACAACTTTGTCAGTTCATAATGTCAGACCTCCCAACGCAGTAATGCCTGTAAAATCTCAGTCAGAGGCAGTTATGGCAAGTAGAAGAAATCCTTTGGCAGCAAGCTTTAACAGGGTCAGACTGATCTGGCTCTCTTGCATTAAACCTTCAGCTGAAAATGCTGACAAATTCACCTAACTCAGGTTTTGTAGCATGGTGTAAACATGCCTGCTGTATCCCAGTGCAGGGTTCTTCCAAGACAGATATGGTAGAAATACAGATGTGTTGTGGAAGTGTATCTAGAGGAAACAACTCACCCTCAAAATCAGTGTAAACATAGAGGAATTAACTCATTTCTTGTTCCAGTCACAGACCCCACGTGTACTCCCAGAATAATACTCACGAGATGCCCATCTCTCATTTCTAATGTGCACTGGAAGACATGCATCAACAGCAAGACATGGAAAGCACTATGTCCTTTTTTAAACTTTTTCGGGGATCAAACTGTTAAAATTTTCACAGGTGGTCGAATTGCATGTTTTCCTCATTTTTCTGGGCACACAGTGTGAAGCTCTGGAGTCTGATTTGCACAGGTGCAGAGTACACACAGCTGCAAGTGAAGTCAATGAAAGCTGTAGTGTGAACACATGAAATGCTCTATAATTTTAAGTTGAAATGCATTTTTAACGTTGTAAAGCCATATATTGAACTACTTCACTGGATTTTTCAGGGGTAAGGAAACAATGAGCCATAGGCAGACACCTGGAATAAAATCTTTCATGACAAATCATTGAAATTTGGCAAAATTATATGAAAGTAAAAACCCAGTCTTTGTGTGAGTGGGAAGCGTTAAGCACGCTTAAGAAAAGGTGACACAGACCCAGTCTGATTTATGATAACTGTTTTCAGAATCCCTATTGTTCATTATAAAAACCTTTCTACTATGGCAGAAAAACTTTAGAATCAACTAACAGAAGCTTATTTTCGATTCAAAATTAATGGCTGAGATGTTTTTCTTCCAAATACTAAAAGCACTTACAACATAAGAGAGGCTAATTGACTGTCAAATTTACATCAGTTAATGGTATTTTGCAGGTACTTAAGTTTAAAGAGATCTGCATTCGTTTTGCTCTGTCCAACTCTTTGGGAGGCTTATATTCTGTGTTAATGGAAATTGCATTAATTGAAGAGAGAAGAATATAACCTTTTGTAAGGTAAGAAGCAATTAGCAGTACGTTTAAATTATGGAATGGATTTTTTATTTTCAAGTTTAATTACAATTTATACTTTTGAGCCACCTTCAAAAGATTGACCATCTTTGATGGTATGTCATCTGATCTGTGTAACATCACCTTGAGTAGAACAATTGGGAGAAAATCCTTATGCTTACTCTAAGAGCTGAAAATACGGAATGTATTTTGTACATAATGTTGTCATTTCATCTTTGCCAGCCATTGCTAAAAGCGAGTGGATACTGATAGAACATCGCTTTGGGGAAAGAGGGAGTTAACAAAATTAACTCTTGTAGAACTGACTGCACGAGACCTTTTCCTTTAGTTTATGTAGTTACTTTGCAGTCTGTAATGAATTAATCAGCATGGAAGAAGTATGGAAGTATGGGACAAAGAAGCATGGAATCCAAAGATCTGAATTTCACAACCCAAAATCCCAGTCTAAGCTCCCTTGAGGCTGTAACTTAAATTGAAGTTCTATTTCCACATGAAATGGAAAGTTGCTTAGATTTCATGGAATAAACTCACACAGCAGGCACTGCTTGATCATAATGGTTGGTCTTATAGCTATTTTGCTCTAGAGTAAATTTGCATGGCAGGTATTTTTAAAATAATACTCAAAACAATGGACAGAAAAGAAATAAGAAAGGAGAATAAAAAATGTCAAAAGAAAAATAAATTGTCTAATTAATGGAACTCAAATTAGTACAAATAGAGCAAACTAGAAGTATCTGCAGTGCAGTAAGTATACCCAGTGTTATTATAGTGGCACGGAATCCTGAAAGGCATCTGTTATACATCTGTGTCCAAAAGGGAATGAAACCTAAAAAGCAAATGCTTGTTTGGGCACTTTTTAAATGCAAAGATTCAAGGCTAGATTGGACAGACAAGTTCCTTCAAGATATATCCATTAGTTACTTGCACGTAAACACAAAACTTCAGTGCTATGTGTAAGTATGATGTTTTGGGAGCACATATTTTACATAGGAATAATGCTCTGTTGCTGTTTGGAGGGGCATAAATTTTGATCAGATTTCATTGTAAAGAATGTCAGGGAATCATCTATTTAAAGTTGCTTTTGGAGATAGCAAAGTGACTGTTGACAAATGAAAAGCTATTTATTTGCTACTCTGTTCAGTGTAATTCCTCTTTCTTTTTAAATTTGGTCAAATTTAATGTCAGTGAAGGTCATATAATCATATAATCAATATGTAGCAAATTCAGGAGAGTGGTGGAATTACAGTGGGAAGGGAAGAAAATAGATTTCATTTGTTCATACAGTCACTCCACTGACAAGGAATATTGGGTAGTAGTTTCTCTGTTTTGGAAAATTGTTAAACTGGTCTCAGAAAATATCTTCCCAGAAAAAAAAGTGGTTTGGTGTAGACTGGAGGTTTCTTAAAAGGAAATAAGGTATCACCAGATCTCTTGGTGAAAATGCTTAAGCAAATACTTGAGCATATTGGAGTATCAGTGAAAATACATACAAAATAATTAAAAACTTTTATTTTCTTTGGTGTCTTTCCTAATTTTTTTAAGGCAGCTTTACTCAAATGCAGTAAAGTTCAGTAGTGCTTAAGGCAGCCAAGACAAGAAGACAGACAATGCACAGTGCAGATATTGGGAACAGTAAATTATAGGATGCTCTTATCTCAATCGATTTTCAGTTGATATAGTAGTAGAAACATTATCCTTTGAATGGAATCTAAAGTTACTCAGGTCTTAATTTAACTTTACTTTGTGCTCACTTACGATCTCTGACAAGTAATAGTGGAACACCAGTTGGGGTAACTACTCCCACTTTAGCTAAAATTCCCATTGAGTTTATTTTAGCAGGTGCATTTTTGGTGCTATATCATAACATAGCCCCTGTGTAAGACTAGCGATTTTTGCTGGGGATTCAGGAAATCTAAGGTTTATTTTACTTTAAAATGTAAAGGTGGAAAATACTCCTGCTGTCTTTCTCCATCTTGTGCTTCTCTCTCCATGTTATAATTGAAGTACTTGGTTTTTGGCACCTAGGCTGTTTGTTTCCAGTGCTACCAAAGCCTGATTAGTAACACTGACAGCAGAGAGCTGCAACCTCTTCCTCAGATAGATACTTGGTCTCCATACACAGCACAGACTACTAATTTTGCAAAGAAGTAATACCTGCAGCTCTTGAACCTTCCACCACTGCTTAGGGGGAGGGTGAAGGAGGAATGAGCCCTGTAATCCTGTATTGATAGCTAATGGGAAGGAAAAGGGACCAAAGAAGAATGAAGAGTAGTTTTCCTGAATACCTCCTTCCCCAAATACTATGGTGTGGAGCCACAAAGAAGGAGATCTTCATAAGAGGCACATTCTTCCTAGTTGCAAAGAGCAAATTAGGTATGTCTGGGCTGCTTGAAAGCTTCTCAGCAGTGAAGTAATGAGTGATACTGGGTCTGCTGCCCTGTTCTACATCTGCATCAGCTTTCTGACCCCACAAGCACTGGTCTGGTTCATGGTTTAGGAGTTCATATGTGCTCATTCCATGTCTGAGATTAAGAGCAGAGAGATCAGTCCTTCGCTTTTCCTTGTCCTCCTCTTCCACCAAGAGCATTCTTAGGATCAGTTGGGCAGAACCAGCATACACAGTGCGAGGACTCCCTGTAAGATGGGGTGAAAAGCAGGTGCCAAACTTCATCCACTCGTTTTTTTTCCACCTGGCCCAGACCAACCTTACACCTTCCTTTGGTAGGAGACCTGGGAAGCTCACTTGAGGCAGCACCGGGTGATGAGCTTCTTGAAAAGCCCAAAATGCCTCTTCCCCCAGTTCTTGTTTGCTCAGTCTCATCCCACCCACTGCAATCCCCCCCGCCCCCAGTACAGACCATGACATTATCTGTCTAGGTTCTACCAGATGTGAAGTCAGGCTGGGATACATCAGCTCATGGGAAGTAGCTCCAAAATTCATTTACCTAGTTAGTGCCCCCATTTAGGAATATGCCCGGGGAATATAATTCTGGAAAGCCTACTCTTCCATATGTCATCTGTTGAGACAGCTGGACTCCACATTGCATCCCTCAGCTTATTGCTCTGTAAAGGTACCAACTTGCATTTGTCTAATGCCACCACTTGCAGCCAGAACCCCTGGATGTTTATGAGATCTATAATGATCCTCACAAATTTAGAGCAGTAGAACCTCAGTAGATCATTCTCTCAAATCTAAACCACATGAAGTTATTTGAAGCGAAAATACAGGGACTAAAAAACTTTTTTTTTTATCAAATGTGGTTGAACTGTGGACTCTGTTCCTCATGAAATTATTAAGAACAAAAATGTGACAGGAAAAAAAGTTGCCAAATTACAACAGCAATAAGAACTATATGAAGTTTGCATAATTAATATCAACAAATTTCAAAAGGGGCATTAAACATTGTCCTGTATTCTGCAGCCGCTCTGGAGCAAGCGGTAACTCATATGTACATGTTGGAGATCATCCTGCATTTTACTTTTGTGGGGTTAATTACTTCATTTTTGGAAACATGAAGTGTATTAAATCTAATCCTTTGGTGGCAATCATTAAGTTTCTTTGATGTGGACTTTGCTAGGATTTAGCTGTTCACTTTTCCCTGTCATATTGGATAGTATTTAATGCTTCCTTTGGTCTTTTTAAGCGATCAGGAGAGAGGTGCTGTTACTTTCAGTAACTACTGTTACTTTTCAATGTTTGGAAGAAAGGACCCAGAAGATGAAGGGACTAATGGGAAGGAGAGGTGGAGCTTATTTTGTTTGTTTGTTACCACCCCGTAGTCCTGAACTCATCTTTTATGCATATTAACATCTGCTCTTCTCTCTTCAGAAAATGTTGATACTCTGACACATATTTGAGTGATAAACTGAATATTTCTTCAAGTGTAAACATTATGTTAAATTGCTTGAAAAGGACTACTCTTCAAATGTTTTTGAGTCTTTAATATTTGAAAATGTCACAGAATTAAAAAAAAAAAAAAGATACACCCTCACTGTAAGCATTTCACTGGGCAGTTTTTCAAATTAATGCAGTTTAACTATTACATTAACTTAATGGCTATTTTCCCCTACTTTAACCATGTTAAATGTGCCGGCAATAATGAGCTTCTAATGCTGTCTCTTTCAAGTCTCAGAGGCATCTTTAGAGCTCTGCTTATCTCCTGGATCATAAAGCTGCATAATTTAGTATTCAAACAATTAATTTAAAACTGAAACAGTTTGAATTACCGTAAAATTAATCAGAAAAAAGAAATCTTAACATGCCCATTCTGTTTATCTCTACGTAGCAAATTTGAAAGTGTAAGATAAATAAAACTTTACAATATTCTGTTTTCTACTTATGAATCAGCTGCTATAAGCATAAATATACCTAAAATTATAAGGGGCATTTTCAAAACCTTTTGGAAAATGTTCCTCATGGCTAGTAAACTAAGATGATTATTTTGATGGAACAAACCTTTTAGATTTTTCCATACCATTAACTTAAATAGAAACACCTTTAAAATAAATTGGCATTTCTAACTTATTTCCAGATTTGCAATGCACAGAGGTAGTTGATGTACGTAATCAGAACTGCTGCCCCATTAAGTGGCTATATTCTAATTATTCTGCAACTCACAGCACCGTATCACTTAACATTTTAAAATATTTCTGCACCTAAGCTGTGTTTCATTTTCTTTGTTCTTCTTCTAAGTGCGTTTGTTTCTTGTAGGCTGGACTATTGCTAACCAAGGAAGAAAATGATAAGAAGACATTGGATTTAGGTCTTGCCTGTATCAGTAGGGCCTGGATCTAATAAAAGGCTGAGATGCCTGATGTAGTAGAGTACCTTATTTGAGTACCCAAACATCAGTTGTAAGCCCCAGATTTAGGCACCTAGGGTCACCACAATTTCCTAGGGACAGCTAGTTACCAAAGTAACTTCGCTCATCTTACTTCAGATGTCTTTATCTGATCTAGTGTCCATCTATAATCAAGAGAGTTGTGGGATGCAACTCATCTAATCTATATGAGGATGATTATAGATGTATACATGTGGTCAAGTGAATCCCTGTACAGAAATCTTTTTCTTTCCATTGGCAGAGCTGCTTAGTTACCAGGACACATAGGGATATGAATGAAATCCAGCCCCTGTCCCTAAG
Source organism: Platalea leucorodia (assembly GCF_965183815.1). Lineage (NCBI taxonomy): Eukaryota > Metazoa > Chordata > Aves > Pelecaniformes > Threskiornithidae > Platalea > Platalea leucorodia. The sequence continues at coordinate 71,330,313 of NC_138828.1, read as the reverse complement.
GTAAGCTATGTTACTCATGGCAACAGCAACTCTGTCCACTCTGAATCGGGGTCTGGATTTTCCTTTTCCAACTTTTTTTTCAAAGAATTGGGTAGGACTTTTGCTGTTTTGCCTTAGTTCTTGTAAAATTTATCCAGTATATGGTTCATATAACACAAGGAACCCAGATTCCTGCTTTTCCAGCTGAATATCCTTCTTAGCACCAAGCTGCAAAATCATACCTGTTCTTCATATCTTGTATGTGTAGTTCCTTACTTCCCATGCATTCTAATCTGTGACTTTCACAGGATACGTGGAGGATGCTTCTTTCCCAGGCCAAACTACCCTTCCGGGGAAAGCTGGCATTGGAAATTCTTCTGAGTTATGTGGGCATAGATTTTGGGTCTCCCATTTCATAAGTGATTGCGCTAATCTTTCCTGACATTTAAAAAAGAAAGCATACGTGCATTTTGTTAGTGGCCTGATGCTGGTGATTTCTGTGAGAGCACATTTACCAGCTGCTCTTCCAGATCCAGTATGTGCAAGCACTTCCCCTATGTTTCAGCTCTCAGGTGGGCATAGGTTTGAACACAGCCTCTAGCTGCTCTGATGTAGACAGTTTTGGTGATATACAGAAGTTAGATGTGGACACACAAAAAAGAGGTATCTTTCTTGCTAAAAAACAGAGAGGTAAGGACACTCTCTAGCTCTCAGATCAAAGAGCAAAGACTGCTTGCATTCATCCTGTATAAGAATTAGCTCTGGGATCTAAGCAATGCTGTCTTGCCATAATTATTGTTTCATATGGAGGATTTTTTTTTAGTTCAAAACATCTAAAATAATTTGAGGGCTGTGTTACAGCCCAGGCAAATGGTGTTTTAAACTGTGAATATCTATTGCATGCCCAGCTGTGGTGTATGAAGATCCCCTCTGAACTTTTTCTATGCATAGAAAGATATTGGAGTTTAAGGATGCTCAACCATTATGGGATAGTGTCAGAAGACAGTGAAAGGTGGAGATATCCAAAGCTAAGCTAGTCTTTTCTATACTACTGTTGAGAGTAGTATCTGTTAGATATCATGTCCAAGCATATACCATGTTCAGGTATTGTCTGGGAGACTGCTGGCTAGCGTGGGCCACCACTACAACCTGCAGCATGAAGTCAGTGAAGTGGTATGGGCAATCAGTAGTTCCGGGGTCAAACGCGGCCCCTGGCCATGCTTTAGTTAGCAGAGTAAATACAAGCATGCCAAACTTTCTGGTTAAAAAGCAGCACCTGTTTAACTCCTATAGGTTTAGTTAACAGCTGAGCAAACTTCTGGATTTCAATTTTGTGCATTTTCTAGCAAATTGTATTAACTGTAGTTGACTTTAACCACATAAAATTTTGGTATCTGGCCTAAGATAAACATGTTGTTCCTCTACCATCCTATTTGTCTTAGTGCTACTGAGCTCCAAGGACTCTTTCAAAAATAGTAATAGCTAATCTAAAAACCATTGGGTTAGAGCTCATTTCTACTAGTTTTCTGAAAGCATTGTATTTTGAAAGTATTCATTTTTGAGCTCTTTAATTTCCCATAAAGAAATCAAGTAGAACTATTTCATGATAGATGCCACCTGAAACATGATGATTTGCTGAAGCTTAGTGGTTTACATGGGATCAGATAGCTGCTGCAGGGCTACTGTGTAATCTAGCTGTGCTCTCTGGATTGAGATGTGTCTCCCATGACCCACTATGGACCTCCCCTACTCAAACTGATGTAGTACATAAATCTTAGGCTTGTGGTTCATTGTTACAAATGAGACCATGAGCACATGAACTACAGCTATCAACTTGTAGACAGTTATCTCTGACACGGGCTGTGTTTATACTAGCATTTTGGTAGAGAAAAATACTGAAGTTTTGAAGTTTGTTTCCCTGTTGTCCCCACTTTCTACACATTGGTTTGGGTCAGAGGAAGGTTTCAGTACACAGAAGGTAGACTCCTTCCAGAGGTCAGAGCTCCGTTCCAGGTGTGTACAGATGCGCTCCAGCACCTCCTGGGGGTCTGCAGCACTGTTTGGTTCTTTAGACAGCTTAAAAAAAAAAACGTGTGGTGGGAACATTTGGTGTGTGTGGGGCCTGATAAAATTCAATCCACAGTAAAACTCTCCAGCCACATATGGTGTGGATGTGAGGTCCTGAGTAGCAACTGCTTTGATCTATTGATCTCTTCTTTCTGCATCAAATTACTTGCTTATACAGACATAGCCACAGGGAAATCTCAATAACAAATGAAAACCAAACACGATGCTTCAATTTGGTGCAACAATACAAAGTGAAAGACTTCTTTGCTTTATAGGTTCTTACAGTGCCCCCACTGTTATCATGTGAGACCAGATTCCAGAAGTGCATTAAGCACTCTAACTAATTTCAGTCATGTCTTATCCATTCTCTCTGTCATTTTCTCCTTAGGCAAAGAACTGTATATGCAGTGATTTGTTTTGACTTTGTTTTTTTTTTTCATTAGTTAATTTATTTTATTTAATTGTCTGTTCCATGTTGTGTTTGTATTAGAATGAACAGGTCAAAGAAACTATGTTTTGGTTTTTGGAAAAGAAAGGATGAAACATTTGATGGACTTTATCTCCTGGAGGAATTTTTTGATACCTTTTTCCTAATCAGAAGATAAGGTTTTAACAATTAAAAGCAGGTATTTAAAAATATTCCATTCTGTGAAAACCTGGAAGTATTTTGACTTTTATTCCTATCTGGGAGAAAATAAAGGTAGAAATAATGGAATGTGTGATAGGATTGAAATTCCAATTTGTTTCCATCTTTAGTAACCAGGAAATATTGCTGATGTAATTCACTCATTTTTTTCTGCTCAGCACTAAGATTCCTCAAATCCTTTGCCTTAAGCTTATCTGTACAGATAGAAAGTTAGCGATAATGAAGAAAACTAGCAAAAACAAAGTGAAAAATGGGTTATTTTCTTAAAGTTGAGATTCAGAAGATTGGTGAGGAGAAGGACAGGTGGCAGTTCACCCACAACAGCCACTCAGTTTTTTTCCTTTATGAATATATAACTTTGCTATGAAAAATAGGGAATCTCATTTCTTTCTTTGTCCTATAGACACACAATCAAAATGAAGCTTTAAATTCAAACAATATGGAAAAAGAAAGCCAGCTGGAAACTGCAAGAGACAAAAAAAGAAAAAAAAAAAAGGAAAATAGAGTTTTTCTTATGGTTTGTCGCATGTAAGTACTGCCAGTATGCTGAAGGTAGTTGCAGGCATCCTAGGTCTCAAATGTCTGATTAACCATATTTAAAATGATGTGGTTCCTCTAAAATTGATGTTCCTAGCTGAAAGAAGTGGTTCCTCTAAAATTTATGTCCTTAGCTGTTCTTCTAATTAAAAAAAAAGATACAATTCAGCTTGAATCCAACAATCTTTACAATTAGTATTTAACTTTCCATAAAAAGTAGATTCCCTTAATGAACCTGCTGCTACCATTGTTTACTACCTCTAATTTAAGGGGGGAAAAAAATCACCAAGCAAATCTCATGTTACTGTTTTTTCCACCTCTATAGTCCCATTATCAATTGTAATTACATATAATTAATCAGTGCCATTCTCTGGAAAAAAACTTATTGAATGGAACAAGATTAAATAGATGATAACTCCATGGTGAAACCGTAACACAAATCTAATATAACTCCTCACAAAAAGTTACAGTATAAAGCTTACATTTAATTCAACCAAATGTCACACTCCAGAATGTGCAGACCATCAAAATATCTCTTAGTGAGGGTAATTAATCAGTTGTCCAGATATTCATTCTTGATTTAGGATAATTAAAACATGAGACAGAAACTCAGTGAAAGAGGATTATCTGCTAAATGCATGGTCTTTTGAGAGCATGTTTAACATACATGATGACTAAACTGCTTGCACTTCTCTATGGGAAGGTCTCCATCACAAGTTTCACAGCTTTGATTTTTAGAAACATCAACCAAGTTAGTCTCACAATTCCTTGCAGGTAGCAGATGTAAACAGTCAAGTATGGTAAATGCTAAGTAACACAAGAACAGGATGGGATTTGGGATTTTTTTTCTTCCCCCCAAGTACCTTTTTAAACCAGCAAATGTTGACTGCTATGAGTCAAAAGTGTTTCAGGAAAGTGTGCATCATGACAACTTCCCATTTCATTTTTTCATATGTACGCATTTCAAAATTGCTGACACGTTCCACTTTGGCTCATTATTGCCAGGACATCTCAATCGCGAGATGCTCCCACAGGGGCAGGGGAGCCAGGAGCTGTAGGTGATAGCTGGATGGCCAGGCAGGCTCCTCACTGGCACGGGTGCAGTCCCACTACACCTGAGCCAGGAAGGTCTGGTGATAGAAACCAGGGTCAAACAGTAGCACAGGATCACTAGGCACCAGTGACAGTTCAGGACTGAGGTCAAGCCAGGAGGTCAAGACAAAGTCAAGGTCAGGGTGAGGTTGGTGCAAGACTAGGCACTGCAACACTTACCTACAGCAGGGTGCAGCTCCTGAGCTTGCATGCAGCTTCCACAGTGTAGCAGGAGACAGGGAGGAGCCCTCTCACAGCCCCTTCACAGCAGCTTGATCCAAGGTCACACAGCTGTGACACATCAGAGCTGATCTCCAGCACAGGCAGCTAAAGCCCTTGGCGGGTGGGGGGGGCCATGCTGCAGAAGAGAATTACACGTAACGATGGTTTCAGGCTGATCAGGGCAACTGCAGCCTGTTGGTGTGCTCAAGGCAGCAAAGAAATGAAAGAAAAAGCTTCAATCTTTGTCTGAAATGACTAACCTTTTGAAATATAATTGAACAAGTAGTTGAAAAATGTAAAACCATGTTTAGGGAGGAAAAAATTAAAGTAGAAATTTTGTTTGATATACTTGGCTGAATGTTATGTTTTGAATTTTTAATTAACATTTTCAAGGTTTTGAATTTTCTTTCATATTCAAGATGGGTACTGTTAAGGTTTTGGGTTTTATGATTTTATTTATTTTTTTTTGCTTAATATCAAAAACTCTATTTGAACAAGAAATTTATTATCTGTGAAGCTATAGAGCTAAGGTGACATAAAATATTCCAGACAGAGTTCTGTGTGTTACGCTGGTGTCCTGGCTTACCCTGACTTCTGCTCAGTCCGCCTGGAGGTTTGAATGAATTCAGAACAGTTCTTACAGGCAAGTGCTTCTTTTCAGGAAATCCGTGACTCAAAGCACCACATGCTCAAATACATTTCAAACATTTGCATCCACACATGACTGATACCTACCATTTTACTGTCACTTTACCAAACTGTTGATAAATCTATGCATATTTTTATCTCATCGGAGTAATTACAGAGAAAATTCTGGATAGAATTATTTTTTCTTGATAGAATTATTTTTTTCTAAGAGTCAACGTGAACTTATTCAATGAGTGGATTTCTGTAAAACTTTCCAATTACAGGTAACTTTGCTGTGACTCACAAACTGGAGTGCTGACTCAGGCTTTGAGTAACTTAATTGCCGCACTTACAATTGTAGAGCAGGTAATATAGTTATGGACTGCATTCTCATTCTCACTCCTTTGTGGTTGTAATAAGTGTGTGAGGGATGTTCCTTCTTTTTAAACAAGATTTTTCAGAGCAGTTTCAAAGCCACTATAGACAAGACTGCAATACAGTAAAACTTAGAACCACAAACTAAATAGGTATTTGGAACCTGTAGTGTGTGTTTACATATATACTTATTTCTGACCTTTTCAAGGTAAACCAAAACAATTTTCATCAAATGAAAAGTATGAAAGCTGTTCTGTATTTTGCTTTTAATACCACAAAAAAGAATAAGAAATATGAGCACAATTCAGTTCTAATAATTGGGTTCACTACCTCAAAGCCACATTTTATGGTTTTGACCCTTTTGAACCTGTCTTTCTTTTTAGGTATACATAAATACATACATATTTACTGCTTTGATGACATTTTGCTTAAATCTGAAACTTGGTAAACAGTGAAATTGGTAGGCTATTTACCAGTTGGTATACAATAAAGAAACATTTCTGTTAAAATTTAAGTTCACTTAATTTTTCTGTTCCCTTTTTTGGTAATATCTGTATAGGACTGAACTTGAAGAAAATGAGCTACAGTAAATCACTACATAAAAAATGTCTTTTTTATACCATGTAAATTCATGTTTCATGAACCCTTACATTTTCAAATCAGTCAAAATTCAACAAACGATATCATTGCTCCACTATTTATATTTATGAGCATTTGAAGTAAATTTATTTTTCTTGTGGCTATCAACTCTTTTCTCAAGGTAGCATTTTTTAAGGAATTAATAGACATGCAAAATTTTTTTCAGTTTGTCTCAGAATTTAGGCTACAGTCAAGATTGTAGCTTCTTTTTGGGAATGGGTGGGAATAGTTTTCCAGGTAACTGGAATTCTTGAAGCAACCATAAGAATACATTTTGCTCTGGGAATAATATGCTTCAGCAAAATATAATTCAAGAACTGAGATCCCCAATTGCCATTGAACCAAAGTTCCCCATGTTAGCCTGTAGTATACTATTATTTTAGTCAAATTATAAAATATTACTAATAAATAGCAGAATTATGGAATACTAGTATCCATTTCAAATATTGTTCATTGGACACTGATAGGGAGAGTAACAAGAGGAATGTTTCTTCTTTATTCTGTATTTTTTCTAGCATGTCATATAATTCATATAAAACAAAACAGCAAGTTTCTTTGCAGCAGTAGGTGTAAATGGCTTCTGCTGAAGTGCTGTTTGGTGCTTTTGATTGGTAAGAACTGGATAAGCCAGAATAGAGACCACAGAAGCATATTTTATAAATCTTTCTTTCATTGGACTGTCCTTCCACTTCAAATGCCATCTTTTCTGGGTTGAAGCAGAGAAGGTCTACCCATGTCCTGAGTACCACGTCACAGCCTGTGTTACCTATTCCTAACAGGGAAACTTATTTACCAGCTTCCAGTGTTCCAGAAATGTTACGTCCACCCAATGCAAAGCTGCTGGAGAAAGGCAAAAACAACCACCTCAAAAAGCAAGCTGCTGCAGGTTTTCTAAGTATCACAAAGCAAAACAAGTAGCTGAAGTCCAAATAGACAAGCTTATCTGGGTCCTCATCACACAGCTATTATATGTTGCAAGGACAACTATATATAGTGGTGGGGACTGCATTCTTCTTCTGTCACTACTGAACATAAATATATTTAGCGCTCTTCCTCAGGGAAAATTGTGTTAAATTTGGGATTAGTGTGAAGGGAGGTCTAGCAGAGAAACTTGTAGCGTATACTTTCTTATAACATACATGCTTATAGCATATCCATTAGCTGATAGAGAAACAGAGATCAGTAGATAGCATCTTTACCTGTGTGGCAGGAGAGGAGGAGAGGGAATAAGGGGGCAGTAATGAAGGTTTTCCAACTTCTTCATGCCATGTATTGACTCGCCAATTCAATGTTCTCCACATACTGGATGAACTGTGGGGTGTATTTCCCCTTCCGACACTTGTGTCTCTTCGAGAATGGTATTACATTCAATGAAAAGTTACCCATATCTCAGACACCTCTTTCAAGACTTGAAAAACCCTGCCTCAACAGCTCCCACAGTCCTTCACTGATTTATACTGTTCTCTGCCACTCCGTCACCAGACCCAAGGCTTCAGTGTTTGTTACGGAGTGAGAAGAAATGAAGCTTCAAAATCCCCACTCTCTTCAGTCCCCCCATCTCACAGAGTGCTAATGGAAGCAGGCTGAAACAATCTTAAGCTGCTGTAGTGAAAACTTTAAAAACAGATTATTATGGTGAGGCAAAAATGCCAGGAAGTTGATAACCTACACACTAAGTCTCAGCCCAGCGTGAATCAAAATGACAGTTATGAAGTCTTGGAAAATGGCAATTGTAATGAAAACGTCTACTGACCCTTGACTAATAGTGTCAGCAACCCAACAGTGCTTAATTATTAAAATCAACACATGTCCTGCATTGACAGCCTGGTGTTTTGAACTGCGCAGTTCTGGTGAAGAGGAAGAAACAATAAATGGTAGAAGCAAACCTTCCTTCTTTATTGCTTCTTATCTGATCTCTCTTTTTGCTGATTCCCTTCCACAGCAGAGTTAGAAAGGTCAGCATGACTATGTTTTCCATGAGTTTGTTAAGAATCAGTGTTTCCCCTAACAAACAAAATATAAATTGCAACAACTAAAAACAGTGAGAATGTATTTGTGTAACCTCTACCTTAGAAAGCGAGGGCATGTTGTGGCGCAATAGGTTGAACTCCATTATAATAATAGACTCATAGGATCATAGCAAAATTCAGGTTGGTAGGGACAGCAGAAGGTCACTAGTCCAGCCTCCAAGGACATAAATTACATCTTTGTAGTCTGGTGTTTAAGTTCTTCAGGAAAAGTTGTCTTTATTTCCAGTGCTGCTAGGAATATGATCAGGTAGGAAAAAAGCTTGTCCTGTGACAAACCTGGCAGATGTCAATTAACTTCAGAAACTGCTGTATGTGGTGCTACAGACTTCAGGCCCATTCTTCTGTCAGAATGATATTTCCCCTTTTTCGTCTCCCACTTTTGTTTAAATCTCCTTCTCCTCACTCCCCCTTTATTTAAATAATAATGGCGGCAGAATCCTACTGCAAAACTGTTATGATGAGAGCACTGGCAGATCTGAGAAATTGATATCAGTATTCCTGAGCAGCTAACTAAAATGCTTATAAAGTAATCCAGAAATGCTCAGTTATCTGCTGTAAGTGATAAACTGTGTTAAGCAGGATGTGTAGACCTCTTTGTACACTTAACATGAAATAGTTAAAAGAGAAACTCACATTAGATTTTCAATATAGGACATTTAAGCATATAAAAAAAAGTATGTGTTCAGTAAAATAATACATGTGCTCATAATGATCTTCATTTTTTATTTATACGGCCCTTTCATTCCTGGTAATTTATGCATGTGTGTTTATAAATAAATATTTATTCGTATGTTTGTATGTGTGTGTGCACCTGTACATGCACGATGCCAGAACTTCAACTCTAAACCAGAACAAAAAGTCTCATCTGATAACGTTGCTCACCTAGTAGTAAAACACTGGAAAGAGTTGGCCCTATCAATGGGAAGCTGTGCTCAGCCTGATTAGCTTTCTCCTTGGCAAGGGACCTTCTAGCATTTACTGAGACTGATGTGGAAGTGCTGGATCCAGTGAGAGAGTAACAGAGCTGTGCGTGGGTGTTAAGGGCAGTGTCTATCACCACCACCACTGTCAAGAAGCACCAAAGCAGGTGCACTTGGGCAGTAGTTGTGGGGACACTCTTCTGTCTTGAATGAGGAAAAAGGCCAGCTGGGTCAGTGTCCCCTACACAGGAGTCACCCTCCAGAGCAAGTGCATTTGGGAGGAGACCACCCTAACACCAGTTCTGCGCTATAGGTGTTCCCACTTCTGATCACTTCTCTTTTAGGTTCCAATCCTCCAAAAATGTGCTACAAATTTAACTTAAATATATTAATTGTCCCACTGAGGCTGATGAAAAATCAAATTAAAGTAAAATTCCTGCAGGCTTGATGTATAAGTGGCAAATGAATTGTCAGCTCCATTCACCCCTTATTCTGTTATGATACGGCTTCCTCGTGAGAGTAATTTGAGGATGAGAGCTGCGTGGTCACTAACCCTCTTGCAATCTGTTTTGCTTTGATGGAAACCTGGCAGGGGTTCAGCCAGATCATCCATTAGCACCCTGGGCTTGGTAACCAGAGAATCTCATTGCAGAGATTCTCGGTTCTGCAGAGAACAGTTCTCTTGCAGTACAGATGCAACTCTTGACATGTAGGCTCAATAAAGTGTCTTTTTGGAATTACAAAAGTCGTCTTAGAAAACTGGACTTCAAGGTCTGAGTGATCTATAACCTCCTAAAAATGTTACCATAGATTTAGGAAAATATTAGTAACATTCTTCTGTATCTTCCTGCTTCTCTTGTAAGGTAGAACATTCAAAACTCCTTTGTAATTTTGTCAGTAATTTTTGAATATTCCTCTGCTTTTTAGAATCTTGAATATTAATCTGAATAAGTAAAAGATCAATGTGAAACATGATAAGTTTTCTGATATAAGGAAAATGTATTTATTTATTATGCCATTAGAATATGTGTAAACTTCTTTGTTGGTAAAGAAAATAAGAAATATTTTATGCCATATCAAGTACCAAAGAATATATTGTGAGAAATATTGTAACTATTATAAAACTGATGATAAATTGTCACTACAGCTCACAGATGTTTTTTTACGCTACCTGTATTCTCCTTACAGTATAGTAATGCCCTGAGATCTCATTTAGTTCTTTCTTAACTCGTCAGAGCACAACATGGCTTTTCAGCAGTGGACTTCTTGGTGAGGTGAACACTCTAACGCTGACTTCTGTTTTAATAAAGATTGGGCTTCTATTTTTAAACTTGTGCTCAATCTAATACCATAATCTGCACTCCCTATAGATGGAAATAAACAAGTATTACAATTAATATAGCTATCAAAGTCTATTAATTCCAGTGTAAGAGTTTCTTCTTATTGAAAGGTCATGCGATACTCTCATATCTAGAGCAATACATAAAAATGAAAGGAAATCACTTTATCTTGCTTTAGCATTCATTTTAATATGTTATTGATAACCTGTCTGTAATAGCAATGTAGTAGAGAGCAAGTATCTTCCCTTCAATTTTGCTTTAGGAGAAGTATTAAAAGATTCAAAGCATAAGGTGCTAAATTTACTGGTTTTGTAACTCCTCTGACTTCAGTGTTTTACTCCACTGCTGAATTTGGTCCATTTGGAAAGCTTTGCGATTTGTTACTGTAGAGTTGGATCTCCTTTTTTAAACATTCTCCTCTAGCTCACATGCATGCTAATACAGCTGCAGCCATCTGTAAAAGCTTGGAATTAATTTTCCTCTTTATTGCTGCAGCTTATTTCATCCCGCCTTTCACTTTATATTTATAATACAGAAAAATTTCTCATTCCTTGAGAAAGGATTGCAGTTAGTTTCCTTCCTTTTTGTATTACTTGTCAGTAAAGTAATCAATGTAACTGTTATCATCGGTACACACGCTAACTACAGTATGAACATTGTCAGAAAAAATTTACTGAAACGGTAAATTAAATCAAGACATAAAACACATCTTTTCTGTTTTGCTGATGAAAATCTGAACCTAGAAAATGAAAATGAAAGAGGCAGAACTTTACAGATGAACATGTGGCATAAAGGGATGAATGAGAAAACAAGCTAAGGAAAATGAAAGTTACTACATAGCATACACAGAAGTCTTTGGGGAAAAAATGCATCTTTTTTGTTATCCTACCAAGTTTTAAAATGCATGTGTGACTACTGGGCAAAACTCATCTTTTCAACGGAAAAAGCCACAGATGGGAAACAGTTATGTTAAAGCAAGCTGTGAAAAAATGAGGAAAATGTAAGTTTGTTTTGTTTTTTAAATCCTGATTTAGGACTAAAATGTCCGTGCTGAAAATAGCACTTCCCCCGGGCTTCAAAATAAGAATATGTCTAGAAGAGGGAAGGGGCTTAGGTTTACAGTTAAAAGCTTTTTTCCGAATCAAGAATTTCATCTTCATTGTACATGTATTAGTGTGGTGACTGAGTGGAGGGAGCATCTGTGGATCAAGTTGTGGTTTGGAGATCACTTTCACCACACAACTGAATTCCACAGAGAAATCTTCCCTATGTATATATACACATATATGTATCAGTGCATATATGTCTGTATTGTCTAATATCCATTTCCCAGGGAGATGATGGTCAGTCACCTGATTGATGCTGTATTCTCTTTCTGCTCTGACATTCCTACACCTTCTACTCTGTGGAAGCCAAAGAGGAACAATAAGAATCATTGAGACTGTGCTTGATGATGCTTGCTGTTTATCTTAGCTGTTCATATTCCTCTAGTCTTCATAGAGACTTCTTCATTCTTTACTATACTTTGCTATATCAATCTTATTAGGTGCAGGGTATGGCTGTGGATATTTTTAGGCTCTTTGCCTATCATGGTGGCATCACTGAATCCTATTATTTAGGTGAATAATTCTTGCTTGTCATTGTGTAGGGAGACTTGGACCAGAAATACCCCCGAAACTAGCAGAATGGTATCTAAAATATGAGTTTTTCTGTGATGTTTATGAATAAGTCCTAAGTGAACTCACATATGAAGTCTTTAACAAAGCAGGGAACTGAGTTAACTCTTCATTCTGTGTCTCTACCTCACCTCCATTTCTACAGACATATCCTTGCAGCCTCATGCAGGCTGCTCAGCAGTCCACAATGCAGGCACTGCCCTCTCCATTGCTGCACGTGCTCCATTAAGTGAGTGTTACCCTTTCTGTGCCCAGACCTAAAAGAAGGTAATTTCTGTAACACAACACATTTCCTTATCAGATTTAAACTTCATAATAGCTTAGTATTAAATATTTCAACTTAGGTCTGCTGGAAGAAGGAAGCGTTTCCTTGGGGTAGACGTTCAAAATTATGTCTAAACTGCTCTTCCTTTCTGTGTTATGTGGAGAAGCATTGTTCTCATTTCATTCTCTACCTAATGTTTTTTACACAACCAAGAGTGAGGGAATTACTGGTGACTACATTTTCCGGAGCAAATACATCTGCTGCTTGATGCAGCATTGTAAATAATGAATCTATTGAACATGTTTACACCTTGCCCTTCAAAGGAGAATGAAAATCATCTCTAGATTTTAACACTGAAATATCTTAGAGTGCTTCCAGTGAAATAGAAGGCCATTCTTTTTATTTAGTATAACCCCTTTACAAGTGAAATCTATCCAAGTGCTAAGTAATTTGAAATTAAATATTTCTTCATTAAAATTATCATTGCTATATATATCGCCACACATGCCGTACCCATGGTGCTGCGGTAGGACTGTTTGAGGAGGGAGTGGAAAATGCCACAAATGGGATCGATAAATTGGACCAGGATAAAAGCAAATCAGCCTGCTGAACAGACCTATATAATCCAGTGCTCCCACTGATGTCCTCATACCATGAAATCCCATCCAGTTCAGCATGCCACCTGCAGATAGTGCTTGGCATGAGCGAAGAGCTGGGGTTTGGGCCTCAAGACAAAGGAAATCAGATCCTGATTACCAGACACTTCTCCCCAAAGAATATATATCAGCCTATTCCTCAGCTTCGTGCTAGGGTTTTCGGTGCTGGTTGATGCCTTTAGCAGTGTCTTCCATTGTTTTAGCTATCATGAAACTAAAAGATATTTAATTCCCTCATTATCTAACTGAAGCAAAAAGTGGCACTTGTATCTCTCAGTTCAAGCTGATAATTATTCCCTCTCTCCATTTCTCCTTGTCCCATGGGGGTAAGCAACCCTATCATCCCCCTTTTGCTAACCTGCCCTTCTGCTCTTCTCATGCTCATCACATTTTTTCTCAAATTGTCTGACTGTTTAACATAATCAAGTGAAACTCAGAGCAGTTGTCTGCAGCAAGTATTTAGCCTGAGGTTGCTGCGTCTGTTCCAGATCTGGAGCAGGGCTTGTAAGCCTGCAAGCGCGTTTGTTTCCTACCAGCTGTATCAGCTGGTCTAATAAAGATTATTATAGTTCCCTACAAACATAGCTTCATTTATATTCTTAGGCAGTCTTGGCAACAGCACAGCCACTCGTCAATAAATATATACAAAAACATGTGGAAAATTTGATGATTCACACAATCACTTGTATATGTATCTGAAACTAGCATTTTCAACAATGGATCAAGCCAGAAAAAAATCATTAATTTGCAGTTCAAATTATTTGCTTCATTTTCTGATTGAATATAATTTATTTAAAATATTATTTTAATTTACTTTTGGTTGTTTTTACTGCTTCAAGATAAAATTAGCTAAACTCTCCAAAAAGCTTAACTGCTTTGAAGTAAAAAGTATCAATGTTTCATAATGAAATATGTCAGGCCTTCCTGAGTGTTTTGTGCCCCAAACTAGCTGATGAATGTTATCCAAATTAGCTTATTTAAACTTGGGTTTTCCAAAGAAACAAAACCTAGTTGCAATCTAACGAAGAGGTTTGGGGTACTTGTTGATGCTGAGAAAACTCAGAACTTCTTCTGCTGTGTGTATAAAAGATGTTAGAAAAAGGCAGGGAGATTGCAAAACCTTATCATCAAAACAATATCTGGTTTGCAAGATGAGATTTTCCTGCTTCAATACTCACCAGCTGAGCTTGAATTAAAGCTTTTTTTTAAGGAAATGAGACCTTGTTTTCCATTTTGTCAACACTGAGTGTGATTTTCCACCATTGATTTATAGGTGGAATTTGTCCTCATATTTTGTAACTTTTTTCTAAAATAAGCAGTTATCAAATAAGTTAATGGTAGCTTCTGGTGGCTTTATGTACAGATGCTACAAAAAACTATATTCTTCAGTCCCCACTATGAAACATTAGCTATCAATGTTGTCATCTGCATTAATAAAAGTCACATATATGGCCACAGCAAAATGCATTTAAGAAGCATGGAGTTGGACAAAAACTGAATTGTTGAGATTAGAGAAGTCTGTTGTTAGACTGAGGTTGTACTAGTGAGGATTTATCGGTGAAGAGCAGTGACATTTGGCACTAATTTTTTCAAGAAAAGGGCTTTGTTTGAGCAAGATTGCAGGCAGAGTCTCAATTAAAAATCATTGTCCTAGTTAAGTAGCAGACATGAATGACAGCCAATTCCCAAGACATACAAGACATATTCAGCAAGTTCTGTCACTGTGTTCATTCATGCCTGTTTTTCTGACCAAGCAAGGTTATAACACTTATATGGCCCTCAATTATTATACATAGTTTACTGCAGTGAGCTTGGTAACAGAACAAACAAACAATCATGAAAATAATTGATGTTTTTTAACAGCTTAGAACTCTTTGGAAGTTAGAAAATAATATGATTCATACTGTCTTTTGATCCTTGTTCTCCTTTAGTGTCTGACAAGCTATGAACAAAACAGTGACTGGATACCTGCCACTCGAAAGAAATCAAGTAGAAATATGAAGAATAACATATGTATTCAAATATTTGTATTGCATTATATTCTGCCATTTTTTGAGACAGCCCACAAAGTCAAGGATGTGTGTGTGGCTGTTCAAAATCACACAGAATTTATGGCAATTGGGCGTGTGAAGTACTCCATACTAAACACCACAATACACATTCAATAATTATTAGAATTGTCCTTCCGAGAAATAAGATATTCTGCTTTCAAAATACACTAACGGCATATGAGAGGTAGATGAATAAGGTGCTTGGCTTTTGGTACTGGAGTCATGACAGCAAGCTTGCCTGCCCTGTCCAGCCCTCAGCCCACGCCACACTTCATCCTGATCCGCAGTAGGTGGGAATGAGCAAGCAAAGATCAGCAGGTGAGACCTTCCTAAAATGGCTTCTCTACCAAACCCAGTGCCTCACACTGCATCCTTATGCACTGCTGGGATGGGGGCAGAACTGGCAGCTTATACCCCGAAGTTACTTAGTATCTTCCCCACAGGGAAACTCAGTCGGTTTTGGTTGTGAATACAGAACTGAGAGCTGAAGGTCCTAGTTGCCTAACTACAGTCTCTTTAGTCTGCTTTTGCATAAAATAGAATAGAATAGAATGGAATAGAACAGGACAGAACAGAAAAATAGAATAATTTGAGTTGGAAGAGACCTACGATGACCATCTAGTCCAACTGCCTGACCAATTCAGGGCTGACCAAAAGTCAAAGCATGTTATTGAGGGTATTGTCCAAATGCCTCTTAAACACTGAAAAGCTTGGTGCATTGAACACCTCTCTAGGAAGCCTGTTCCAGTGTTTGACCACCCTCTAGGTAAAGAAACGTTTCGTAATGTCCAGTCTAAACCTCTCCTGGCACCGCTTTGAACCATTCCCATGTGTCCTATCACTGGATACCAGAGAGAAGAGATCAGCACCTCCCTCTCCACTTCCCATCCTCCGGAAGCTGTAAAGAGCAATGAGGTCACCCCTCAGCCTCCTTTCCTCCACACTAGACAAGCCCAACATCCTTAGCTGCTCCTCACAGGACATTCCTTGCAGCCCTTTCACCAGCTTTGTTACCCTCCTCTGAACACATGCGAGTAGATAACATCCTTCTTAAGTTGTGGGGCCCAGAACTGCACACAGTACTCAAGGTGAGTCCGCACCAACACTGAATACAGCGGGACAATCACCTGTTTTGACCGGCTGGTTATACTGTGTTTGATGCACCCCAGGATGTGGGTTGCCCTCTTGGCTGCCAGAGCACACTGCTGACTCCTATTGAGCCTGCTGTCGACCAGCACCCCCAGATCCCCTTCTGCAGGGCTGCTCTCCAGCCACTCCTCTCCCAATTTATAGTTGTACCCGGCGTTACTCCATGCTAGGTGCAGAATCCAGCATTTTGACTTGTTAAATTTCATGCCATTGATGCAATTAGTTGATGCATTGTTTTCTTTTGATGTGTTGATACATTGCTTTGTTTTAATGCAAAGCACCTCAGTAACATAAAGCCTAATGTTTAGGCAGAATATTTGTGGCTGATTTGCTGATCGCTCTCCTAGCTGCAAGTGTTACATATTGCATATTGCACATTCAAACCGGCAACCTTGACCAGTAGCACATAAAATGCCCAGAGAGGCCAGTCAGAACAAAGTGGTAAACCTCTGCAAACAATGTCTGCCAAGTCTGATGCCAAATGAACACATAATGATGTGGCCCAATATGGGCCCAAAATAAACATGCCATCTGACACTGAGTCTATAGTTCCACAGTAAGCCTCAGGCTTGCAGCATGTATAAGTCTAAATCACTGCAGAAACTGTTAACCAGACCTCCACTCAGACTGACACTGCTAATTCAGCTGAGAGTTGTGTGTTATAAGAGAGGCTGTTCTTTCTCTTTGGTTGGCAAATTTTTCATGGGAGTGCTGTTACAGGGTGAATACCTAGATGTAATTTTGAAAGGATCTAAAATGACAAATGAAAAATTGGAATGAAGTCTGATGACTTGACATTAATTTCTCTAAGCATTTGAATGAGCAGACCATAGTGCAAGATAAGAAAACTTCCCAGGAAATATCATTCACAGTTTTCTCTGTTGTGCGTTGTGTATTTAGACCTTTATTTAACAGGAAAGAAAATGTTAAATTAAATTGAAAATGCTGCCCTTCCTCTTGAGAAAACAAAGTTAAATACAATTATACTAATCTTTTAAGGCCAAGAATGTACATTGCACACAATAAAGGTGATTTTTTTTGTATTACTGAAAGGTCAGGCTTAGCTTTGAAAAGCATCAGCTGCCTTTCTCTTTCATTAATATAAAATATCTTTGTTACCTTTAAAAATGTAAGATCAAATTCTCAGGCTTCTAAACCTCACCTGGGTTTTGTGCAAGTGCTTGTGCCCCAGACATACTTTTAGCAAGGTCATACTGGATTGGTAAGGAAAGCAAGAGATACCCTTTCCAGCCACATGAACAGAAATGGATTTTGGAAGGGAATACTTCAAAATATCACTGCCTTGCCGAAAAATTTTTTTTTTTCAGTCTGTCACAGCATGTCATAAAGGAACTAGTGTTTAGAGAAAAAGTATCACCTTTTTGCTGCATGTGTGGCTTCACGCTGCCATATTAGGCTGACCGCTTTTTAGCTGGATCTCTTCAGCTGCCTGCAAATCAAGATGTAGAAGTACACAGCAGTGTACTTTTTTCTTTGAAAACCTAAGGATGAAGATACTTGCACTGTGGATATTGTCCTTTCTGGAGTATTATGGGATAAGGGGGCATCAAGTTGCCATCCAAAAAAACTTAATCCATGCTTCTCTGATGTCTGCAGCCCTATCCTGATCCCCTAGATGCTGACAAGGCTTTCAGGCATGATCAGGGCTACTGGCAGGCTTGGCTTGCTGTGTGGGATCTCCACGTGTGATAGCACTGTAGTTGCCTGTGCCTTGAAACTTCTGACGCGGTATGAAAGATGGGATTGCATAGCCTATGAAGTATGACATAGGGGCAACACACACTACTTTATGATGTAGGTCACTGTATGATGTGAACTCTATGGTCCAAATCATCGAAATTGCTTATGGAAGAGGAAGAGGAAATGGGTGCTATAAGGGCCAATTGATCCTCAAATTTCCCCTCTCATGGTACTCTCAAGGCTAGGAACAGGCCTCTCCAGTATAGGGGATGCTATAGCAGTAGACAGTATTCATTGAGTTCCACCTTCTCCTGCAGGGAATGTTGGTTCTTCCATGGGCAGCATGAAATATCATAGTGCAGGTCAATTACACTGCCTTTTCAGTTAGCCCTGCTGTCCTAGAGATGAGGTTTTCAGTTTTCCAGAATTTTGTGCTTCTCATTTCTAACAAATGCAACAGAGCTGCAGCACAACATTCTGGGTGGAAGCACGCACACAGGTGCCAGTAGCTGTAGAAGGTATAAATATTCACGTTAGTCTTCTTTTAAGTGAAAAATGCTAATATACTGATTCAGCATTGCTTGCTGTGAAATACAGGTTCATCATCAAGTAGCTGAAATAGTCAAAATGATATATCAGTGGTTTTTTCTTGATTTTAAAAGATTTTGCTTTTTCAGAATATTTTTTTGGTTTTAACATTTTAAGATATTATGTTTCTTTCTGATTCAGGACAAAGTATATTTCACTTTAAGAAAAATATGAAGGAATAAAAATATGTTTCCTGTCCTCCTGTAGTTTTGATGGTTTTCTGGCATGACATTTTATTCAACACTGTATAACTACAGCTACCATGGATGTTCCTGAATTCAACTTTATGGAATTGCACAGGTATAAAACTGAATCACTGTAGTGATTAATTAAACCCACTGAATTACAATGAAAGCCAAATCTAGGACTGTGGAAAGGACTTTTGTTTAGGAATGTTGGCAGAAACACTTTTAAAGTAAAGATAGGTTCCATATTCTAAGTGCATTTTTTGAATTGATTGTGTCACATCCACAGAGGAGAAAGCACTTTACATTTCAAGTTATCAGTGGCAATGCTCATAAGTTAAAGAATGGTACACCCAGACTGAAATATACTTCTATCCCTATTCACACACGTACGCTGTTCCTTATGACATGTTATATGACAATGTTCTGAATATTACGTTCAGTGCTGCCAAGTTAGGAATAAATTTATTCAAGTTGTTAAACTTTGTTATAAGTCCTGGACAGGTTTTTGTAGGTGGGGTTTTCTTTTTGTGGGTCATTTTTACAGAGCTCTGCAATATTCTATATTTCTTTCTGCTACCAACAGGAGATAATTACCTTCTAGCATTGCTATTTTATTCACTGAAAACTGACACGTCCTTCTGTTTTAGCATCAGTTCATTGTGCAGAATTCTTTGTAGTGCTTTAATTACCTGGCATGATGATCTCAGTACAGCCCCAGATAAAATTAACATCAAACACTCATATGGAATTGTTCTATGAGATAGCTTGGGTGATGAACATATACCATATGGTAATCTTTAAAAATAAAACCTGCCAAATAGCATATTTAATGTGACTATCCTGGCATACTCATAAGGACTGTAAAAATCAAAAATAATTCTGAGCACTGCTCACTTCAAAGGATCACAAAATATTTTATATAAACTATCTATCTTTTTAAAATCAGCTCACCTACCACTTAAAGCAGCCACTTCTGCAGTGAAATGCAGCAGCTATTGCAGTAAAGCACAGCAAATTGGAACAGCAATTTTAGGGCAGGTAATGAAGACAAATGGTGTATCTTGTTTAAACTGCAGGGGCAGAAGGTAATTACCCAAATTTAGAGCTGGCTGAAATACCAGACCTAACACTTCTCTTGCAGAAAAGTGTCAGTCATGATTTTATAGCTGGGTAACATTAACCAGAACATGAGCAAAGCCTGGTGTTTAACACTGATCGGGTAAACAAGTTGGATTCTGGGGGAGAAGAGTTCCTGATTACATTTATGTGTGCAATAAAATCAGCCATGTCTTTGCTGTACCCCATTGCTAGTTAGATGAGTATTTAGAATTGATTTTATGGGTATGATCTAAAGTCCACTGAAATCAGTAGAAAAACATTGACTGGCTTTGGATCATGTCTTCTGTCAGTTCTAGCTTGTTGGAGAGAGGAATTGTACCCCGGTTTATTACTGTGTAATACATTACTAATTGTACTGTCATTTATTACCTCATAGCAGTGTATATTGTATATTGAAATATGGGAATGGTAGGTAGATTTACAAAAGCAATATATCCCATCAAGGCAGGAGCTTTTTCATTAATGATACTCGTCGTACTTTCCTAGCATCTTGCTGTGCCAGCTGCTTGTCTGGACTATTCCGAGTGTTTTTGTGGCGGCTCCTGGCTAATGCACGTAGCTCTCTGCAAACCATATACTGTTAGGCTGAGGATCCAACTTACAAGAGTTTTCACTTTTTCAAACTTCAGTAAAGATAGAGAAAAGTGATTCATCCTATGTAGTGTCTGAATTACCCTTCGGAGCTGCTCCTTTGTACTGACGAAGGAGGGAGCCACCATTGCCCGCTGTCCTAAATCAGATGCTCAGTTAACTGCCCAGTGTTTCATGGGGTAGACATAGTCCTCAGATCTCTCAGCAGTAAAAAAAGATCATTCACTTCACCTTACTTTACAATGTAAGAAACTTACATTATCTCACCACTTTTGCTTGCATTGTCATGACACAGTAGTAGTATTACAGCTACTGTTGGCAGTTTATCACCAAACATTTCACACATTTCTTCTGTTCTGATTAAAACGCAATGACAATGACTTTCTTCCTTTCTGAAAATATGCTCTCATTTTCAGCTTTTTAAAATATGCTGGCCTCTAGAAAAAAAATGTTTAGCCATTACAAAACTAGCTTTTGTAGCATGGTATAGTCCACTTTATGGAGATTCATGTTTATCTTACTGTTACATATCATTGGAGTCACCTGTCTTAGCATCCTTCCATTTACCTGAAGCAGCTGTGATATTTCAGCATATTTTTTAACAAATCTTTCTAACTGGTGCAGCTGACTTCCTGGCTGGCTTTAAATAACCAAGGCAGGAGCAAAATTTGGTGGCAATTTATGACTATTTTCCATTTTAACTCACCTCTAATTATAACTGAAGGAAAAAAAAGTTGGTAAAAAATCATCTCAACCAATTACCTTAACAATTACAATTGTCCTCCTAAAGCAGAATACCCACTCACTAGGAGGAAAAAAACCCCTTGTGTTCCCTGAGGTTAGCCTCATTAAAGTTGCTTTCCTGATTATTCAGGGTTTCTGTAAGTACTTTCAACTTCCTTAAACTATTTGAAGATCCCTGTAGCTGTCAAGAGTCTGAAAGCTTTACTGATGCTCACCCCCATGGAGAACTTAACTGTTTTCCTTCTTTTCAAATTCAAATGGTATTTCATAGCCAGACAGGATTCAACTTTAGTCATTCTCTT
Source organism: Platalea leucorodia (assembly GCF_965183815.1). Taxonomy (NCBI): domain Eukaryota; kingdom Metazoa; phylum Chordata; class Aves; order Pelecaniformes; family Threskiornithidae; genus Platalea; species Platalea leucorodia. The sequence goes on along the minus strand of NC_138828.1, from coordinate 71,308,809 downwards.
CTTTTATTTTAAAATCCAAGATACATAGACTGACACATGCATCTTCACAGAGCCTGACTAAAACCATGGGGCTATGCTGATGTGGAGCTTCACTTGCAAGAAAATGGATCAGAATTGATCCATTGCTGTCTTTAACTGCTCTCATTTACATGCCATAGGCAATGCTAGAGCACATAATCTCTTTTTCCCCTCTGTTCTAAGTGCCATCTATTTAAGCCTGATTACACTAAAATTTCTGGTCTGGTTCTGTCGCTAACATGAACGTAAGGGTAATGCAAAGAAGACCACCCCTCTGAAGACTGTATCTGTCTTTTACATTAATTAGGGCAGCTGACATCAGTGTTAATTCATTCCCCAATTATTTTAGCATTAGTCATTTAAACACACACACACATTTTCAAAGTATAGGGCAAGTAGCATCATCTGGCAGGAGGATATCAGTGACAGTGAACACCGCATCAAGCCACAAAAAAGTAAGGCTTTGGGTTTTAGTTTAGCTTTGTTTTAAGTAAATGACTGTATTTTCAAACCTTGCTAGTTTCCAGGATGGAGAACTGTCAACCTCTAATGTATGTTTGTGGTCACATTCTAATGAATCATGAAAGAATACCCCAAATTTTAGGGGCTGTCTAAATCTTGCCACTTCTGAGCAGTATGGCTAAAAGTTTGGATCTAAATCTCAGCCATACAGAAGTTTAAAAGTGGGCAGGTTTGAGTTATAACAAAGAGGTCTGAAATGAAAGCCTGATAGGAGCTAGGATCTGTTAGGTAGGGCCCTTCCCAGTCTGAAATTTAGCACGTCCATAGTCTTTGCCAAGTAGGACTTTAGCCTCAGCCTCTTTTGTTGAATAGAAAGAATGTCTCTATTAAGCAGCAACTTTGTTTCTTGTGTAAATTTGGGAACTTAAATATTTAGTGTTTGTGAAAGACTTGAAATGTACTTTTTCAGAATTTAGTGGTAGAGTAAGAAAGGATTGGGTGTAGTGAAGATGCCTAGGGATTATATCTCTCCTATTAATGTCATCTAACTGACACGTATTCCAGATAACATGATGTGGGCTCTGCTGTTTTGCTTTACGATTCCACAAATCAGGAAAGCAGTTGTATTGGATCCTGTAGAAGTCTATTCAACATTGATTCACCACTGCCTGTTGCTCTTGACCTAAGCAGCAAGCCCATGAGGCAATCCAGGGCTTGTCAGCATTTGGCTGACATTAATAGGTCAGATGTTTGAGCTTTGAACCTACTGTAGCTTTTCAGCTTCATATCTTTACTATGCATTCTTGTATCAGTAAGTGTAAATATTCCACTCCCAGTGTAGATAAAGTATCTTCATGCTTTCTTGTATTTCTATAGTACACAAAAGAAGAGGAAAAAAGGCCCGAATATATGGTGGCAAAGAATAGACAGTGTAGCTAAGCAGGCTTGCTAAAGAAAAATGTGAAATAAACAGCCTGAAGTACAAACACAGCCTGTATCTGAGCAGGAAAGGGACAGATATAGTCATAAAGAAAACAAAATGAAAGTCTTTTCATCCTTGTTCTTTACCTAACTATATCTAATCATGCTTTGGTTTGTTTTACAGAATGATAAATTAATTCCATATTATTTCAAGAGCTGGCTTTTTGCCATTTTTACATTTATTACATAAGAACTTGTATCTATCACTAGAAATATAGTAACCTAGTTGGGGCTTATTTTTAACTAACTTTTGAGTGATAATGAATATGCTAACATATTCTAAGATTCCCTCGTTTTGATTTTCAGCCTTAGCATATGTATAACCAGAAAAAAAACATACAAAGCTGCTTGATGTAATTCTCATAGGATTTACATGTGGCATAATAAAAATTAAAACCTGGGGCAAGATGGCTGATGATATTCAGATCAGCATATGCTGATCTAAATTAGGATTGCCATGGTCCAGCCCTGCCATTTATCGGTGGCCATCTGGTTCAGGCCACAGTGCTCCTGCAATCACACATTCAACCGCCTGAGGCAGTAGATTTGGCTAAACGCAGTCCTGCTGCAGCAGCACTGATTTAGCACCTGTGGAACTGCCATGCAAAATGGATCTTCAAAAGATCCTCCAAGAAGTGCAGTGCCCAGCCAGCACAGCTGCAAGCCACAGCGTGGCTCCTGGTGAAGAAGGCGCTGGAGTCCAAAGTGCTGATCCCTGCTCCCAGGTCTCCTTCTATGCATGGCAGTAAGGGACACTAGGAAATAAAGTTATCAATGGCTTGCTCCTGTGTGGAGGTTTTATGAGTTCTCACATAAAATCAGTCCAAAAAAAGCTGTCATCCTTGGAGAACTGTGGCAGCCTGGTCATAGGCTGTTTTTTACACAATAGAAGAACTGTGTTCATGCATTGCAAATTAAACCATGTAAACATCAACAAGCAGTATATCTGTCTTTGGGGATTTTTGACAAGTAGGTGTTTTGTAAATGCTTGTGTTTTTTCTGACTTATAATATCAAATACTTAAATTGGTTGATAACGTTTTTCGCATGTTTGCTTTTTTAGATAGCTAATAGTCATCTAAAGAAGGAAGATGGAAAAAAGAAACCTCTCTTCCCTTTCACGAGGTTTTAGAAAATTATATCCCAGTTTATACAAGACTAATGGCCTCCAGTTCTCTCAGAGGAAGGCGAAATTGCAGGTGCAGCTGCATAAATACATAATATGCATATTAATTATACTAATGTAAAAAATAATGTATCATTGCACATTTTATGTATTATGATGTTTATATGTATAAAAATAAACATACATATTTCATGTATGTTATATTATGATGTATATTATACAATTCGTGATCTAATTTTACACATAAATTAGACTTTACATTAATTATAGTATTAACAATAATATATAGTGTTAATATTAAACAAATAATATGCAGATATTCCCTGTACAAAGCAGGCAATTAGAAATGCCTCTACTCTTTTCTACCTCTTACCACAATCACTGAGCCTTGGGACCTGCTTAGAAACCCAGATTTTCTTCATAAAAATAGTTAAAAGAAAATAGTTAAGAAAAGTTCAAGTTGAGTTAAGAAAAGTTCAAGACAAAGAGATGATCCCATAGGGAACAGAGATGAAACACAGCAAAAATTCAACTCCAGTGATAAACAGCAGCAGCCCATCGGAATTGAAATATTTTCATTTTCTAACCGAACATTTTATTTAGAGAATTTTTTTACCAACTCTGTACCTCCACCCACACATACATTTTTATGGGCTAAATAGGAAACTGTTAGCACAAGTCACTTAACAGCATCCTGAACTTTCTTCTGAAAATCATGTTAAACGACAAATAGCATAGTGTTCTTGATGCATCAGGTGTTAGGGAGAAACATACGGGGTGGTGCAGGCTTACTGAGAGGGAATGAGTCTGTGGTTTTGGTCTTCCATTTTGTAGTAAGTCGTGGAAAACACAGAGACCAGGAGAAGGAGAAGGACTTACTATGTTGGACCAGGCTTCTGTAAAGCATCTTGAGGAATTTTGGTTGTGTTATGAATGGCTACCTTGCTTTTTGCAGCCTGGATGAATAATAGTTCAAAAGCCAAATATCCACCCTAACTAAGTGTGGGAGATAAGTAGTGTTAAATATCTCTTCTTTAAACTGCTGGTGATTAAACATCATCAATGACAAAGTAAGAGGCCTTTATCCTAACCAAACACAAGCGTAAGGTCTATGTTCTTTAAATAAAAAGAATATGGAAACATTAGGGCTGTTCCTCATCTGCTTGAAAAAAACCTACATGCCTTTACATGTCAGAACATCACAGAGAAGTAAAAATGCATTCCCACCACATGGGTCCTGTAAATACATTGTCAAAATTGAAAAATTAAGACAAAACAACTGACAAAAACAATGGCAAAGTTGAAATTGCTATGTAGCATTCTTGGTTTCATTTATAAGTAAACAAAACATCGTTTAGTCCAGTGACATGTATATGCACTAATTTAGAGAAAGTTTTTTTAAAAGCTTTTAATAAATTGCCAGTCAATGAAATATTGAAACCATATGGAGATCGGTGATGTATTTATATACCAATTTTTTGTGCAGCGCAACAGAAAATAAAACAAAAATGCTGAAGGAGGAAAGGAACGCCAAAGAATTTATTTAAATGTCAGTCTGCAGAAGGGCAGGGTCTTCAGTATTTATATTAAAAGTCTGTTTATTTTTAAAATTTTCATGTGTGTACGAAGGTGATTGTGGCTAAATGGACTGTAAGAAAACTGTAAATAAAATGATAATGCAGGGCTTCCACTCAACCTGCATGGGAATAAAATGTTCTATTGAAACATCTCTGAATGAAGAAGAAAATGTGTTGGAACATTATTGCCTAATAGGACAGCTACTGAAGATTTGGCTGTGTTTATATTGGTCAGATAGGCTCAGGACAGTCATAGAATCATAGAATCGTTAAGGTTGGAAAAGACCCTTAAGATCATCGAGTCCAACCGTTAACCTAACACTGCCAAGTCCACCACTAAACCATATCCTTAAGCACCACTCCTTTCTGGAGTTCCCTGATGGACCTCCATCTTTCCCAAGAAGATGATATTCCTTGGAAGAGATGGATTACCTGTGCACATGAAGAACAGTTGTGTTACTCATTCACTGTTAAGTGATAACTCCAAGCAGTTATGCTGGTTGTTTATACAGCAGGTCACCATGCAGTGCTTGCTTGCTGAATGCCCTCAGTACTCTTTGGGTCTTTAGGGCACTTTGGGGACAGTGAGGTTTTCTGGGTGTATGGCAGGTACTGATGAAATGTTTGATACTGCTGCAGAAGGTGCACAAAAATATGAAGTGGTGCTGGGATCACTACCTGAACAGACTTTCTGTGTGGGACCTATCAGAAAGAAAAGTGTGGTAGCCTTATATCAGAAAAGCTTTTTATACAGTTCCAGTGTTTCTTGGCAGCTTGGTTGTTAGAAAATATTTTCCCATCTTTTTTAATGCCTTTTTCATATGGAAAGCATTACTGAGCCCCAAGTGTGATCTTTAAATCTGCCAGTTCATAATCTTGATAATTCAGAATAACAGCTTATCACAAGTTATGAAAGAATTAAACCTAAAAATTCTGCTGCTATTACACCAACTTGTCACTGCAAATGGAATGATGGATTTCAGTGCACTTCCTTGATAGAAACTTAAATATATAAAATTGGTATCAATTATCTCTGTTTGACACCATCATATTAATCTTCTTACTGCCTACTGAAATAGGCCATCCTAGACAAGTTATACCTTCGTACTCCTTTCAAGTACATGCATTGTGCAAGAGCTTTCATTAACGTTATCATGCCCCTTCAGCCCACTTCTCAATAACTCAATACCACCCAATTACTGACATAAAAGTCAGTCACTTTATTTACAACTCAGAAGTCTCTGGAAAGGCAGTATTAGTTGTGCATAATGGAAACAATCTCAGGTCTAAATTAATAGGAATGTTGAACTGACCTTGTGGATATACAGTTCTCTCAAACTATTCATATACCTGTATTTCACTACTAAAGAGTCTAATTGCTCCTTTCTTTTTTTCTCTTTTTGAGACATAAAAATTCCCTGCTCACTGAGTATGAAAAGTAACACTTATCATTCACAGGCCTAACAATATTCTTTGTAAAGGTTTCTCTGCCCTTCCATTAATTTGAGGAGATCTGCCCCATTTCCTTTGAAATGTCAAAGGAAAATTAAATGAAAAACCTTGCAAGTTCCCATTTACAAGATGTCCACTTACTTCATCGTTTGGCTGTGGCATGCACTTGCTTGGTCTGTAAAGTCTCTCAGGGAGCACAAGCAGAAGAATGAATTGCATCTTTATCCTTTTCCGATTGATAGGTAATGTTTGGATTAAATAAGCCAATGCTGTGATATAACCATGGCATTGCCTGGAAAGGAAAAAAAAGTATAAATTGAATGTCAGTTGTGCCTCTGGGTGGTTCAGAGAGAACAACAGATAACACTGATAAATGGGAGAATATGTTAAAAAAGAAATTCTGAATGAATACAAAAATTTGGTCGAGTGCTCTTTTAAAGGTAGAAATATTCCAGCAATACTCAGGACACTGTCAGATTTTATTAGGAGTTGCTGAAAACTCTGTACAGAAAGACAATATTTCAGCTCTTGTCCTAAAAGGCCTCTATTTATCCAAGAGAACTGTTATCCTCCATAGTCACTTGTTCCTTTTCTCTCTTACCTCCAGTGGAAACTATTAAACTTCCTTTGTCTTTTCCCATATCCTGCCACCTCCAGTTCTTACTGTAACTTGTGGGGCAAAAAGAACTGATACTTCGCATGATGTAATGAGTAAACAGGCTGTAGGTTTTGGGTTGCTGCTGTGTTAGTTTTCTTATTCCCTCTCCAGGGTCATACTTCTTGTTACATCCAAAGATATAAAAATTACACAAACTCATCCATCCCAGTTGAGTCCAGGGCATGCTTAGTTCCTCTTCACTTATCACCAGATCTAACAGTGTCTCATTTCTATTTTGAGTCTTAATGTTTTATAATCCACTTTATCTTTATTAGACTGCTTGAACACCGTGATGAACATGCTCTGTTATATATGCCATCCAGCGGTCATGCATTCCTTACCCATTCCAAATAGATTTTCCTAACTTTTTCCTTCTTTTTGTGATAATGCATGTGGAAACCTTGGTATATTATCATTTGAGGTGGTGTTCCTTCTCAAGTCACAACTAAGAAATATTCTCTTTCTTTTTTTCCTCTATTGTTTTGCCCAGCATAGGGAACTGTATCCTCCAGCCTGGCTATTGCAATCAGATCCCTCCTTGTCATCACTTTTATATTTGTAAAACTCACTAAATCTTGGGTTTTGATCCAAACCTTAGTAAAGCCAATTCTTCAGTGGACTTAGGCTTATATGACCATCTCCCATTCTTCTTTCTTCTGAAGAAGGGAAAGGAAGAAAATTGGTCTTAATTAATGATGGATTAATCCATTTGCCTGACAAGTTGCAACTCAGAATATACAGTATGTGTAGTCAATATATCTAGTTAAAACCTGGATGTATCTAGACAAGGGATTATGTTTCCTCTTCAGCTCACTTTCTTTTTTTTTTTTTTTTTGTTCTCATCTGGTTTTGTGTTCTTTATGCTTCATCAGCTCTACAGTTAAGTTGATAATAACAAACATCTTCCCTTTAAATAGTGTACTAGACCATTCAGGCACTTGCAATAACAATAAAAACCCAATAAATCAAAAGGAATCACCCTGCAAAAAAAGCAGCTATAGTAAAGCCACTGCGCAAGCAGGTTGTCTGATGGCTAAAACAAAGACCGTAGACTCCAAGCATCTCTTACAGTCTGTATAAGGAAAGGCAGTTGTAGTGCAGAGTGATTAGCTATAGGATACTGATCTCTGTTCCGAAGTGACCCCTGTATTTTCAGCTCTGCTGAATTCATACTTTTATGGCACCATCTCCTTTCACAGTTTGCTCAGTGCACCAGGTAGTTAATACAGGCCAGTCAGACCTTGGAGCCCTCTCAAAGCTTCTCTGCAGCACAGGTCAACAGAATTTCGCTAGACCCTTCTCCCCCAGGGCAGGGACTGAAGGTTTCATTCCTGTTACAGAACAGGGAAAGACAGAGGAAAAACTGAAGATGCGTGATGGGGCCAGGCCAAGAGCTTGTCTTACGGAGAAGGTGGGGTCCATGACTGAGGCTGGAAGGGTCTCTCTCCACCCTCCAGGACTAGCCACCACATATCTCAAGCTGTTGTTTGGCGGTAATGCTAGCTGGGGCTCTCGTGTACAGGGGAGAGCAGATAGTACATGGTAGATGCAAGCCCACTGCCTTGCAGTGGCCCACACAACCCATGTAGGAATGCAGGTGACCTGATCACTCTCTGAGTCTGTATCCTTGTTCCACAGACCATGCAAGAATGTGCATTTCCTGGAGTTTATAGCAGAGCCATGGTCTAGTCCATAAGAACTGCTGGTGCATAGTGTAGTGCGTAGGGGCAATGTGATGTCCTATGATGTTGGTCAGATAAATGATTTAGGGGTCCTTTTGGCCTTAGACTCTATGAGCATAGTATATCACACTCTTCACCATCATAGACCTAAAATATGTGAGTGCCCTACCATTGATAGATGTACTGAATGTTTTTATAACCTTGCACAAAGCATTTTGATTGCAGACAATTTGTGATTTTATTCCCTGTTAGTTCTGTTTCCATCAAATCGACTTTAGTTTGACAAAATAGCTCTATTTATGTTGAAGGTCACCCCTTCATAAGCAGTGATTAGTGGAATTTTTTTACAGTTAATCCTTCAAAGACCTGTATTTACTATTTTCTTGACTTTGCATCTTCAAAACTATTTATGAGTTTCATCATTTAAAAGCTCAGAACCAAATCCTGCTGTCCTTAATCCAGCAAAGCTGTCTTTGAGAAGACTGAGCTCTTTTAGAACCTCAGAATTTGGTACTTAGATTTCTTCTTTCTCAGTAACCATTAAATCTGTAAACGTTTTCTTGTCAAATGGTAACTTGCATAGAAAAAAAAAAAAATCATCCTGCTCTAGCTCCTTTCAGTTCACACCTACAAAAGCTGATTGTAAAAAATGTTATTAACTTGACTGTTGACTGCTCTTGCATAACAAATATAGTTAGATTGGCTTTTATCTTTCCAGTTCATTGCAGCGTGATCGCCATGCCTGTCAATACAATAGGTTTTAATACTGGATAAACAGAGGGGTTAATCTCAGTACTTATGTAATACCTAATAGTACATTTGGCAAAGAATCCTTAGAGCAAGAAAGCTCCTTTTTGTTTACTTAATAAAAGGATGCATGACAATATGTCCTTACAGTTTTGCCCAGGTATTGACAATTCAAAGATAATGCATGATAACAAGAACATGAGCTGTGTTTACATGTGATTTGAAAGTGACTCCAATTCATTTTAAGGACTGTAAGGATTAAAATGACTCCTCTGCCCTTGCTGAATCTTGTGACTAACTGCAAACATTTTGCCTCCCTGGCCAGACCACCTACATCAAGGGTTATGTTCCTGGGGTAAAGCCAGCCAACCTCTTACATGCGACACACAGTGGGAAAGAACACCTACAGGAGCAGATAGCAGGCAGGAATAGCTTAGGAACTGTGGATAAGGACTAAATCTGTCCCCATTCCCTGTGCCCCTGCAACAAGCTCTGCCTGAGATGGAAGTACAACTTAATGAACCCCAATTAGTCGTGGCCTCTTATGGTAATGAATCGCTAAATTCATCTCCTTATGCTGGATGAGGAATTGGTTGGATGGTCACATCCAGAGGGTAGTGGTCAACGGCTCAAGGTCCACGTGGAGATCAGTGACAAGCGGTGTCCCTCAGGGGTCCATACTGGGACCAGTACTGTTCAATATCTTCATCAATGACATACTGGGATTGAGCACACCCTCAGCAAGTCTGCAGATGACATCAGGCTGAGTGGTGCAGTTGACACACCTGAGGGACGGGATGCCATCCAGAGGGACCTGGACAAGCTCAAGAAGCGGGCCCATGTCAACTTCATGAGGTTCACCAAGGCCAAGTGCAGGGTCCTGCACCTGGGTCGGGGCAACCCCCAGTATCAATACAGGCTGGGGGCTGCAGGGTTTGAGAGCATCCCTGCTGAGAAGGACTTGGGGGTACTGGTGGATGAAAAGCTGGACATGAGCTGACAATGTGCGCTCACAGCCCGGAAGGCTAACCATATCCTGGGCTGCATCAAAAGAAGCGCGGCCAGCAGGTCGAAGGAGGTGATTCTGCCCCTCTACTCTGCTCTGGTGAGACCCCACCCGGAGTACTGTGTCCAGCTCTGGGGTCCTCAGCATAGGAAAGACATGGGCCTGTTGGAGAGGGTCCAGAGGAGGGCCACAAAAATGATCAGAGGGATGGAGCACCTCCGCTATGAGGAAAAGCCGAAAGAGCTGGGGTTGTTCAGCCTGGAGAAGAGAAGGCTGTGGGGAGACCTTATTGCGGCCTTTCCGTACTTAAAGGGGGCTTGTAAGAAAGATGGGGACAAACTTTTTAGTAAGACCTGTTGCGATAGGACAAAGGGTAATGGTTTTAAACTGAAAGAGGGTAAATTTAGGCTAGATAAAAGAAAGAAATTTTTTACAATGAGGGTGTGAAACACGAGAACAGGTTGCCTAGACTGGTTGTAGATGCCCCATCCCTGGAAACATTCAAGGTCAGGCTGGACGGGGCTCTCAGCAACCTGATCTAGTTGAAGATGTCCCTGCTCATGGCAGGGGGGTTGGACTAGATGACCTTTAAAGGTCCCTTCCAACCCAAACTATTCTATGATTCTGTGCTAGGTCTGAGATAACGCCACAAGCCATCCCATAGATGTGTGACATGATTGATTGTTACCACTTAAAAAATATACATAACTCCACTTATTTCCTTACAGATCATTTAGATATTCAAATTACCAAGCTTTTAGTGCCAGAAATTCAATTAAACAAGTAAAAACTCTCTGTTGTAATAAACTTTAGTATTTGAAATAGCTTAATAAAATGAACTTCATCTCAGAAGTGTTTCTTGCACTTTAATGTGTAACTTTTAATTATTTCATTCTGAATTAGTAGAACTTGTTAAAAATGTCTAATTGTTATTTACAACAGAGCGAGGTATCAGGGTTTCTGGGTACTCTCTGCCTTTGAAAGCACATTCAGCTTGGTATTATAGAAGTTCCTTGGATGAAGTGAAGATGCTTTACAACTATTAGTCCCTTAAAGATGATTGAACACAGAAGTGAATGCTTTGCTATTCAGAACAGCAGATTTTACTTAGCCAAGAGAATTGAAAAATCACTGCAGCAGATCAAAAAAACCCAGTCCTATTGCATCTGCCTTATAAAAGCTGTTCTCCTCAGGCAGTGCAAGCAAAAGAAAAACGTGGCCTACACGGTCCCTTCACCTCTAGCAGTGTTTTAGTTTTCCTCTCTGTAAATGGAAACATAGTGAATGTTATGTAAACCAATTACTTTAAATGACTGTGTGAAAAACATGAGGTTTGTTTCTTTTTCAGCAGGTACAAAACCAGTGCTTACATCCGTGGTGTCATTCCTTTTTCTGTCCTTAACAAGTAAGGAGTGGGGTATAGGGCAGTGATGTGAAAGGTGAACTTTCCTGAAGTCCCACTGAGATACAGTCCAAGACTTTGACCACCTGCTGAAACCCAGCCCAGAGCAGGGACAGCAAAACTCAGATTGCTCAGAGCCTTCTCCATTCAAGTCCTCCCTATCTCCAAGGATCTCCTCCAAAACAGAACTGGACTGAGACCAATGTCATCACTACGGGTCTGTTTCTTAGGCTCCAAGTTTGTTTTTTTCACACACATTCACTTCAGCTCTCCTACAAATAGTCATATGAAAAGTGATAGCTAGAGCCTGGGGATTGTTGGAGCAGGATGAGATGGGCAAGACAGGTGGCTGGTATAAATGCTAGAGCTAAGATTGAGAACCTGCCTCTGGTGTGAAGGTTGTGTCTGCAGAGAGCAGCATGTGGCAGGACAGAGGTGCTCAGGGATAGCCTCCCCATTCCTCGTCTCTGAGCTCACTGCCTTCTTTCTCTGTAGTGTGCCAGTTTCTCCGTGAGCATGGAGCTTGTTTCCTTGACGCTGTTGCCTCAATGCTCTGGTGTCCTAGCCAGAAATGCAAGAGAGAGACCTTTATCTGCTGTAGCATATTGCACAAATATATATGCACATATATATCACTGCTTGCCTCTGGCTTTTTGCACAGCCATCCTCTGCTATTGAGGTGCAACGGCCTACAGAATAGATTTTGATTGCAGAGGTTGTTTCTGACTGTTTCTCTCAACAGATTCTCTCCACTCCACACCTCCCAAATGACCATTTCTGAGTTTGTGAATTTTTTTATGACTTTGAAAGTACTTGAAGACATTTTGAAATATCCAAGCTTCAAATTACTCATTTTGTGAAAAGAAAAGGTGTCATTTTGAAGATCATTTTTGTATTTTGAGTAGGAAAGAAAAACATATGTGTGGTATTACTGTTTTTATTGGTTTGGGGTTTTTTGTTTAGGGGGGGGCAGAGTTTGATTTTCTTTTGTTTTGATTTGGTTTTTTTCAGAGACTTGGCTGGGTTGGCCATGTGCCCATATTACTTTCACCGGCCAACCATACTTGGAATCTTCATGAGGGACAGAAGTAATTTGGATCCATTGCCCTCAAGTGTCTCCATGCATTGCTATCTGTAGCTTGACATTTATCACCTTTTTAATGGTCTGATCCTCAGAGACCCCAGAGAGAAGATCAGGTCATTCACTGAAGACAAGCAATAATCTGTTATCAAATTTCTTATTGAAAATCCATGTAGGGCTCAGCAGAATATTATGCTTCAGAGGATAGTTATGTCATGCTCCAGTGACTGTGGGAGAGATTCAAGGAAGCAGGCAATGAGGCTATCGAAATGGAAATCTTTCTCTATCTTCCAGTCACCTCAGGAAAGACTCAGTAAAACTGGGTTACCTCTAAAAGCAGAAGCAGGTAGTCTGTGGTAATCTGTGCATGCAAGTACTAAAAAACCATGACTGGGAACACAGGTGGGAGTTAATTCCCATGGGTTGCACCAGTGGAGGAGGTGGTGGTGCGGCCTCTGCAAGCTCGAGGATGCTCCACATTGGCTGAACACGCCGTTTATGTGGCAATCTGAAAAGAGCTTAGGCCTTTGTGTCTCTTTATCTGTTTTGTGCCTCAGACTTTGTACTAATGTAAAAATGTAAATCCCCAGCAATTAACAGCCTTTTCTACATTAGCAGAGCTCCCAAGGTTGTGCTATCTCCATTTGTCTTTAAACATTTTATTAGAAATTTGACACCAGTGATGTTCTAATTAAAGTGCATTTCCTAGCATGAAGTACTTCTATATACAGCACCATGGATTTATTCTTTTGAGACTGCCTCCAATTTCATGCTTGCTTACAGCAAGTGTTACAAATACTGTTATTTTTGTTGAGAGAATCACTATTGACATGGTGCTTAGGCTGCATTTCTGGAGCTTGTTGATTGTTCATTGTTGATTTCTCTTAAGATCTGGTAATTCTCAACGGACCTCATTTAGACACAAGTGCTAACTGCATGTCCAAATATGTTTCTGAGTTTGCATGGTGAAGTTATGTTCAGATCCAGCGGACAAGACACTGAAATCAACTGCTGGTGCTAAAAAGATAATTAGTCATAAAATGAAACAAGGAAGCAGCTTGTATCTCTTGCATAGCAACAGGAAAAAAAAAAAAAAAAGCAGCTTTCTTTAAATGAATTTGGCATTGTTCTTAGGCAGCAACAACAGAATGATGTGAGTGAAGGAAAAAGAAACATCTTGCTTTTGAAAATGTCTTGGGGGCTAAAGGAAACTTTCTGTAATCTGAACTACATTAGAAGAGAACGTGAGGCATTCTTGACTGAATTTGTAATTAAAACAATTCAGGAGCACACTTTCTGTTCATCAAACTCTGGGATGCAAACTTTCATGAGAAAAGCATTGTCTATACATTTCAGTGAATTTGAAATTATGAGCTATGTGAGAAAGGGCTTTTTTCCAAGCTTGTTAGGTGTAAATAATTTAAGACGGAAAAAAAAAAAAAAGTACTTCCTTTTAAAGAACATATAAGTAACAATGACAGCCCTTGAGATCTATAGTTCATGGTCCCTAACGCAGAACTAAAGACATTCAGTTATTCAGTAAACAAATTTGAAAGACATTATAATAACAGTCTATATCTCTTAATATATTTAGCTACAATTTACCTCAAAGCTGCTCTATAATGAGGCTGCTGTGTGCTTTTTTAGGTAAGACATTTCACAACAAAGAGGCTCAATAGTCCACCAGGCACTTTTACATGCTGCACTGAGCACTAAACGGATGCCAGATTCTGCAGAATGTCACTATGGTATAATTCCTCAAATTCTTTTTGGCTCACACACAATTTTGCCTTTTGCTAGTATCTTCATCTCTAGGAATGTCTGAGATACTGACAAAATCCTTTTGTCTGTTGTGTTCAGGAGTTTGCACTGGTTCCTTCTGGTTTGCTGTGAGAGGTCCACATTTTGGTAATGGCTGTGTTTCCCCAGCATTTTAGCAGTCAACCCGTGCTGTCTTCCCAGAAGTCAGGCTAGGAATTAAGCATACAGATAATATCATGGAAGCCCTCTGCCTGGGTATTTTACTTCCCCACTGGGATAACCAAATGAAGCATATTGGTTCAGGTCTGGTAGATATGGATCTGCATGAATTCAAGTGCTTTATAGATGTTCCTGTGCGGTGGGCTGAAGTCTCTGTGTGTATGACATTTCCAACATGTGACGCAGTCTTCCCCACGGATGAAACATTGCTAAGTGTCAGGGCAATCTTCCATGGTCCTTACAGGAGGAGTTCATTTTACGTATATTGCAAAACAATACATATGGTGGTATTGGAGAATTTTTCTGGCTCTGCCCTTCAGTATTGTAATCATTTCAATTGTGGGACCTTCCTTGATCCCAGCCTCGCCACTCTAATGTGTTATCTACTTCTGGACTTTTTCATGTGTGAAGAGTTGTTTTTCTTTTCAGTTTGCTGTGATTTTGAGAACTGTGAGAAAGCTATGAGGTTTTCAGTCTTCTCCTGCACACAGGTCTTAGTTCAGAGCATCCTGCCTTGAGGGATGGAGTTCTTCTAAGTTAGTCGGAATAAGTAATCTAACTCAAGTTAATTAAAATATTTTATGTTTAATTTTAGATACAAATATCAATGAAGTCTTTTTACCAGTTCTTAGAAATGTGAATGGCTTTTTCTCTTTTTTTTTTCCCCCTGTTTAAATCTGAACACTGAATAATAAAATACTGTTGAACAAGTTCTTATTTAATGTAACCTACCCCTGCATATGGACTGTGTCACTGCTTTAAGCATTGTTTCTGGTTCTGGTGTACTACCAAATTTAGGGGATTCTCTTTGTTTATATCTTCATGGGACTTTTATAGTCTGGTTTCAACAGAAAGGTGGACTTTTGAGCTCCCGAATGAAGCTCCTCTGGGATGTAAAACACATCATGTGTGAATTTGGTGTAACTTATAATATATGATTTGAAAAAAAAAAATTGCTAAAATTTTCTGTAGATAAATCTTGAGCAGATAAAAAATTGCTGTATTATTTCTTGTTGAGCATTTTTTCTTTACTCGCATCCATTTTCTTCATGCATAGCTGAGCTTCTGCAAATATATTTTCTTTCAGGTTAGTTATTATTACTTAGCACATTGATTTTTTTAAGATGAATGTTGGTTTCAGTACACAGATTTCTACACTTGGTGCTTTCTGTAACATCATCTGTAACGCTAAATGATGAATGACATTTCATTATATCAGTATTCTATTTTACCACATGTTTGTTTGTCCAAAGGAGTTGAAATATTGGGCAACTGAAATGCTGCTATGTGTGGAGAACCTCTAAATATGTCTATTGTGTGCTCTACCACCGTGATGTTAATGATGTATTCTCCCTCAGAAAAATCAAAATGTTGATGTGACTTTTTTTTTTCAGAACTTTAAAGCAAAGGATAAGATGTTGGCTCTACTGCATTCAACATGAGCTTTGATGTCGCCTAAAACAGCTCTGGGATTTCAACCCAAAGGAAGGAAAGGGGGAGAGTGGATGGGTTGGTCGGTAACAGAACGCAGAGACTTGCTGTAAGTCCTTGCTGTGATTCAGAGCCTTCTGCCTGCTGCAGAACAGCTGACTCTGAGGCACAATATAATCCACAGTGCCTAGCATTGCAGCGACTGATTAAATATTTAATGTGCTAGGGAGAGAAAACAAGCAAGAGGAAGCATGCATTATAGACAAGTCCCTAATCACCTGGCCTGAGAGCCAAGCATCCCTTTGCTCCCTTTTTCTTTTCCTAGGGAGCAAGTGAGCTGCTGAGCTTCAGTTTGTCAGTCATTACATTATAGTGCCTTGGAGCTGGTGAGCTGCTTTGAGATGCAACAGTGGAAGACACCAACCTTCTCATTTTGATTACAATTCATTTGCCAACTTTTTTTTAAATTCTACATGAATTTTTCCAACTTTAATCCTAAAAATTATTTCTCTCAGAAATACGAAATTATGAAAATTAAGAAGTAGAAGTTTAAAATTCTCTGTATTAAGTTTTTTTTAGGAGGGGAAGGTTTGATTACCTACCAAATTTAAGTGTTTGTGGTCGAAAGCCTGGATAGCATTATAGGAGGGCAAAGAACAATTATTTCGTGGGTGATGTAAGGGTTTCTTGCCATAACTGTTGCCTGTGCTTTATGCTTTGCAAAGTGCCGATAAGCCTGGAAGTGTTCCCTTATTAGATATTTTTGGTTATCTGTCTTCTCAATTGGGAAGCTTTAACATGCTCAGAATTCATCCTTATGCAATTTATTTTATTTTAAATTGTTATCTGAGTACAGCAAATATGAAGCTCTCCACACACCTGGCCTAGGCTATTTTAATTTAGAGGGTTACTTCTCATTGTAGTGACTGTGGATACATTCAGACAACGCAGAAAGCTCCATATTCTTATTTGCATGTTAATTCCTAGACTGTTCTTCTCCTCACATTTATTTCTTACTTGTGTTGAAAATTAATATTAGATGAATGAGACAAATGACTGGTGGGGGGTTTTGTTTGTTTTGTTTTGATGGACAGTATTTCTTTTATTCCACACTAATGCAGTTCTCAAAGAAAGGTTTTTCACTGGCCTTGATTGCTTTGAACTTTTAAGCTTTATTTTTATATGAGTTTTGTCTGAATATGATTTGTAGATGTTGTTGCAAAAGTTTACGTAAAACACCACTGAAACTAATACCTGTAACTATCCAGTACACATTGTATGTAAAAGAGTCAGGTCTGTTATGATATCAGTCATCAAAACAATAGCAGCTTTCCCCCAAAACACATATTACTACAAAAAACGTACAAGGCAGTAGATTTTGCTTGGCTGAGAAAGGAGTAACAGACTGTTCCAATGTACTGGGTGGCATCAAAACTAGCTTTCTAGTATGTAGTCATAACATTATGCTCTTTTGCTCCATAAGTCAAAGCATTCTAGTACACTTCAGCTGTTATAATAGAAAAAAGAAAATACAGGCACAAAAAAATAATGCACCCTAAATTTCCATGCTAAAGACACGCAGGCTGAGAAGAACAAGGAAGTCAGACCAGACACAATATTTTCTTTAGATTTTTTGACCAAAAATTAAATTTCTTGGAGTTAACATGATGCCCTAGCAGTAACCCCTCCACTGCATGGTCTCTGATGCTGAACATGCAAGGGAGACCTTAGACCCCTGCAGGTATCCTCTTGCTCTGCAGGTCTTCGTCCCTGAAGTTTCCCTGTTGCAGATAAAAACTCTGGCATAATGTTGGCCAGTTCTCTTCTAGCATGTGAAAGCCTTCCCATGGGAAGAAATGCCTGTCACCAAGATCTGACCAGCCAGCTGTGTCTGGTCCAGAGTAAGAGAGGTAATAGTGTGTCTCTTTGGTGGAGGAGGACAGCATCCTACTACATGAAATCCCATCTCAGGGCGTGAGTTGTTAGAGATCTGACATTTCTAAATGTGCAGTCAGCAGCATAAAAATTCTGAGTCCTAGACCCTGACAGTCATTTGGCCGGAAGATTTTCATAAAAAATTTACACTGATATCAACATTCCCCCTTGAAAAGTTTTAACTTGTTCATATTACAACATACTGAAAAACATGGAATTATTTCATTGTAAAATTTTGAACTACTTTAATATAAATTGGTCATTCTCATCCAGATTTAACTCACTAGAAAACACATTTTCCTGCCATTTAGACACGTTATTAAAAAATGTGCCTGAGGAATGTCCTCATACTCATAAGAAAAGTCACAAACATACCTATTAAAAAATAATATTGACAGTTCGTAAAGCACTGTTTAGAAATAATATGCAATTAAAAGTGGACATCTTAATATTTTTTCCTTCCTTTTCTCTTCCTACACAAGTTTATTTAGTAAATGATAGATGTGGAGGTAATAATAGCACACACAGCTAGTATCATGGTTGTCTGCCTGCCCAGTCCCTCTTGTGAACTTGTTCTACCCATCCTAGCAGCCATCACGCCAGGCTGATGGCCACTACTTACCTCCCTTCACCTAGAACAGATAAGGACATTTGGTTCTTGTTTACATGCAAGGTTTATAGAATACATTTCTGTAAATTATTACATTTTGTGTGGCTTTGACTCTGCAGCCCAAATGTATTCAGTTTTCTTTCTAGAAGAAAGAAAATTAGAACAAATCAGAAAGAACATGCTGGTTTCCTGACATACTGAAAATGTTACTGAAAAACCACATTATAAATCTATTACAACTCAGAATCAAATTGATCTTTATCAGGACTACTCTAAAGTCAGGAGTCACAGAAAATAGTCAGTTCTGCTGGAAAGAAAAGATTTTGTATACAGGGAAACAGGCAGCTTTTGTACTATCTGTCAATAATGATCATAGCAAAAGCAGTGCTTAAACATAGTAAATGCAGTGTTGCTGCACTAAGTGGCAGTTGTAACACAAGCAGTTTGATTGTGCATATATGGTCGCACAGTGCCAGCCATTACAGCTGCCATCTCAGTATTACTGTGATTATACATGAAAGTTCATAATTAGAACTGAAGAAGTAGTGGGGGAAAATTCCATGTATTTGATTTGATCGTTTGTGGTCTTATCAAGTCTTTTTTTCATGAATATTGACGTGTTTGAGCTAGTATTAATACTCAGAACAGGCAAATGTTACAGCCCAATATTCTCTTGTAGCACATTTTTGAATAGTTCTTTTAAGAAAACAGTTTGTAATTTAATTCATTGTCCTTTCTTATACAGGTTACCCACTACCAAAGGTATGCTTACTATAACTGATGCAGTGTAACAGTATACCCCACAGTGCAAATCTTCATAGTTCTCTCTTTCCACGGTCTTCAGACCAAGGGTTATTCAAAACTGACTTAAAATAAAGTATGGATCTCAGAATGGCATAATCTGCTCAAGCAAGCCAGATTTCAGATAAATTCCTAATTATGAACCATTAAGTTTTTCTATGCCACTACTGCCATCAGATATTATTTCCCCATTCCTCTTCTGCTTCAAAGGTTTTTATGAACTGAAGCTATGGACAAAAGCAAAGCTTACTTATCTGTATGCAGTGACTACAGTGTGAATTGCTCTGACTTCATGCCTTGAATTTAATCTCTCCATCCATGAGTCTGTACCTTGGTGTTTGGATCCTCATGGATGGCACCCTCAGACTCCTTTTTCCACACATTAATACAGCAGCAGGGTAAAGGCCTAGAGTATTTCATTTCTTGTTACTGCTGTTTATTTTTATTACACTAAGCACAGAAGCCTCAGATGCACAAAGGCATCTGTATCTTGTTGTATGACCATATGTGAAAGATAATCTCTGTGTCAAAGAACTTGTCCTATAAGGTAAGATGGAAACAGCAAGTAAAATGGAAATATAAGCAAATCGACATACCCAAGGTCAAAAATGGTTCTGTAGACCTCACTGCCTCTCTTCTTCAGTCTTATTGAAGGCAATTACTATATAAAACCTGGAATATTGTGTGCTGCACATTACAGTTGCTATATTACAATTACTTCGGAAACAGAGGATGTTTCCACCCACACAGTAATGAAACATTCTTTCAGAGACTAATGAGATTTTGTATGAACCATCTGCTGCTTGCCTTCCATTAGATCAAACACCTTTGAAAATGGGGAAATCCCTTTCAGTAAAAGTAAAATAGAATTATAGTAACAATGATCATCTGTGAACTAGAAGCCAAAAACTAGTGTGGTAGAAAAGTCCAATGTCACTTTAAACATTAACCACTGAAAAGACACAGAAAAACCTGTTATACTGAGCAAAGGTCAAAGGAAGCTGTCTATAATAAAAGATGGATTTGAGACAAGGTTGATTTCCATTGTCAAGAGTTATGGGATGTGTTCTACCCTTCTTATTGAAGACAACTTTGCTGAAGCTTCATACAGTATCTCCCAAAAGCTCACTGAAACTAATTGTGTAGATTATAATGTTAGACAGTGCCCACTGAAAACTCAGGAAGAAAACTTAATTGCTGAATGAAAGTGAAGTCAAATACCTGCCCCTGTCCATCAGGCCCATGGGGCTATCGTGGTTTGAGTAGTGCCTGTGGCCAGCAATGTGCAAAGAAGGGACATAACTAGCGTTCTGGGCAGCTTTGATGAGCAGGCACCCCTTAGCAGAGGCACTGAATAGGTAATGCCTTTGGCATGAGCTTGGCCCAGGGCTTGAATTCATGTCCTGAATCTATCACAGGATCTGGTAACCATATCAGTTCTGCTCCTAATTAAATACATCATTGTTTCGTTGAAGTTTATTTTCTCCTAAATGCTTCCTCTCACTTTTCTCCTAGAAGAAAGGTAGGAATGTTGTTGCTGAAATAGCCTGTGAAATTAAATGATATTAATGAGATTTCATATTAGCTAACTGGTTCTCACATAAGAGTTTATACCTCTGACATATTTTGGAAAAAGACTGGAACCCTAATTTAGCAATGCTTTTTTATAAATATCCAAGCAGCATATTTAATTTTTATGAAATTCACCCACTTGGAATATGTCTTTAATTTGCACTTAAACTCTCCTTATAAAATAATGCTAACATTGAAACTGTCTTTGAGCAGCTTTCTGAATAGATCCCTAGTTTGCTCAACAGTTATTGCTGAAATGATTGTGATCTTAGGAACCCTTTTTCCTGTCTGACATTCTTTCCCTGTGACTAATTATTTTACAGACTATGCTTTAATTGCAGGGTGTAGGAGGTACTTTCTATAACTGCTAAGTATTAGAAAGGGACATGCTCTGCAGATCATTAAATGTGCTACCAGGAATAAGCACACTTCTGAGACCAATGACATTTGTCAAAATTAGTCAACGTGTTTGTTGAGAGCAAGAGGTCATCTCCAGGAGGTGTCTCCTAATACTTGCTGGCGTGGTGAGTGCTGTTAATTATTCAACATGATATGGAGGACATAGGCCTTCTCAGGAGAAATGGCTTCCTTTTTTCTTTTATTTACAAACAGGATGCATTAAAAACCCTGAGTGAATTAAATCTGTTTTTTAAACAAATCCAGACTGACAATTTTCTTGGTAGCCTGCAAGCATTGCTAAAGAGGAGACAAGTTGCAGACATCAAAATATTATGCATATTTCATGGTTTCCTATCAGAACACACAGTGATGTAAAATAAAACTGTTAACAGATTTGAGCATATATGCTCAACTTAAACTAGGCCAACATCACTCTGTACTTTCAAAGTCATCCGCTAATGAGAGTATGTATAAAACTTAGGTCAGAGGTACTGCTTTGCAATGCTGTCTCATACAGTGCTATTATTTACTTTTGTTTTCATTCTGTCTGATTTTGGCAAAGCAAGGGCTCATTTTCTCCACATGAGTACCTTAAGCTCCAGTTGACAAGAGCACGTGAGGAGTGAACAGACATCTAAAAACCTATGACTAAAGATTGAAGGAATTGGGACTTTTAGCCTAAAGAGAAGAAGATTGAAGAACAGACATGGCAGCAACTTTGCATAGGTAAAAGATAGTCCCCAAGAAAGCTACTTCTCTATGTCCAGGGCAGATAGGACAAGAAATAATGTGATTATGTTGCAAAAAACAAGGTTTTGTTCAGAAATAAGGAAAAGATTTCTAAAAAATAACAAAGCAATGCACTGGATTGAAGGCTGTCTAGTGTAATTTGGACTATCACTTCTCAGAGGTGATTTAGACATAATGGTTCTTGCCTTGGGGGACTTGGCTTCATCAAGCTCTTTTCTAGACCTTTTTTGCTAGAGGTTTATCCAGGAAATCCACCTGGGAACCAAAAAAAAAAAACAAAACAACCCTTCCCAATGAAAGTTTAATCACAACAGGTCTGATTCTTGCAGAAAGTTTCATTTTTGTCACGTTTTGGATCTTTTTTTTTTCTTCAGAAAAATCCTCATAACCAACTGAAGACTCTTGTTGCTGGAAGGTTCCAAGCCATTTGCTTTAATCATCAGTAAGGGGTTTGGCATTATAGATCATGCATTAGATTAGCAGTGACATCCTTGAGTGTATTATAGAGGAGTTTTGATTTTGTTGGTTTGGGGGATTTTCTCCCTCTGTGTATCTTTGTATACACACAGCTCAATTGGAGAGGTAAGGGCTTTCATTTTCTCAGGCACTGAAACCCCAACTCTGAACACTTTGCAACAAGACTTTCACTATGTATACAAGCATTTAAAGTTATTTTATCTTGTTTTCCAGGACTTATTTTGTCACTGTTGGATAGTTTCTTTCATTCTCCTGGACAAATGCAGTTCTAATTTTGAAGGAGCAGAAGAGATCTTTCCTTTTCTTCTTTTTTTGTGTGCAGTTGTGCAGAAAGTCATTTTGAACTGTGTTAGTGTTCAGTTGTTATTCATCTGCTTAAAGAACACTCAAAAGAAGTTACTGTACATCAGTGTTACTACCTAAAAAACTTCTTCTGTTGTAACAGTTCTAAAAACCGTGCTGTCTTAGCCACAGGTTGGTGTCTAGCCCAGAGCTTGAATATGTGTAACTGGAAGGAAATGTCCCACACATCATCACTGGCTAATGCCTGCTTCAGAGAAATAGTGGTAAAAATAGGCGATGCAGAGCTATACATAACAGTAAGATTTTATAAAGCTGCTTTGCACTAGAAGACATCCAGTGAAAGAATGAGCTTAGTGCAATTCACATAAAGATGATCCAGTTTTAAGGCTGACCCTCTCTTCTACATTTATTACCAGATAAGAGGACCTTGCATGGCATCATATCAGCACATACCTAACAAATGCGTGTAGGTATCAGCAAAAGATGAGTCATAGTCCATATACAAACAGTTCTGGAGATAGCGCTTGCCAGGCACCCTGTGGTGCAGTTTGCAAGCATTACGTACTTAGGAAATCCTATCTTGACTTGTCCCAGTATTCTTAGATATTATTTCGTATTAAAGGATATTATTTGGCAACATCTACGACTATATTTGGGGAAATTAAAAGCGATAGTCTAGATCTCTGCTTAAAGGCATATGCATAAGGGGAAGCGGGTGATGACGTGCAGTATCTTGGGGGATTGCTAGGTGGTGCTAAAGCACATACAGAAGTGTATCACATGTAACTGCTGCATTGGCTGTTTTGGTTATGAGTTAGTGTGGAAGAGGGAAAAACTGAAGATGTTTTCTGTCTGTCCTATTTTCTACATCACCTCCAATGGAAAGAACACCTCGGCTTCCTTGGTTTCTCAAAGAATGTTTTATTCAGATTTGTCCCAAATTACTAAGCTCACATTTTTACCTACTTTTACAGTATTTTCTATTTACAGCAAGACTGACTAAATATGTTTTGATGAGGAGACAATTTACCAAAAGCTAGCATTTTGGGAAGACTGACATTAGTCGGGGGAAAAAAGAGAACTGTTAAAATACTTTACTTCAACATTTCCAGAAGGATACACATTGACTTTTGTTTTTCAAAGAGCATATTCACTTAGAAATTTCTACTTGCTCAATTTTTGTAAATGTTTACTTAAGTGGAGGAGGGAGAAATAAAGTGAATAATATCTAAAAAAGTAAAGTGAGTGTTGCACCAAAAATGGAATGGAATGTTTCAGGTAAAATGAAAAAGAGTTGTTTTATACTTTTCCTGGTTTCACAAAGCAAATATAACTAAGATAACATATATTATGTTGAGTAGATTATATATCAAAACTCGCTTTCCTTTGTTTTTGGTTTCACCCAATGTACTTCTTCCTTATTGGCACAGTTACAGTAACTACAATTTCCAACACGTTTTGATGTGATTTAAATTCATCCTGTGGTGTCAGCTGAGGGTTTTTTTTAAGAGACCAATGTAAGCTTTAAGTCATATTGAAGATAAAATCTTTTCTCAAGGGAATATATTAAAAAGTCACACAAAGCCTATTAAAAATTAAAAGGTAAAATATATTGCATTTCCTATGGGAAAAGCTGTAGTGTCGTATAATAGGTAGGAGTACACAAGGGATAAAAATTATTCTTAGGTGAATAATTTAAGTCGTTATGCTAAGAATATGAGAATTATTCTCAGAGTGATTAGCTGTTGTTTGTATATGATGTCATTTTGAAAACTACTTAAAATTAGAAAAAACTGAAATCTAATTTGTTTTGATGCCAATAAATGCTGACAATGACAACATTTGTCTGAGTAGTTTGAGGGAATTTAACATTAATCAGGGTTTTAATTAGGAAAACAAGATTGGCTATAATTCTGTGGAGAAAAGCTGTAACAAACTTCCTTGTAGGTTAGATTCAATTAAGTTACAGCCAAAAGAGCATGAAACCACACTGTGATTTAACAAGCCCAAAGTCTGCCCAAGTTTCATTCATAAAACAATTTGATCACATAGCTTCCATAATCAGCGTTATTAGATAGATCAATGGTGTTCTCAATGCTTTATTGATTAGTTACTTCCTTTTCCAGGCATATAAGTAGATGGTCATTTTCATCATGTCTGAACGTCTCATGCACCACTGAAATTATCATACCTGTCCCACTATGATACGGAAGTATGTGTCAAAGATGGGACAATCTAAATCACAAGAAGAAAATTGCTGAGAGAAATCCCTATGATGAATGAACACTTACTGGTATGAGGCTTTATCTTGGCCTGGTGCTTCCTATCAGCATGACATCTGAAAGAAGGAAGAGATAAACTTGCTTTGCCCATGATCAGAACTGACCAAACATCAGCTATTATTGGTTAGCATGGCTAACAGGGCTAACAAGGTCACATTGATTTTAGGTTGGAATTGAATTACATGCTAGCAGCAAACTTTGCCTGAAACGCACGCTGCAGATGTGTCCTTTAAAAAATGAAGATTTTTATTTGAAGATTTTAATTAATTGAAGATTTTTAGTTATTAATGGACCCATATTAGGCTGTCTTCATCTATGGTCATATTTTGTTTGTTGTGGCATGAAACATCACTGCTCACAAAAGAGCGAATTAGATTCAAGTAGGGTCAATGAAAAATTTTCCTTACCTTTTTGATCCATGCTTAGGTCAAAAGACTGTTCTCAGACCAGTAAAGAGGACTTTAAAATGAGTCTTGATTAATTTAAAAATTCTATAACAAGAATTTCTCATTTACTGCTGGCAAGCTTACTACTGCTAGATGAAGAGCATAGTTCTCATTTAAATATTAAATTTCTATGCCAAACAGACACTTCAGCAGAAGGAGCCAAGAGCTGTGTTCCTCTCTTTCCTATTCCACCCAAGCAGTGGCTAGCTGCTGTATTAGGATGCTTCCTCAGGTGTCTGGGTGTGAAGTGAAGCATGTTCTTGAGAGACACAGCTCAGAAGCAGAGGAAGAGATTACACCCAGGTCTGTCTCTTCCTGCATGACTGTACCGACTCCAGAGCAAATAGCCATCACAATCATAGAGGGACTGCCAGCAGTAGAGGCTGGTGTGCTCCTGCATGGGCAGCCCTGAGCCACCAGCAGCCCAGCAGAGCTTTAGCAAGAGCTAGATGCCAAATGCTCGTCATGGGGAGATAAACGTGCTCCTGAGCACCTTCACAGGCTGGTACTTTATTAATAGTGAGGTGTTAGGCAGAGGTGGCTGTGGGCTTTGGCTCTTTCACAGTCAGTGCGGTAGCTAAGTTGGCATTCTGAGGACCACAGTTTTTGACTGAAGAACTTAAGCTGTGGGTGGGTTGGCATGTACCACCTGAGCCCACGAATCTAGTCAAATGATAATTCCACAACGCAAGGAAAAAAACTTACTTGCTAAAGATGATCTAGACCTTTCTTAAGAAAGGTTTTCACTGACCTTGGAAAAGGTTAGTGTTTACAGACTTTCTACTCAGCTGAGAAATTTTCTGTAATGGCATTTAAGGGTATGTGTTTATCAGTCACTCTTTTGTTAGGTGCAAATGTGAGCCTTTGTGAAAAGGCCACATAATGACTCTTGATATTTACTGTTTCACAAAGGTTTCTATGAAGTACCTGTAATGAACTCTGTATCTATTTGAAAAGTAAGAGTGTTCATGATAACAATTGTTATAAAAGTATCTGTGTTCAGAGTAATGTGCCCATGAAGAAAGGAGATAAATTCTCTTTTTAGCATCCATAAAAATTCAGAATATGTCAAGTGATAAAATATGCCATGGATTAATAGAAGTCTAAAATTAAGCAGAAATTCCCAGGTAAATGTATACATGCCAGAAGTCAGGCTGGGCTACATATGACCCCCTTAAAAAAGTTTTACACTGACGGTGTACTACATAGACTGTGAGAAATCTTCTCTTTTGTTTTGGGGTTTTTTTTGTGTGCCATTTCCACTACTGGTGCACTGCAGATGTGTAAGTAATAATCAAGACCTCTAGGAGTTTAACTTTAATTACACAAGTTGATGCCTGGAGCACACACGGACACATCTTTCCTGAAAAAAGATCACACAGGATTGAAATCTACTCATCTCATGCCTGTTCCAACATGTTTTTTAGTCCCACACTAAACTTGAAACCTTTAAAAGGACAGGATTACTTGATACAGTTTTAGATGCATTCTGTAGCAGGAAATAATAGTGCTTTTAAAATGCAGTGAGCTCTCTGCAGAGTACACAAACAGTCTACCCAAAGAGCATAATATTAGAGCAGTACCATGCCTCATTTAAAAGCTAAATCTATCAAGGTCTGCAGAAATAGTGCTAAAAAATCCTTCACTGGTGGGAAATGTAATCACCTCCAAAAGTGTGAGCCCCCAGAGCTGCTGAGACAAGGGAATTTCAGACCTCGATTGTAATCTCATTACGAACAAGACACATTATCTTTGGTATTTGGAAAGTGAGCCCAGTGCCTTGCATTTGGTTGCAAGATTACCACTTGCATCCTGTCAGAACAAGAGGAATCAACAGAGGCACATGAGAGTTAAGCTCTGAGCTGTACCAGAGAAAGTGTAAAAACTCACAGCTTATTTATATTAAAATATTTTTTGAGTAAGTAATGCAAACAATGAGGTAAAATGTGAAGAAAGTAAACGGTGAGCAGTTTGTGTATGTTTGGGAGCTGTGAAGGAACTGAAGGAATGCCAGAATTGAGTTAATTTCCTATTCACTACATTCCCTAGCCTAAGAATAGAATAAAAGTACAAAACACATACATCTCTTTAAAAAGTAGACCTTGGAATGTAAAACAAAAGCAATCAGTTTGAGCAGGAAACACTAACGTCTGGGAAATAGTAAGAGGAACTATTCCACAGAAGAAGGAAAGCATCCTGCAGATGACCTTATACTTGCTTGTGCAGGCCAGAATAGGGTGTGGGAAGGGGAAGGAGAGAGAGCGTTGGAAAGAAGGAGGAATGATTACTGTTCTCCTACTGTTTATTCAGCATAAAGCATAATGCTGCTTTAGAGACAGCACATGCAAAGTGCTGGCTTCAAAGGGCTAGTTACCAGCAAGGCCAAATCTTGGAAGATGCTAAGCCTCTTGCAGCTTCTGTTGGCTGCACAGTAGTTGGCATGGTGCAGCCCTTTTTGCAGCAGATCTCAGGAGAACTATGAAAAAAAAAAAAAAAACCACTAAACAATATCATAAGATTGTAACAAAAACAGGACAAAACTCTCAGCAGACACTGCATATCCCTTTCACAACTAGACATGCCATCTGCTCCCAATCTGTCCTTAAGAAATCAAGCTCATCAATTAAGCAGAGAGCTCCTCAAAGACAGGAGTACTTGAATTTGACTCACAGCCATAAAAACTCAAGTCAAATTTTCTGTGTACTAGAGTTTGTGTTAGAGCTCCGTTAGGAAGAAAGGAAGAAAACTCCTCACCACATTAATCATTTTAGTAAACTCCTGGTCTGTAAGGACTTTCTTGTAAAACATGTTGTTGAACTGAGAAGTTCATAATCCAGTGAGCAGTTTTAGTGAAATCAGCATGACTATTTGTACAAATGCTTAGCAACAGGAGCAAGGGAAAGTCTTGCCAAAAATAAATGGATATTTTTCAGAAAACTGGTGGCCTTTCTATACTTAAGGACCATAGGGTTCTTAAGCAGAGATACAGAGGGATGCAAAGGCCTATGAGCATTTTTGCAAATACACACACATTTTATAAATAACTTTTTGTCCGGGTACTGCCCGGATGGATGAGTAGTTTAACTGTGCCAGCACTCATGATGCCCACAAGGAAGCAGGGAAAAGAGTGTGCCTTCTCAAGGAGTGCTAGTCACAATGGTGGTCCAAGTGGCACTCTGCATGCCAGGTCGGGCCTATAAGGACATTTCTTCCTGTGTGTGATTTCCACATTCAGCTCTCACCAGTAAATTAGTTTCCAGTTTATACCTAGAGAGTTCTGGTGCCAGCAGTTTGGATAACTGAATTAAACGTATAAGAAACCAACTGCACTGTTCATTTGTGGTTCCCCCAAAACTGCCAAGAACTCATGACATCCACAATGAATAATTGAACAACAGTTCTGGGCAGCAACATCTGATATTTCAGATCTGGGTTCTTGCTTTGTGTTGGCCTGAAAAGCAATACTATAAAAATGTTTTCACAAAAGCAGAAGTGAGTTGATATGTCTGATGTGAGGGTTCCTCATTTCTGTACATGCCATTGTACAAGGCACAGAGCTGTGTGAGGGAGAACTAATTCATTCCTGGTATGGAGCGCTCTCGTTTGAGGTAACTGAGCACAAATGCCCAAAATAAAACCCAGGATTCATACACAACTTTATGTGGACTGTCCCTGGCCAAGGCCATGCCAGCAAGAATGCATGCAGGCTTCTTCTGCAATTTGAAAAAAGATTAGATAGAAAAAAATTGGGTCTTGAATTTGATGAAAGTTTTTCAAGCCAAAATGCCTCATATGAAACATTTCAAAACAAGGGATGCCCTTATCTCTTGCAATTTTGCTTCACTGGAAGTATTCTTATCTCATCCCTGGTGAAAGAATTAAACCTTTTCTGTCTATGTACAGGAACAGAGCTAATACACAGGATGGCCTCTCCCAGGCTTTTTCTCTTCTATGGTTTCTCCCTTAGTACTTGGCTAACTGGAAGATCTCCAGTTTCAGATTTAGCAAAAACATGCTGTCAGTCAAATGAATTTCATCTAAAACAACATAGTCAGCTTTAACAGCCATGAAATTTCTTTAACATCTCCACTGTGCATTATTGTTTGTAAGAAATATAGCTATTCTTCAGCATATTTTAACTACACTTTTCAATATATAATTATTTTAGTCTGAAGTATGTAAAATCAATGGCAGTGCTGAAAACAATTCTCATTGATTTGAAGGTAATAGGTAGTACCTGATCATTAAAATGTGAGCAGTAGCTAAACAGAGTACCTACAAGATGAAATGGGGAACAAAACATGGGTTTTATTTCTGAGTAAACTCATGGCTTTAATTATTATTGTTATAGAAGTCTTTTCTAGTAGGAAACTTGTTATGATATGATCATCTCATATTAATTTACTTTAAAAAAAGGAAAAACATTAGTGCAGTGTTTCCACGTCATGTATTAGTATGTCACAAATTACATCATCAGGAAATAGCACTTGATTTGCTTGCGCTTCATATCCTGCTTTACTGACTTCTACTTTACTCTAGCAATGTCTTATAGCCAATTTTTTTTTTCAACTCCCTTATAAATAGATAAGGAACTATATTTACATTTTGAACTTCCTGGCAATAAGTATTGTAACAAAATCAAGTTTGATGGCAAGCTCCCTTTCAGGAATGCATTATAAATTAATTAATCTTTCTTGGTTCCATGTACAGGTTAGGGCTTTTGTCTAAAATGTATTATTCGTTGCACAAGACAATTGTAGGCAGCTGACAGAAAAGGCTTTGGAGTTTATCTGGAGTTCAAGTTTTTGTTTACAGATTTAACTTTGGAAGTCAAGGATCCTGGCTGGGAAAGTCATTGAAATTCAGAGGACTGAAAAAAAAAATCTTTGAGCTCTATGAAACAGTCCTCTGTTTTCCCAGCCATAACAGCATGACACTATTAAGCAGTGTCTTTGATCTGCAATAAGCATACCTAATTTGAATTCACTTGATATTACTGTGAGTATCAGCTAAGCCTTTGTGCATCTTCGAGATTGCAGGAATATTATATAAGGAATATCTTCATCCCAAGCAGGAACATTTGAATCATATCCTTTTCCTCTTCAGCATATGTCACATGCTACAAACCACAGCACTTCAGTCACTTAGTTAGAGGACTATTACAAACCAAGAAGGAGATCTGTCATTCACTCGCCTGTTTAGAGGGAAAAAAAAGCAGTTTTAAGGATGCTATCTCCTGTGGTAAGAAATTTGCACAAAGCAAAATATTGTATCTTAAAAATTTCCTCTGGAGGAAATGACTGAAATTTTGTATTTTTCCCTGCACATTTGCCTTTCCTTAGCATATAGATATTACTGCATAATGAATATTACCTTACCCAACACACCCAGATTATCAGGATTACTTCAAGATAGTCAGGCATCTTAGTAAGTAGCATGGAAGAAAAGGAAGTAACTGATAGAAATCTCCATACCCTTCTACTATTTTATCATACAATCTTTATAAAGTCCTTTAGGTATGTGCCACAGTTTTCTGTCACAAGAAATAATTCTTAAATATTAACAGGCAAGGCTTTTTTTTCTCCCCCAGCTCTCTTCTCTTTCCAGTAAGGAGATTCTTACTGAGAACTTTGCTTCTTGATCTTGCTGTGACCTGCCATAATCATGTCAGTCTTCTATTTTCAAAGCAATTCACTTCCATCAGTTACTGCATTAATAACCTCTTTCAAGCTTATCTTTGAAAACAGTGATAAATGTTTGGGGCCCGTATGTAAGAGATACACATTGTAATGTGGGGCCTGATCCAGAGTCTATCACTTGTCCACCAAGGCCTTCTCAAGCTCTTCAAAAGATTTGGATTGGGTCCCAGACCTTTTGTCTCTGTAAAAGTCTGTGCAGCACCAATGAAAACACAGTAGCTCCTGTTAATATAACTAGTACACTCGTTACAATACAGCAAGCAATGCCAGAGAGGTGACTATGATGGAACAACTTATGTTCATGAATGGAGAGGACTATTTGTGTGTGCACGTCCTTTACTTTTTTAAGAAAATAAAGTATGAATCTTTAACTCTTCAAAGCTTTGGCCATGATCTTTGGACTTGACTGGGAGACCAGCATGCAAACAACTCATGCAAATGCATGAGGTCAAATAGCACTGCAGAATCTTCTTAAAAGTGAGTACTTCCAGTTATTTATAATGCAGCAGCTCCATGTCACAGAGGATCTCCTTGTTTGGTGGCTTCTTTGGGGAGCAGAAGACCCCTGGATTCACACCATCTGACATGGAAGCAGAGGGAGTCTTCCCAAGATCAATCACTGTTCCTATTCTGAAATCTACCTTGGGAACATGCAATCTTTCCTTACATGGCAGAATAATATGTCATAAAGGTATTACATGTCCAGTGTTGACAGACATTCCAGATGGATGTGAAAATTTGCCTGAAACATACCCGGTAAACAGTACAAAATCATAAGAATGTTTTTGAAGATCAATATTGTCCTGGCTAGAAGTGGGGGATCCTGGTTGTTGAAAAGCTTTTCCACTCTGATGGAAGAAGAAATCTTAGATCTTATCAGTTTCCTAAATATAATTTCATAAGAAAGATAAAAGAGGTCTTTTCTGTGCAACCAATTTTTATCTATATACACCCATTTTGCAGGTCATTAGTTGGCTAACTGAGCATCAAGCAGCAGCATCCCATACCCTATATTATTCAGAATGGGATATACCAGAATTGGGAGTTTCATTTAAAACACAGACAGAGCAAGGGAAGCTGGCAAGAAGCAATGTCAAAGAATTGTCTGCTGTGGCTTCAGGCAGGGCTGGAGGCTATATAGAGGCATTGAAAAAGCACTGTTAGCTGACTAACAAGGCATGGGTCTTCAGAAGGACACAGGAGGACTCAAGATTTCAGTACCCTAGAGAGGATGCTTAGTGGTGGTAAATTTTTACAGTATCCATGAGAGAAAAAGAGAATAGGCTCTTTTCTAAAGAAAATTGGTAATCATTCTCCCCTCTCTTCTGTTCTTTTATTATGTTTTTTTTTTCAAGTAGATTTTTTTCCCCTTGAATTCTGCATACAAAGATGTTACGTGCTAATTCTGCAAGGGCTGCAGGGAGCAGGGGAAAGAGGTAGACTAATTTTTGGTACCTAAGTTCTGGATGTGGTTCAGGCACCACCTGATTTAACATTGCATACTTATGAATAATAGCATTTCCAATTTACTTACTGAGGGAATCCATGCTCAGACATTTTATACACTTAATTCCCAAAAGGCTCCGCTCCTTTCCTTTCCTTTCCTTTCCTTTCCTTTCCTTTCCTTTCCTTTCCTTTCCTTTCCTTTCTCTTTTCTTTGCTTTCCTTTCTCTTTTCTTTGCTTTCCTTTCTCTTTTCTTTTCCTTTTCTTTCTCTTTTCTTTTCCTTTTCTTTTCATTTTTTATTTTTTTTAAATTTTTTTGATTATTTTTCTTTCACTGTGGCAAGCCGTGCCATCCTTTAGAAACGATGGTAACACTCTCCCCTCTCTAGACCTGACCAAAGACCTTCCTATAGAGGTTGCTGTATTTGAACACAGAAGTGGTTTTTGGCTACTCTTTCAATGCTATTCCTCTTCTAAGCCCCCATGGAAACAGGTTCCTTCTATCTGGTGACTATCCAGCTGGAGGGTAGGAAAAGGAGAGAAAAATACTGGGGTGATGTATAATGCCCTTTCCTTTCCCTGTCAAGATTCCCCAGGAAAAACAAATTCCAAGCAGTATATTCCACATGCAGTATGGTGTAGCTCACCAGAGACTGGAGCTAAGAAAATTGTCGGTGGATTTATCTTACTATGGTGGTGGCAGGATTTTGGGGACAAGCTCATTGCTCCTCTTTGTCCCGGTTTTGGCTGGGATAGAGTTAATTTTCTTCGTAGTAGCTGGCATAGTGCTGTGTTTTGGATTTAGGATGAGAATAATGTTGATAACACACTGATGTCTTAGCTGTTGCTAAGTAGTGCTTACACTAGTCAAGGACTTTTCAGCTGGCCATGCTCTGCCAGGTGCACAAGAAACTGGGAGGGGGCACAGCCAGGACAGCTGACCCAGACTGGCCAGAGGGTTATTCCACACCATACGGCATCATGCTCAGTAGATAAACTGGGGGAGTTGGCTGGGGGGCAGCGATTGCTGCTCAGAGACGGGCTGGGCGTCAGTCAGTGGGTGGTGAGCAGTTGCATTGTGCGTCACTTGTTTTGTACATTCTTTTATCATTATTATTATTATTATTATCATCATTATCATTATTATTATTATTTTCTCTTCCTCTGCTGTCCTATTAAACTGTCTTTATCTTAACCCATGGGTTTTACTTTTTTTTTTTTTGATTCTCTCCACCATCCCATCAGGGAGGGGAGGGTGAGCAAGCAGCTGTGTGGTGCTTAGTTGCCCACTGGGGTTAAACCGTGACATTCTTCAGTGCAGTGAAAATGTGCCTTCACAGCAAGATCTGTCCTTCCCTACACAGTCACCAACAGATGTTTCCAAGAGAAAATCCTTCGATTTGCTCAGAAGATTTGTTTCATGTTTGAAATATGGTCAACATCAAGGTGGAAACCATGGAATATCACTACCAGTAATGAAGCATGTAAGTTAATAGAAAGAAGTGTGAATGACATGGGTTTTTTTCTAGATATCAGTCTTGTTAAAGTGTTGGTTTTTTTTTTGGTTTTTTTTTGACACAAGATATAATGAGAAATACAAAATAGATTCTGTTGCCCATTTGGTGTTTTAGAAATGCAGCAAGAAGTGAGTAAATTCAGTACCGGAGATGAGCACATTTAGTTCAGACTGGAGACAGGCATACCCTACTCACCTGTTAACTACAGTGCTTCTCCCACAGTGAGGCCTCAGACTGGCAGAAATCATAGGAAAGAATAAAAAGGGTCTATGAGTAGGTGTGTTGTAAAGTCAAAGGTCTCTTCCTGGTTAAATACAGAGCCAGAGACACAATTTGGCACAAACTCATCTTATGGCAACTTAATTCAACATCTGACTTTGCTCCTCTGTACTTAGAAGATGATCAAAGCTTTCCACTGTCAGACAGAGCTGCAGCAGAGGAATGCAGATTGAGACATCTCAGGGTCTTGAGTTGGATGAAGAGTGGACAAGTGCCAGATCTGTGGTAGGGTCAGTGGTGTGGGACCCGCCACCAGCTCTCTGCTGTCTCCATTCCCC
Source organism: Platalea leucorodia (assembly GCF_965183815.1). Classification (NCBI taxonomy): domain Eukaryota; kingdom Metazoa; phylum Chordata; class Aves; order Pelecaniformes; family Threskiornithidae; genus Platalea; species Platalea leucorodia. Next base: position 71,274,415 of record NC_138828.1, on the reverse strand, counting down.
CATGTTGCTGCCCGGCATCCCTGGAGAGGATCCCTGACCCCATTCAGTCACTCTTTCCCATCATCTGCCTGCAGGCTCCAATTTCATCACAGCAGTGCCACTGCTGCTGCACCCACCTTGCTGGCTGCAGCAGCTCCCCTTGGCAGGGATCAGCCCAGCCACTGCTGCCAGCCTCGTCTTTCCTTGCAGCAGTGTGGGGACTGGCAGCAAACACAACCCATCACAAGTGCTGCAAGGAATTTATCAAGGAACCACATCCCACCACCTATAACTGCCCATTATAAGCAAGGATATATGGACAGAAAAATACAGATTTTTTTTTTAGCTCCGTTGAAACGAACAGAAGGAATAAATGTTTTGCCAAAACTCTTTCTCAAAAAATACAGAGGACAAAGGAGGAAGAGAAATCAAGGACCTTAGGAGACCTGGGTAGAGGGAAGGTGCATACATTTGTTTGTCTTCACCACTCCTATGAAGAATAATTAAATCTGCAACTAACATATTTCTGCAGCATTATGAACTGAAAAAGAGGAGGTGAATCCCCAACTGATGTTGTCAGCAAGACCAATCTTCCTGTAAAATCAGAGACCTCTGTCATTCTTGCTTAAAAAGAACTGCAGTGTGTGCTAGATATAGATATGGCTTGTGATACATGGAGCTATACTAAAAAAGTCCTCCATTGCATGTAGGGTTCTGATATTTGTTTGAATTTTGTGACGTTGCAATTTCAGATGAAAACCCAGGCACTGACAGCAGACTCCAAAGTAGCTGAGAATTTCCAGCCAGCTTTAATAACACATAATGAAACCATTCTCAAGCTACACAGCAGAGAGCGAGCATATTATGCACTGTACAAGATCTTCTTTGGTTAGTAACAGTCTTTATAGAAAGATTTAAAATCCAATCAATTCCCTCTGCTTAGAGTGTAGAACCTCTGCAAACATTGCAGGGATCTCTTCTTCATCGAGGTGAAGTTGAACTTAAGGAATCAAATGACGTGTGACATTTTCACCAAAGAGAGAAAATGACTTTGGAGTGCAGAGGCTTCCTATATTCAAAACAGGAAGCAAAACCTTGTGCCCCCACAACTTTTACTTCCTATGTCTGTACCTAAGTAACGATGCAATGACATTCCTGAAGAAGCGGGCACTGAAAGAAGAGATCTCTGAGGCAAGAAGGAAGCAGTGCAATGAAGCTCCCACTTAATTATCCTCTCTGCTGGAGTTCCCCACAAAACTTAGCCAACAAATTTCCTCCACCTTGAATGACTTTCCTCTGACAGCAACACCAAAAATTGCCAGTAGGCAGAAAAGCAAAAAATATAAAATTTAGTGGAGAAAGGCCCTGAATGTTATCATAAGTGAGATTGTTGCCAACAAGAAATTTGCAGAAATATCAAAATAAGAAATAAAGAGGCAATTTCTAGAAGGATCTTGATTCCTCCAAAAAAAATGGTGACATTTGGTTTCTAAATATTATTTCTTCACTCTCTTTCATATCCTCACTTCTAGTTCTTTTGTCCAGTGCTGAATGTAAGACAACTACAGATCATAGAAAGTGTGACTTATTACAGGACCTACTTGTTAGAAACATTATTTGTGCTTTTAAGTCAGGGACACAATTCCCTTTTTTCTTATGCAGATGGGATTTACTTCAGCAAAGAAATGTATATATAGTGGTCCAACAGCTTTAACAGAAGAGAGAGGTTATTTATAAATGAGCCAATTTTGTTAGAATGGAGTTCTTTCATCTGTAGGGAAATGCTTTCCTCTAGTATCTATCTGAAAAATAAATTTAGAGATATCTTGCTCCTCAGATCTTCATGGATATGCCTTCATATGCCAGCTGAAAGCATGAAAGCACTTTTGGCTGTTATGAACACTGTTGTAAGTAACCTAAGTGGGATCCTAAGGGTTCTCTTTGTGGCATTAACATCTCTTTGTCCTGTGTGCGTACAAGGGACCCCAAAGGGCTCAGAACTGGGTCCTGAACCACTGCCTTCCCTTCCAGCTATGAAATTGCATGAGGGCCTCCACTTCAGCCCCTGTTATTAGGTGCGTGTCGGAGAACTGCCAGAAGCAAACTGCAGCAGGGTTGTTCTCTGTTTGCAGGTTCAACAGGAGCCCAGCACCAACCGCATGAACCAAAAGAAGTGATGAGCTCAGGAGTGGGAGCCTGAGCCCTGCAGCAATCATCTCCAGCTGCTGTTATTCCTATGGCCCTAGGACTAAAGGCTGTGTTTCTTTATGCAGGTAAGTTTCTTTTTGCCTCTTCAATCTGAAGAGACGTTTCCAATCCAGGAATATATTGGTGCTTAATAATCACAGCAGTGAAGGAAGAAATTAGAAAGAGATTTGAAACTGGGTATTACACATGCCAGATGAGCACTCTGAGAAGGATAAAAACCATGGTGGTGTGGTTTAACCCCAGCCAGCAACTCAGCTCCACACAGCCACTTGCTCACTCCTCCCTGGTGGGAGCGGGGAGAGAATTGGAAGAGTAAAAGTGAGAAAACTCATGGGTTGACATAAAGACAGTTTAATAGGAAAAGCAAAAGTCGCACACACAAGCAAAGCAAAACAAGGAATTCATTCACTACTTCCCATTGGCAGACAGGTGTTTGGCCATCTCTGGGAAAGCAGGGCTCCATCACGCGTAACGGTTACTTGGGAAGACAAACGCCATCGCTCCCAACGTCCTCCCCTTCCTTCTTCTTCCCCCAGCTTTATATTCTGAGCGTGACGTCACATGGTATGGAACAGCCCTTTGGTCAGTTGGGGTCAGCTGTCCCAGCTGTGTCCCCTCCCAGCTTCTTACGCACCTCCAGCTGGTGGGGTGGCGTGAGAAGCAGAACTCTGTGTAACCACTGCTCAGTAATAACAAAAGCATCTCTGTATTATCAAAACTGTTTTCAGCACAAATCCAAAACATAGCCCCATACTAGCTACTGTGAAGAAAATGAACTCTACCTCAGACAAAACCAGCACACATGGGCACAAATGTGACTTTTTCTTATGTGTGGGACAAATGAGTCTTGAGAATACTTAATGAGTTAATGCTTGTGGGACATATCAAGAGTATCTGTCCCAATTGATAAGTGTATGCAAGGTGTAAAGTGCTTTCGATGCCAAGTCTTTTGCTGTTTCACATGCACCCTGGAGCAAAAACGCAGATACAAAAAGCCATTGGGCAGTTTCAAGTTTAAGTTGGAAATAAACAAGATTTTTAAAGATCTCACCTGCACCTAAAATCAGATTTAAATGTCCTAAGTGGGAATTAGGCAAGTGAAGCACTGTGCAGACCTACTTCTAAATAGTGAAAGCAGAAGAACCCCTCCTCTCAATATAGCACATGCTTGATGAAGTTGCCAAAACGAGATTTTGCATAATTCCTTTAAAATGTTGCTAACGGGAGGCACCAAGAGTCCTGAGAGCACAGCTAGTGATAATGCAAACCCTCCTGGGATGTCCTGCTAACGTGGCGCAGTTTGTTCTGGAGGCACTGGCAGGAGGGTAAGGGACACAAACCCTCACAGTGAAATAGGTGAGGATGTGAACGCACGGTCAGCCTGTCCCGCTGTGACAACTGTGTCTGGGTTCTGCAGAAGCAATGCCAAGCAGCTGACTCCCCACGAGCAGGCACCCCACCTCACCTTTAGCGTATGGGGTAGCTGCAAGCTTTTCTTAGGCTTTCCCCAGCTTAGGTCCTGCAGTGTTACCTGGCTTTCCGGGAGGGACATCGGTTGACACCACCCTCACTGTGCAGCGGGGATATAAGTCTACATGGAGAAAAGATAGAGGGCACAGGGCTTTATTGTTTCCAATCACGTCTCTGATATTACTCTGTCTGTCATGTTTTCTGATCTCTGAGTGACATCCAGCAGCTTGGACTAGATTTACTCCTAATCATACCTTCCGAGTAACAGTGAAATCATTTCTATAGTGCTACCGTGTATTTGCACTGATGCTAGTAGCTGAAAATCAGGGTCTAGGGCTCAAGCATGTGTTTACTTCCATGTCTCAGTAATACCTGGTAGTCTTCTTGAATAGCTGCAGGTTGCAGGAACGCCACAAGGGTTCTGTTCTTCTGAATGGGCAATCCATTAAAAACGCTGTCAAGACACAATCACAGCCTGATGGTAGTGAAAGGGCTAAGGAATGGTAGCCACAACCATGTGCTTTATATTTATGAACGTGAAGCTTAGTAAAGAAAAAAAATGTGAGTTTGTAAGATTAATGAAGTTCCCAAGTTCCCATGAGCTCCACAGGTAGGATAAATCTTGCTATTGAATCACAGTAAAGTTTTAATTGACTAAATTTACTGGTACATTTTATTGAAAATGCCAATAACTTTGGAACAAAGTGCTACATGGAACAGGCTGGGGAGGAAGATAAGCCTTTGCCGCCTATTCATTATTTATCTTTTTTATTATTTCTAAACTAAATATAGTGCTATAATAGATCTTGATTATCATCATGCATTCCATATTCTCTTTACATTAAAAATTAAAAAAGAAATCAATATAAAAGAATTTCAAATACAGTGCACTGGAAGAAAAAATAAAAATCCCTTTGTGAAGAAATTATGTTCTTCCTGCAGAAGAAGTGACTTTGCATGCTATGAATAGCAGTCTTTCAGTAAGCCACCTAACAGACTTTGATAGAATTATAATTTATGATGTATTTGTTGGACAAAGCAATACTAATATTTTATCCCAGGAAAGGTTACATCAAGATTAGCAAGGTAGCATATTTCAACATTTATTTTCCTCGATTTTTAGTGCCAGGAAAAGAAGTCTTGTTTATATTGTCAGTTGGAGAACAGCTCCTACCTAGTGAGTTTTCATAGTACACTTCATTTCTTGGGAGAATTTAAACTGATCCACTTCAAAACATATTTGTTAACTATGCTTTCTTAGAGAGAATATTTACTATTACATAATTATCTGAAATACCATTTCAATTTGTATAATGCAAGGATTCTGCTTATAACCACAAGGATTCTGCTTACAACCTTCTAGCAGTTTTACAAGAGGTAATTTTTGAAAGTGTATTTAAGATTTTTAGTAATTTTCCACTTACGATAGTTGACTGACAAAAAAATAACCATACCATTACTAATATTTATTTAACAATTCATACACCACATTAAATGTCACTTTTTAAGTTCCAAAATATTGATCATACAGATTATCAGATTTACATCACAACTTTTTTGCCCAGTATTGGAAAATTTTGGAAATTACTTTCCTCTTGGTTTAAAAACAACTCAGCCTATATTTCTTTTCCTTTAAATCACCAAAATCCATCAATTTCAGCATACCATTAATTAAAAAAAAAAAAAAAAACAGATTTCTTTATACGTACATAGCTCCGATAAAACAGGTAAGGAAAACTATGCAAAGTGTCTAACAATACTTTAGAATAGATTGCCATTATTCTTAAGTCCTGATAATGAAATAAGCATCATTCAAGTCAGTCTCTCTACAATCTCTAAGAACCTGTTTATATTCTCGAAATAGCCTGTGAAAAGCTTGTTTGTGATTAGGTGCATTGATGGTGTTCATAGGACACAAGCCTTTTTCAAAGGGAATATATCCCAGGTATAGACGTATTTTTCTTTTGCTATGGCTGTAAATGGGACGTAAGTATTCAGCCTTACCTACCTGGAGTACTCAAAAATATAGAGCTAGACTCTGTGAGTATCATAAGGAAGGACTAAAAATATGTTTCAAAGACCCACACACATTTTAAGATTTTGCATTTGCCTTTTGTTTTGACCTTTTAGAATTCACAAAGTTTTCACTGTACTGCTGAGGAGAGAACTTGCTAAAGCTAAAAAGAAGGAGTTATAATCACATGACTTCAGGAGCTTTGAATTTTAGAAATACACCAAATGTCTTTACCTTACAATAGAATTGGATTGATGGCAATACCATCAGGACAGCAGAGAATATCAATAGAGATATAAATACAGGTAATGACCTGACTTCTTTTTTAGCTCTTTTCTATTTTAAAGCCCTAATATATTAAATCAGAGAGCTACTAAACCTGGGTGGATCTTCATGCCCTGCCATGGATACATTTGTTTTCACTGAGTCTTACTTCAGTTATGTCCTAAAAATTTAAGGTCATACAGTACTGGCACAATAATAAAATCTTAATTATACTGTTAGCAGTTTGGCTGCATTATTTGTTTCTCCTTCCACTAAAACCTGAAACAGAGCAACTAATCAATCAAAACCAAAAAAAATCACATATGAGTAAAGCCAGCTGTCTTCAATTTGCCCATTGCAGTGTGAAATTGAGCAAATTCAGCTTTTTGAGGGGGAGCTGTGTTCTGTGGCAAAAACATTGTATTAACATGTTAAGCGTTTAGGAGTTGCACAAAGAGAGTCTGTCTTTTTCTCCTGTAGTATCAAAGGTGTCCATCATATTTACAAACACCAACTCTGCACAGCCACTTTCTATAACTGAGGAATTGATGAAAACACCTGACAGCATTTAAGGTCCAGGGCATGATTTTCTTTAAAGTGCATCATGAAGGTATTCAATTTCTTTTGTGGTTTGTCACCCATTGAGTTTTAAAAGGGCATGGGTTGTTGTTCCTTTAATGTAGTTCCCTCATGATGTAAGGCTTTTGCCTCTGGAAATTTACCTGCCTTCTGATGGCTGATTTTTCTTTCACATCTGTAGGAATCAATTAACCCCCACAGATTTTACATCAGTGTTTGCAGGGTGGATGAGAAGGAGCAGTCAAGTGCTAGGTTTTACATTCCCTGTGTGTCACTCATTCTCTAATCTAGTTCAGACAAATGAACTGAGATCATTTAACTAGGAGTTACTGCTGCTGCATGAAAAAAAAATCTCTTCCCCCACTTCTGCTTTTCCTTCTCTTAAACAGCCATACGTTATATATACTTTTTTGGAGTATACAGTGTAAAATCAACACGAATGTTCAAACAATTTCAGTTCTTCTCAACCCACTTGTTAACATGTCCTGCCCTGCTCTGCCTAGGGTAAGGAAAGTTTCCCTAGGACAAGTAAAGAAAGTTACAGTCTCCCTACATAAGCTGTAGTAGGAGCAGGAGATGGAAAAAAGAGTGAAGGCATGCCTAGCCAAGCTCCTGGCCTCATTTCCAGGATGACCTGACTCCAATGCTTTGCTTCTTTCTAGCTCAACGTAGGAGAAATCAGCCTATTCTATGCATTTATGTATTTGTATTCTTCAGTCAATGGGGTGGAAGATAGAGGTAGACAGGGGACTTATGCTTCATTCAAACATTGCCTTTATCCTTTGGTTTGCAGACAGCTGAAAGTCTAGGAAAATGACCAGTTCATTGATCAGACATTAGTGGGAAAGAAAGGCCATATTTACCTAATAAACAGCATTGAGGAGAAATGAATAGGGACTTCTCCAAACCCTCAATTTATATATTTCATGTGGAGGAAATATTATGTCCCTTTGAATGTATTTAACTAGAGACAGCTAAATATCTTTTATATGCTGTTGCTTTCTTCTATTTTGCACAATAACTTCATTCAATTCTTTGTAGTCTAAACTAATTTCCTCCACCACAACATTTTATTATTTGCTGATTGTCCCTAGGTAGCTTAATTACTGGCAAGAGGATAATGAAGTAAACCTGGAGCCAATATTTAAGTAGAGTGGAGGTACTCAAGTGTAATGAGCATTTTAAATCTGCCTTTTAGTACTTTATAAAGACTTATAACAAAATACCACCTTCCCTCCTGCCTTGCCTATTAAAAGGCTATCAGGAGTTGGTACACTGCAATCAACACTGAGGGGCAATGTGCCTGCTAGGAAGGGGGTGCTCTCTGCCGGGCAGGCTCTTCTGAGGCTCCATTTGCTCTCATAGCATCTTCACTAAAGCAGAAAAACAAGAACACTGGGGTCTTAAAAGGTCTCCTGGTGTTTCTTCTTTACCTCAAGGAGACCATTATGAGTTAGTGTTGATGTCCTCACACATTCTAGCAAAGTTCATTATTCCATTTACTTAAATACTTTCTATAATTTCCATTTCATCAGCTAGGCTTCAGTCTTAAATGTCTTCCTTTTCCTGCTTCTTTTGCAGCAGGCTTCAAACCAGAGATGACCTCATTTCTAGTGACAAGAAAACTCCCTGTACTCTCTTACACATGGTCCATGTGAAGTCCACCCAAGTAAGCAGGAATGGCTCTGGCACTGGCACGCTCTTGCTAATGGCTGGATTGAGGGTGCCTCTTTGGTGTGCACCCTGGGTACTCCTAGGCAGTGCCTGCGCTGGCGTGAGGGAGGACTATATCTCCCCTGTTTGGGCATAAGGGAAAGGGAGGAGAGGATTTGGCTCTGTGCATTTAGCCATGCTTTGCCTCTTACCCTCTGACTCAGAAAACGAGTGCTGCTCTGTTTCATTGACTGGTATAGATGTAGCCCAAAGGACTAAGCTGAAACTTGAGTGATAGCTTCTCTTCTGCAATTTCTTTTCTTCGTGATTTGCATGGAGTGACTTAATCAGCTAGGGCCCAGTAGGTGACAGCAAATGGTGCTTCATTTCCAGCTGATCACATGCTATATAATATACATAACAAAGGCTGAAGCCTCAAACCATACTTATTGGTCTGAGCCTCACGGACCCCTCATGGGGCCTATAAAGCTGTGACACCCTCAGCCACATTTCTTGAGTGTTTAAAGTATTATCATTTTATAGCTAGGGGACTTGAAATGTGAAAGGTGCTCTATAAGCTATTACTGATGGGCAGTCTTGTATGAACTAAATTTGCAATCTGTTCTTTTAAACCATCAAATTCATTTTGATGCAATTTAGAAAAAAGGTAGTATTTCAGTCACGAAGGATTTTATTTTAATAAAAGTAATAAGGGAGCTTGAAGAGTTGTGATTATTACTGGATAACCACATCCTTGGGGAATTAGAACCATTTAGATACTCTTTCTGTCCAACTAAAATATGACACCATGGGATTAAATGTTAGGACATATAGCATGAGTAATGATTTCATGCTTTATTAGGTGCAAATAAATGTTAACAGGACAAGAAAGATAACAGGCCAAATTAACTCTCGGGGCAAGCGGGACAAGGCTCTGTTGAATTCTGCACGTTTTCTGTGCCTGGTACACCATGACTGGATTCAGCCAAGTGTGCTTTTATGGCTGTGATATTTATGGTGCATACTGACTCTGTTGGAGACGTATATTGCATCATAATTCAAGAAGACTCAGTTCACAGACTGAAGATCCATCCGATGCCGACAACAGTGGTCTTGCTCAGGCTTGTTTTTACAGGAGTTGGCTGAGCAACATAGACAGGGCTAATGGTCCCTTGTCTGTGGGTATGAAGCTTAGCATCAGGGATATCTAGTGCACGTGTCTCTTAATGGCCCAGTGGCAATGGGTTAAATCCACTATGATTAGCACTGTAGCGTTTCATTTTAGTCACCTTGCTTTCCAGTGGCACTCAGTCTTCAGTCAGACTCCTTTCTGAGGAAAGGAAAGAACTAAAACTGCACCAAGTGTCACTGAGCGACAAACCATGTAAATTACCTGGTAGTAAAGGCTGAGGAGAGGAACTGGGAGTCATTCTGACCCTGCTGAGGGGTTTCAGCTCCAAAGTCTGCTCTGGGGAGACACAATGAGCCATCAGCAGTTAGGGACTCGCCCTTAAAATCTGCAGTTGCCTGAACCTCACAAGAATGGCAATGGCTGCAGGGCTGCACTCTTCCCCCTTCAACCAGTAGCACAGTGAATATCCCTATATGGGAAGAGTAACAGAGATTTTCGTCTTCTGTCCAGAAGGATTTAAACTCACAAAGGACCCCCAATGTTTATTAGTCTATTCTGTGAATGAGTTTATTTCAACCCCTTCTGTTGACACTGTTATATTTTACATGGAAGAAGTAAATAACTGCTGATGAAGAACACAGAAAGACCAGCTCTGTAGCCCGGGACACGCTCGCTTGTGTAGGAGGGGAAGATCAGCCTGCAGTGAAATTTTGGAGCACAGACTGGAATTCAGTCTCCCTTCAGAAGACACATGGCTTGACAGGCTGTAGCACCAGTCTCCCTACTTCTCTTTGGACATGTTAATACTTCTTGCATCTTTCACAGATTTCTCAGATCCCCTTGAGCTCAATAGAATTAGGTGTATGCTTAAAGGCAAGCATATAATTAAGCTGATAACTTCATTTAGAGACAGATTTATATAACTGTCCTTTATCTGAACTAAGTTTTGCACACCTTTGAATAAGAAACTATTATCACGGTCTTCATATCACCTTTCCCTAAAGTAGGATCATTTCTAAAGTTTGGAATTGATATGTCATGTTACATATGCTAAAAATGTTTAATGCTACTCCCTAGGTTATATAAGCATGACAAATCAGCTGGAGGCAATTTGCTAAGCAGCTTTGCTTTCCTTCAAACCTACTCAAACCTTTTGGCCCTTCTCAAAGAAGGTGAAAACGGTGACCAATCCACATTATTTTTCAAAATTGGTGCAGCTAGGAAAAGAGAGGATAAGTAAAAGCTAGCAATCAAATCTGTCAAATGTAGCCCACAGTGTATCTACTGGACAACAGTCCTTGGTTATGTCAAAAAGATACTGAATTCAAAATATACATCTCTGTAAATGAGAAAAAGTTACCATTTAAAAATAAAATAACCTTCTTGATTCTGCTATTTAATGAAAGAAGGTGCTTTATGATTTATGTCTCACTCTGGTGACATTTCTAACTCTTCATTTTTATTAAGTAGTTTTGAATTTTGCTATATACCAACTCAAAGGGCATACTTCTGCTTATCATATTGGGCAAAATCCTGTAGATTTTCTTGAAGTGACTGTTCGACACTTTGTAGTGCAGATGGATCACATCTGTGGGTTCAAAGCAAGCTGTGAAAGACTTGAAGTAGTTTTCACTGGTTCACAAATCAATGCTGTCAAGAGCAAATCTTGACCTTTTTGCAGTTGTAATTAATTTGATAAAAACCTTTGACATGGTGAGGTAATTTAGGGAAGTATGGAAAAGACTTGGCTGTCTAAGTAGTTTCTGTCAATTTTGACAAGCACCACGATGGAAAGCAAGTAAAGGTCCATGAGAGTCTATCAGACTTCCCTGTATCAGTCAGAAGGGTCTTACATCCTACCCTGTTTATTATGTTTTACACACCAAAGGCAGGCAAGGTGAGCTTCAACCTAAAGACTAGCATCACAATTTGCTTTCAAACTGCATGAAGAAGGTTTAACTTTAGCAGACGACTTACAAGGTCTAAGGTTAATGGATAGATTTGCAGGAACTCTGCTGTGCTAGCAACTTTGTACTAGTAGTGTGCTAGAGTAAGAATTTTTGGTTCTTGGAGGACTCATCTTCTGCTTCTGCAAACCTGCTTGGACTGACTTGAAACCTAAGAAAATAAAAAAATTGTGACAAGCAACTCCTTTCAAGATATAGTTATCCATAGAAATGAACTTCTAGCATAAATTTGCATAACTTCAAAGTGTTTTGAATAATATGTTAACATTTCCAGTAAGCTTTCATACCTATAAAGTTAGCATGGTCTCCAGCTGATTTATGAAGTGCATCAGTGAGATACCCTGGTCAGATCACCCGATCAAGTGTCATGTTTCACTTTCATATCACACACTGACTGAAGTTGTATAACCAGCTCACAAGTGCTAAAATCTTATAGCATGCTGACTGTCTGTCCTGTGTCATTAATAATAGTGACGGAGGTGTGATGGGCCTGCTCTGTGATTTGGACACAAAAGATATGAATATTGGCTTCATGTATTATGGCTAAAATTTCTGTGCTCTAAAGCCATATTTGTTCTGCTTTAAAAATATCCTTAATTTGGATATGACTAAGGGGAATTCAGAATAGAAATGTTGTTTTGTGTATTGCTGGTATGCATCATCTTTACAATGGGCATGATACAGATGGATAAAAGTATTGTCTGCAAAGAACGCAGAGCTAAATGAAAGAGAAAGCATCGCTACCCACATATAGAACAGGACACACTTAAGTTCCAGCTGGGAAAGTTAATAATGATTTAATGTTGTTACCTGCTCAAGTTTAACAGAGGGATTTATAAGGAGTAGGATCTTAGCTAGCATTTGACAACTAATAATCCAAATTCCAGACCAACGAACACAGATCATGCCATCACATTTGTTAAGAAGGAAGTGAATGCCTGGGGAGACATGGACTTAATTCCTAGTGCAAAGGCATGTCTGAGCATAGGATTATTCAGAATATCTATTCCACTTTAAATTTGCATTTCACCATCCTGAAATGTCAGGTGTTGACATGCTCTAATTTAAGGAATGACAAGTAAAGACTGGTGTTCTTTATAATGGGACCATTCAGTGAACAAAATCAAAAAACTGAAGGTCCAGGACACTTAATTTGGCACAGATTTTGAGACCTGAGTTTCACTTAGAAACTTACAGAGGAGCTATTTTACTGATAAAAATGATCCTAATCACAATGCAGGTTTTGGGGGCTTTTTTTTTATTACACTGTGGAATCTCCGAGATCTCCTTGGCTGCGTATAGCAATATAACTGTTGTGGTTTAACCCCAGTCGGCAACGAAGCACCACACAGCCACTCACTCACCCTCCCCCCCAGTGGGATGAGGGAGAGAATCGGAAGAGCAAAAGTAAGAAAACTCATGGGTTGAGATAAGAACAGTTTAATAACTGAGTAATAATAATAATAATAATAATTGTAATGAAAAGGAAAACAACAAGAGAGAGAAACAAAACTCAGGAAAAACAAGTGATGCAACTGCTCACCACCCGCTGACCGACATCCAGCCCATCTCCGAGCAGCGGTCACTGCCCCCCAGCCAAGTCCCCCCAGTTTATAGACTGAGCATGACACCATATGGTATGGAATAGCCCTTTGGCCAGTTTGGATCGACTGTCCTGGTTGTGCCCCTTCCCAGTTTCTTGTGCACCTGGCAGAGCATGGCCAGCTGAGAAGTCCTTGACTAGTGTAAGCACTACTTAGCAACAACTAAGACATCAGTGTGTTATCAACATTATTCTCATCCTAAATCAAAAACACAGCACTATACCAGCTACTAGGAAGAAAATTAACACTGTCCCAGCTGAAACCAGGACAATAACCATCTAATAAAAACAAAGTTAGATTTTAGTGTGAGATTGCATATCTCCAGATCAAGAGGTCCTGAGCGCAGTACTTTGAGAAGTTTGATTGCATGTTATTTGGTACTAGGCTCATAGATACACACTGCAGCAGCTGTGGTGGCGCTGGTCATGTGCACAGGCTGTGGCTTCTGCCACTCATCTGAGAGCTCTGTGCTCCATGTATACAGAAGCAGAAGCCATTCTCCAATTTAGAAAGCTTTTATCTGACATCTTCAGGCAATGAAAGAGGCCACCTGGGTGGGTATTTTTTAGGTTCTTTAGCCAGAGAAAGGAGTTTCTATGTAGAAATCTGTTCAAAATAATCTTCAAAGCTACTTAGAAACTGTTGTTTAAATTAAACCCTCAAATTTTAAAGTACCAAGGGCCATGGCTATTAAGAACTTTAAGGAAAGAAAATTTGCTTTCCTGTGTTCCCTGGCACATCTCTGACTTGCATAGGAGTGTGTATGTGTGCTCATCTAGGAGCTAAATCCAGTGTGAAAACTGGCAGTCTCAGAAAAGTCTAGAACATCTCCTGGAAGAAGCTTTTGAACCTAATGTAGCTGCCCTGAAAGGAAGAAATCCAACATGTCATTTTAAAAAGAATTTTACTTTATAGCTTGAGCCTTAAACTCAATTGCAGAATCAAAACAGGAGAAAGGCACTGATTCTGTGCTAATATATAGCTATATAAGGCTGCCATGATCCTACTGCAGTCTGTGGAGTGACATTTGTAAGATTAATAAGCCACGTGAAAGTGTAATACCTGTCAGAATGCAGTCTTCACTGAGGCTTCTTGACACTACCACAATACTAATATAAAGTAAGGACATAATTGACTCTTTAGGAATGCATGTGAAAGACAGAATTGGATGTATTGGATAATACCCTGGCTCAGCTCAAGTCAATGAGAACTTCTCTCTTAAACTTCAGTGGGTCTAGGATTTCATCCATTATATTCATCAACAACACAATGCAATTATCTCTTTCTGATTTACATTCTGTTGCGTTAAAACTCCTCATCTATAACAGCATTTTATAGATGACTTAGAAATTTTGCAACATGATTTTTCGACAATGGACTACTCATAAATGAGTACTGCTACTTTAAAGCATGGAGGCATTTTAATTGGATTGCGTAAATAGAGTACACAGCACAGCTTCCAAGTAAGATGAGAAGAATGAATACAGAATGGTAATCCTTTATGTAATCATACACATGATAGATTATATCTGGGTTTCTGGGAAGACAAAGGCTGTCGTATACAGGTACTGGAGCTGAACAAGACATACCTTTCCCAGCCCTGCAATTTTTTCGATTTTTAGAAAAACACGGTGCAAATTGAGAGAGTAAAAATCTCAACAATTCTCATGAATAAAGAATTAGAAAAAAAAAAATACTTGGTCCTGCCAAAACATTTTTTTTTAAACATTAATTCAAAATTCTTATAACTGACAAACTAGCTGAAATGTTGAAATTAAAGAGCATGTTGATCTAAGCACACCATATTTCTCTAAATGTCAAACTTTAAAATGTCATAAGTTTCCTTAAAATAAGGAAGAAATTCAGCAAACTCCTCAAAAATATGCTCTTTGAAAAACTATGCAATAAGAAGAAGTGACCAAAAACTTCATGAATATGTCTGAGGCACTCCCTGGAAAGACTACTTAAAAATGAAATAAAATGCAAGACTTTTGACACTTTCTCATGTAATATCCTCATTGAAAAGCTGATGAAGTACAAACTAGGTAAATGAAGTACAAACTAGGTAAGTGGACAGTGAGGTGGATTGAAAACTGACTGAACAGCCAGCCCAGAGGGTTGTGATCAGCAGCGTGACATCCAGCTGGAGGCCAGCCACTAACAGTGAGCTCCAGGGGTCAGTACTGGGGCTAATACTGTTTAGCATCTTCATTAATGACGAGGACACTGGGACAGAGTGCACCATCAGCAAGTTTGCTAATGATACAAAACAGGGAGGAGTAGCTGATACACTACTTGGGCAGAGAAGGACCTGGGTGTCCTGGTGGGCAAAAAGTTGCCTATGAGCCAGCAACACGCCTTTGCAGCAAGAGGCAATGGGCACAAACTGAAATACAGGAAATTCTGTTTAAACATAAGAAAGCACCTTTTTACTATAAGGGTGGCTGAACAGGCTGCCCAGAGACGTTGTGGAGTATCTGTCCTTGGAGATATTCAAAACACTACTGGACATGGCTCTGAGCAACCAGCTCTCGCTGACCCTGTTTTGAGCTACAGGTTGGACCAGAGGATCCCCAGAGGTTCCCTCCCTCCTCAGCTGTTCTGTGATGTTGTTCAGTGGTTTGTTTTCAGAGCATAAGCACTACTCTTAAGAAAAATGATTGTCCCATGACTGAGGTCCAAATTCATCAGCTCTCCTGGGTAAGGTAACAGATATAATTTCTGAATGCACAGTGCCAGGACAGTGACAGTCAGCTGTGTAGGAAGAAGATCTGTTTTCTGTACATCTGAAACTGAGGCATTTTTTCTTTCAACAACTTGAGAGCAGAGTGTTGAGACAAGCAAATACAAGGGAACACCTGCAAACACCATTGCTTATCAACAACATGGTCAGGGTGGGGTGCAACCAAAGGGTTTATCAAGTGTTTTCTAAACCAGTCTCAGGTAATGAAATACAGCCAAAGGATATTAATGAGAACTAGAATGGCCACATTTTTCTGTAGCAGAAACATTGTTTTCTTCTGATGCTTTTGTGGGAGGCTGATGAATTTCAACAATAATGTTATCCTTGGACTGGTTATCCCTGATTTTTTTTACCAGAAATTGAGATTTAAACTTAATTCATTTGTCACAACTATATTTTATATCTTTAAGTTTGCTCCTGGTACTATGTGATGTTTTAATGAAGTCTTACTTAGACAGCCATGTCAATGAGCAAACCATGACATTACACATCTGTATTCCTCTCTCTTATAGACCTTCATGGTCTGTATCTACGCTAAATGCCAAACCTGTGTGAAACGTGTACTCTGAGACACAGAGCTGTTACTTTTTCCAAATTTCTATTCAGAAATTTGGACTAGTTTTCAGCAAAATTGTTTTGTTTTTTTTTGTAGGAACAATTTTCAAGTTTGATTTTTAGGCAGAACAATACAAATCTCCATAGCTCCGTGCAGTTGTGTTTCCAAGCAACATAAAAGGAGCCTCTGGGGATTTGTCTGTACATACACTCCAGTCAAAAGTCACGAAATAGAGCCGTGCATGAGCTACAGTAAAACTTAAAGACTCCTGGAAAACTTCATGACTACAAGGAGAAAAAAGTTTTGTACATATATGCTAACCTGACCATTTTGATACATTTTTATTGATATTTTGTAAACAAAAAGGAAAAATAAAATATGTCTGCTAGAGTATTTTCAGTGAAAGGTCAGAACATCTGATGTCTCTGTTCCTTCAGTGTTATTCGCTAGGAGTAGCAGGTACCTAGGAAGCTGAACATACAGTAAAATTCTTTATTAAAGAACTCCATTATGAATACCACAATTGTTCATAGTTCATAATACCACAATTGTTCATAAGATTAACTTATTCAAAGGTTTTTGTATTTGACAAGAGACAAAAGAGAGACCACTTCAGTTGGTGCCATCCTGTCTGCACAAAGCTCCTTTCACTGTCAAAGATTTCTAGAGCTATTTTTTCCAATACTGGGCATAAACTGTGACCAGAAACATTAGTTCATGTTTATAGGCAGTTTACATTTGTGTACATCATAATCTTGAACTATAAATGTTGGATTTACTGTAAAGAAATGGATGTTGCAATCAAAGGAGCATGTCTTAGCTTGAAGGAAAAAAAAAACTAACAAATTAATACAGCCTGAGGGAAATAAAAAGCAAAAGGAACTATGCCTATCCCAAAGTCAAGAGTAGTTCAAAAAGGAGAGAAAATACTAGAAGACTGAACATTTGTAATGGGATCTTTTTTGCTTCTGGCTTCCTGCAGCACTCCCTGTGCTGCTTAGATGTCAATGGCAATGCTAGACTTTGGCCTCTGCATTCAAGAGAAATCCAAACGTATTTAGCCAAGCATATTTAGAATGATTTAGCTACAGTTATGAAGTTAAATTAAGAATAATAGGATATGTTGCAGAGAATAACTCTTCAGTATAATTAAGATCATGCCATCAAGGGGTAAAACAGATTTAAAAAACCTGAGACCATTACTGCTCCAAATTTCAATATAAATCACCACAGTATGAGATGTGCACTGTGATCTCATGCTAAACGCTCTTAGCAGGGCCAAGGCCACTGTTCTGCTGACCAAAGTACCAAACCAAGCTATGGATAGGCTTCAAAGGTTAACCTTCCCACTGGCCAAAGTATCAAACCAATCCAGTGGTAGCCTTTAAAGGTTTCCAGTGGTAGCCTTTAAAGGTTAACCTTTAATTTCTTTAGTGTATTGTTCAGATATATTTTATTTAAACCTGTCTTTTCTGATGAGGACCTCACACCCTCCTGAATCTGATTTTGACTAAACAAAATTAACAGCAAAAGGCATTACTAGCACTTCTTTCTGGAAACAAATAATAATAAAAAAACCCCACATGAGGAGAGAAAGAGATTTTTATATTTGTATTTGTGTCATGTATGAAATTCTGTATGCAGCTCTGTGGGAAACTGCCTCTGAGGAGTCACAAACTATTTATCCTATAGAGCAAAAAGATGTCCTGACAGCGAACTTCAAGCAAGGAAAGCCAGGTTGCATGTTGGTAGCAAGCGGCGGTGGCTTCCTGCGACTCTTATACACTCTTGGGTTTCACCAGGTGTTCGAGGGGGACCTGTCCCTGGGGCTGTCTGTGGGAGAGGAGGCGGACCAGAAGCAGTTTGTGTGAGTAGAGCCATCAAGACCTGGCCTGGACTGGGAAGCACCGCAGGGAGGGCAGTGTGCTTGCTTCCGCTGAACGGGCTTGCCCTGCTAGTGGCATCATGACCTGTATTTGAACCTCTCAGAAACAGCAGCATTTGTCTTCCTCTAAATCCTCTCAGGGATGAAACATAAGAAACATTTCACTTGTCAGGACTGTTTACTACTTGTTAAAGTAAATGTAAATCTGATATTTCTCCAAGCAGGAGCTGACGGCTTTATTTTGCAATGACGTATCCATAGATTTCTTGTCATTTCTTTTTACTATTTTGGCACTAGAAGCTCTTTCCTGTGATTTAGTGTCAAAGCAGTAAGGTCATCTTGAGCTGTTTAGACACTTTCTAAATAGCAGACTTAAAAATAAGAAGCAATAACACTATAAGAAATAACTGAAGTGTTTAGATATATCTCACCACAGGTAACCTGTGACTACTTCTCTGTATCTACAGTACCTCCAAATTATTATTTATTAAATAAATATGTTGCTAGTGATCCAATGAGGATCCTATAGCCAAACTGTATGTTGTTAAGCAACAGCTGCTGCCTCTAATGAATTTACAATTTGAATAGGTCAAATATGTAAAATCAAAGAACACAAAGCAACAGAGAATGCAGAATGGCAATTACTGATCCTTCCTCGAGCAGTCTCTGTAGTGTTTTAATTTCAACAAAGTGACCCCTTACTTCTCCTTTTTGTGACTTGAGTCATTGCCCTTTGGACTCCGACAGCTCCGTATGGAAAGATGCTGACCAGCCCGAAAAGACCAGAAGGCTTCCACAGTCCAAAACAGTCCTGCCACTTGAAGGACTTTCTTAGTCACCCTACATAACCCTCCTGCATCTGCTGGTTGAACACTGAATTCTATTTAATAATTCTGCTTGTTTTTTTGAATGATAGTGAACTGATTTGGTTTAATTACATGGTCAATTAGCTATTAACATTTTAATTATAATAGCATTATTATAATAGCATTTAATTATTTATTTATTATTATTTATTATTATTTTTATAAATAATAATAATTATTATTTAATTATAATAGCATTATTATAATAGCATAACTTCCTTAAGAAGTTATGCCCCTGTGAAGACAATTATGCTTTAAGAGACATTTCACCACCACATTTGCTGAGGAAAGAAACAGGAAAATAAAATCTGTAATGAGGACTGCATTGCCTAAAAGAAAAAAAAGATACCATAAGATCATGGGTTTTCTTTCTGATTCTGACAAATTCTCCCATCATTGTGCTTTCCAAAGGTTAAGGCTGATTTGGGCACATTGAACCTCTGGGACAATCAAGAGTAACTTCAGAGCAGCTCTGATCTGTATTTGGCTGTGGAAAGGTTTGTTGTAGTTCAGCTACAGTGTTCAAGTCAATATATGTCAAAGCTGTGGGACTCCTGTTGAAAGCACAAAAGTTGTCATAGATGTTCATGTTCTGACTGATTTGAGATGCAGAGCTATTTTGAAATGATTCAGTGTCACAAGGACATCAGTATAGGCACTTTTTTGTTGCTGAGAGTTTATATAATTTTATTCTTAATGGACTCTGTATAGTCTCTACAGTATCTCGTTTACATCTGGTTTGCCTTAAATGGCTGTCACATTAACTGGAAAAGCAATGTAAAAAAATCAATAATTGCTACAAGCCTTTATCACCACCACAAACTTTTAATGTTTACTCTCAAAACTTTCTTTCTGTGTGCAGTTTTATCCATCAGTTGATATGGATTTTACTTTAAATCCTGTAACATATATCACAAGGCCTTCAGCTGAAGTGCACATTTAAGGAATAATTACAGCATACAAATGAATTTTATGACATCAGGATGTGCCAGTCCCATATTTATGTGTGCGCATGTGTCTTTTGTATTCTTTGCTATTGATATTTAGCCTTTACATTCATCGGCTAATCCATTTACTTCTACAGTGGCACATTTCTGTAACCTGCAGCTTCTAGTCCTCTTTTTCTGCATCCCATTTGACAAGTGCTTTCACTGTCTGCACATCTCTGTGCACTTTTTTCCATTCCCACTGTTCTGCTCATGATAAGGATTGTGGTTTTACATTAAACAGCTTCTGTTGGCCACTACAGCTGTTGCATTAACGTGAGAAGGAAACTCCTTCCGGGTGTGGCATTCTGGACAAACAGCTCTACACTGGTGGCATGACCAGTAGCAGGACATTGCTAGTGTAGTTGTAGAAACATGCAGTGTTCAGCCTCTGTAAATATTTAAGATGATAATATTGTAAGGTATATTTTGCACACTTACAAAACCTTCTGTCCTTTCCTGCAAAAAAAAAGAAACTGCCTCAGTAGTGTTTGGAGATTCAGGGATATGTGAGCAGGTTGCTTAGGTTTAGCAGACTAGAAATTCTCATATTTGCCAAATGAAGTGGAAAACTCTAAGTTTTCCAAGCTAATGAATGCTGCAATGCCCCAAATCTTTGCACAAGTATCAAAAGCCTGTGCGTAAAGTATGACTGAGCTCCTCTTTTGGTCTGTTTGAAAATGTCCTTGTCCTTCTCCACAGTTGTAGTGATTTATTCCAAAGTGTTTTTACTAATAGTTAGATGGTTGATTGTTATAATTTCTGATGAATAAAAGTTCTTAGCTATAAAATATAGTAAATAAAAAAGGGGCTTGCTATTAATGCGGCAGAGATTGGTTGCTAGTTACATGGTACGTTACGAATGTCCTTCATATTCTGTCAAGATCTCTGCCCTGCACATGACGTGTTCTGAAAGTGTCTCTGAAAGCATCTACCATATGAACAGCTGACACCATATCAAGCCTTAACACATTTTTAACTATATGCTGATGTGGAGGATAATCTTGTTTGATGCATAATCTCTGAAAGTCATATTGATGTCTGAGCATAAAGTACTGATATCCATCAAGAACTGCAATAGGAATATCGGGAAGATCACACCATGAGGCAAAGTTCACTTTATTTCCAAGGTATTTTATCAGGGTGGTTATCTTGCCTGATGATAGCTTGTTATTTTTAGAGAGAGATGGAGGATAACATTGGTTTTTGTGGTGAAAGAACTCTTGTAAGTCACCTTCTTTCTTCTGACAGGCAATGAATAATTATGGAAATAAAAGATTACAATTTTTAGAAGGATTACTTGCCGGATATTTCATGACACATTCCTGAAGGAATCATATATGAAAAAATATTTTGGGGTATAAGCTCAGATCATGTTTATCTTCACAAGTTTTTTTGTCACAAAATCATTATATAGTGCAAGGTCAGCATATTGGATGATCTTTAGGTTTTCTGCAAACATGCAAGGGTAACTTGTTAAGAATTCCCAAAGAACCCACTGGATGTATTTTAAACACAGCCCTGTGTTTTCTCATCATTTATTTACCTTACAAACGTGTCCACAGAACAACTTCTGGACCATCACAATGTACGACCTGAAGCACGTGCTAACCAGACATGGTTTCCTCATCCCAATCACATTAGTCTCTGTCCCAAAACTATGTCTCTGCTTTGGCAGAGACACGGTGGTGGAAGGAAAAAAATTCTGAATCACTTTCATTATCCTTATTAGCTACACTAGATCACATCCACTTTCTTTCCCCTTTCTCTGTGCGCTTCCATGACTTCTTCCCTGCTGTCTGATTATCCTCTGCTCCCCAAGCATCATCGTAATCCTGTGACCAAGCAGCTGTGGGCCATGTGTGCAGAGCTATAAGAGTTGTTGCAGATATATTAGTAGAAACTATTATATGCTTATTATTCTAATTTTAGGATGGATGGGGGGAACATTCATTACAACAAAAGTCTGCAGCATAATTAAAAATGCCTTATTACATGTTTTCTTTATATTTTTCTCATTTCATTTTTTTACTGATATTAATTCATCTTAAT
Organism: Platalea leucorodia; assembly: GCF_965183815.1. Classification (NCBI taxonomy): domain Eukaryota; kingdom Metazoa; phylum Chordata; class Aves; order Pelecaniformes; family Threskiornithidae; genus Platalea; species Platalea leucorodia. The sequence goes on along the minus strand of NC_138828.1, from coordinate 71,252,457 downwards.
CTTATGGATGAAGAATGCATACAGAAGAATTAGAGGACAGATTTCATTCAACATAAGTTTGTTCCTGTACAAGTTTTCCCAAATTGATCCAGTTCTACAGATGACAGCCAGTGTTATTCACGTCAAAACTTGTTCTTTCTATTTAGAAATTCAGCACCCTTTTGTTACAGGATAGTGGTAATTTTTACTAAGCTTGTCTTTTTCTCATGGTGACATTTTGTTTAAATAAGAAAATCTGTGTAAAGTGGCTTTGTGCCTATGGGTGAATTTATTTGAAGTGTAAAATGTCAAACTGGCAATGGTAATAATCCTGTAAATTAGGTATGTCAAATAATGTACATGTAGACTTTTGATTCATCTAAGAGTGGAAGGATTTCTCTAACTCTATTTCGAGAAACCTGAGTCATGAGCTCCCATTTATTAATTGGTACTCTTGACAAAAGTGAGGAATACGCCAACATAAAAAATTTATAAATCAGAAAATATTGAGTCTAGGGTAAAACTAACACCATCTCCCAGTTCAGCATTTCTCAGAAAGAGAAAAGATATCTCTACACATGGAACAGAGGTCATCACCAGAACATTATTTTTGAATTGGCAAACTGGATTCATTGTGGATGTGCTGCAAAACAATGTCCAGACAGTTGCATAGTGCATATATGCATATACATGCTGTATACTCGGATTGTACAGTATGAGCCAATCTAGAAAGGCCACAGTCGCTGAGATGACCTCATCACACACCCTCACCTTGGAGACCAGGCACATTCTCAGTAACACAACTGAAAATGCATGGGGAGATCCTAGAGCAGCAGGAAAATAGGGTGGAGCATGTATGGCGAAAACACACATTGCCATTTGGCTGCAGTTGCTATAGCTGAAAAACCACCAGCTCATGCAAGCTGGTCCCTTCTCTCTAATCTTTCCTGCCCCCTTTGCTGAGTAGCACTGCCCCCTCAGGTTTTCCGAGTTCACTGCTTGGGTGGGCACTTTCTGCTCCCGTTTGGTGAAAATGAGCTAGAATACCAAATAACTATTTGAACAATTTAAGTCTGGTTTGAAGGAACTGAGTTACAAAGCGCTCACCCAAGCAGTTTCCCAGCAAATCTGAAGGGCAATAAGGAGTATTAGTAAGCACCGGGGAGCATGATCTTTTCCAACTCTACGACTTCAGCTAGAACATTTTAGAATTAGAGATTTTCTCTATGAAAGGAGAAGTAATTTCGTCTAAGCAATGAATTTAATTGCAGCTATTTGCTCTAAGTACAGTGCCAACACTTTTCCTTGTTCAGAGACCTGCAATGCTAAAATGGACTGGGGCACAGTTCTGTTCCTATTGAAGCTTTGCCACTTCTTACTCTTTAGTTCGTAGAGTCTTCTCCTTGGTGTAACAGTGTCAACATGCATTTAGACATCTACTATGCACTGTATTATTTGCATATGTAGCATGTAGAATACTATTGTATTGTATTGCTGTATTATTGTAATATGTATGTACTATTACATTGTACTATGCAACATTTTTTGCAGTGGTTTACCTGCCATTCTTGCTGCACTGAAGTGGGATAATCAGCAGCAATTATTCTCTCTTACAGAGAAAGCAACAGTTTTGTTGGATTTATAGGGCACAAGGTAGATTAAAAATGCTCCCATCCAAAAAGGAAGGAAAAAAAGGTAAATAAATTATTATTTATTATATGCATACCATGTTGATCCTATGGTACACACAGTAAATGGGAGTTATCTCCACCTTCCTGCATGGGGAGTTACAAATCCTTGTGCCTCTTGAGAGATAACAGCACTCTCAGACATCACTAAGCAGCTATTGCACAGTGAATTCTTGCCATTGCTTCTCTATGGACTTTGTCACAGACTTACATCATTATTCTCATTCTCTGCATTTGAGAAGACAGACTAATTATAGAAGGTGTGTACACCTAAACTAATTGGGAATTAGCTACACTTAGCTACACTGGTACCACCTGGTAATGTCACATCACGTGGTAACACGACATCACATGGTAATGTCACATCATGTGGTAATGTCACTTCACATAGGTTAAAAGAGACTATGGAGGAAGGTTTATTCCTGAACTGAGGGCTGGCTGTACGCTAGGTCTCTGGCCTCAAAATAGCTCAGTGATCCTTTAAAGGGTGGGGCAGAGAGGATGGAGAATCAGCCCCCAAAACACCAGCACTAGAAATCCATAACTGAACTTTTTCAATCAATTTTCTCTTTCATCCATCATTTCCTGATGGAAATGTTAGAGATGGAACCAGTCTGTAGCTAGTACATGCCAGAAGAGAATTATAGAAAGGAGACCTGAAAGAATTTTCTGGCATCCCCAACCACCAGCACCTAAACAAGGACATGCAGGCACCAAAAGGATCTGTCAAAGGAATCAGCATGTAGGTACTGTACCTTGCTGCTTGTGGGGCACGATGCAAATAATGCTGCAAGTATTTTTCTTACTAACTTACTAACCTGTTCTTTCTAATGGGCCTTGTAAATATTGAGTAATTGCTTTATCATATAATTTTTAATCATAAAACAAATTTAAAGAAAGTACAAGGAAAAAACCCAAGACCGTGATGTCTGCAAAACCTTCCAAGTAAGTTTTGGTGGTAAAGAAAGCTACCCAAATGTGTTTGTCCTCTTACCTTATAATGAATTAATTGCTTTGCATGGGCTTGTTTCTCTTTATTTTCAGTGCCAGTGTAAGTTCTCCAAATGCTGTTAAAACTGAAATATTGTCAACAGCAGAGCTAGAGACTAAGTATATCTTTAAGTCACCCTGGTTGCCTACACTCTTTCTTATGTGTTAGGAAGCTGAAGCATTATTCAGAGTTGGCTATTAGCCACACTGCCTTCATAAACCACTCAGAATTTATTTGTCAGATATTTCTCAGTGTTAAATGGTATAAAGTACATCATATTGTTTGTGAAGAAATCTCACCTTTATGAACCCTTTCATTTCTGCCTAATTGTCTAAGATAAGAATAGCTTGCTGTGCCTGAGGGGGAAATTTTCCATTACCACTGAAAAGATAAATGGTAGAAAGCAAAATGAACCTGGCTCATTACAACCTTCTGAAAAAAAGGCAAATTGGTCTTCAGAAATGATATAATAGAGCTGACACTTTTAATAGTCTAGAGTTCAAATGTGGCATTTTATATATTTTTTTCATAAAGTATAATACAAACAATTACAGATGCTGGCAATAATGAATGGTACTTAGTTTCTTTTACTAGGTTTACTCTGTAAGTTCCAGGGGGAGGAAAATGGTTTTACCAATACCCATTTTAATGAGGAGAGAAAGGTTACATTTAAAGAAATGTAACATTCATTTCAGTGTGTTTCTGGTCTTAATCTTTGTAATAATTGCACTAATGCCTTTTGATCTACTACGAAAGTGCATAAATTGCTTAGAATGGTGAAAGCCAGACGGCTCATTTGATGCTTTAAATATCTGATGAGCGTTGGAGGACAGGGCTGAAAAAGATTGATTTCTCAGTACAGAAGACAGTTCATAGTAATGGCCAGTTTCTTACTTGGGATTCATTTAGATCAGTTACTTCTAAACATATTTTCATTAAATGCATTGTGTATTATTAATGCTTAACAGGTAGGCATTGATTTGCTGGAGTACTGATTAATACCACACATTTATGTCTGAGAGTGGAGGGTTTTGAGTATCCATACAGCAGAACTATGGATCATTTAATTGAGGTAATGTATGTGTTAATCTCAAATACTGTATATCCATACTGAAAAAAAGGGAAAGCCTATTTTCTGTGTCACATAAGTTTACTTTGGTATATTGTTCCAGACTAATGGAGAAGAACTTGCAAATATATTAAAAAACATGTATATTGCTGTTAATCTATGCACCATTTCAGGAAAGCCCCTAACTAACTATTTGCATAAACTGTCTTGACTCAGTGGGATTTAAAGTCTGTTTTGGGCAGGTTTTTAAAGCAATGATGAACAGAGGGCATGACTTAAGGACATAAGATTAAGATGTTTTTTCTGACAGTTTAATTCCATTTGCTCACAGGTCTCCATCTGACAGTCATTTTTATCAACCTCACTTTGCAAAAAAATGAAAAAATCTGGAAAGCACTGTTTGCACGTGATGCTTATTTGCATACAGTCAAACTTTTTGTATTTTCAGTAAGGATCAGGTTCATAGACTGACATCGGCCATGAACATTTTGATCATACTGATTAGCACATTTTCAACTCTGGGAAACACCTGCATTTGTATGGACGCTGAGGAGAGCTTAATACATTGCAGGTGCTACCTAAACAGAATGCAGTAGAATGAAAACAATAGTAATAATTCACAGATATTCAATTATTGCCTAACACGACATTACACACATTTTTATAGATACTTATAACTAGAACAACACAGGCTCATTAGCAATGGGAGCGGTATTTTAAATTATTTTTTCAAAATGATTAATGCTACTTTTATGATCTTATTGAGGTCAAATGTGTGCATGTATGTATGTGAATAAAAAAATAGATGATTTATGTACAAATAAACTTGTGTATGTCACCTCGCTTATTCAATTCTCCCTCTTCCCTACAAGAAACCTCTGTGGTGTAGGAGGAACAAGGTCATACCCACTGAGTCGTAAAAACACAATTTGCAATCCTCTGTGTACATAGCTCTAATGGGAAGAGGAAGGAGGTCCTGGGGACTGTGGAGTCTATTTCTGGTTTTGTGTCATGCCAGGTCTCCAAACAAAGCAGCCCTGGTGCTACCCAGTGGCTCCCAAGATGCTGGGTGCTCTTTTCCTTTCTCTCATTCCTAATTTCTAGTCTTTGACCTAAGTCTTCTTTCTTTTCAATCTACCTACCTTCTTTCTCTCTCCCTTTCTCCCTTTCTCCCTGTCTCCCTTTCTCCCTTTCTCCTTTCCCTCTTTCCTTCTTTCTCTTTCTTTTCAATTTTTCAATTTTTTTCTGCACCAGAATTGCATTTAATTTTTCCAGTTTCTGTGTCTTTTCTACTTTGAGGCAGATTTTCATTTTTTCAAGGTGAGCTTTAAGATTGTCCTACAGGTAGAGACTGAGAGACACAGGAGCCAGGAGGAGAAAAACAAACACAACAAGAAACAGTATCTATCTCCTATGTATATTAAAGGAGGGGTTGTACATGCTCCACTCTGAAGGTGATGTCAGCACAGCCCAAATGCAATTTCCTCAAACACTTCTTGAATTCTTACCCCCTTCAGCAGCAGTGGTTCAGAGTTATTTAACATCTACCACAGTAAGTCAGCAATCCTGGCCACAGCCCCTGACTGATACTGCAGCACAACCGCTCAGTAAATAACTGTAGACATTGCTTAGCACATTGGTCTAGGCATGTTAATGTCTGGAGGTTTTCTTTCAATAACCATATTTCTTGCATTTAATTGACCTACCTAATTGACATAGATTTTTCCCCCCACCATTACCAGTCTTCTGGAACTCCAAAAGGGTGTGTTTCTTTTCAGTCATAACTCAGCTTCTCAGTATTTATGTGCAAAATAAATGTCCACACTGCAGTGAGATGTGTGACTGCAGCCAGCTTACGTGTCCCCAAGTTAGCTTTCAGCAAACCGGTTTGAATGCGAGCAGCCATGTAGCTGCAGAATGGTCTCAACAGTGTGCCTGGCTAGATATCTCAGGACAGGTCTGCACATCTGCATGCACCTCTGAACTCCCCCTCTCATTCTCGTGACTGGCTGGACACCAGCCGGCTCTGAGCTGGATAATATAGCACTGTTAGCACTGTATTGTGCTTAAATCCTAAATTGTCCTGAGAGGCACTGTGTAATTAGTGCAGGATCAATGCTGTGCTAATACAGCTATCCAGTTTTCAGTTCAAAGCTTGCTCCTTACAGCCAGAGGAGTTGAACGTATCTCAACATTTCCATCTGTACCTGCCCTAAATGTTTACTCAATGTTGCTGGCAGGTTTTGCACGCTACATGTTGAACCCCATACTGCCAGCAGCTGCACTGGTATCAGACCTAACTAGTTTACAGCTACCCAGGGTATAACTGCAGGATGGCAGTCACACCTTTGGATTTCAGTGTAAACATGCCCTGTGCTGACAGCAGTGAGAGAGGAGGTGGCATATGGCAAAGGCCAAGAGTATTACCTCCTCCAAACCAGCTTTTACAGTGTGTGAAACTGGCCTAAAATAAAGTTTATTTTTCAAGGTGAAAGGTATATAAAGTGAACTTTTATGCTGATTCTACAATACCTCCAGTCTTCCTTAAGGCATAGACTTCAGTTCAAATGGTTTAGTGATACTATCCATCAGAGGGTTCAGCCTTTGCAATATATTTCATAGTAGTCCCTAGGTTGGACTCAGGCACAATATATCATTTTGATATTGCTTTATAGCCTGTTGCCAGCTGTATATTTATCTTATTTATTTATTTATTGGGAGAGAATGTGTGAAATTTCTATTAATGAATAATATATGGAATGTAGCAAATTGAAATGAAGGGAAACAGGCATATCAGTGAAAGGAATATCATCACAGTAGTCATTGAGAAGTGCCAAAATTAGCTGTCAATCTTAACTCCAAATAACTTCAGGCTAAATGCCAAAGTTAGAAATTGCTTATACACTTACTGGTATTCCTAAGGTTGGAATCATTACCAACATTCGGGGCAGGGAAACTGCCCACCGTTTCCATAACTTTCAGGATCAATGATCTGCATGACAGTCTCTCATTTTCCTTTTTGAAATTTAAATCCTTAGCAATGTATGTACTGCAATCACTGCTGTGCAGATACACTTGAGCCAGCTTTAAAATATCCTATTAAGGGACTTGTAGCTGCAGTAGGCAGTAGATACAGCTGGACCTCTGTGTGCACTCTAAGCCTATAGGAGAAGCAAGGTAAATTAGCAAGAAACCTGGTCCACACTGATGTGACACCATGTATCCGCAACAGGACACTGCTGGTACTGAAATTTTGCTGCAATAAAGGTAGCTTGGGTGTGCCCACAATGCACTGGACCCCATACTGCAACACAGAGACACTCTCAGAGAGTCAAATACTGAGCAGCTCCAACAATTAATGAATAGGGTCCTGTTTTGGTAAAACCTTAAGCAATAAATTAATCAAGTGAGACCATTGACAAAAACAAGTGTAGGATGAGATGCAAGTACTGTGTGGAATCAGATCTACCTTGCTGTGAAGCTATGGAACATGAAGCTCGCCAGAGCGTCTAGCTGAAGTATGATGGGTCCCTGGCCAAAGCTCTTTTCTACTCTGATACCATATGAATGGGTTAAGCTGAAGAAAAACACTGAGCTGCCTGGCAGGAATCTCCTTTTTATAGCTAAATAGGGGTAAGTTTGGCAGATCCTCATAGAGCAAACTCGAGAGGCTTCCTAGGAACTTGTTTAGTAACCTTCTCAAATTAAATTTGAGAAAAAACAGGACTATAATTCAGAGGTAAAGAATATCTTTCTGTCTGGTTTGAATCACTAGAGGAAAATTCTTCTAGAAGCTGTAACTTAGCTTTGGCCTGTACTCATGGCTGTGAATCGAGGGTATCACTGACCTCCCACAGACCAGCATCCCCATGATCTCTGCCCCTTAACCTCCTCCTCCTTTGAGTCAGCACCCTGTGGAGGAGGCTGGACAAGCGTGTGTTCACATGGTGGAAACAGGGTGAAGCAAATCCATGCTCAGAAGAGTCATTTCTTCTGGGGGAACAGGTCCTCACAGGTTAAAACTCAACTTTCTATGTAAAACAACAAATATTAATGGTAAAAAAAAGTTGAAGTGATCCCCTTTATTATTAAACAGATGGAAAATACCACAGTTGTTTTTATACTGTTATTGCATATGGTAAATAACTCTACTAATCTAATCCTAGAAATTCAATAAATCAATAAATTGTTTCCATCTCCACAAATGCATTAAAAAAGCTTAAAAGTAAAAATTCAATATGAATTGCAATTCTTAATTAATAAGTGCTTTATTCTAAGCAAATTATCCCAGAAAGTCCCTTTTTATTTTAACATACTGAAGTTATTTTCCCTCCATCGCCCTGTTCTTAACAGCAAGGTCCATCCATCTAAAAATGTTGTGTGAGGAAGGATTCTTCTGTGCCAGTATTAATAACAAGGAAATCTAGTTTTTCTTTCTTCTCATTACAGCAACCTGTTCTGAAAGCTGAGATTTGAGGTAATCTCAAATGGAATGTTCCTTTACAAATTAGATTTTTTCCTCTTGTAAAATCCCCTGATAGAGCATTTCTGATGATGAAAGATGAAGGTAAGTAGTAAAGCTGACTGATTTTTATTTCTTGCCAAGCAATACATTCCCTGAATTTCAGTTCTGTTTCAGTTGGCCTGAAATCTTCACCAGACAGTTTCTATTTTGAAGGGCTCTTGGGGGAGGAATTCTGGATTCAGACAAGAATACCCTTCTCAAACAGGGATATCACTGTTGGGAATACTCATGGATGCTCAGGTATAGAGTTCCTTCAGGAGATGAGGAATCTGTGCCCAGTTGTGTTCTCTATTGAAAGCATTTGAACTTTAATTTTCCAGTCATGTACCTAAACCACCGTGCTTTAGAGCATTTGGGATACTTTAAAACCTTTGGACACCTTTGTTACACTTTGCATAAAACACAAACTATTGTCAGGGAATAAGTGTGGTTGAAGAGCTTTGTGGTTGGAATAGTCACCCAAGATGGGTGAGAACTTCCTACCAGCCTGTGTCCAACTGAACAGCCTGACTGCAGTGATACAGTGTCATGGTCCTTCTGGCAAAATAAATATTTAACTATTCCTTGCAAAACAGAACAGTTCCAGCAGCAGGATCTGCCTCAATCCCAGGACACTTTGCTTGGGAAAAGCATATGCCTGTCTTTTCTCATAGGATGGAGTACATCTCAGGGAATGGAGGGAGTGAAATAGCAGATTCTTACTTCCTCTAATGAGTTCTCTCATGGTTCAGCACTGAGATAGGAGGGAAACATCGTTAGGGTTTTTTTTTTCATTTGTCCCCCCATTTTATCTGATTCTACATTCTAAGGAAGGAGCACTTCTTCCATGTTGAATTACATGACTTTGCCTGCTGCGGGGAATAGCAAATCAACAAATTTTAAAGGCATTTTCATCTAGACTGATCGAGACTGTTGAACTAAAGAATTAATTATTCACACAGCCCTAGTCAACAGATAGGTAGATCTAAGCAAATTAAAATGCCAGAACTTTACTATTTGTAAAATAGTAAAATTTGTAAAATATGGTGTTCCAGCATCTGTTGTTTTCCTTTTATGTATGTGCTCTCTAGGTGTCTTCTTTCAATTCCCATTCACCTACTTCTCCAATTACACCTATTCATATACAGCGTATGTGCATTTTATATTTTTTTTTTTTACTTCTTAACACAACTCTAGCATATTAACACATTGCTACATTCTATTTCTCTTGAGTTTTATCTTGTCCCATCTCATATACTAGTTTTGCCCTCTTCCTTTATTTTACAGAAAATGTTAATTCTGACTTTATTCAGAAGTGTCACAATGGCACAGTTCTTTGGCATAGATAAATGTGAATAAAACTGTGCTGAATCAGGTTCTAAGCAAGGGCAATTCCTGCAAAGCTAAAGGTGTAGCAAGCATGACGATACATTTCAGGAGAGAGGAATGGTAAAAAGTCATCTCAAGAACAGGAGTAAGAGGGATCTGAAGAGTATGACTGTTCTACAAAAGGCGGGTAGTGACACTGTCCCAGGTGAAAACCTGGTTCCATGAAGAAAATACCAAAATTATTTCTGCGTGTCCATATGGAATCTTCACAAACAGATGAGTGGGTTCTTTGGATTGTTTGTTTGTTTAACATAGATATGAATTAGCTTTACTGTTACTCTTCAAATATGCTGCATCATGCATATCCTTTGGCACTGCAAAACAGTTTTCAAATACCAAAGCTAAAACAAAAAGCCTGATGTGGATACATAAGCAGGAGACAGCCAGATGTCATCCATGTTTTTCTTGTATTTCTCCACTGCTTTAGTTCTTGTTAATGTGTTTACTGTATACGCACCAGATTGAGAGCCATGGAAATGAAAGCCTATTACTCATCAAAAAGAGGACTAGATCTTATGCTGCACACTCCTTAAGATGAAATTTCATCTGCTTAAAAGCCAGTAGAATTTGTTCCCAAGCACTTTTCCCAAGGCAAACAACAGTGTGAGTTTTCCATGCAGATGTCCTTCAGTCTCACTTTTGTGCCACAGAGCAGTAGGACTAGCTCATCCACACACATTAGTTAGTATTTTTTTTTCTTTCTTCTCTTTTTTTTTTTTTTTTCCTTCTCTGTAATATAGACTAAGAATTGAAACTGTTACTCTGCTCAGAAACCTTGGGGTGTTAACATCTCCCCAATGCACTTGAATGCACTCCAGCCACAGCTATTCATGCCCTGGCTTCCCCTCTAAGTTAGGATATGGTCACATAAACGTGACATGCCTGTTTTTATGCACACCATGTATTATCTCATACCAGGCAGAATCTCAGCTGGCCGCTTCAGCAGCTTCACATTTCCAGAGAAGTGCAGAGGGACTTTATCATGGTTAATAACTGGAGTCCATCAGTAACTTGGGAAAGCATCAGAAAGGATTGTTTGTTGCACAATGTAGAATGGATGGGTCACATTTTAAAGACCAGGATCAGCAAAGGGAATTAAGTTACAGTTTTTACGTCAAGTGATTCTGTATTCAGGCAAGTTCTTATATCTATATATTTATCTTAGTTACAGTATTTATGTAACCCCTTGGTCAGTTCAAACCCTGGTAGCAGGAATAAAAAGCAAGAAAGAAGAACAACTTTCCTTATTTCTTGGAGAGCTCTGTAACTAAATTCTCCTACAGTGTCATGTAAGCAGTGTGGAGTTCTGTATATTTTCTTAGCAAACCTTGAGACTACTACAAAATGGCTAAAGAGGCAATGTTCTAATAGCAATGTGCCCTCCAGAAAGTGCTTGCTATCATCTGGGACCCTTTTTCTCATCAATACAATAGGATAATTATATTGGGAGACTATAGTTGTTTCTTCATGTTTTGGAGTTCCCCTCATTAATTTCCATAGGAAAGTCTCAGCTTCTGTCAGCGGGTGTTGACACTTCTGTTTCCAGCGGCAATAACTCTGTGATCTGCTCAGTCTTGAACACATTGGCCTGAATTCTACATTCAGTGAGATTAGGGTGAAAGCTGCAGCTGTTTTCAGAGTAAATAATTAAGCAACAAGTAGATATTCTTTATGTATATCAGCCATGAATGACCTCCTGATTACCCCTCTGAAGACAGAATACACCAGACTTTGTACCAAAGGCCAACTGAGGAGTCCTACTGTAGGTTGAAAGGCTGCAGGTATCCCTGCCTCGGCTTGTCAACATCACAGGCTTAATCAAAAAGGGCTCCTTCATAGGAATGTTTCTTGTGAAAACTAGGTTTCATCTGATTTGGTTTCATCATTAGTCAGAGAACAGCTGCACATTGTTCATTTTTGGCAGTCTTAACGTCCAACATGGAGCAAGGACCAAGAGTCGAGTTGTTACTGTTGAAATTTTACATTTCCTCTTTTTTGTTTTTTTGATATAATAAAAAAATCACATGAATTTATGAAAAAAATATGTCTGTGTGTCTTCTGGAATAAAAGTAATGCTTGAAAGGCTGTTTCAGTTAGCTAGGTGTTTGTTTTTTTCTTTAAAAAGAAAAACTTGTCTATGTATTTATGAAGCAAAATAATGTCACTGAGATCTCAAGCTATTATATTGCCTGCCTTATCTTCTTCCAATATGAAAAATAGGTTGACTCTAATTAAGAGTGTTCTCCAGGATAAGAATGTAAGTCATGTGGATACGGTTAACAAGCTTCGATGGATGATGCAATACACATTTTTCATACTAAAATATGGCTAGAAATAAAGTCTCCAGCTTTAGTATACCATAATGTTAGTTCATGGGTAACCTGCTTTCTCACATTAATTTTAAGCTGGCACACTTCCATTATATAATGTTGACTTTGGAATGAACTCCTCCTAAAACTCTCTTGAAGGCATTAACATTGAATTTCAAAAGGTTGTAGAGGAAAGGAGAGATTGGATCTCCTTGGAATATTTAGACAGCAAGGGAAATGCTAGTATTGCTCCTGGGTTAGAAACTATGCTGAGAAGGCTCACAGCCTGTTGGGAACATCTTACATTTGGATTGAGTTGGCAATATCCTCCACTCATAAATTGTTACTGAAAATTAACAGTGTACCAACTGTCTCATCACTAATAATCTGTCTACAGGACTAAAAGTATGGGAGGAGAAAAGACTGCATGTGCTTACTACCAATAAATCAGTAATTAGAAGCAGAAGTGGGAGGTTTTTGCTTTAAAAATCTACACAATAAGATGATGAAATGGCTATATCTTGTATCTTAATTTTTGAATCATTTTAGGAAACTCTAATACAACTGCTAAAGGAAGAACCCAAAAGTCATGTTGGAGCTCATAAGCTGTATTTTGAACCTTTTACTTGGCATGTTTGGGGTTTTGCAAACTGAAGATTGCAGATAGCATAACTGAAACCATCCGGAGAAGCACTCAGAACATGGCCTTACTGCAATTCCTAGACTACACAATATCTGCTCAAAACTACCTCTGGCATATCAGCACTGGGATAAAAGGTTATGCAGAGTTCCAGAGGGTGATCATTACTAAACTGGCTGTAGACCAAGAGGCAATAAGACCATACCACTACCGCCTTGCAAACTGCTAATTAGACCTCCCAAGAAAGAGAGTTTCTTAGCTTGGGCTCAGCCCTGGGCTACACACCTGTGTTGCTAGGGCAAACCTGAGCTACTGATACTCATGTACGGTACTGCACTATGCCCTCTACCAGTTTGGGTCTTTCCTTACTTGAAGGTCTCTTCATCACGCTTCATGACATAAAGTGAATATGTTCTGAGATCCCTCTGATTTAAAGGGAGGTTGACAATGCTCATCTTCCTGATGAAAGTGCTTTGGGATGTATGGATGAAACATACCATGTGGCTATATAAACCACATAGCAGTTATTGTTGCAGGAAACTGTATAGTCAGAAATTGTGCTGTTGTGGGGGGAGAAAACATTTTGTTAGTTTGAGACTGAGAGTATTTTATTATAACTATGGTAAAAACATATATAAATATCAGCCTTATAATTTTTTTCTTATTCTTGAAGTCACTGAAGAGATTCAGCTTATACTTGAAATTACTCAGTACTCATGAAGCTTTGAATGAATCTAGTCCATCTCACATCTATAGTATTTTGCTGGCTTATAAACTCATTTCATTGCCCAGGCTTGTTTTCTGGTAAATCCTACCTATTTGCTAAACTGTTTTCACTGACTGAAATGCAGATGTTGAATTTGCAACTTTGATTCTGGTGATCTACTATTGTTATTAGATCTATCATATTGGTACATTTGGATTACACAGTTGTTTACTTGGTTATTTAGTATTGAGGCTAATTAAATCATTTGTGTGTGTGTAGTAGAGACATAAAATGAGATTTGATGACATCTCACATATACTTGGCACACGTAGAGGCATATGCTCTTAGGCACCAGTTTGAGGCTTTGACAGAAAAGTTCTAGCAAATCTTACTGTGTCATTTTAAGATGTTGTCTCTTTCTTCTGCCTTTGTTGAAGTTCTGCCCTTACAAAAGTCAGCAGAAGAGAAAATGGGCCTCAGCCACTCCAGCTGGCCATTCATCGCGTAGGCCAAACCTACCTTCATCAGGAACTTAGTTTAAAAAGATGAGCCTTCTCTTGGAGGCCAACAAATCCAGTAGTTACCTCCAGCAGAATAAGGGACAGATTTTTGCATCACTCAGCAAGTTTCATTACACCTCCCCTGCCAAAGCCCTTTAGACCTCTTCATGACAAACTTGGATGACATTAATATCCATAAAATGTTCAATAAAACTCTTAAAATATGACTACATTATTACCTTCCAAATCCAACTTTCCAAGCTTACATAATAAGCTTTTTTTTCTCTCCCATTGTAAGAAATATCATAAGAAGGTTCCCATACAATCCTGAGTGCCTGGCTATTGGTTTAAGCAATACAATACCACTCCCAACCGGACATTGTAAACTTCAGAAGCTGGACAGTGTTTAAACACAGAAGCAATGGACACTAAAATCTTCCCTTATTATTCTTCCTTTTGTGGCTATGCTCAAATTTGCAGCACAATTAACCATTAGAAAGTTGGAAGATCAGGAACACCCCTCCTGAAAATTCTCTTCTGTGTTGTTGAACCACCTCAGAGATAAGGTGTTACTAACGTTATAGGAGTCTACAGATATTGTTTGCCAATGACATTTTTCAGAGACTGAGGCTTTCTATCACAAATGTGAAAACTGACAACAGGCCTGTTGTAGCTTGCCATAAGACAAGTATTAACTGTCTGCAGGAAACTGGCTGTGTGGCTTCGGCAGTGGTGAGGAAGGATGCTGAGGCTGTGCAGAAGAGGGAGACAAGGGACAGATTCTTACAGAGACCGAGAAGAAAAGCTATATAAATAAATGCTGTAATAAATGGGAACACAGAAAGAAAGGAAAAAGAACAATCCAGTAGGGCATAGATAAAAACTTAGCGCATATTTTAGAGAAAACCTGGCAGGAAAGAGAATACAAATGTGCCAAAATGAATATACTGCAGCAGAATGCCAGTTTTATTCTGCCCATTCATCATTGCATATGATTTCATATCCTGTTGATAAAAAATGATGTTTTTTGGGTTCAGTGATATTCCTCGAGAGAAAGTTGCACTGAGGACAGGGAAGGCTGAATAACAAAAACATGGGAGACAGGAAACATTTGCAAAGCATATCTCCTTTGTGCTTGGGGGAACACAACAAACTGCAGGGGAAACCACTCTCCAAAAAAGTTGCTCTTAACTATCTCCAAAGGCTTTCCAGACAAGATGGCCCTGTGCACAGGAAAAGATGGGATTGTAAATCCTATCTTGTCCTGCTCAAGCTAAACCTACACTGCCCAGTCCTGCTGTGTCTTTGGTTGTGGACACATGCCACCCTCTGGCTCTCCCTCCTTCTCCATTAGATCTCACTGCTCCCTGCCATCTTTTAGAGCTGCTGTTGTGATTGATGGTTAACTCATGTCAATTAAAATGAGCTGAGTTTGCTTAAATGGTTTGAAATAACAGGTCTAGGATAATTCCTCTCTCCTTGTCTCTTTCTTCCTAGCATGGGTTAGGAAGTAATCAGGCAAGTGCATCAGATGGTAAACACAAGGAGAAAATAACACTGAAAGGGGTTAGACTGGAAAGAGAGAATTAAACTAACAAAGTCCATGAGCTGCAGTCTCCTCAGCTGTCAGAGACAGCACAGTGTCTTGGATTACATACGCCTAAGAATTTCCCACCTAGTCAGACCTTTTGGTCCAGCTAGCTCATTCTTTTGTCTACATCACAGCTAACTGTCCATCAGTTGCACTATATGACACCTGATATTTATATCATGTGTCAACAGTTCAGCGATGGGAACCACATCAAGATTAAAACCAAGATATTTTCCATTTGTTTCCAGTCTCTTATCTTGGCTTTATCACCAAAGAGTGTAATGAGTGCAATAAGCCTTAAATTTTGTTGTTTAGATGCAATGGCAGAAAACCATCTGTCTATGAGACTGCCAATCTGAGAAGTCAAACCTAGTGATAAACCAGAATTTGATTTCAAGATGGAGGACCTCTAGACTTAAAACAACCATTAAAACCTGAAATTTTGGAAGGCAATATTGAAGGTCTTGTCAGTGAAACACTTTTCTATCATAATTTACTTGCTTATAACGGTTACACAGTGACAAGCTCAGTTTGAACAAAAGTCTCCTGAAAAGAGGCAAGAATCCAGTGAAAATCTTTCTGATCATCTGCTTTGCTACAAGGCAGTCTAAATCTGAGGCAGCCTGCTATAAGGCTGTCTCTGCAGCAAGAGAGATGGATTTTTGTTCTCGTGGAGAAATTTGGCAGGGGGGGGAAGTCCTAATCAGAACAAAACCAAATTTCAGAATATTGTTCATATACAATGAAATTATTTTTCAAGTTTCAAACAGTCCTGTGTGAACAGACTAGGGCCTTGGCAGGAAAAAGGGAACGTTTTTTTGAAACACAGGTGGTGGCAAGTGTCAGAAATTGCTAACAGCTACTCTTAACACTTCTTAAATTCCCAGCTCCTTTGAACTCATTGCCACAGTAGAGATGCTTCTGTGTTGCCCATGTGTACGAACATGGATGCAACATCCTACAAAAAATTTTACATTAATTTTGCATTTCAAAAATTCTGACTTCTTTTTAGGACATCCTCTGACATTATACTCTCCCTGTATATCAACGACTTACACACCTGTAGGAAGAAAAAGATATTAGAAAAAATTTAGGCTTACTATGCAGATCCCAGACCACAGTTTTGTCCTGAAAATGTAACATTTTAATAACATATTTAATAACATTTTAATATTTTGTGAAACGTCAAATACCCATGGGTTTTGCTAGTTGTCAGACCCATTCTACTCTTGCACTATTCCTTTGGTAACCCTTCTGGTGTTCTTACTATTAGTGTCACTTAGCCTATGTGCATTTTAATTCATCTGAAAAGCTAAGGAAAAATATATATATATCTGACTGGCATTCAGCTGCTTTTTAATAATCTCATTAGCATTCCTTCCCCTTCAACAATGACTATTGAAATCAGAATCTTTTTGTTTTAATGGAGTGCTGTCAAAGAGATGGGAGGTCTTTGGGTTACCTCTGCAGAAGTACTTCGAAAAAAAAGGTCACTACTATTGTAGCTAGGTTGCAGAACTAGATACCATCCCATCTGATAGCTTAGCATTATCTACTACTGCTGAAGTCACCTTTTCTGCTACTTCTTCCATTAAGGCAATAACCTCTAGCAGAAAGGTATGACAGTGGAGCAGTGAAGTCTGCAACTCACAAGTTAGAATCACCTAAGCCTGTCTGTTGAAACATGAATTAAGCACCAGAACTACGCAGTGCACCATACTCGTTTAGTTCAACATTATCTCTTCAATCTCTTCAACACACACGAATTCTCTAAGTCCCATCCTATAGGCTGCCAATCTCTAATCCAAAATTTGGATCCTCAGAACCTTTACTCAGCCTCTGCCTGGTTCTGTGGACACATACATGCTGTATACAGAGACATTTTTTACTAAGTAAAACTATGTAGGTGCCTGAAGGGAAGCAGCTGGGCATGATAATACTAAGCAGATAGTGGCTTAAATCCAGCAGTATGCATATACGAGATATGCCTCTCCCAGTGATGCACAACTATAAAACTTCCTTGCACAGTTCTTGCGCTGATCTTGGCAGTACTTTCTCCTCTTTGTCACTAGTTGATGGCTAGCCATTTATCCAGAAAATTAAGAATCAAAATCAATTCTATTTGATAGCAAGTATATCTACATCTTTACTTCCAAAGTGACTTATCACACCACCAAGCACCGCAGGTCAGTGACTCACTTAGTCTTTCTGGTCCTGTCATAGGACAATTCGATGTGGTCTGAGGGAAATAGCAGCGAGGCAACTGGAGCCCAAAAATGTACCTTGCGTACTAGCCTAGAAACTCAGTCCTACTTTCTTAAGCTTTGCCCAAACCACCGAATATATTAGGAGAAAGGGCTGGCAAAAGTACTTCCCAAACTTACTCAAATGCTTAGCCAAATGCTCGACCAGTTCTGATTTTGGATATGATCCCTAGTGTAACAGGCAGCATCTAGCTGAGAGCAGAAATGGGAAAATGAACATTTCACATCTACGCAAGGTTGTCTTAGGTGGCTGGATAAATATTAATTGCTCTGGTTCACCCAGGGCACTGTGATTTCTCTTTGCCTCAGGAAAACCTATAGTCTCCTTTAGGCTGTAAACCAATCCAAGCCTCTTTGTCATGTGCTTGTTTACAGTTATTTTGCAGGACAGAAAACATAATGCTCCCCACCGCGGGAGCTCTGCAGTATTTGTTAGCTCAAGGCTTGCAGTGTCCTGGTTGTAATGTATTAGTTGAAGTTACAGTCCCAAGAAAGACTGGCATCTTTGCACAAATTTACAGATATTGTTTCTAGATGTGCTGTACAGAGAGACTTTGCTATTATAGTCTGTTTTCAATATTCATCTTTTTTTCCAAAATGTCAAAGTGGTAAGAGGCCTTCGTGGTTAAGATTGCAGCTACATCTTGACTAATTTTAAATGAATAATGGAGAGTATGTATCATGTTATCTGGGAATAATGTTAGAGCTACTGAAAACTAGGGTTTCTGGCTCACAAGATTTTTACTGCTATTATTTAGTAACTGAGTGCCAGGGAGACAAAGAACATCTTCCAGTTGAATCTGGGTGACTGCAAAGTCAGAAGTGAAAGAGGCTGAAGCTAGCAAAGATAGCTCAGCGCAGCGCTATAATCTATCTTTTACAACACTCACTAGAGAACTTTGAGTCCATATCACCACATCATTCCTGAATTTTTTATTTTGAGAACTACCTAAAACACACTGGCAGCCTAGACTACAGGGATCATTGATTTTGCTCACCTAGCTGAAGGCTAACTTACCTTTAGGCTACAGAAGTAGACCACTAAATCACAGAACACTAAGCTCTATACCTGCAAGTCATTTCACCCCTCACATATAAGAATTTTCTAGGTTTCGGGTCAGAAGCTCTTGTGCAGCGATAACAATTATTTGTTGCCTGAAGAAGGCCCACTTCAGGGTCCTTTCATGGCTGGCATTGCACAGACCCTTGCTAAAGGAGGCTGATCTAGCAAGTTTGCAATAAAAATGTGGGATGAAAAATATTGTTTCTTGATTTTTAAGACTATTTGAAATTTTGGAAGAAATGTCAAAATAAAAAAAAAAAGTCTTATTGTGACAATGGATCTGTTTAGTTCATCATACATTATAGTAATTTTGAGAGTTATATCTTTATTTTGACTTTTAAATGTAAGTTATTAATATTTCAGTTACTAATATGTTGAAGCTCAGGTCATTTTCCAGTAAAGAATTGTATCATTTCATTGGAAAATGTCAGCATGGACTTCTCAGATATTTAGCAATGTTTCCCTGTTGTTTATGAACTGGGATACGTACTAACGTTAAAACTGTTTCCCAATCACTTTGGAAAGTTACAAACTGCCTCTACTTTAATACAACGAATACTTGTATCTAGTTAAGAAACTATCACACCAAGGACTTGTCAGACCACTACTAGCTCTTCCCAAAACCATGTGTTCTTGAAAGAAGTATCTATAAACTTCTCCATGAGCCAAGCCCACACACAAAGAAAAATGAAAACATAAAAGTGGAATTTAGAACAAATGGGTAATTTTCTAGATCTGGCAGCAGGGCTGAGGCTGAGACTGCACAAGGGAATTTGGGGTCATTAATATCAGTAACGAAGCACCAGTTTGAGAGACGTGCTTTTGATGACCATTATTATTTAAAAAGCACAACACTTGAGAATTAGCTTTATTCACAAGAGCTACCATCTGAATTTTTAAAACAGGCCACCTAGGGTGATCAGCATTATAATCTTCCCTGAATAAACATTGCTTAATATCACTGAGTGGTTCAACAGGCTGTAGAGTGGTCTTGAGTTTTCAGGAAATTAAATGAGCTTGATAAGCTTTTTTGTAGATACCTAGCAGAAAGACTGGCATGTCACAGCACCTGTGATAAGAGTGAGGTACAGCCATCGCAGCTTGACAAACACTGTTATACAAAAAGCAAGAGGGAATGGCATAATTTGGGGTAACTGATAAAAGAGACCCCATTACCACTTACAAACTGTTCCAGTTGCACCCCAACTCATTAGTGATGGAAAACAATAGCTCCAAAATGCCTATGAAATTATATGATGGTCTTAGTGCACCTCCCAGTGTCAGAGTGTTGGTCAGACAATCCACCTTGCCTCCAGGCACATATGGCACTGTCTTGGGGTGATACATCTCCTCAAGGCGAAGCAGGTCCCAAGGGTCATTGATGACTGAGAAGATAATACATGCATTATTACCTTCCACAGTCTTTGTCAATCTTTATTTAATGGTATTTTAGCAATGCCTTGAGAGACATCATATCAGTACTCTTGATCAATCCAAGTGATATGTACTTCAAGGAAAGGTTCCTCCGTTCCAAAACATACAGTTTTGTTTACTACACAGTCTAACCCCTGTACTGCTCATTGGATTTTACAAAATAAATTCTGCTCAAAATGTACATTTACAAATATAAACTGGACTAGAATTTAGACAACAATGCCGTGCTATTCCTTCTTCATGGTGTTTAAAAGATTCACAAATAATTTCCGTTATAAATCCTTACTTTAAATGGGTTTTCTTTAGTGTCACAGTATATATTTCTGAACGGAGTTCAAATTTGACAAACATTCTAAATTTGAGATTATTGTCCTTTCTTTATGAAAGAAAAATTTATGTATTTCCTTAATAATAAATACAGATCTAACTCCAGTTCTCTGTGAACTGTAATGCACTCAATTGCACCTTTGTCTCACATACGTGGAGATGTTGAAGAAATCTCAGAAATAATCCAGGAACTGACAAGCAGAACTTCTCTTTACATAATAATAATGGATATGTTCATACCTAGCTATCTGTGTTGCATATATTAGATGTGATTTTACTTGCACATGGATGTACTGGCATCTCCAGTGCAGGAAACTGAACACAGCATACATTTAATCAGCTTTTGAAGTGTTTACATAGTCATTGCCTAATCTCCTTTAACACCTCTAAAATATATAAAGTGGTTGTACAGTGGCCTGTATTCCTACCAAGGCAGTAAATGCTAAATTAACAGCACTGAGCTAATTTGACTGCAGTCTTTTCTACATTTAAAAGAAAAAAAAAGTGCTAGTTTTAATTAAACATTTTTCCCTTTATTTAGTTGTGACAATTTCCTATGTATGCAAATATATAGGGGGACACACACATACATTCTTTTCAAGTTATTTTATTTCAGTTCAGCTGAAAGATTTCTAATTGGTTTGAGCTTATTTGAAATAAAATGGCCAAACCAAGCTGCAAAATGTTTCCCACCAGCTTTAGAGTGATTTGAAAACCACACTTCAAACTGAGCAGGTGCACCTCTTTCTTGTAGACAAGTCCCGACACAAAGGATAAGAAACACCATTTTCGATGTAAACAGGACCCTAGGCACAAATCCTTGAAAATGTTGTCCTTAAAATTTATTCTGAAGTTCATTGTAGCTGCAGCATAACGCATTTACCAACATGCTTTAGTACAGTAAATGCCTTTTGGGCCATCTCATTCCATTCCATAATTGTTTTCTGGGGAAACCCTTACCCTCTACTTGATTTATGCAATACAGATGGTTGGTAAAACTTGAATTTTTATTGATGCATAGTAATATCTTTCTCAGCACCCTTAAAGAAAGTGACATAATTCTTTAAGACATAATATTACGCTTAGGAATTGCTCTAGAGGATCATCAATCTTTTGTGAAACTCTTCCAGCACTATACTAGTGTTAAATAAACCATGACTAGAACTGAAATTCAAAATAGTTTGAGTGATTTCTGCAAAACGTTCTCCATTTGCCAATTATGTAGCACTATATTTCATCCTATCAGTTATTCATTATTCTTTGCTAAAAATACAGCAATGGCAAGGGATTTTTGTGAGTTCCAGAAAAATTAGATGACCAGCTTAATGAAAACCAGGCATTATTTTATAAAAAATGACAAAGCTGATGAACTAAGTGATGATGACGTGGTATTTGTTTATCATCAGTGTTGTTTTCTTGACAAGAAAAAATATCCAAGCCCAGTTGAGAAGAGTGTTTATTCAAAGCCATGTTCTTAAAGCCTGCTGAGTCTTCTGAGTTGATACCTAGTTCACACCCCATCCTCATGGTCCCTAGCTGGTACCAGAGTTCGAAAAGGCAAAGCCCAGAAGGAATAAGCATAATCCAAATATGTTTGCCTTAATATTAAAAAAGGCCATATTCATGTCTACGTTCCTTCTTCCCAAATCTCCTTGAAATCCTTTCTTTACTACCATATTTATTGCCTTACTGTCCCTCCTCCCCATGTCAACCTTTCCTTTAGATTTACCATTTTAGCTCAAATCCTGAGTTGGGACCCTTAAACACATTCTGAGTTCAGCTGGCTAATGTTCATTTTAAAGCAGTCTAGGTATTTTTATAGCTGGGGTGTTTTGCCTTAGCTTCAAACCTCAAAGGAACTTCCTTTCAAGTCCCACAGCATAAGGAGCCTGTCCCAAGGACAACGATGTTAACCCCCACAGCCTGGCTGTGCATTTCAGCAGACTGAAGGCCTGGAGCTTGAAGAGTTCTTTGCCCATAGAGAAAGCTGAGTCAGGAACCTGTTTAAGGCTCCAATGTGATGTTTAACATAGAAAATGCAAGTAAGACCCTAAAATAAGATCATAAGGTGGCTGCAGTGTGAAGGCAGAGACTTGGTATTACTTTTTCTTTGTCACCCCCTTTCCTGGCCCCACAGGCAATCTTGGACCAGATTAACAAGGAAAACAAATCTTGACATGGCTAACAGTACTTTACATACCATCCTTATTGCCATTGAAAATCAGAAAACATTGACCTAGAAGAAGAGGGTTAAGTTTTAAAATATCATCTCCATTTTTTTCGGACTTCCCTAACTGGTTGATCTCTCACTACTGTATGAAGATATACCAGCTATGAGAGGGGATGTTTTCTGCCTCTAAAGGAAACGATGGTGCGATGCTACACAGGTATGATTAGGTGTTGTGCTTTGATTTCCATGCTAGCTGGAAGTTTTGAACCTGTCCTCCCTAATACTAAAGCACTCAAAAATAATGAAGAAAATCTAGCTTTCTAAAATGTGCATAATATAAGAGATAATAAATAGAAGAAACATCAGCAGTAACTCTGGGGAGTTGCTTTAAATTATGGAAAGCAAATAGCAAAGTTTATTGCAAGGGAAATAAACTTTATTTTCACTTCTTGTAGTAATTTATGGCAATTCAATTCGAAGTTTATCTTCTGTGTTTTAAATAGGCATATACCAGAAAAAAACTAAAAGCACTGGGCCTTTAGTCCTTATTATCCAGGCTTTGATTCCCAAAATATGTCTATATCATACAGTGGAAATCAGCTTAACATTTTAGAATAAGCTCCCGTGGTAAGTGTTGGTATAGTGCAGTACTTGGTCAGGCTATTCCACCCTGTATGACTGAAGTGCTTTCAGGATTCAATTGACACTCCTGCCTATAATTTCATCGAGTAGAGTGCCATCTCAGTTATATCCTAGCTGAGGCATCTTTGCGCCAGAGTCCTTTGAAAAATGTACATTCATGCCTTTGGTGGCAGATAGACAGGAGTACAAGAAAATGGCCGTGACTGGGAGACCATGTCATGAACTCAGGTCTGAGAAGAATCATAGGGAATGAGGTTTGACTAGCAGACCCCAGATCCACGAGGAAGATGAATAAGAAGAGCTTTATGATATAGCTTCATAGAGATACAAAGTCTGAGTATGACGAGAGATTAATGTGATGCTGCCCTGAAGCCCAGCAATTTCTTTCTACTTTCCCAAAAGAAGATTCCATAAAACCCAAATAATTCAGGTTGGACAAAACTGGAGTTTTAGTGAACTACTTTTCAGTTGAAGATATTTGACCAGCTCTAACAGTTTATAAAACTTATGGAGACATAAGAAGTGGATTAAAGCAGTTCACCATCTGGTACTGTAAATAAAACCTTTTATCCTAATGATTAAAGCAAATAGAGGAGCTGTCATGACATCCCTAACACTTCATTAAATCAAAAGTCTACAGTACCCGTAAAGCTGAAACTTTACTGCAATCCCAACATGAGATTTGTGTGTCAGTCCATGAGACTGGTGGGTTCTGGGCGTGATAGCCTTTATTCTTACTGTAAGTAACAGGGGAAGGCATGTCTTGTCTGCCAGCACTGCAGAAGAGAAATTATAAAAAATATTCATATGCTAAAATAACTTCACCAGAGAGAGAGAGAGAGAAAAGGATTGTCCTCATTAGAAGTACAAAAAATGACCAATAATATATTAACTTATTTTTCACAAGGGAAGAGCTCCTAATTCACAGGTGTAATTTCTTCTCTGTTAAGAAAATAAAATGTTTATTTGTGATATTCCTTTTGAAGCTAACTGAGTTGACTTAAAAAACATTCAGAATCTCCCTTTCATGGATGGCCAGTGATTTTTAAAAGGAAGGTATTGAGAAGTTTTTTGAAACCTGTCTCTTGTGCCTCCAGGTAATTAATCTACTTCACAAAAGAATATCTCTCTTTCCTCAAAGTCATCCCCTAATTAAAACTCAAAGTACTGTGTCCTTTCTGGTTATGGCTGCCTTTTTCCAAATTGTAAGGAAAAAACTATATCACTATATCTGTAGAACAGCATTTCTTTCCCTGGAGATTTACCATCAAGTAGAAGTCTGAGGAACTCATCTCACTAGATGAGTGTTCAAAGCCTGTTTGAAATACATGAGAGACAACCTGCACTCGTTGAGTTGGGTTTAATACAGATGCTCTTCCTTCTTCATAATGTCCTTGATTATTTTCAGCATAATAACAATTTGGTATTACTCTCTTTACAAGAAGGTGAAATACTAGTTGGACTGGTTCAAAACTGAGAACAGTTTTCACACAGATGAGCCTGATATATTCACAGGCAACAGCGAAGCTTTTTAAGAACTACACTCAAATTTTCAGGTAAAGACTAATGAACTCATCACAACTGGAACAGATGGCACAGCCCATTTTCTAGTCTATTAACTTTTATATATCACTGAAGAATCATCATGAAATAGAGATAATCCAGAAAACAGGGAAGATTTCTGAACTAGATTTAGGATGTTTTTGCCATTTTGGTTTGATTTATAGGATCTCTTAATTTTGTTACACAAAGCACAAGGATACATAAAGATTATATATACATATAAAATGAATATTTGGTTGAAACTGGGCAAATCAAATAATGCTGTAATGTAGAAAATATTTATAAGCAGAATATAAATAATCCTGAACTGTGTGCATTTGACATAATTTATGGAAGCTACAATTTGTTATTAAATGGCACTTTGAGGTAACTGAATTTCATCAACAAATCACTATTAACTTATTTAAGCTACTTTGTACAAATATGTGAACTACCTCTATAATTCTTTCAGAAAGGTTATTCCATTTTTCAGTGGAATCAAGGAGAGAAGATTGATGAACTTCTCTTTTAAGCTAAAGAAAGAAAATTACTGTTTTCATGTGTGTAAAAATATATGATTAAGAAAAACTAGCTCACGAGAGGCTCACCATAGTGTATTTCATGTTAAGTGTAATTCCAAGTTTCATTATCAATGTTGACCCAGGGGCTGTTGCTTCCACTCATTTGTTATTAATTCACTCAATGAGTCACCTGAAAGACAGTAATTGAAAAGCTGCAGTGGGATGCCTCTCTTTACAATGTATTGTAAAATTATTTCTGCTTAGAGACTCATACTTTGCTGCTCTCAACAGGGAGAAAAGTTTATATGTAAGAAAGAATGTATATCATTTCTGAGTCAAACACTTCCATTTGTAAGGCAAAAGACATCTTGTGAAGCCAATCAAATTAAACACCCAAATAGAAGAATCATTGTGTAAATTATCAGTAATTTATAAGTGTTAACTGTCAAAAATATTTTCATAATTTATTACAGTATTCAGTTACCAATTCACAGAATTTTTATTAGATCCAGTTAAACAGAAAAATTGACCACACTAAATTTTTCAGGGCCCTTTAGTGAAACTGAAACCATTGTTAACAGTAAATTAGAATTATTCGGAATTTAAAAGTTACTGCTGAATTTTATATATATTCCCTACAACTGACAACACATCTTAATTAGCTTACTGTATAACAACTTCAAATGACCAAAACTAATATGATCCATGTGAAACGTGTTAAGAATTATAAATCGAACACAATTTTGTCTTTACCTACACATATCTAAAATCTGCATCTGCTTATATAAGCAATATCTGAACCTACCCCAAAGAACGACTCTCCCATGTTTGAACAGGTAATCCCAAGTATTTTACCCTATTAGGAAAGAACTTCTTTGACCATTTTTCTTTTGTCTGTAGTCTAGTAGTAATACAATCAGAATTGCAGCACTAAACACCTAATCTTTAGGCTTGACTTGAAATCATGCTTAAAAATAAATAATGTCGTAATGAATAAAAAACCCTAGTTTCTACTAGATCATTTTATATGTTAAAGATCCCTTAATATCTTATAAAACTTTCCCCAGCTAGTTAAAACCTTACAATTCACTACAATTATTTAACAGAATTTATTATAAATTACTCTATGAAAATTTAACTTCAGGGAATAAACATAGGTATTTTTAATGTCCAAAAGAAGCAAGGCTTGAAAATTGAACCTATGAGTTGAATCTAACCTGTGTAAAATTAATAAAATCTGCAAAAATTATAACACTAATCATAGGAACACAACTAGGTAGACAGATCCAAAGATAATAAAAGAAAAAGCAGAAGACACTCAGTAGCTGTAATCCTTAAATGGGAAAAAAAAGTCCAAAGGGTTTGTGAAAATAATAGAAAGCAGTGATTTATAAAAATATACTGTAAGTTTGTTTCTTGATGCCTATGTCTGTTTGGTCCAGAGCTTTATCATAACAACATAAATCAGCTTAACTAAGCTGAGAACATATTCAAAACCAATACAAACTGTAACCTGTACCATTTTATGCTTGTTATTCAACATCTTCTAATTGTCTCTAACTAAACTGGGTATTTTATAGAGCTTTACATCTGTTCTGCTTCTGTAAATTCCCTAATACTCCCCCATGAAAGCACACTTGGTAACCTTTTCACTGTAGTTAAGCAGCAGAGCTGGGTGGCCCAAGTCATTCTCCAAGGGCAGTGTCTGGTTGTGATGATGCTCCATTGGGTAGTTTAATGGAAGAAATGGTGGGAGAAGGACCACAGTTGGAGGCTGAACCTGAGAAATATATTTTCTCATTTGGTACTCCCCACCAAAGCCCTGTATCATGGTCCCTGTCTGACTCTGGTGAGCCATGTACTAGGTTAAGTTGGGTAATGGCGCAACTGGTTTAATGAAGGAATAGTTGGCCTAGGCATGTGAGATGAAGGAAAAGAGCACATGAAAGATGGCAGAGGTGAGGTGCCCGCTCACATCATAAGACTTTTTGAAAGTACATCTCAAGCGTTTTTGTAGCCCTCAGAGCCCCAAAACCTGCCATTTGTGTGGATACAGCAGGGTGTCATTGAAGGAAACTGCAACAAACCACAAGTGGCTGGCAGGGGTGGTTATCCTCTCGCCTTCAGGGCTGCGCTGGGGAGCCAGAGCGGGAATTTGCCAACCCGAGTGCTAGTGCTAACTCCATTGAGCAATGGTCTAGGCAGAACCAGGTTTTCACCTCTCCCATGTCACAACCGGGAAGTAAACAGTGAGAAGCGAGCTGTTTTCCGTTCACTTTCCATAAACGTTACTCACACTGTTGTTTGGGAAGGGGTGAAAGGAGTTATGGGAAGAATGGATGCCCAATCTGAACCAGTGTTGCCACTCTTCATTTGAAATTTTGCTGTATACCAGCATGTCAATAATATAAGTCTGTGCATTAAAACTTCATTCAAACTTACTTTTCTATTGATATAAAGATATTTTCTAAATATCTTTTCTTTTTTCCTAAAAATATGACATATATGTTACCACAGAAAGTAATTTAATTCCAAGTTTGTGAATGCAGAAAAAGAATTCTTAATTCATTCATGGATTTATTTTATGTTTTTTCTACAACAACAGGCTTCACTTCCTCAATGGGTTTCAGAGGAATTTGACCTCTGTCTGAACATTTGAGGTTTTGCTTTTGAAACTCATTAGAACCCTGATGTTAGAAAACTATTTTGAAATATATTTATTGTACCAGTGACATACTAATGACATGAGTTAGAAACATGACAAATGGTAAGATTGATAAAAAAATAACTGGCACATTATATATAAAACCAGAAAATCCTCACAAAAAGTGTATTGTGAAAACAAGGTTTCCAAAGTTATAAATAGCCATTACAGTCATTAAATAAATAGTCATTGAAGTATATTCTCCACTATCAATTGCATATGATCTCTCAAACTGCTTCAAAGTGTGGGTCCAAAACCAAGAGGTGGTGAGATGGAAAATATTCTCACCATCAACAGAAGGTAAGCATGTGGAATATCTTAAAATATCAGGTCTCTTTTAATTTGTGCAGTACTTACAGACTTATCTGTTCATTTCTGTACAGGATGTTTCACTTTTAGGGCATCTCAAACAGGTATCAAATAGCTCCTATCTCATTCTTCTTTACTTGTTTAGAGCAATTTATTGTTACCCATCTTCTAAGAGTATTATGAAGTTTATGAAAATGAAGATGATTTATCCTTTGCTGGACAGCTACAGGGTGTGAAAAGCTGGCTGGAAGCCTGACAAACTGTAGTGCACTGTAATACACTGGCAGAGAGTGGGCAGAACCTGGAAAGAAACACCAGAAAGCCAGAGATTGTACTTCCCAACTGCAATGACCAAGATGAACAGTTAAAAAAGAAAAGAGTCATACTTTAGGCAGATATTTTCAGCAGTTCAACAAGGGAAACGGTTGTATTAGCACAACCTTTGGGGCATTCTGTACTGCAATAAAAGAATGAGAAAAGCAGGAGAGTAAAGAGCATTTCCCACTGGGCAAAAAAGGGAAAGGAAGGAAACTGAATTCTGACCTCAGAAAACAAAGTAATATTTTTCTTTTCAAGACAGCAAGTCTGAAGGAAATATGCCAGCAGCTTTGAGTACCTAAGCAAACCAGGAAAATGACAACAAAACAACATGCAGCATATTGCCAAAGAGACCTACCAAGGCAATCGATCAAGTGCAAAAAGCAATATTGAAGCAGGTGCAGATGCTGGAAAATCACAAACAAGTTAAAGAGATGTGATATTGCTGATGTCACTGTAAAAAAAAACCCAAACTGAGTGTAATGCATCCATTGCCATAGCAAAGCGCAGTAAGGACTGGATTTTTGAGAGACAGTAACTTGTAAAAACCCAAACGTTTCTTACACTGTACCTCAAGCAGTAGATTGAACTGGTTTGCAAACAAGTGATGAAGATACATAATCTAATGAACCACAAACAAATATGTGCTGCTCCAATGGAAACATTTAAATGGAGAAATGGGAAAAACAAGGTTAAACTTGAAAAAAAAATCTTCGTCCATTTAAGTGTAAAAGGGTGTCGAAGTCATAGCGTTTTGCTTGGCAAAAACAGTCTGAAAGTTGCTTATAGAACAGAGAAGTTGAACTATATTGTCCTACAGCTGCAAAGAAAAATCAACTGAAATAGTAGTAGTACCAGAGAAAGTGTTTGCTTTTTTCAGAAATACTACAAACAGTTTTCAAAGACATACAAACGTTGCTGCAAAATGGTCTATAATGTTATGAAGGTTGAATTGTTGGAAACATCTCCAAAAGGGCAAAGTCAGATTGTGAGAATAAAACAAGCTTACTTATTCTTGAAGTCATGTTCCTTAAGTGCTCCTTTCACACCACAGGTAGAGGTAGAGAACCAGTGAGCTACTGCACAAGCAAGGATTGAAGGGTATTTGATCTCATGAAAGCCTTTCAGAAGTGCTCAGAGTTTAAAAACAAGGGCTTTCACATTATTTTTCAGTCTCTGGCTTTTCACAATCACAAATGAAATTTTTGTGAAGGTATTTTTATAAATATGCTTGTTTTCTGTTAATAGTGGCATGTGATACTTTCTTTGTAACATTCCATGGCTTCAAAATGTTAAACCAAATGTTTTCTGCAGATTCTCCTGTTACGTGGATTACAGCCACAATATTTCAAAATGTTCAGTGGATAAACATCAGAGAGGCGATCAACATTACAATCCATAAATGGCATAAGAAAAAGAGCATGTGAAGTTTGAATCCATTATAATTTTTCATAAAAATTATTATGAATCACTGTACCTAGAGATAGTTAAAAATTTGGCAAAATTTTTTTTTTTTCCTTTACAATCTAAAAATGCATTTGGATTTTGATATGGTAGTACAAAATGAATCAAAGTTTGGTTTTCACTGACATTTTCATTGAGAGAGAAAATCATTTCAGGACCAACATTTCTTGTGATTGTTAT
The DNA here is from genome assembly GCF_965183815.1 of Platalea leucorodia. NCBI lineage: Eukaryota > Metazoa > Chordata > Aves > Pelecaniformes > Threskiornithidae > Platalea > Platalea leucorodia. Next base: position 71,222,153 of record NC_138828.1, on the reverse strand, counting down.
TGATCCTAATAAGTGCCGATCAGTCATTTTCCAGCACTGACCACCCATTTTCTTTGCTTCAAAACAGAATTGTTAACAATTCTGATTGATTTCCCCATACTTTCATATCCAATCAAGATCAGATGTCAAGCTCAACAAATAAATAAATGTTACTGACAATGTCAACATCGTACATCAATGTTTTTAAAGAATGCAAATATTATATTGGATGTGTTCGATTATTTATAGAATATTAATCTCAGTTTCTACATCAATAACTGTAGAAGAGGAGCAATGCGAACCACTCCCATTGTTTACTTTTTTATTATCTTTTTGACTAAGTAGCTAAAAGTGTAATTTGGAAATGTCCTAAAAGGGTGATTTAAATGCCAATTTTGAAAATTACTTAGGTAATTTGATGTCTAAACCTTATAGAATATCAGCTGCAAAAGGCATTAATTGCTTTATGAAAATCAAACCCATAAATTCCTCAATAATTCAGCATATTTTTTAATGAATTAACTTTTACTCATAATCTGTAATCTGAGTATTCTGAATGTTATAATTAACTGCTTAGAAATACAAGCTAACTCCATATTCATCTACCCTTCATATTGCTTCAGAACAAATAAATCTACATATTATTCTTTACACTTTTTAGTAAAAAATAATTTTCCGTTGATCACACTTGAAATATCCCATGGACATGAAAGAATTTTGCTAATTGGCATGTAATCATTCCTTAGAAGAAGAGTGGGCTACACGTGGCATATACTTCACACTTTCTCATCACTCTATTTTTAAATTCATGCTGGCAGTCTCCCACAAACCTGTTTAGAAATTTGAAGATTGTTCTGGCTGACAGAAATGTGACAAAATGGTGGGTTTCCTCTGAGGTATGTAAAAAAAGATATATCGTGTAGTCTTAGCATCAAAGAAAATCACTGCTTAAAATTGCTACCACAATATGGCCTTTAGTGGAGGAATTTGTTACATCTGATGGGCAGTTGTCACTTCAAGAAAATTCTTCAGTATACATGGGAAAAATAGCCTTGAGTAAATAATAAGGAGGTTAAAAGTTATGTTATTGTCTAGAAAACAAAGACTTACATTGTACGCTCTGTATCTGTCTCTGCTATAGCACATATTTTGGCTATTTTTCACTGTCCTGTCTGGCTGTGTTAATCAGCTCCAATCTATCTAAATATTTCTTGGTGACATTATTAGGTCTGAAGTCATTGTCAGTCTGCAAATGCACTCCAGTACTTTTCCTTCATTCTTAGATAACATACATCATAAAAACTATTCCATTGTTCTAGTTCAATACACTTGGCTTTATTGCCTGCTATTAGAGCTGGTTGGAAAATTTTTATTGAAACAAGCTTTTAGCACAGAATATCAGAAAACATATTTTCATCAATATTTTAGTGAAAATGCTCTTTCAATTTTCAGCCAGTTCTGTTTTCTGTAATCTAAATGCTGGCTGTTATCCCCCCTTGCAGAGCATGCTGGACACCAAAAAGAAAGACTGTAGCAACCATCTCACTGCCAGACACGAGACCTCCATCTCATTTAGGTTCCTCTTCACAGTCCCACATCACCTTCCCCTCTTTCCTCATGATTCCAGCCATTTCTTGTGTCTTATCAAATCATGATATTAAACTGAAACTCTGAAAGCCTTGTAATGCTGTTTCAAATTTGCACCTAGGGATCTTCCCAGTCTGCCACTGTGCTGCTGAATGCATCTACTTAGAGTTTCAGACATGCACTGAAGTTAGAATTAGGCCTTCCTGGTATATCAGAGAAGCTGAGTAATATCCCTGATAGTCAGTGGAGATAAGAATGAAATTTATGATAAAAAAATGAGCTGAAAGGAAGGTGTCTTGGAGGCATATCACATCCATTTTACAAAATTCTGAAGGGGATGAGATCTAATTGATGGCCCTTTGAGAAGAACAATGACAAAAAGGTGGTTCTACTATTTTCTGAACATGATTGATAGAAAGTTGCAGTGCTTGCTTGGTTAAGGAAGAAAGCAGCTGACCACCCTTACAAGGAAACTAGCTAAGAGGGATGAAGTGTAAAAGCATATATTGGAATTAAGAGGAGAGGGCGCCAGTGTTTGTGAGAACTGATAAATGCGAGCCATAGCGTTGGGAAAATGAGGAAATCACTTAAATCTCAGTGTACCCAAATAAGACAAGCATGCCTCAACTTAGTTAAACATGAGTGCTTCAGAGAGATTTTTCTGTCCACTGCTTTCCCAATTGGACAAGATTTAACATGCTTCCAGTGTTCTAGGCTCCCATATTGGATCTTCCTTGGACAAAGCCCAAACCCCAAACTTTTTGAAATTCATTAATTGGGACACTTCAGCTCTGTTAATTACAGCACATGAAGCACTGAACACCAGCATAAATCTCTTTAAGAATGGCTGCAATTAATCTTGGAGCCAAGGCTTCCACACACAATGTGTGTGAGCCACTGATATTGCTATAAGCAAAATCAGGGCCTTGTGAACACTTGCTGCTTTGCAAAATCCAAGCAAAAAACAGATATATTCTGCATCCTCTAGAGTTCACAGCAGTATTTTACAAAATGCTTTGAAAATTATTTTGAACAAAAGAGATTCAAAGACGTTTGAGAAAAGTCCTTCTGAATGCACAAGCACAATGCAGAGATTTTGCTCTTTCTTATTTTTGTTTGCTTCCAAAGTTTCACAGCCATTAGGAATAGTTTGCCCCCTTGAGGCTTTTGCTGGCTCTTGGCAGACTGGCATTTTCCCTACGCAGCAGGCACTGACAGTGACAAGTGAGAGCACTGACTCTCCGCTGCTGGCTACCTGCTGCCTTTCTTCTCCTGTTTCCTCAGGAACAGAGTCTGATCTATGCAAATATAGCAATAGGAAATGATTCTACAACTAATATTTTAAGTCCTTTGCCTTTATGTTCATTGCATTTTTAATATTTTCTTTTTTTTTTTTTAATTTAAGAAAAGTCTTTTCTTTAAGTAAGATGCCATCTTACTATTTTTCCTGCAGAGATGGGATGAGTGATTTCTCAGGGGAGCATGGATAATGAGTTATGACCTTTGTGCATTTGCCGGGTGCCTTGAAACTCAACCTTCATCAGCCAACCAAATGCCTCTGTTCAGAAGAACAGATTATCAACTTGCAATAATGGTCAGTGCATTTTTCTTCTTTCCAGGGAACAGGCTAGACAAAAAAAAAAATCACAGTTCTGTCCCTGGCTGTCCTGCTTTTGCTGAACTGTAACTGCCCAGCACTCTGAATTGCTTTGTCTCTGTCCTAATGTCAGCCATCACTCCTTTTAAAGCTTGTTGTCTTCTCCCAAGCAAATCCTCCCTTTATTAAAGTAGGAGTTTGCCTTAGTGCAAGCATCTGCAACCAGCCTTTTTTTTTTTTGAGGTTTTGGTGGCTGTTTGCTGTTTAGGTTCAATAAGCAATGCAAACACTAGTCACCCACCAGAGCACTGTAAGAACATCCAGATTCCTTATTCAAGTGATCAGTAAATAAAGAGAGGGAGAGTTACGAGATCAAACCAAGACCAAGAGGCCTAGTGTAATCTTGATTTAAAAAGTAGAACCCATTTTGTGCGTGTTTCCTGGAGAAGGTCAAATAACAATGGTAAGGATTCATTAAGGAATATGGGAGAGAGGAGTTTTGGTTTGCTATTGAGCTTTTGTTTGTTGTTGAGTTTTTTCTTTTTCTTTTTTTTCTTTTTTTTCTTTTTTTCTTTTCTTTTTTTTTTTTTCCCTTGGAATCCTGTTGTTGGGCCTTTGCCTGTTACTACTTAAATCAGCAGTAACACACCTTGGGAAGATTTTACTTCTACTGCCTGTTGAGCACCTGGCCTGTGCATAAAGAGATGACTGACCTTCAAGGCCATCAATGTGGCACTTGTGAGTCATATGGTAACCACATTTTTGAAACGTAGGCAAATTCCTAGTGCTGCCTCATTTAATCTAAATATTAATCACCTGAACAGCAATGATCAAATTCACATCGGGGATGCAGGCAAGGCAGGAAATGGCAATCAATGAAATGATAATCAAAATGCAAGGAAAAATGCATCTGAAAAGTGAAGATAATATCAAATAACTCTTTTACCTTGTTTTTCCATTTTCAGTGACATTTCAGTTTGTTTTTGCATAAAATGAACAGGGAGGCTGGGTAACAGACTGCAGTAGGTATTGAAAAACAAGCAAAAATGAGAGAAACAGAACAGTGGGAAAGATTTGAAAAGGCAGGGAATAAAAATCCATAAATAAGAAATGAAACAAAAAGAAAGAGATATTACAAGGTAATGTACAGAGGACACAGCAGGAAAGCCATGACCCTTTCCCTGTATCATTCAAAAATCCATTCAAGAGGTTCTCTAGCCCCACATGACGAAACTAATCTTCAATTTTAAACAGATTGCATTCCCTAATGTAGACAGTGTTTCAGCAATGTGCTCATCCATCTGCCTACTCCATCTAGCCATATTGTTATTTTTTATTTTTTCTCTATTGTCACAAACTATGTGCTATAACAAGAATTCTACCCCATATAAATTCAATATAATACTTCCAAATGTCACTGTGATCTGCAGTTTATTCTGCTCTGTCAGATATAGCATTTTTACACTGTCCACAGGTCATTGTCTTTTTAATATCTTACTTCAGCCTACCCAAATTCCTGCCTGCTGTCTCCCCTAATGTCAGACCTTTTGAGTGATTTTCTTGTCCCTGGTTCCCTGTGTTTTTCTTCTCCTTCTGTTGTGAAAATATTCTCCTGGTTGAGGGATGATATCTAGTGCTTGGGTCCTTCCCTCTTGCACCTGTGCTTATCTGGCAGCGCATCCTGGGTTTGTGGTTTCTGATCTCAGTAGAAGAACTGACAGCTCTCTCCTTGGTTTGGGAAAGAACACAATTTCTTTATTAGACTCTTCTTCCTAAGGGAACAGGGCTTATGTTATTATGTTGTCTGCATTAGTCAGAGTCATCCCTTCCCCCCACCTTTTGAATCGGTATCTCTATTTCAGCCAAATTACCTATTTCAATCAAATCTGACACAGGGTAGATGCATTTTAAAAAAAATAAGTTTTCCCAAGTTTTATGACAATAGCAATTTGGGGAGGCAAAGAACATCTTACAGATGCCTAAACTGAAGGAAATCCCTCAGTGTAACCCTGCTTGCAGCTGCACACTGGAGAATCTCCACTGAAGATGGTTTAATAAACAGAGGAGCTGTAGAGATGCTTGAATTAGAACTGGTGCTTTCTTAAACATCCAGGTCAATCAATCCTGACACATAAACCCATGCAGCATCATGGTTCATTACACTCACCAGTGCTCAAAGAACTTCCTGTCCATTTTTAAAGAAAACAGTAACTTTCCAACATTGGTTCTTCCCTTTGTCCCGAGTATCATGAGTGGAATTTGGGTAGAGGGTGAGAGTCAGCCCAAGTTTCTGCTGTACGGTAAGTACACTTGGAGAAAATGGCCAGTGGTTTCGGAGGATCAGATCTAGATCTGGGCTATCTACTCGAATAAAAATAACAGTTGCTTGCCAGGAAATAATTGCGCACATTGGGAATTTTTTTTTTTTTTTTTTAGCTTATGAAGTACAAGCAGCTCAGCATATCTGTAAGCAAAACAAATCACAAAGGTTCCCCCTGCAGCACATGTTTCACTTTTCCTTTCAAAAAAGCATAATATGTTTATGAAATTAGGGTACTCCCCCAAAGGGCCTTGAATAACGATAAGATATACGAAATAACTACTGTAGGCTTTGAAATCAATGTTGCAGAAGATAAGAATTTAGCTAGGATGTAGCTCAGTCAAACCTGATTAATTTGTGCCCGGTTGTGCCTAAGCAACCAAAACATTTCACTGGCAGGCAGTGCAAATGACAAGCACTGTATGTGCTACTGCTTTGTTAGTCTGGAGGGGATTCTTTTTAATATTTATAAAAATGATCTGCAAACTGATTTAGCCTAACTAGGTCTGTCTGTACTACCATTATCTTATCACATCCCACAAGGGTACAAACCCTCAATACTGAATTAATCGTAGTATGACATTTGGAAGAAAGAAAAAGCAGAAACTACTATGCTGGCTTAAAATACTGGAGATTACAAATTGTATTTATGATTGTTGTTTGAGAAGATGACACAGTCATTTTAATAAACATCTGTCAATAAACATCAAAGTATTTTTTTTTAAGATTTCTCTGCTCTTTTTCTCAAACATTTAAGGATGCTGATCTCCACTGAAAACATGGAGTTTAGCAAGGAGTTACATTTAACAGGAGCTGACAAGGTTGTTGATTTTGTAGCAGTCTAAGATGACAAACAGTAAAAACGAAAGTGGAAGCATGACCCCAGCCATCCTTGCAGTATGAGAAACTTGTGGCACTACAGCACCAAGTCGCATGCTACTTTACATAAAAAGATTCCATGTAAGTCATCATAGAAAATAAACATATTTATTATGTAATAGATGTCTGCAACCTGACTCACAGTGGAAACAAGACTTAGGAAATCATGTTCTGTGCATGTGTGTGTGCGTGTGCATGCTTGTATGTGTGTTTTCCAACAAATTACATGTTAACGGCTTTTAACCAAATCTGACAGAGGTGGAGATTTTAAGGACGTTGATTCCTAGCAGCATACTGAAAGTGGGCAGTAAAGCAGAGAACAGAGAGAGACTATGAATTTCCCTTGACGGTGGAGGTAATTCGGCGCTGAAGAACCCAGAGATGCAAGAGCTCGTGTAGGAGCTCAGAGCAAGCAGGAAGGACCTTGTGTAACTTGGACTTGAAAATCTACTCACAAGACAGAAATTCATTATCTGTTCTATTCCTCACAAAACAATATACACTGTTTGTTTGGTTGGTTTTTTTTTGGGGGGGGTGTTTTTGAACCACTGGATGTTGACTGCTGTGTTTCGTACCATAGTTAGTGTTGTGGGTGGGAGCTTGGTTTCCCGTGGGTGTCCATGCCTGGTGGAGGTGAAAATTGGCACAACACCAGAGCCCCAGCATAAGTGAGGCTCCAGGATGTTTGGGCACAAAGGCCCATGTGCATGCAGGTAGCTGAGGAAATTTCAGACCAAACAAAATTTGCCACCTGATTGTAGCCACACTGCAGGAGGACTTCTGGATTTTTGATGCAGCCTACCTACAGTTCATTTTGGAAGCTGCAATGCTTTTTTTTTAATAGATATTAGTTGGAAGCAAGGCTTCCTGAAAATTAATTTATTTTTTTTAATTTATTGCGATAGTTTGCATTCTGCTAACACAATGGAAGATACACTGACTTCCAAAAAAAGGTTCAGTGTGATGCAAGCCAAGACAGTACAAGTTAGGATGAAAGCAAGAGTGTTCCAATGAAACTGAAACATATGGCAAAGAAATAGACAATGACATCCTTGTTACAGAGTGTCGTGGTTTAGCCCCAGTTGGCAACCAAGCACCACACAGTCACTCACTCACCCTCCCTGCCCCAGTAGGATGGGGGAGAGAATAGGAAGAGCAAAACGAAGAAAACTCATGGGTTGAGATAAGAACAGTTTAATAATGGAAATTATTAACATTAATAATAATGATAATAATTAATCAATCATAATATTTTAATAATTAATTTTAATAATTAAAATAATATTGTTAATAATTAATTTTAATAATTAGTAATAGTAATAATAATAGTAATAATAATAGTAATAATAGTAATAATAGTAATAATAGCAATGAAAAGAAAAACAACGAGAGAGAGAGAAACAAAACACGGGAAAAACAAGTGATACGACCACTCGCCGACCAACACCCAGCCCGTCCCCGAGCAGCAATTGCTGCCCCCCAGCCAACTCCCCCCAGTTTATATACTGAGCATAATGTTGTATGGTATGATAGCCCTTTGGCCAGCCTGGTTCTGCTGTCCTGACTGTGCCCCCTCTCAGCTGCTTGTGCACCTGGCAGAGTATGGCCAGCTGAAAAGTCCTTGACCAGTGTAAGCACTACTTAGCAACAACTAAGACATCAGTGTGTTATCAACATTATTCTCATCCTAAATCCAAAACACAGCACTATGCCAGCTACTAGGTAGAAAATTAACTCTATCCCGGCCGAAACTGGGACATAAATGTTTTAAATAATTCTGTGGAACTTAATTATACACCTGCTATAAAATTTAAAGGTTGGTTTAAAGTGGCAATGGGAAGGTTATCATTCTCTACTCACTTCTATTCATTACTTAATGTCTCCAACTAAAAAAAGGGTTCTTCCAAAAATTCACTCAAAATTATTTTTAAGTATAATACCAACTTTTTGATAAAACTTTTTTGCCTGGACAGGTTGGATTCTTTCCATAGATTCTTTTTTTTTCCATTAAAATGTTTTGGTTGAAAAGTTTATATTGTTGATGACAAGTGGAAACTTTCAGATGAAAAGTCAGTGAAAACAGAAATGTACATCATTTTAATTTAAGTTACTCTGGCCTCTAGATGATATTTTAGTCCAGTGACAAAGGTGAACTATTTAAGAAAGTTTAGCATTGAGATGCTAAAAAAGTGGTGCTTTGCTGTTTTCACTTTCTGATGGCATTTTCTGATAACAGATTTAATTCTTTGTTGTATGTGATAAAATTTCTATTCTTTTTCTGGCTGCTTCTGCGTCGACATAAATATTATTTGTTGGCATGGCTTTTCTATATTTAAATTAAATTTTAAAAATATTAGATGTTTGTATGGAGTGAAATACTGACTCCTTTCATATAAATTTAATAGGAAGAGTTTCCATTGACTTCAACAGCCTAGGATATGACTCATTATATATAAAGTGTTGACTCTCAATCCAGCCTCTGGAATTCCTGTATACCTTTTTATGTGCATAGGCTTATACTACCAAATGAACTTCCAAGCCAGGAAAGCTGTCGTAAGTTTGTCTCAGCTGGAGAAACAGGAATTATAAACAGGAATTATATTTTTGATTGAAAAGAATCAATAAAAATACAGATGCTGCCCAGGTGTGGAAAGGGCACTGACAAAACCAATAATTTTCTGACTGATGAAATATTTCAATTCTTTTTGTACAGACTTCCTCTTTTCCACTCATATATGGGGAAGAGGATCAAAGCCAGGTTTGTTTTGATCAAACTAGAAGATGATCAAGGATTTACTATGAAGCACTTTGATATTAAAGTGATAAGAATACTAGAACTATCTAGGGAGATGGAGATGGAAAAGCTTCAAATACTGACTTGCTGTTGGACTGGCTTATATTCATTCCTTATAGAAAATCTGCCTTAAACTTTATACTTTCCATGAAATACTAAAATTTTCTTGACTTAGAGCTGACTTCAAGGAACACAGGGGAAATACATTTAAAAAAGCCTCAGATGAGAACAGAAACAGCTTTTGAAGGGTATTTCTACAATGACTTTTGCTTGATATTATGCATCCACTGATAAAACTTCAGATGGCTTAAAAAGTCTCACCTTGGTTACTGGATCCCAGCTATTTAACTTGCAGTTGAGTCTACTGCTGAGGTCTTCAAAGAGATTGTACCAGGAAACTTTGTTTTTCAGATAGGTGGTACAAAAATATGGTCAGTTTGAGAAGGGGAAAAGGACAACGGTAACAGTAATGTTGAATGGACATCAAGGGATCCAGGACAGAGAAGTAAATGAAATATTACAGAAAGGCCTGCTGCTCAAAGAGCTAAGATAATTTTCATCCATGTTAAAGTCATAGGAAAACGGGATTTATTAAATAATAAATTGAATTTAATTTGCAGTTAATGGCTAGTGAGAGGTAATAGCATCTTGAAATTTCAAAGTAAGGTCAAAATGCACTTGACTTCTTGTCTTTTAAACTGTTTCTTTTTAGTGTCAAAACAATTTAAACTTCAGAAGGGTTAGGCAAACAACTTTAGATCTTGTCTTCACTGACCTAAAGCTATTTTTTTTTTTTTTTTTCTTTTTCCTTTGGGCTAAATTATGAGCATTACCCTGCATGTGAGTGAAGATAAAGGACTTCGGTTTTACTATAGCATAGATTAGAAAGGAGTGAAGTGCTGACCTTGGTGAATCACCGCCTCACAACATTGCAGTCTCTTCAGTGTTTTCACGGTATTTTTTTCTAAGCACCGAGTATCTCAGAGATTACCTCCATTAAGAATTTTGTGTTCTTTGGTGATGAAATGAATCCACAGAAACTGAAAGAAGCAAAAAGGATCTTACCTAATCATCTGAAACTCGGAGCCAAAATACATTTGTTATTCAAAAGAAGCCTTGGGACAACAGAGGTTGTTTCTTAGTCCCAGCAAGTTTTTTACAATAGCAAAAGGATTGTGAACAAAATATAGCAAAGGCAGATTGAGCAACCGATCAGGGAAACTGCGTGGGCAGGAAACAGAATAAAGAGTAGTTCTAAGTATCCACATACACGAGCTCTTGGCTGAAATATGCCTGGAGTACAGTATGCTGTTTTGAATATTTAATCATCACCTCTGTTGAAAGCTCTAACAATAAAAAATATGCAAAATCTGGATAAAGACAGATTAAGTTAATTCATTATTGCAGTCTAAGATAATCCATTCATTTCTGTTCTGCAAGGCCTTCCAGTTTTTTCCATAGTAACAGAGATCAGTATCACTGTTACACTATAAAAGTCTTATGTAAGGTTTTGTATTTGTAGACCTGAGATCAGAAATTTCCTTCTCATGGTATGCCACTACCAACTTCTTAGAGCTCATATTTTTATTCTCTGAAAGAACTCACCAGAGGGCCAAGAATTTACTCTTAAGTAGTGGATATTTTTTGCAATATTTAAATATTTCCCTATGAATAAACTAATGAGCCTGAAGAATTCCAGTGTTTGTTTTTACATGACTTAATAATTTCAAGAGTAGAGCAGCTTTTCTCCATAGACACAATTCATAAAAGCCTTTCCAACAAGAATAGCACTAGACTGTGCTTTCACTTTGCAGCGTATGCTCAGATCCCATGTGGTCTGCGGGATTCAAGATTTCTAGTACCCTGTGCAGTTTCTTTACCGAGCCCTAATGGTGAAGCAGATTTTTCCACCGGGATTTACCTACACCCTGCCTGCAGCCTCCACCTCCAGGTTTCACCTTGGTGTCCCGGGTCTGAGTAAGTCCGGGTTTGCTGTCGCAGCTTGCCACACTGCCTTCCATCCCCAGGCAAACACTGGTGAAACCGTGACTTTCACTAACATCAAAGCACAGGTGAGCCTGAGTTTCTCTCCAGATTATTCACAGGTTCACACTATTTAGCCACTGTCTGAGATCAGAATTTCTGACAAAATCCAAAGCAAAGAAAATTTCACATCCTGTCAGTTTCTACTGAAAACATTTCTTTTAACTCTGATAAACATATTATGAATCAATATACTCGGGACTTGGGCAAACTGCCCTCATAAGAGTACAAATAAACAAATCTGCCCAACATTAATTTTTAATACAAGAACATAAACAGAACCGCCTACTCTGGGTCTTGTAAGCCCACCCTTTCCAGGGGGATAGTGAAGAATCACAGTTTTTAAAAGTGTCCTGCTGCTGCCATCTGGCCACCAGCCTCCCGCTGAGCCAAACTGGCGCTGACAGAGGCAGCAGTCAGTCAGGGCGGATTGCTTTCCACAAGTGCTGATTTAGTGCCTTAGGAGACAGATTGGTGGTGACATAAGGTAAAAGGCTCTTGAAAGTACAGTAAAACAAGAGAAGTGAAGGGAGGGGGAAAGGAAAGCTGAAGGGAAGGGAAGGAAAGAGAAGGAAAGAGACCTGCAGATGGGACACAAGCTAGAGGAAAACAGAAGAGGGTAGGTGAAAGAGGCTACGCTGAAAAAAGGAATTTGGGAGGACTTTAGAATGATGTCAAAATTATCATAGGATGGGAACAGAGGAAAACAAACTCTGAATTTCAGTTTTCCTCAGTTTCTCTGACTATAAAATAGTAATATCTGTATGTTTTCATGAGGTTTTCCAGGCCAGTTGTGCTCTAAGTGCAATATATAATTCTTCTACCCTGATCTTATTCAAATAAATGATTTTTCCTTTAAACAAATACACTGCTTTACATAAATGGTTTTGACATCACTGATCTGCAGTTCCATTGTGTGTGCTACTCAGGGATAAGGGCAGAAAAGAAGCAGTGAGTGCAGCCAAAGCCTGACATTCAAAGAATGGCATCCATATACATGTCTATTTGTGAGAATTAATTCAGTGCTGGCACTTCTATGTTCAGATGAGTCAAACGACTTGCCCCAGATGATCCAGGTGAAGCTGTACATGCACAGAGGCATTAGGTTCTCGTTGAGTTTAATTTAGATCACTGGTGAAAGTCATTTACAAGTGTCAACTGTTGAGAGCTGTGAGAAAGCCACCCCACAACATGACACTGTTCATTATTTCTTCTAAGAGGGAAAGTCTTATTAAAACAGCAGGAATGCTGTAGTGTAATCAGACGTGGAGTTCATCATGCTTGTGTAGTGTCAGCAGACTTGCTCTGTGCTGTGCTAGGCACGGCTCTGCCTTCCTTCCCCAGCCCAGTGACATTTCTTTCTGCATGAAGTCTTGTGTCTAGCTGAGGGATTGCTGACATTAGGACACTCTGAAAAGTTAAATTAAAACACAGCAGACCCCTATGTGAAGGCTCTCTCTTAAAAGTGAAGAGGCTCCAGTTCCCTGCAGTTGAGCTTGAATCTATGAGCTTGAAACTGCAGTGCTTCATCCTGAAAGGATCAAAAAATGTCACTCTTTGGCTTAATCAGCCTTAACTTTTTGGAGACTGTCATATCATAAGAGTTTAAGCAGCAACATTAATATCAGCATTTCCTACCTGCTGTTCCTACCTGCTTATTTCTGGCCAAGACCACAGCATTTTACCTTCTCATCTGTCTATATTTCTACGAATAGCCGGACCAGAACTGAGACCTCCTTGCCTCAAGCCCCACACTAGGAAGTGCCATGAACTACATTTCCCTTGATTTTAGATTTGCTTGCACCAGGGCTAAATCAAACACTAGGGGAAAATCATTGTCAGTGTTCTTGTCAGGCTTTCAGAAAGAAAAATCCGTCTTATGTAAAAGAACAATTTCACATTCCAGCAAAATTATTTCCTAGCAGCAAAAGTCAGAACAACTTAAACTGCCAAGAGCTCTGTGCTGTTGTGACCAAACTGTTTGTGGTAGAGGACCTTGTTTACAGCTAGCTCAGGTCCCTCTACATAACACTGTGGATTGCAGCATACTTATATCAAGAGCAATTACTAAAAAAGTAGTGGCCTCAAGCATACCTTTAAATAGCTATTTACTTGGTTTTGTCCCATTTTTTTGTTTGCTGTTTTCTAGCTTGGACTCACTCCTCTGGTCTTTGGAAAGCTGGAATAACAGTTCTCTGTATGAGCACTTTTAGATGGTGATAGGTAAATCAAGCAAGGCAGGAACAGGAGTCAGGTTTCCTGATCCCTGAGCAAACGCTTTAACCACTAAACTCTTGCCTAAATAGTGGAAACTGTGGGCACTGCTGTCACAAGTGAAGTTTACTCATTCATTTGAGGTTTCCTAAGGCAGCTGGCTACCTTGAAAAGCTGGTGAGTTTTTAGGCATGTACTGCTTTGGAGCACTTTGAATTGCCTGAAGAAGAAACCGGAAGGGTTTTTATTCTACTCTGAATTCAGACCACTTTGCTAAATCAATGATTATCTCACCCTAAATACAGGTAGATTTAGCCATTTTGTTACTGTTGTCATTTGCGATGTCTTATTTTCTTATAGTTATGTAACGAGTGATTTAGAGCTATATCTTATAATATAAACAGGGAGCTGGCTATGGAAAACAGCCTAAGTATACTCCCCATAAGCAATTTGCAAACTAAATAACATATACTAAGAAAAGTCATATTGGGTTAATAATACTGTGGGCAATTGCCTTGAGAAGAGAATTTAAGACACATCCTCCTCTGGAGCACTTTGAAATATCTAGCAATAGGCAAGTCCCTTTGCAATGTTCAGATTTCATAGCTAGGCATGCTAGGGTACCCCACAGTTCATGCTCAGGAGATCATTGTGCCAGATTGTATAAAAAACAGAACAAAAGGGATGCCATTTTGAGAAAGATTCTGTGGCCTACATTACAATTCATAAAATTACATTTCATTTCACTAGAAAATAGATTTTTAATAAGCAATTGGATCAGTCTTCATCCTCATTTTTTGTCTAATATTTAACATTTGATACCTTTCTCTGTCTCCTTATTGCCTACATCTCCACTCATCTGTAAAATTGCCACTAACACCAAAGAAATTTCTCCTACGAATTTTAGGAGCTTTTAGCAAAGATTGGTTTCAGTGGCTATTTTGTTGTCGTATGTGGGTTAAAATCTGCCACAGACACGTGTGGCTGCAGAAGAGTAATATGACAACAGGTTATGGATTTCATATCTTTAGTCCCTTAGCTTCTTGGTTTTGAACTACTTAAAGACTTAGTATTCACCCTAATCAAGAATGCTATGTGCTACGTGTCACAGTGCTATGCCTTCTAGACAATAATTATGATTCCTGATTGTTATTTCAAACATATGCTCTAAGTGCCCAACTATTTGGCAAAACCTGTTTAAGTGTGGTGGGCTCATCATCATTGTCACGTTACAGTATCTGAAATTGCTTTTGTACAGAACTATCCATCTGGTCCTCTGCTTTATTTTATTCTTTGCTTATTTAGATCATAATTACAACTGTGGGGTATCAGGGTAACTACACTTTGATATTGATCCTATGTGTACCATCTGTTGAGAGCGCCTGATCTGAATATAATCAGGTAGTTTGTTGTGTTTTATTCTGAGTTAGAGAATATTCTTGTGCAAGAACAATTTCATGTTTCTCAGGTGGCTGGTGTTTTAGATCTGAAAATGGCACTTCAGGGTGGAAACATTAGCTGAAATTATAGTGTTATTTGTATGGTTCTCAATCATTCTGCTTTTACTGACTCTATGGGCTATTATGAAATTGCAGTTAATTTTGTCTTGTGTCTTTCTAGACTTTAGAAATCTTTATATCTGGATGCAGAACAGTTTCGTTTTGCGTGTTTGAATGCTTTGGCTATGTTCTGCCCCTGAAGAGCCGAGGCGGTATTTTACCATCTTGAAATGAAACCAAATTCAGGCCCAGGAGGTCTGGGGTAACACTGTGATCATCTAGTCTGATTTCTGCTTTGCAGTCTGCCTTTACTTACTGCACTAATTACCTCAGTAAAGGGAATACTCCTTTTCCATTTAAGTGGGTAATGCAGTAGCAGCTGCATTGTAGCCCAACTGATTTATCAGCAGAGGGACAGAGATGAGGGAGAAATTCAGTTTTACCCATTTAAATGCTCTTTCTCACCAAACACTCCTGTCACACAGCTGGTAGGGACTTACAGAGTTTAAAACAGATTTATAATTTCCAGACCCTACTAATTAGAAAGAACCTTCATGGAAATCTTTTATGTTAAAACTTCATTCTTCACAGCATTTTCTGCAGTGTTCACAACAAAATATATTACAATTTGATTGTGTTGTTGCAGTGGAAATTGAGAAATTTAAGAAGAGAAGAATAACATATGATATTAAGATTGTGGTCCAGGATAGAAAAACCATAGGAATTCTTATGTCAGGCTAGCTTTACTTTGCTCATCCTTTACTAATGTTCCCACACACTCATTTTCGTCATTTTTCTTCCTAGAAAAATTACTTCTGAAATAATTTTAATTCACAGACAACATATACATGGCACACGGACCTCACTTTTCTTGTATTAGCTCTAGAGATCACATGAAAATGCCTGGAGGTCACATGGATCAGAACTGAAAGTGGTACAACACATTTGCACATCTCTGGCCAGGAATAAGCGCATTTTATATTGGACTGTGGCTCTTTTCCAACAAGGCTTACTTTCATGATACCTATATTATTATCCTAATTAAAAGCCAAACAACCAACCAGATAAAAAACTTTGCAAAATATTTCTGCGATTGTCTTCAAACTGGAGCTATTGTCATGCTGTTTGTCTCATGTCTCATGTCTAACCATTTACCCTCATTGTGGTTGCATCGCTCATGTTAATAGCTTAGAGAACTATACATTGTAATAAAATGACTGCAGAGTTTACAGCAACAGCTGTTGAATAATGAAGTATTTTTTCGTAGTCAAACTTTGCAGACTTCTGCAAATATATCTAAATGTTCCCTGATTTATTGGACATTTATACTACACATTTGGTAAGTATCTCACATAAGTTTATCCGGATTTTGCAAAACATTTGCCTTGCAACTGAGAAATGTAATTACCACTAAGAAGAAGAGAATGCAGTTCCCAGTTTTCCTGCAGATTGCCTGTGGATGGCAGGAAGAGATGAAGAGCTACATTCAGCTAGCTGTTCCTTAGCTCTTACTGTTGTTCTGCATACAATGGATTAATGAGAAATTCAAGCCACCTACTCTTCAGGGTTCCCAGACATGCTGTGCAGTCAAAGAAGAGAGGTAGTTATGACATCTAAGGCAGCTGCTGGCACCAGTGGGTCTGCTGACAATAGATTCCCTTTCTTAGGGGATTTCTTTCTCAAGGTGTGCTGTCTCTCCAGGTCTTAAGCCAAGAGATAATATGCATATACATTGCATATGCATTTTGGGCCTCAGGTCTTGGTTGGTTTTGTTGGTAAAAATAGTTTCTACATACTGATAATTGACATGTATTTATTACGTAAATATGGAATAAGAGTTTAATTCATTTGAAGAAATATGGAAAAATTTATTGAGCAACGCCCTTTTGATTGCTGTTTTTCATGTTGTGAAAATGTGGCGTGTTAGTGGGTATTGCGTTTTGCCGGAATGTGCCCTTTCTTCAAATGACAGCATTTTATATTTTTCTGTTCCCAGGTCTTGCTTCTTTCTCTTTTTCTGTCTAATACAGTAAATACATTCAGTACAAGAAGATTAATTGAACGTTGGAAAATGTTATAAATTCTGGGTGATATTTGGTCATTTATCAGTGAGACAAGAGATTGTCTTTTTTAACCTATAAAGGAAAACGATTGATTTGGAAAATGAAACTTCACTCATCCTTCACTGTTTTAGTTATGCAGGGAGCCAAAGTCCTCTATTGGATTAAAAATGGCTAAAAGGTTGTTCCCTCTATTTGTCAGATCTTTCAGCATTTGTTGCCTTTTTTTTTTTAAAGTGAAATTGAAGCCTGAGAATTGACTGTCCACATTGGTTTTATGCAGTTCAGTTTATTCCAAAAGGGTCACATTAAGGCAGAATCAGAACAGCAGAGGCAATGGAAGACCAGCCTTGGTACCCCTTGCTCACCATTGGGTTGTCTGCACTTCACCAATGAGGGTAAACCAGATATATTTTATGGAAACTGCATTCAAGAGTAACTCAATGTAATTCTAGTTAAATTAATGAAATAAAGTTGGAGTAAACCATAAAAATCCTCAGACTTCAATTGCAGTGAAAAGAGATGTCCACAATGGTGAATTAATTTTACTGTATATTAATAACTCTAATTTCTGAGGAAAGAGATGCACAGCACATAAAGCCACATGGTTCTTTCTTCCTGATTTGTTTTCTTTATTGACTTTAGTGAAGTGGAGGTGGCATCCACCACTGCTGTGGATGGCTTGGACTGACTCACACATCACATGTAACTTATCTCAGATTTTAAATAGATTTAGTTTAATCTTTTTAGGGAAGGCATTTAGGAGGATGTTGCATGTGCTGAATGGCCCATATCTTCTTTTTTGATGTGTCTTATCCCATAGCTGGCAGCAGGTCATTTCCCCAAACCATGGAAATTCAGGAGTTATTCCCATGTCATCTGTTGTCTCTAACTACTAAAAATTGAAGGTGTGTTTCCTATGAACTGGGGAGGTAAAAAAAAAGAAAGAAAAAAAAGTTAAAATC
This sequence comes from Platalea leucorodia, assembly GCF_965183815.1. Classification (NCBI taxonomy): domain Eukaryota; kingdom Metazoa; phylum Chordata; class Aves; order Pelecaniformes; family Threskiornithidae; genus Platalea; species Platalea leucorodia. The sequence continues at coordinate 71,204,216 of NC_138828.1, read as the reverse complement.
AGATGGCTAAGTAATTTAGCCCTGAAATTCTTCACTCAGTAATCTGCAGAATATGCCAAGGAGACTCACTTTTCAGCTACTTATCCAGGCTCAGGGGACCAAATACCTTATAATTGGAAAGGTGTTAGATTATGACAAATGGAACTGAATGAGTTGTGACACAGGCACATGCATTTGAGAGGACAGTAAGTAAATATACCCCATTTAAAATTTAATCTAAAACAGGGCTTCCCCACATATTTGCCTGAATGGCAACATAGTGTGAAAATTTGGAGGGCTGTAAGAAAGAGCTATAAAAATGTTCTGACATAAGACATTTGCTATTTTCCTGGAAATATATTCCCAGTGAATAAAATATAAGTAAAGTACAACTCAGTTACTGAAACTGCACTAAAGTGTTTGTAGAACAGACAATTACATTTTTCCACTCTATCAACATGTCTAATAATAAGAGCAGCCGTCTTTTAAATGCTATAAATCAACTTGTCACTTCCTATCATGCAATTTGATTGTTACATTTCCTTTTTCTTTAGAAGAGCCTCGTGAGATTAGGGTGTGTCATGATTTAACCCCAGCGGGCAACTAAACCCCATACAGCTGCTCACTCACTCCCCCCACAGGGCGAAGGGGGAGAGAATCAGAAGAGTAAAAGTGAGAAAACTTGTGGGTTGAAATAAAGACAGTTTAATAGGTAAAGCATAAGCCACACACACAAGCAGAGCAAAACAAGGAATTCATTCACTGCTTCCCATCGGCAGGCAGGTGTTCAGTCATCTCCAGGAAAGCAGGGCTCCAACACACATAAGAGTTACTTGGGAAGAAAAAATGCCATCACTCCCAACATCCCCCCCTTCCATCTTCTTCCACCAGCTTTATGTGCTGAGCGTGACGCCATATGGTGTGGGATATCCCTTTGGTCAGTTGGGCTCAGCTGTCCCAGCTGTGTCCCCTCCCAGCTTCTTGTGCCCCCCCAGCCTCCTCGCTGGTGGGGTGGGGTGAGAAGCAGAAAAGGCCTTGACTCTGTGTAAGCACTGCTCAGCAGTAATGAGAACATCTCTGTATTATCAACACTGTTTCCAGCACAAATCCAAAACATAGCCCCATACTACCTACTATGAAGAAAATTAACCCTATCTCAGCCAAAACCAGCACAAGATGGAACAAGAACTGTCAATTTATGACAAGAAATATTTCATATTCAAAGTCACAAAACTCACGGTAAGTGACGATATCTGGAAGAAAGCCTTCTGTAGTGTTCCCCATGAGATTAACAAAGAGTGGAAATTGTTGATATTTCCTATATTAAAATTTATATGGCAAGGACAGTCCATGGTATTAAAGCAAAACTGGAGTTTTCCAATAGTTTTATTAAATTGAAACCAACTTGACTTCCTCAGTTGTAAAAAAGCCAGAAGGATTGGGGATTATGTCCCTTTTCTATGTGTAAGGGCAACTAAAGAGGCAGCTACTGTCTTTTAAAGAATACCTGGAGAAATAAGATTAATTTTTAAGCACTGTACTCCTGGTCTCTCATTGGTATTACCTTTACTTTAGAGTCTTTGAGACCTTCAGCTGAAGAGCATCATTCAGAATCATAAAATAATTCAGGCTAGAAGGAAGCTTTGGAGATCATCTGGTCCAACCCCCTACTTGAAGCAAAGCCAACTTTTAAGTTAGATCAAACTTCAAGGAATCCCTAAATATTTTCACTGGTATATTCAGAAGTTGCTCACCTTTCCCCTTTAAACAGATTTCTATAAAAGGGCTGCTCCATTTTGCTGCCTTGGAGTAGAAGATCAAAGTAGAAGCTAAAATACCCATATTATATCAACTTCCTTCAAGCAGAAGATGAAATACTCATATCTATATGTTATTTTCCAAGGAAGTTTTTTTAAAATTTACTCAGTTGATTGACCATTGAATAAGTTTTGTTGCTAGGGAAAAAAATCCTATGTAGCTGAAGAAAAGCAGGCAGGATATGAGCTTGAGTGCCTTCAAGATATTACCATAAGAGGTTTTGGCCACCATTCTTTGCTGCTTTTTACTGCTGGTTATTGGTTCCTTCACAAGAAATAAACATTGTAACAGCTCTTTTTGTTATGGGGGTGAGGGAGGAATGTTTTTCTGCATTTTTTTTTATTTCTGAAGTAGTTACCTTTGTACCACAAGAACAATGAATTTGTAGTTGATTTAAAACATATTGTTTGTTGTTTTTCAAAAACATTATTGACTGAAAATGTCAGTGACCATGAGTCCCACTCTGTATGTATCAAGGTTATTTTAGCTGTGCATTGTTTTGGAAATATGGAGGCCTATTGATTGCATTCAAAATTAAACTCTACTGTGCTGCTGCAAGCATTCAATGAATCACCTGTAATAAATTTGTTTGTAGAACTTGTTTAACTACACTATCTGAAAAAAAGAAATCAACGACACGTGCCAATTGACCTTTAAGATAGCAAATGTAAAGAAGAAATGTTGTTTAGTAACTTTAGTCTTTGTACAAGTGCTGCAACTATTTTTGAACACTAAAATGCAAAAAAAAATTCACCAACTTCTCAGCTGCTGTAGAAGCAGAAAGTCCTATTCAGTTCACTGACTCACAGCCCTCAGAGACTAAGACTTCTTACCCAGGCTGAGCATTTTTCATTCAGGTTTGGATTTTTGGTATACTCTGTGTTCAAGGAAACCCACTGTTCAGTTACATATTCATTGTACAGTTAAATGTTTCTTTATGGATTACAGTCATTTCAGCTAATTGAAATTCTTTGATTATTAACTAGTCTTTTATATCTGAGTCTTTTCTTTTCCCAGAGGTTGAGGTTCACGTAAATACACCTAAGAAATGGATATGTGAGGGACTGTTACAGGATGCCTACTTCAGACAGCTGTTTTAAAAATGAAACTCTTTTAAAGTGACAATGCTAACTGTAAAACTCCACTGCTTCTCAATGCGTTTCTTGTACAACTTCAATGTTGTGTACAAGTAGCCACCAAAACACTTTAGAACAGTGAAAACTTAGTATTTATTAAATGCAACGTGTTGGCAAGCTAATTTTCACCCCACGCTCACTTCATGTCCATCAGTCAGACAAGTTTCTTCGTACACATAGTGTGCAAGTCTAGCTGTTTCAAACAACACAAAAGGGACATTTTTAAGATAAGAACATACAGAAGAAAAAGCATGAGGGATTATAACTGTTTGGAGGAATAAACACATTGATGTGCATGATAAATAAAAGGACTTGTTTGTGAAATGAGCAGATAAACAGTCAGAATACTTGTCTACATGTGTCTGCAAATGTCTCAAGAGCATGTGGATGTTATAAACAAAGAAGGAGAAACTTGGATGAGCTTTGGTGACCAAGCTGCACCCAGCTAGAAGAACATTTTGGCCATCGTTAAGTGTACAAAATGTTACTAGCTGTCTGGTTATCATAGAATCATAGAATCATCAAGGTTGGAAAAGACCCTTAAGATCATCGAGTCCAACCTATCACTGCCAAGTCCATCTATACCATGTCTTCGAGCACTGTATCTATCAGTTCTTTAAATACCTCCAGGGATGGAGACTCAACCACTTCCCTGGGCAGCCTGTTCCAATGCCTGACCACCCTTTCAGTGAAGAAGTTTTTCCTAATATCTAACCTAAACCTCCCGTGGCATAGCTTGAGGTCATTTCCTCTCGTCCTATCACTCGTTACTAGGGAAAAGAGACCGACTTATCTTTTAAGGTAAACAAAGTCTTATTTAAAATGGGCATCTTTTCCACAGGAATAGTTATGAGAGTCTGAGATTCCATGCTGGCTTTCTGCAGCTTGTGATTTTCTGTTAAATTTTAACATGGAAACGAAGCATAAACCTCTTAATATGATCCTGCATGTAGTTCAAATGCAGCACGCTGACATAAATGTCATGCCTACCAAAATCAAAAGCGGTAGGCTGTGTGTTGCGGTCTGTGATCCCCTCACTAGGCCTCACTCACTCCTGCGCTGCTCTGATCCTAACCTGAGGTAATTCCCCTGAAATCAGTGAAGCTGATGCTGTGACAGAGCTGGGTGATGCACCACAAACCCTTCTCACTCGTTTTTCTGCACTGGAGTAGATGAAATGCTGGAGATCTCAGACTAGATCCACAAGGGGAATAACTCAGATGATTGCTAAAGATCCTGACAGAGGCTCAGAAGGATTTAGCCAGAACATTGAAGACATGGCATGCCTCAGCTGCCGATCCTACTCCTTTGCAAGTCGCTGTCTCATTTGCTATAAATATTTGTGCAATTCTTCCTCCTTTGATGTTCAAGCTAATAGACTACATAGTGAACAAGGCAGTTCATTTTGCCACCATGACCTAGGTAGGATAAGAACCTGCCAGAGGACCATTCCAGCCAGCCCATCTTGAACCACCCACCACTGCTGAATGCTGCAAAACACTTCATCTCCTGGTATACATTTCTTCTAGTGAGACATACAAACTCCTTTCCACGTATGAAGGAGACTGGTAACCTGAAATCAATTAGCCAGTGCTGCATTATGTTATGCTACCAAGCCTCTATGTGCTTTATGAGACTGAGGTATCCATTCCCAAACCAATTTATATCTCAATGGCAGAAGGTGGCTGAAGGCATCTCACATCTTATGTGAGTGCAGTAACCAGTACTACAGCTTCCACTGTGGTAGGCAATACAAACAGGTCCCTCGATGGCCAGCCTCACTAACTGGGGTCAGATCCCAGCCTGGCACAGTCAGGACTTTTGTGTTTGCATACTTGCCCCATGGGCAACATATGTGTCCTCCCAGGTCTAAAAACCCACCAGAGATTCTGAGGATTAATTTTTATACTTGGGCGGCTAGTGACAAATTATTCCCACATTTTTATTATTTATAACATTAATAATGTGTCATGTTAAATTTTCCAGTCCTGTGTATATATATTGAGTTCTGATACAGCAGATATTTTAATGAGTTGGAGGACTACCAATGATATCAATCAATCAGTCCCATAAAAGGAACAACATAGAACATGGTTCTCTTTTAATACACTGCCCAAGATATAGCCATAATTTTCTGCAGTGAAATGGGACAGTGTAGAATAACCTGCAAACTACACCTTTGAAAAAGCTGTTTCTCTTGTATAGGATAGCCTCACCATCTGTGCAAGGAGACAAAGCTTTTACAAATTCATCTTTCCTTTTAAAATGCAATTATATCTGTACATATTTTTTTCTATTACTTTGCTTTACTCATGTGTAAATTTTCAGTCAATGGTTGCCTCACCCAGGGACCATGAGCCAGATTATAAAAAAATATTCACCAGTGCAGAAAGTCACTCTCAACATCAGGACGTAAGTGACAAAAAGGGGGCTCTGCATGGAGAGCACATGTGAAAGATCATTTTGCCTTATTCACTCTTTGTAAGAAAATAACACAGCCAGCTTAATTAACAGGAAAGAGGATTTAGGCTAAATATTAGGGAGAAAAGTTAATTGTTAGGGTGGAGAAACACTGGGAGGAAGATCAAGAAATAATTAGGCCAGGACGGCAGTTACATATGAAAACATTTGCCAATTTTAATGAAGGAAAAAAATTAAACCCATCCTGACAAGGTTTCAATTTTACATAAGTATTGTAATAGCACATTTTTAGGCTGTACAGTCATTTATTTGAAGTCAGTGGGCAAAGTAGGTGACATCATGGATTACGATGCAGTTCTGTATGACAACTTATGGGGGATTTAAGCCCTGGGCATGGATGTGGTGTTTATTTTCTTCATTGTAGGTGTTCAAGAAAGTATTCAGAGCTATCATTGTATACTTCTGTATTACTGAAACTTTGCTTTGTTTTTTAGAAGGTATTCAGTATTCATTAACATACTTAGAAATTGGTGGGGCGGGGAAGAGCATTGCATGGGTTTCTGTTCAAGTCCTCTTGGAGCTAATCTCAGAAATCCTTAGGCCCTCTCCAGTGGCACAAAACAGCTGTAAACTAGCTTAACCAGCCTTTTGAGAATGTCCTTACACAAGAGATTTGTCAAACAGGCAGCAGAGAGCTGACACAGCAACTCTTACAAAAAATGCCTTCTTAAGCTTTCAGTGCCCAAGATGTTCCGAGACCACCTTCACACGGGAGGGATTTCAGCTTCTAGGTGTGCCTGACATCTGAAATAAACTAAAGCAACATTTAATTTGCTCCAAGTGACCAGAGATAAAAAAAAATCCCTATAAGCAGGGAAGCAAAACTATGATTTTGAGGCACTCCAGGCCCATGTGGGAATAAATCAACAAATACAAGAAACAAAAACCATGCAGTGTTTTAAAATAACATAATTTCTGAATTTATTTTCACATATGAAGAACAGAGAATGAACACTAGCATATGGCACCTCTGCGGAGGTGGAGGTAGACACTGTGATTTTGAATGTGTAGTTTCAGCTGTGTGACCAAAACATAGCTATTTGTGTCCACCTTAAAAACTTTCACTGTTCTCATCGCTATTGCAACACTGACCCTTAACATAAGTCCCATGTCTAATTTGTCAGCGAAACCAGTTCTTTCCTTACATTGTTCTGAAAAGAAAAGCCATCAGTATCAATTTAAGGGAACATTAACAAACATAAGAACAAAATACTATAATTATATAATTTGTTCTCCTGAGGACAGTAGTAGAGGAAAGGGAACAATCTGTTCAGCAGAGATCTTGTTGATAAATGGAACTACTGCCACTCAGCGATTCCTGGTTTAGCTCATAATGATTTACTGTGTTTTATTTTAGGGAGCTGCAATTTCTTGTAAAATCTGTCCAAATCTGTTCAACATCCTGTTTTTTTCATGCTAGACAATCTCGACAAATTTGGTACAAGAAAAAAAAAAACCCCAACACTACATACAGCATATGACTCATAAGAATTCAACAGCATGTTTAAGCAGGTAAAGGTGGGAACGTCCTGACACATCTCCAACTATCTCTACAGTATGCCAGTAGAAGTAATTAATGAAAACAATCTCGGCATGAAGAGCAAGACTCCACCTCCTTCTTTAAAGCTTCTGATAAATTATTCCCTGTTCCCCTTACATTATTCTGCTTTGTTTTTCTAGGACTTGGATGGTAACTTCTTTTTACCACCAATTGTTGAAACTATTTGTGATATGTTTACCTCAAGTACCAAAGCATTTGGCTGAACTACAAGCTTGCTGTTCCTTATAATGCTTAATTGTAATGCTCTGCTAGTTTTTCATAAAACCACTTAATTAGGAGATAGGTTAAACCCATTTTAGTACATATTGCTGGTCAAGAAAATGTGTGCCTCAGCCTTTTTAGTTGCTCTACATCCCAATACTGGAACTGCCCTTTCAGAAGAGAGAGGGAAAGCAATGCATAGAAAGTGATTTTTCACCTCAGTACAGAGGCTTAAGCTTCAAAGTCTGTGCCTCCTCTAGGAAGTAATAATAGCCTTCTTTTTTTATAGTGTTACTTAGGAGCTGCTCTGAAAGCATGGTACAACAGAAGACAGTACTGTTAGTCCCAGCAGAAAGATAAAGCATCTGAGGCATAAATAAAAAAAAAAAAAAAAAAAAAGGAAATAACTTGTCCAATAGCACCTACTAAGCCAGTCCCAGAAGCTTTATCAGATAGTGATCCTTAACTCCCCTGTTCTAGCACACCACTTCCCGGCTAAACACACTGCATGTTATTGAGATGCAATCACTGTTCTGTTGAAAAATTTGAGTGAGGACAAAGTATGTGGGTATAAAAAAGACATCCTCTGGGCTTGCTTTATTGCTTCAGAAATGCTTGTTTATATACCAGGGTGGTTAACTTGATGTAAAATCCTAGTGGAGACAACGTACAAGTAGTTTGAACTTCATTGTAACTGGACACCTTTAAATCCAATTACTAAAGAAGGTCTTGAGTAGCTGCAGTTTGGTAAACTACATATTCGTTGCCTACTAAGGGCATTCTCCATTACGTATTTGTGAGAACTAGAATTGAGTTAGTAATTGGTATATTAAAAAACATTTTTGTTTGCCATCAAATCAAAACTCTAAATTCTAAAAAGAGTCTAGAATACAGCCAGTTGATGAAAACCTCACCCCACTTCTTGGACATATCACAAATGGCCAACAATTTCAGAAAGGTGAAATTACTGCTTGCTTTGCTTGGCACTCACTGTGAGCTCCCCTCGTCTGTGGCACAGCCTTCTAGAACCACTGAAAACATATTTTAAAAGCAGGAATACAGAGAAGTGATTTTCACCCAACACAGTGCCTTTGAACTTAAGCCCTGTGATGTGTTACACCACTTCAAATGATAATTTAACCATCATTCAGGTAGAAACTCAGAAACTCTGACTGCAGAACATGTGAAAAAAACTGAAAATAAAGAGATAAAACAATTTCAAATGGGAGTCCTAAAGCATGTGATGTGCTAAGGCACAAGGCATGACCTGCAAAAGGCACATGGATGAAGGAATGCCAGCTCTGTAGTGAGTATCAAAAGCCAGTACAAGAGAGGGGAAGACAAAGGTCTTTTTTTTTTTTCATTCAATTTATTTACTGTTTTCCTGCAATATGTTATGAAAGCAACAACACTGGAAAAATGTGAATGCCACAGGTTATGTACCTTTCATTCCATGCTTCTTAAATCCAATAACCACATTGCTATACTTATGAAATGTGTACCTCCAGTCCTAATTGGACAGTTCTACCGTTAAATTAAATTAGTGATGGAGAACCACAAACTGATATATATTGGACTAAAAAAATGAAATAGCCTTTCATATTGCTGAGCTCTAAACCAACACAATAAACTTGGAAAAGACCTAAGGGTCACTGCAGACAGCACAGACCTACCAGAAAACAAGGCACTGAAAAAAGGACCCACTGTAGCACTGTGGATTTCTCTGTTTATTAGTGGCACAATAGCATGTGCTCTCTAAGCCATTAAATCACTAGTTATTCTAGTACTCGTATCTGTAATCATTCTCTGTCAAAAGTGGAAGCTAGCAGTCGATATTCAGTGCACTTGCAGAAAAAAGGGAATCTACGGTCAAAATATATTTCTGTATTTGAAAGATAATTTAATATAACACCCAGATTTAATCTGAATAATGATAGCTGAACAACTTCGTCGTTCATGTTCAAATTTCAAAGCAAGTGAAATGAATTTCCAAAATGGTTTAAACTAAATGGGAACAAATCACTTTTCTTCCTGAATAAGACTGGTCACACTATGAGGACAGCAATAGCTTATTCAGTAATAACAAAACCAAGAACAACTTGATATATATATAGACTAAACTTTGACCTGGTAGCTTTTTTTTCCTACAGTCCATTTCTGTAAGCCACATTACTCTTGGCAACTTTCAGTCTCTGAGGAACGCTATTGTCATTCCCGTAAGTACTTTTAAATTATTTTCTTCCCATTTAACCATAAACTATAAATACACAATTAACGATTAACACCACTATTCATTAGACATGACACACAAACATGTCATGCTGTTCTGAGAAGCACTCAGCATTACTGTCTATTTAGAAAAAAAAAAACACCTTCTACATCTTTTAAGCAGAAATATTTGTGGTACAAAAGCTAATCAGTCATATGTAAAAATACAGGTGACACCAATGCTAGAACTGAGAAGGCTTTGAATGGGTTTAGATTAAATAAGATTAAAAGGGTTAACATTCTTTTAAAAAAGAAAAAAACATTCTTTTTAAAAAAATTAAATATGCAAAGTTCTGCTGGTATTGTTTTCCTAATGTTAAAAAAAAAAGAAAAAGTTTTAATTAGGTTCTACTACTCTGGGAAATTACTAGATAAGCAGCCAAACAGTTTCAGTTAGAGAAATATTGCTTGGGGATTAAATTAGGTGACAAATGTACTGCTGTTACATCCTATCTCTAGTACAGCTGTCCCAGACCTCCTTCATGACCTTCTGCATAATCTCTCCGGCTGCAACGTACACTATCTTCAGGGAACAGGATGAAGCTTCACAAGTAAGATCTCCACGTCTAACTATTTAGAAAGCATGTGTCAGTCACATATGCTGATGAACGTAAGATTAGGCTCCCTTTTTAAAATTTCGATAACCCATGCAGAATTCCTAGGATGCTGAAATACCATCTACAGATGGATGTGGTCTACAAGCAGTTTTCTTCCTTTCCTAAAATGTTTCTGGAGTGCCATGCCAATAGAGTCCTGACTGCAGAAACCATTGTGTTGGGAAAGAAAATGTCAGGATGCTGGTCTTACAAGGACTATGTGTGATACATGCACCGCTTCCATTTCTTGAATGAATCCCAGGGGAACTAACGGCTCTGTCTACAGAGAAGGGATCTGCAGATTCCCCCATCTACCTTGTTGTTAACTTGATTGGATACAAACATGCAGCTTTGTACTGCTGCGGTCATGAAGGCAGGGCTTGTTCAGAGGTCATTCTGTGAGAATTTACACAGTGTATTTCCTCCAGAGGAGAAAATTAAAAGCACTCTTAGCAGGTTGTCAGTATTTCTTGCAAAACACAGAATGGATGCTAAATAGTAATTATCACTGAGCCAGGGTTTTAGTTTGGGGACATAACACTGAGAAAGCTCTTAAGAATGACTGGTGTCTGGAACCTACTTTTAAAGATGTTTGAAAGGTTATTTATGGCAATAATAAGCATAAATTGAGGAGGAAGGGGGGATTCACACTGGCTCCAACCTTTCCCAGATACCATAATCTGTAGGAAATAACCATCAGAAGTCCTGGAAAATCTGTAATGGAGCCACACACTGGTCTGCTCAGTGTACCTAGTCAAGAATGCTAATACGCCCAAAGAATGTGAAGCAACTATCCATGAATGCCTCCAAATGCAGGAGGTGCAATACTTGCCACATTAAAGGTAATGGAGTTTTTGTCTCCGCCTTCAGAGGGGTACAGATTTTGCTCCAAGAATGATTCTGTTCTCCGCTTTTAATGAGAACTGCAGTATGTGTATCTGCACATTTTTTCTCTCTTCTGCCTGCTTCCTATATGGACCTGCTACAATTTGTCTTTCTGTCAGGGATGTACTGTATGAAACATAGGAATTTATTAAACCATCCAATCCATCATTTGAAAAATAAAGAAGCGTTCTTAATTTTTTTCCATGATGAATCATTGAGCTTGTTGGGTTTTCACCAGCTACCAGTGTATTGGATTTCCAGCTAGCATTGTTCCTTTTTAATATTTATGAGCAAAGTATCTGTACCAGGTTAATCTTGTAATGGGAAATCATATTTCACTTTTGCTTAAGGAAGAATACTTATGACAATTCCATATCCTAAATATGATGGCTACCTGCCATAATATTACCTACACCGTTCCGCTACAGACTTGCTGTTTTAGTCCTTCATAAATCATGTTTATTATCTACTGCTTATTAATAATGCAGAAAACTAAAGTGAAGAACCAGTGCAAGTAAACTGTTTACTGGTAATGGATTTTTCTCCTGGTGAGAATCCTGCAGCTATAAGCAAAATTAAACAATGGCCTCTGTAAGCACTCCCTTCCTGTTTGACACCGGATACCAAATTCAAGTTCACCATGGATGACTGCGGTTTCAGTGATACAATCCTAAGAGATTTTTAAAACTGGGCATTTATATCAAGTTTAGCTTGTTAAAAAATTTGTGTAAAGTACAAATCAGAAATGTTTTGCTTCAGAATTTCCACATTTCATTTTGCAATGTAAGAGCTTCACTCAAATATTATGTAATGATTTCTTATACTGGCATAATTTTTACATGAATAATTTTAAAACTGTGAGCAAGCATTGAGCTATCAGTTTTCTACTTCTGCAAAACATATTGGGATATTTCTGATCCTGGCTTGTATGAATATACCTGAATACCAGTAAAATGCCAGCCTGATTTCTATCAATGTCTGTTTCATTGAAACAGGTAATAGATAATATGATATAAAAATAATCATGTGGCATTGACTCTAAAAACAGTAGTAATTATTAGCTTTTCTTAGTTATTTTAACAATAAAATATTTTCTTCTGTGTACTACAGTTTAAACAGTATACTACTACTGTGTATGTGGCATGATGTACAGAAGGGAAAGAATGATATGAACGGCAAGAATGAAACTTTCCCTTCCCTAAGAATTGTTTTAAAAGCTACATCATCAGTTCATAGTTTTGATTACATAGAACGATTACTCTTCATCTTCTGTTTATACAGCTATAATACATATAGGTGAAATGAGAGATTGGGCTGTGTTGTGCAACATATTTTATAAACAAATGAAACCATGACAGATCTATCTCAAGGATCTCACAATCTTAAACCTTGACAGCAGGCAATAAAATGTTGGCTCTAGTGGTCAAAAAGCTGCATGTAACCAGTAGCCCACAGCGTTGTTTCAAAGCTATCTCAGCAAAGACTGCAGAAATGCCTTTGCATCACCTTTTAGCTTACCCTAAGTGTATCTCAGATTTGGAAGAGCTGCAAAACATTTAGAAGAAATGAATATTTTGAAATCAGGAAGTTTAATAAAACTAATCAAAGTTACGTTTCTGGAGGTCAAGAGACTTTTAGAAGACTTCTGTGCAGGACACAGCAAGCACTCTGTCAGTAGGCACATATATATGCCTAATTAGACACAAAGGAAAAAATGTCAGAAGTAAAATACAGTGAGAAAACAATGTATCCGGAAAGTACGCAACCATCAAGTGGTTTGGACTTTCTCAGTTTTGATCTAGAAGGCTTTCAAATTTTGGCAGTTTTGATCTACAGCTCAGTGACCATTCTACAACTCTCAGACATGAATAGAAACAGCTTCCAGCATGAAGTTAATCAGTCACTGCAGCAGAATCTAATGCAAGATTCCTATGAATCAAACCCAAAATACATTTTATAATAAAATTACAAGCAATTTAAAACTTCTCCTGTCTACACTAGGAAGGCAAATTATAGGGAGTGCCTTATTTAACTTATTTTTCTTTAGGACAGCTTAGAATAACCATTGAAGTGTCACAGCCAGTGGAGAAAATAAAAATTCTGGCTCCACTTTCCAGTTTTCAGGTATTAAATTTTTAGAAATACTCCAATTTTTTAAGTTGTCAGCAAATTCCCTTCAGGTGCATATAAATCTTCATTTCTAAACTGAAGAAAGGAAGCAGCAGGAATTGCTAGCAAATGATCTGAATAAAGCTTTTGTCTTGCTAAATAGATGAAAATGATATACTATGAATCAACGTATCTTTGAGCAAGTAATCCAACGAAAGATTCCCAGGGCTAGAACAGTTCTTTGGAAAGAACAAAAAAAATACCATTTGCCCATCCAGGATATAACTAATAAGGATAAAGAACAAAAAACACTTTTAATCACACCTACTATAACAAAACACTTTTGGGGACCTGCTTTGACTTCATACAGGGACAAAAAGTATAATCAATGGTAAGTCTTGAATTCAAACATTTAAAGGACCCCATAAATCACAGTGCACCGTGTTTAAGCTTTTCTTCCAATTGTCCTCTCACAGGGAATGTTAGTTGAATGAGTCACAACAGTATATTGTAATTGTACTATTACAAATTGCCATATCTTCAACTTTGACACTCTATCAGTTCCCTGCAATGGGTAAAAACGAAGCTTAATAGCCCAGTATTTAAACTAAGAATCCACAGCCTTGTCATTATTGTGGGCACAATAGCAAGCCTCATTGGAATTGGCCATCTAAGCCATGGGGAGTCTTGGAGTTAATTACATCACCTTAGACAATAATTTGCTCTTTGTGGTGGTAGTTATCTCTTTCCACAGTTGGTTCTCTTTTTTGTTGTTTTGTGATGTCCCATTAATCACAGCTACATTTACTCTGTGTCATGTGATTCATCATCCTTTATCCCTGCAGCTGTTTCCATGCTTTTGGACTCAGATAAACTGCTAATTTAAGCGGGTGATGTCCAACCTTGAATATCACAATGGCTTGTACCACACTGCTGAGCATCAGCTTCTACATTGACACAGCCCAAGATTTTTAGCCACTCCAATTACTCTACAGCTCCTGCTCATATGTTGAGGTAGAGATCATGTTCATCTCAAATGAGTGGATAGATTTTTTGATGTAGGCCTGACATGACAGGGCATAAAAATATGCGTAGCTTTTTCTAATGTGCAAGTATGCTACTCCTTTTCTTCTCTCTTTCCTTCCCTGTCTTTAAGTCTTTCAAGTTTCTTCCTAACATGACATGAAGCTGACTATATTTAGAGGACTGTGGAGAGGTGAGAGCAAGGAAGAAAGTTTTTGCTATTTCACTGTTTTTCCAAGCATTTTCCCACTGTCTTCAGTCACCTTCCTCTATGGTATGTGTAATACAGCCACAGGGGAGAGACACATTTACATAAAATTAAAATGAGACATAAAGTAAATATAATATCTAACACCATAATTTGGCAAATAAAAGTATTTCAAAGAATAATATCCCTTGACTTCTGTTTTAAACAGAAGGGTTTTCCTGTAATTTTATCCATTTATACTATTTTTAAAAGACAATTAACAACAGACTTCATTCAGTGGGAACTAATAGCTCATCAGTGTGATGTGTATGAGAGGAGTGCATCAAAATGCTAGACAACAGTACTGCTAGATTTTTTTCCTGAGAAAATGTCTGAAGGCAGGTGTGAGACACTGTGACTCACCCTTGCCTATCGTGTGAAAATCATAGCTCATAACGGCTTTGCAATAGGACTGGCTGCATCAGCCTGAACGATGCAATGCATTTCTATGCAGGAAGTGAAAGCTTTTTTTCACAAATTACTTCAGTCTGCTGTTTGCAGCAGGTGGAGGAGTAGGTGAGAGACAACAGTAGAAAGCGTGATGCCATTTCTGGGCCGATGTTATGGCATTCATGGTAAAGTGTGATTACCAAAGTTTCTGTCGATGTGGCGTTACAAATTGCTTCCAGCTATATCTTCCTCTGAGTTATGCCAAGGAGCGTAGCAGAGAGGAGAGGAGCTGACAGAAATGTAGAAATGCCTGTTCATTACCAGAGCTTGGTGGAGCACATGGCATGTCGCATGTGGTGGCAACCCTGTTCAGCTACATCCAAGCCCAGACTGGAAGGGATTTCAATTAGGAACAAGCTGACAGACTTGTAGCCCCATACGTACCTGTGAAGCTTAAATAAATGACATTGCAGAACACTGTTACACTCTCCAGGTCTAAAGCAGGAGTTCATGCCACTGTCAGCCCCATTTGTTTCACTCCTTCTTCTGCCCTACATTGCTATTTTTGCTTCTGCTAGAGAAAGACCTCAGTTTTCACCAAAGAAAGATAGACATTTAAGGATTGAAAAGTTAGTATGCTGTTTTGTGGTAGAAACACTAATAGCTTTTGAAGAACAAACAAGTGAAAGAGTTATATTCTATACAGAAATCTTATGAACACTTTGGTCTTGTCTAAATTAAGTTTAAAAAGTGTGACAACAGTATGCGTTAATTAGCTTTTGATGAGCCTGTTTGATGAGAGATTTCTGGTCCAACTTGGACGTCTTAACAGATGCATTATGCAGAATATCTTTCCTTCAGATTTCTAAAACACGTCAGTCAGCATGTTAGCCAATATAAGTTAACACCAACTATTTAAAGTCCAGTCAAGGCCAGACTTTAGAAACAGATCTTACTGCTGTTTAAAACTATATTTTGAAAATGTTTGTTTGGTTGGTTTGGTTTTACTATTCCTTGTAAGACACCTTAAATCTCAGCTAAACCAGCATATTTCTAATAGTCATTAAAATGAGTGAACTCCCGCAGAGGCCAAAGTTTCCACCATTTGATGATTCACTCACTTAAGGAACAAGTTAATAGCCTATTAGAGGACTCACTTTTACCCCTTTGGTGACTTTTCATGTGGGCAATGTGCCCAGTGCTACACCACTCATAAAACTTTCATGTTGTAGCAGCCACGCTTTACAATGAAGTATCTCATTAGGGCCTTTATTATTCACACTTCAAGAAATTACATTCACATGATTAGCTAACTATATCTTTGGGAGGAAATATTAAATGAAAGAATGGGATCACTTAAAAAGAAAACCAGTTATTTCCCATTGTATCACATGTAGTGACAAATACTGATTCAGAAGTATGTTCTTTGTACAGAGTCCACGCTCTGCGTGCATAATCTTCTACAGTTTTGTCGGAAGCTATATCATCTTCATAAAATATTAGTTTAGCTTACCTCTCTGTGAATAAGGTATGCTGTCCCAACTACCTCATCAAACCCTGAGGGCAGAGAAACACCACACATTTTTAGGCATGAAAATTCCCCTTTCAGTTCTCCAGTCCACCGCAGACAGACAGATCCACAGCAGCTAATGCCACAGTTTTCCATTCCCTGCTAACTTCTTTACTGAATCATTTCTCCTGATAAGATGCCTTCTTAGAGCAAGGACACTTTCCCTGCTATTTTACCATATGATACAATAAAGACAGAATATTTTATATGGAAAGTGTCACAGAACTGATCTTAGGCAATAGCACTTCAGAGTGACATCATCCACATTGACACTCCTCTGAGACTTTGAGAGCTCCTCCAGAGACACCTGGGAGATGCAGGGAAGACTATGATAAGGGCACTTCAGCCTTCAGCATTACCTCTTCCAGATGGAACAGCCAGACTGTCTTTGCTGTAACACTCCATTTAGTTTCAGAGGCTGTAAGCTTTCTTTATCTTTTTTTTTATGGTCCTGTAGCTTCTGCTTTTGTTGGAAATCCTTACTGAAAAAAACTTCAAGTTCCCTGCTATGTGCATGAGAGCTTTGGCCTTGCGTGAACCTCCTGTGCTTAAGATGCCCTTCCTGGGGTGCCCTGAAATCCCTGAGCTCCCATGGGAACAATTTGGAAAGGCTCCTGCATTTTATGACTATGTGGCACAGCTGCCAATAGCTCTGAACAAATCACTGAGGCAGATATTATCAAAGGTTCCTCCTGTAATCAAGTCTCTCATACACATTCACTTTTAAAAGGTTTATGCTGACTAAGAAATTTTTGTTCCAATTTCTCTACATCTCAGCCTCCATATGTTTAAAGAGGATACATGCAGATGCAAAATGTTAAGTAAGGACTAGTTATTACCTTTCTTTGTGTTAGAGCTAATAAAAAGTACCACCATTAGATGACAAATTTTTCATAGACTTATTATTTGCATAAAAGACTAAGACTGTATGCAGTATACAAACATTTTGTCGGTTATTTCTATGAAAATTCCATTATATTATTTTCTAATTCTAGCTACAATTATGAAGCAAAGAATCATAACATGTAAAAGGAGGAATTTTGGTTCATATGATAGAGTAAGTAAGGTCTGATTTTATATCACATCTTCCACTAGTTAAAAAGAATGCCTGACCCTAATTACACATATAGAGGATTAACCACAAATGCTAAGCATCCTCCTAAAACACACACATCCCTGCACCTGCAAGTTGTTGTACAATTGATCAAAAGAAACAGGTGCATTTCAAGACACACTCCTGCACTGTGGGAACCTGGCAATGCTCCATGATTAACATGAAATTTCTAAATGAGATCTCTCTTTTAAAAGCTGTGTCATTGGCAAATTAGAAATTCATGTTGAAAGTCAAGGACGAACGTAATATAAATTGACAACAGTCTCCACCATGATTGCTGCTCATTAATTTGCATAATTTGTTTATTGTGTGGTGTGTATTTGGCTTTTAGGATGTCTATTCAAACCAAACTCTTGAGGCATCAACAGTAACAGTCTAATCTCTCCAAGGACACAGTTTATACTCTTAAAGTCTCACAGTGAATAGCAGTATGAAACCAATTAAATTAGATGTGCACTGGAGTTCCCAGGACTGATGTAGGCTATACATAAGCCTAGGTAACCGGCAACTGCCCAATTAACATATATTTCCTTTATTAATAGTATATATATTAAAAAAAAGCTACTGCCAACAAAATCACACTGAGAGAAATTTAAATGAGTACATTAATATTACTGACAAGAAGTCAAAGGGATACAGGCTTATAAATCCAATCAATTTATGCATTCAGGGCTTGATTCCTAGAACTGTTTTCTATAATCCAGACAAACAGGAAAGCACATGTTAATTGAAAGGAATGTCATAGTCCTGTTCTGTTACCATGAAAGTCAGGGGGACAACTCCCAGTGTTAATCACAAGGCTTCAGTGTTTTGCAGAGTCAGGCTCAGAGTGCTTAGCACCTTGCAGGAATGAGCCTTTGATTACTGTTTTTCATTTCTCTCCAAATATTACCACACAAAAAAGTCAATACATTATTATAAGGTCAATGTATTCTTGTTGCTAATGCCATTAGTAAAAGAAAAAAACAGTTTAGATTACATCACATAGCAGTCATGCTATTTGACAGCAGCAAAAATTTGGTCACTTGAGACCCACTTTTAGTATTAAGCTCTTCATTTTGTCATTGGTTAAGACATTTTCTGCTTCACAGCTGTCTCAATCAATCAGAAAGAATGTTGTATTTCCATCCTCTGAGAATCTTAAATTTTTATACTAACAGATGCATCGATATACACTTTATAATTTTCATGTGTTATTCATCTATTAATCCCAAGATGCAGACATTTGGAGGGAGCTGGATACTGACTTCAAAATAAAATTACTACAAATTTTGTTTTATTTTTCAATTATGGCAAAGAAAATGTATTTTGCCGAGTTAGCTGAAAGTTGGTCGTATCGTAAGAACTCACTATGTGCAGCTACAGTAAATGTAGAATATATGAACTTAGATTCAACTTAGACAACACTATACTGTGATTCCTTTCAGTCTTATGATAATGGTATACACAACTCTGCTTCTTACTTATTTTTCTTTATATCCAGTGACAACAGATTAAGCATTTTTTACATATTGCCTGCATTATTGCTTACAATACAAAAAATGAATAATTCACTTAATGTTCCAGGTAATGTCTAATTGCTGTTATATTATAAATTGTGTCTATCAAAGGAGAGCCCTGTGACACTGGCAGGTAATTTTTGTAAGGAATGATAGGGAGTGATGAAAAAGAAGTTGGCAAACTAAGCTGCTTCTGTTGTTGTTGTTCTAGTTCTTTTGGATCTAAATATTCAATAGCTGGCTCCACAATGAATCCACATATTGCTATGTGAGTATAGAAACTGATCCTCAAAGGTGGTGAATGCTTTAAGCATTAGGACATATAAAATGAATTATTAACATCTTGAAATGAACAAAAGAATTTTTCTCAAGTGCAGTAGTAAGCGTTAAATAATGAAGATGTCTGCAAGACTCCAAACAGAGTCACAGCTAACGATCAGTATTGTCAAACCCAAGTCCTGTCTGAAATGTTTGCAGAACCGAGTTCACCGTGTGTCCCTCCCATTTTACATGCACACTGCACGATCTTTGTCAGTGATTAGCGTAAAGTCCGAGATGGACCTTGTAAGTATGATGAACTAGTAATAGTAGAGCACTTAGGTAAAACAGTGTTATGGGGAAGAGAGGATATTTGTTACTGCAGGATGATGACAAATTTTATAAAATTGTATTTAAGCTAAAGGACAACTGAGCTCCATGAAGGCTCCTGGGGGTCCTGATCATTGCCGGCCTGCATAAATGTCTCTCCTTCTCAGGGAACTAAGAAGAATATTTATATGTATCCAGGTCTTATCATGAATCCGGGCTAGGATTCCTTTACAAGGGGCTAGTGACACAAAGCTATTACTAATATTGTAGGTACTGAGCTAATTTTAAGCATGCTTCAGAAATGGCAGTGTAAGAGGAAAACATAGTTCAGGTTGCTCTTTTCTCCCTACTTGGCCAGAGTGAAGGGAAAAAAAGACAGAAAAATTGTGTCTGATGGCTCTTCTGGAGCTAACAGAATTAAAGCATTGATCAAGGACTTTTAGTCCTCTCCTGACAACAGCTCAGAGACCACTATTTTATAATGAGGTGTCTGTGCAGGTGCTGTTTCCCCTCACAGCATATTCCCTCTAGGTGTACATCCCAGTGTGCCAGGGTCTGAGCTGGTTTTGGATCCATATCTAATATTTCCTCTCTAAAAGCTAAACTTGTATCTGGTCACTCTGCCTTGAGAGAACATCTGTTTTTCACTGCCATTTTCTCATCCTGACATGGTTGGACTTTCGTGAGAAGAAACAGATTCTGTAGGCAAAGCTATGTAAGGAAGATGGAAAAAGCCCTTCCTATTGCCTAGGCAACAGTCACCTACATTTCAAGGGTTTTCAATCTCATGCCTTTACACTCACACTTACAGTACAATCTTCAAAGGTGTTTCATAACAGTTATTTTCAGCCATTATACCCAGTGGAAGTCGTAAATGGCATGATTACTCATTATAAGTTTGTCCTTTTGTTTTCAGAGGTGCCTTACACACTTCAGTGCTCAAGAAATAGTAATACAAGAGTAATATAGTATGAAAGTCAAACCTTGCACTTGGTCATCCGTTACTGATTTTCATATACTTATGCACAAAACTGCATCTGATTTAAGACATTGTTTAGCAGTGAAATGTTCTCATCTCTCTTATTCAATTAGAGAAGGAAAAAAAAAAAAGAAAAAACACAAAATTTCTTCTAGCAGTAATTTGCTTATATTCTCCTGCATGTTCACAGCATGAGATGGTGATGTTAAAATAGAGACCCAAATATTACAATATTATTGCTACAGCTATATTATAAAAATTGACCATTCACGGAAAAACCCACAGATGACTATGTTGGCAGTTGAAGCAAGGCATTGAAGGGTAATTCAGGACTGCATGAAGCAGCCTGCAGTCTCAGCTGAAACGTTCTGGTGCTCAGCAGCACCTCTCACAAAAGACTATGAAGCACCTATAAGAACTATCCTGGAACTACTCCTGTAGCAGAAATCGTCTTGGATTCAAGTGTTGTTTACACAACTTGAGACAGGCAGGCTGTGCCATCTGCCATAGGCTTTTTCAACTATTTAATTCCTAGTTGGCCAAATTATATTGTTACCTTTTAAGTCCCTGTACTTGTCTCAGCTCTGCTGTAGAGAGGAATTGTGACACCAGAAACACCTAAAAGGTCTTTCTTAGGTAAAGTATGTGGAAATGTATGTTATGAAAAGTCTTAGTAATACCTTTGAAAGATCATTACAATACAGCTTGTTGTGTTGATAATCCATGTACTAATCAGTCCCTAAGTAATTCTTGACACCATAGAGTGTGGCAGCTCTGAAGGGAAATTACCAGCATGTAAGTTACTTCTGCTGGAAACAGACTTAGCATTTAGAATATTTTCATTGCCACTTTCCAGCTCATTAACCTTTTTGTACCAGAAAAAATACTGATATCCAGCCAGGATGAACTCATGAATCATTTAATTTGTTTCAAGTCTGCCCCAATAAGATCAGGAGAAAAACTGAGTGGAGGATCTCAGATGTTTATTTTTTACTATCTTTGGCATAAATATAACGATGATTTTTCTTTAATTTAGTGGTAATTATAGTTTACGTTAATAAAGTGGCCTTACAAATTGAGGTAAAAACTTTACAGAAATACTAAGAGACAGTACTTCCAATTTGCTGATCAAAGAGCAACTCTCCAGAAACATGTAGCAAAGGGGAAAAAGTGGCAAACATCATTTCTGAATGAAAGCATGAGGCATTTTACATTAGCAAAAGGTAATTATTCACACTGGAATTTAGGAAGGACACACCCTCTACTATGTCTGAAAAATATTTCTTCAGACATTCGAGCTCCCATGCATGAGTGGGATGCAGGTGTCTGTTTAACAAAACTGAAAACTCTTCAATAGTACAGTGCTCTCAAGGTCATGTTGGGCTTGTGACAGCGAGAGCAGTGCTGCCAGTTGAATCACTGATACTATTTTTTGTACTACAAATCTGTTCATTGAAACCTCATCAGCTAATTTTACACAGCCCCTGTGTAATTTGTCTCACCATAATGCTCCAGGGATTTGTCCTGGGCAATAAAGGGGAAAGTACACCTGAACAATACCCTCAGTTCAGGTGGTTACAGCCTGGAGCAGGTGTGCAATCTTCAAAGACATGTTCCTGGCTATTATAAAGATTATTCAAGAAAGAACCGATCTGGCAAGTGAAGATGAGGTGAAAGTCAGGGAACCAAGAAACCTGTTCAGTCTTTAACTGGGGAATCACTGTTAAAGTCTGGAGTGAAATGGCATGGAAACTTCCCTTTACAGGTGATTACGTACTCTTCAATAAGCTTTAGGAACTGTGGTATCTAAATCTCCTCACTTCACTTAAATACAGAGGTAAAATAGCTAGCTGTTAAAATTGAAGTGTTGCCTCCTAGGCAGCAGGTGCATGCTCAGCAGCTGGGCTGTTAAGGAACAAAATATTTTCCAGAACTTGCAGTGATAAGGGGTTAAGCACTTGCAGTGTGTGTTTAAGCTCATGTCGTTTGTAACAGATGATGTCCATTCAGTCAACTTAGGCTCAGCCATAGATAGTGTCCTTCCTCGACTCTACTGGCTGTACTTCACAGCAAAGCATTTCTACCTGATGTCTTTTAAAAAGGTAGTAAGTGCCACTGCTTTTGTCTGTTTGCTTGTTTGCAGAGCCCAGTCTAGTCAATGTGCTCTGAGAACATCTGCAGAGTCAAGCTCTAGAAGCAGGACAGACAGATAAGGATGGACCTTAGTGTATGGATTGTGACAGTGCTTTTATGTGAGCTAAATATTCAGACAGAGGTGTTCCTAAGCATGGACCAAAGCAAATCTTTAAGCACCTGAGAAGCTGAGGGCCAAAAGCTTTCAGGAGTAGGTATTAGTATAGAAGAGAATTTCAGAACTGAAACTTTTGGTCAAAATCCCAGCATATAAGCCTCTTTTTTGATCAGAGCATTTAAACCATTTACAAAAGAATCTCTGGTCACTCTAACCTCGCACTTGCTTCCATTAAGCAATACACAATGGTGGCTGGAATGGACAAAGTGTGACACCCAGGTGACACCAGTCATGTCAGGTGAGATGACACGAAAAAATCCCTCCCTCACATCACATACATTGATGCAGAAATAATATCTAGCTGCAGGAAAATGACAGAGTATGCTAGTTGCAGGTTTTGCTTTTACAGCATTGCCACCAAATTGTCAAGTCTCAAGAAAAAAAAAATGAAAAGAAACAAAGGAATCAGTAATCGCTTTTTCTGTAAATAGTGTCAGGATTTGATTAGCTTGAAAGCTGAAGAAAAAATTCTCTAATATTTACAAACCAAATATGTTTATATTGTATGTTAGGAAATATGACCAGATTTCACTTTGCTGATCCTCTATTAAGAAGCATTTAATTTTGAGTCCATAAAGAAATTCACTGAGTTTCAGAATGTGTAAAATACTCAGAATGTTATTCTGCTTTTTCTCAGGAGACTTTTATTCTGCATTTATAGCAAGAATAGACAGAGGAGCTGGACAGAAGTGACTGGAAAATACACTGAATGAGATTTAATTTTATGGGGATTTAGGTACCTAATTCCCATAGGTTTCTTTGAAAACTATTTATTTAATAAATGCATTCAGTAAGTTAGGACCTCTGCATTAATATATTTTAAGACTATGGACCATTAGATCATCTAGCCTGTCCACTTGTATTATACCAGCTATAAAACTTCATCTAGTAACTCCCCCAGTAAGCTCAATAGTTTGTGCTTTGTGAATAAATATCTTTGGGGGAAAAAAAAAACCTTTCTGGAGCTGAAGTCATCCATAGAGAGAAGACCTACAACTTCACTTGATATGTATTCCACTTATTACTCATTCCCATGGCTAAATTATGCCCTTGATTTCTCAACTGAATTTGTGCAGCATCAACATTCAGTCTTCAGCTCTTTTTAGGTCTTTTTCTACAACTTTTTCAACAACTTTTAGACCCTAAGGTCTATCTTGAAGATGTTATGTGCTACTTATTTTTAAATTACCTATTGTCAGGTCATTTCTTGAATAAAACTGTTGATTTATTTAAAAAAAAAAAAAAAAAAAAATTCATGCAAGGAGATTTCAACCTACAAGTTCTTCACAATGTATTCAGAAAAGCCAGTACTTCTTCTTTACATATTTTGCATCAACCTGCTTATCCTCTCTGAATAAGCAACTTCTGAACATGCAAGGGGCACTGAAGATACCTGTGCAAACATCTCTGGAATGACTCTTAGCGAGTGGCTATTCACAGATCTAGTCAAAACATTTTATCTCTATGAACATTCTTGCCAATAAAATGTTCTTAGCTGAGTCAAAAAAAGAAAAAAAAAAAGCACAGAGAAGCACTATGGACACTGTCAAAGTAATACGTGGTATTTGTGTGCATATATTTCACAGACTGTTTAAACAGTCTGCTATTTGCTTAATTTTTCCTGACATTGGCACAGCTGTAGATTTACCATGAACATGAGAAAGTGTGTAGACACACCGTCCAAAGAGCTAACTTGGACTGGAGATACTACTACCACTACCATGCTCTGAAATGAGATATTCTGTGACAGTCCTATCACTTGCTACAGCAGCATACCTTGCTTAATGAGCAAAAAGTTGTACTGTCAAGCAGAGACAGCAGGGTATTCCCCGTGTCTGCTTACTCAGGGGGAATGTCACTACTGGTTTGGTTGCCTCTTTCCCCTTTGTAGCAGTATCTGATACCTTCTTTTTTATTCTTGTACAGGACATCTTACTAGAGTTACTATACCAAAACCCAAGAAACAGGCTAAGGAAATTGCAAAAATACATTGTGAGTATCTCATAATTTCAAAATAGCACGATTCCCAGTTTCAGAGAGAGCTCAAACCATGTGTAAAAACATTTTTAGAAACAAAATTTAAACATGTGACAGTAAAGTATACACTTCTCCTGCAGAAATTCCATTACAACCTGAAAACTAAGTGCAAATTAGAGGATGTGTTGCGTGTATGTTTTCCTCTGTTAAGTTACATTTTTTAGAAAGATATTTTCTGCGTCCACTAGGAACTATCAGAGTTTTAAGTGCTATGGAAAATAATGTGCACAATCGAAGAATTTCAGCCACAGGCTTCTCTAGTTACCTTCTCGAGTGGTCTTTTTAAGTTTCTTCTTGCTCTTTCCCATCCTTAGCTGCCACCTGGCACTCTTCCGTCAGCACTGGAAAAGCAGGCCAAGCTTGCCAATATCATCGTTTGAGTGACAGGCTGTGAAAATTTAAACACTCCACAAAAACATCCTTTTCCTCTGGAAAAATGGAATTTGACATCTCTATATTTCTTGGGGTTCTGATGTAAACTCTGCTCCATGGAGCATAAGGCCATGGGCAGTCATTTAGTCCAGCAGATCTAAAAGGGTTTTATTCATACTTTCAGAAGCAAAAGTAAGTGTTTGTTTTCTTTCTTTTTTTTTTTTCCAGATACTGCTCTGTTGCTTTCCCAAGGCAATTTTAGACTTCTAACTTTCACATGTTGATGAAGCAGTTGTGTTTATGGCTTTCTACTCACATATGATTTATACACAGAACTCCTGGCATTAAAAAAAATATTCACTATTTTTTAACATAAAGATTTGCCTTCAACTGCTAGATACCTGCATTTGTCAATTATAGCTTGTTAACTCAGGTAGGACCTTTCTTGAGATATTTTGGAAAAAATTTTCCATTGGAAAATGTCATTTCTTAATATAAAACCTTTTCTTTTGGCCAAAATATATCAAGTACAAGAAAACATTTGCAAAAGTGATATTGATCAGATCCAGAATGAAGTTTCGTATCAAAAATCAGGAAGTCTGTTGCCGAATTTTTACATCACATGGAAGAAGGTAGAAGAACTGTATCCAAAAGCCCTGGTTTGTTTGGTTCAGAACAAAACCTTGAGGACAAATTTCCCACCTCAGCATCCTATGCTTTAAACTAGGAAGTACCTTCTGACTTTTCTCATAGAAATTTTTCCCCAACTTATTTTAACATAATTTTTATACAAAATGAAAACAAGTTTTCAAAATCTTTGCTTTTTTTTTTTGAAAGAATAACTGTCCTCTGGACAATTCCAGTTTAAAAAAAAAAAAAAAATTCAGCAACCCAAAAAGGTGGCCTTGCACAGGTTAGTTCTGTACTCCAACAAGAATTGACTGCACCTACTGCACATTGCAGTAAACCAAAAGCCCCTTCCCTTTCCTGTGTTTTGCAGTGGAATTGCTCTTTCATCTTAGTTATTAAATACATTAAAGCCAGAAAGTCACATCACTCACTAAAAGATGAGGACTCCTATTTCTCACAAGTGATTTTTAGGAGAGTATGTTGGGATTTGTACAATATCTGCCGCTCAAAAGTCACTCTTACTATGAAAAATTCCATTGGAATTCACGGTACAGTCTTACCTGAAAAAGAAAAAAAAAAAAAAAAAAAATCACATTTTCTAATCCCAGCATCTCCTCAATATCTTTGGTTCTTTTAAAACCAAAGGCTCTCTCAAATCCTATGGTATAGGCTTCTCTCTTGACATCTCCCTCATAAATTCACAGCACCACCACTGAGTTCAAGGATTCAGTGTAACCTGCCTGGATTCAACGAAATCAGCCTAGACCTATACTGGTGAAATATAACCAAATTTTTCTTTAACTGTGATTAAAGGCTATAGTGACATTGAGCACATTGCTTCTCCTTCTTCCATTGACTTCAATCCCTTTGAAAACTGTATGCATCTGCCAGTAGTTTTAATAGATCTAGTTTGAACAAACTGTTCAGGTTAATGGGAGGGGAAAAAAAGGTAAAAAAAAAAAAAAAAATTAAAAAAAGATACAGACACTGAGTTCAGGAACACCAATATAAATTAGTCCAGAATAACTCAGGGCAAAGACCAACCATGTGCATTCCCTAGGTGTTAAGTACCTATTTCCATGAAACACTTAACTTCCAAACAGCTCAGAATTAGGTGCTACTTTACAGACTTTCTCCAAAGTAATGTCAGTGTTGTGGGAGTCCAATATTTTCATTACAGTAAAGAACTGTTGAGGGAATAGGGGAGTCACTCCAAAATCACTGAATCCAAGGACAGCTTTTCTCCTGGCTCCCATGAGTACTGGGCACAGCCCATCTCCCTGCAGGTATGTGCACCTTGAAGAGAAAGTGCCGTACTACCCCTTCTGCATGAAGTGCATCTATTCTTCCTTTTTGGCAATTAGTGCAAAGGTTGGGGCAGTTGCCCTGGTGCTGGCTGGACTAGTTTAATAAGAGCCTGCAGTGTTTATTAGCCGAGAGAAACAGTTATGTCTCCAGCATTCCCAGGGGTTTGTTTTGCCAGGAATTCCTGTTCACACAACGGATTTCAACATTCCTCTTTTAAGACGGGAACAAACAACTGAACCTAGTGAGAGTACCCTTTGTCAGAGCTTGGTAGTGCTTTTCTAATAAAACACAGATGATTTATAATATGTTCACATGGGAGACATATTTGGCATATAAAGCAGTTGCAGCACAAGATTCTTGGGTGCCAGAAAGAGGTTTCTTGTGATTTCACAACAAAGATCTTCTGTTACTGCTCAGAACAGTCAGGGAACTTTTCTTTGCAGCACTAAAACAGTAAGATATTCTCACTGGTTAGCAGCCACAAGCTATTTCTTGGGATGTACAACAAACCCACAATAACTTCAATCGTTCTGCCACAAGACAAATCCCCGAGAATTGTCAGCCAGTCGAAGAGCAACAGGGGACCAATAGCTACATCCATGTTATGGCTGAACTAATTCATTTGTGTATCACTGGTTCTATATGCAAGAGTTGGGAGCAGATTTTGGGAGCCAAAAAGTCTTACCTACCCAGTGGAGGCACTGCTAGGACAGGGGTGGCTGCTGTAGCGTTGCCATTCTCCCAGGAGGGCACAGCTTCCAGCATTACCGAATTTGCCTGGGCAAAGACTGCCTAGGCAAGGCATTAGGCACTCTTTTTCTGTCCCAGTCTTACTTTTAGCTCTCCACTAGTTGACTCAACAGTTACAGGTATTTTTAAGTCTCTCTACCCTTGCACCATGCAGATTGACTACAGAGCCAACAGCCTACGTCCAACCAGCCGCATTCAGTGAACCAGGTCAGGTGGAGGAGCAACCATCACAAAAGATGGGTAGGAAGAGGCAATCCTCAAACAAATATGCACTAAAAAGGACCTAGAAGAAGCCTTACTTCTTCATTCTCTTCCTTTTTGCCAGACTTTCAATGTTACAGCAATAGTTCCCCCCCTCTCTTTTTTATGTATTTAACTCTTTCAATATCCTGATAGAACTGCATCAGGAAAGCAAATTGCTGAGGCCCAGAAATCAAGCTGAGCATCCAGGTGAAGGGATAATTCTATAGGTTATTTATGCAATTGCCCCCCCATAACAAAGACTGCTAGAATGAATAATTACAAAAAAGATATGTTTGACTTCACTGAGGTCTCGGTCATTTTTACTTTATGGCTTACCTTTTCTTTAATCACTAGAGCTTTGTAACAACACACAATGTCACCAATAAGAGTAGATCTGTAAAACTGGAAAAACCATGGATCAGCCATCCCCAATACCAAAATCTGTTTGAAATGAGCTTGAGGGAAAACACTTGTAATGCAGACCACAGTCACATTTCTTAAGTGAAACACAGACTAACAGAATAAGTGACTTTATGACAGACAAGAATCCATGCTGACAAAATTACTTTTGCAATGTTCACCCAAGAGAATGGGAAAAAAAACCCCCAGTCCTGTGGGATAAAGATCATTGATCATTTTAGCAAGCTTCATAAGCTGTGTGTTTCATATGCTATTTTTTACTCCTTCCTCTATATATATACACAAAACACACACAGCAAAAATAAAGCTTTTCCAGTTTTCTGAGGAACAATAGACAGGCCATACATTTTAAATATGAAATATATTTTTAAATTGTATTCAATTCTGTTGACTACAGGGCTGAATATACTTCGCATAGCATTTCAAAGCATGGCAAGAAACCATCAGAAGCAAGCCAATTACAAAAAAATGTAATATAGATTAAATCAGACTAACAAGGAAATAATTTATTACAGTCCATTTAAACTCTAATTACATCAAAACTTTGTCCTTTGTTACTTATCAGTACTCAAATGGGAAGCAGTTAGTTTTGCTGTACACAACAAAGCTGCAGTGAAAGAAAACATCAGTCCACGTAATAATTCATACTATTTCCTCTTTCACCTAGAAAAGGAGTATTTAAACATGGCAGAATGACAGTTCAGCAGGCTCAAATGAGCCCACATCATTCATTTATTGCCCTGAGATAAATCACACATCCTTCAGCTAATCAGGTTTTAGTAAAAGCCCCACATTCATCGAATTACATGTATGAAGCACGCAGAATACGTGGCCTTCTATTTATAATATACACAACAGCTAAAAATGGTTCTATGCCAGCAATTGCAAAAGTAAATCATTGTGCTCTACCAGTTTGCCTCAGGCACCACCTCCTTATCACCTGTCATAGACACTCGTAATGTCTTAGCCAAGTGACAAGTAAAAGTAAGAAGTAGGACTGACACCCAAATATTTCAGCTAAGGTCTTAATTCCAAAATTTCCCATTAAAAAATAAGAGAAGCCCAACAAAGACTGACCAGAGAATAAGGACTTTACCCAACCGAACTTCAGAATAAGCACTTTATACAAATGAATTCCCTGCGAGATTTCATACCAACTGTACATTGTCTTTCAGGGGGAAAAATGGAAATAAAAGCTACATATTGTGTCCAGATTAGAACACAGCTCTAAGCTGTTGAGTCTATTGCCAAATGCCTTCAAATCTGAGCTATCAGAAAAACAGAGGAAGCATTTCATGAGAAATTTAGAAGCTGCTACTTCACAGACCAGTTTATTTCTTTGTTATTCACTTTAAACAAAGTTTTTCCATGCTCCTTTTTTTATAAACCTAAGAAACATTCTCGAGTAAGTCTGTCATAGTATTTATTTGAAAACCAGTGTTTTAAGACAATAATGGGAAGGCAGCAAGGGTAATAAAGTTTTGCTATAACTATAATGGTAAATTTTGAGGTAAGAATTGTATATTTGAAAAAGACATATTCCTGTTGATAACTTCTCTTGTAAGACAAGGTGTCCGATTCTATTGCTCATTTTTAATGAACCCTGAAGCTAAAGTAGTTTTCTACCTCACCATTTTAGCCATGAGTACTGATAGCTGGTGCAAGTGCCTCTGAATGTCTGATGCAATAATTGTCACAGGTATTAATCACCTTTGAACCTTGAATGTGTTTAATAGGAATGGCTCTTTGCTGAGTTATTTCAAACACAGACTAGACTGTGGAAGGTTTTAAACATCTGTCATGCTAGCAAAATTCTAGGACACTTCCATGTCTGTCATGCTGCAACTACTGAATTTCATCTCAGTTTGCTGTGGAGCTTCTCCAACTTTGGCTGAAAGTTATTCTGAAGAACATTCATTTGGCTTAAAAAATTTACTCAGTGGCACTTAAATTTGCATCTGTTAACATTCTCAGTGTGCTGAGTGCCATTCCTAAAATACCGCAAAATAATAAATTCATAGGAGAATCTTGGGGATTTCAGAGACCTAAATTTTAGATGATCTTCTACACTGTGAAATGCAGACTGTTCAAATTAGCCACCTCAGCATGAGGACAGTTAAGTGCCCAACAACTGGGGGCTCAAAATTCCTTGAACAGGGATTTAGATTGTCAGTGTGGTAGATATCACTGAAAGAGAGGGTAATTTAAGCTGCATTTCTTGTTAGTATCCTAATGTTCTCAGAGATTCACAACACTAAGCTCTTTCTTTCAAATGCCAGGAACCCGTCAAGTTGTTTCAAAAACAAGAGGAGCTGATAGTCAATAGTTCAGCACTGGGATTACTCACCAGGAGTGCAGGAGCAGAATGCTGCAAACTGAGCTCAGCAGCATCCCAGCATGGGGAATTTCTCATTCATGCTTTTCAGAGGTATTCCACTTCACCCAGTACACAAGCTAAAGACTTGCCAGAGAGGCAGAGATGCAGTGATGACTTCTGTAGATACCTTCCTTTTTTAAAATGCTGACCTCTCACAGGTGAACCCTATACCCTCTACAATTGACCATTGCAAGCCAGCTAGCCCTCCTTCATCATCACAAATGGAAATAATATATATTTTCTTCATTTGCGCCTTTCCCCTTCCTGCCTCTACCCTCCAGATATTCCCCATCACTTTGGAAAATACCGATTTAGTGATTAGAACATTAATTGGCACAGAGGCAGGAGGCCAGCTCACGCACCTCCAAGTGATTATCCTGAACTGAAAGCAATAGGCTCATGTGTATTTTAATTTTCTTGTTCTAGGCCAATGCACTGTTAATTATTTCATGCCTGAGCACATCTGTTCGCTTGGGACTTCCAGGTAAAGTAGGTGAATATTTTGTGAACTTTGGCAGGGCTTAGGGCTTATTCACCTGCCAAGTATCTCAATGCTGTGAAGACTTCGGTGGCTATAGCAATGCACCAACAGCTTTCCCAGATGAAAGCTGATGCAGAAGTTGTTTTAGGCACCTGCAAGGTTAGGCACAAATTTTGTTCATGACAGTGGGTGTCTACAAAATTAACTAGCTGCCCTGTCAATCCAGCTCCCAATATCTCAATCAAGTCCTTACAAATGAGACAGTAGGACACTGCTATTGCAATTTGTGCACGTGAAAGGTTCAGCTTCATTTAAATACTCAAACATAACTGAGGAATGTTATTGTTCTTCTTTTTCCCTGAAGATCCACATGATCACATTCTTCATCTGCATAATTTGCCTGCATTTCCCCACTGACTGACGCAGGAGCTGTCCTTACCAGAAGCGTGCTCCTCGGAGCTGGTTTGCGCTGTTTGGCAGTGATTGAGATGTCTGGAATAAGAAAAAAGACTCTGGCAGCAATACAATACTCATGACATGTTCCGTCTTCAGAACTTTTCCCCCCAAAGTCTCATGGTGAACGATGCAATTAAAATTTTGGAATTGCAGGGGTGGTGATTGAGTGCTCAAATTCTCCTTTTCTCTGGCAGCTACTCAACTCCTTTGTCTAATTATGGCAGGAACCAAATGAATTGCAAGTGAAATAAATTTTCCCCAGAGCATTTCCATTTTATCAATACATGCTTCAGGTTCTGAGAACACATTAGCAGCATTGTGTCTTTCACGGACATTATTTCAAATTATTATTTTCTTCTGAAAAAAGAGAACTATCTAATAAGAAGCACAAAAGAAAGTGGCCTTGAACACAGTGTTCCTACCTCTTGAAAATAAAAATTCAGCAAAATCAACTGAGTTGTGTTTACAGCACTGCAAAACTATTGGATATTTACTTTACACTTTTAATAAATATTTTTGTGATACAACTCACACTCACTGTTATTTTTCATTGTTTTGAAAACAGTTTAAATTGAATTTTTTGACAAAATATGTCTAATTTCATAAACATTGAAGAATACCACAATCATTTTCACAAGTTGGTAGTTTATTTTTGTAACATCATCTATATTTTTTTTCAGAATTTGTAAGAATGATGTTTGTGTACATTTAGTGTGCCCACAGACAGGTACAGGAGGAGCTGGCATTGAAACCTCACTGTAAGTTCTGTTGAAAAGCATTTGAAATGAATTAGACTTAGTCATGCATCAAAAGATAACAGTCTTAGGTGCTCTGCTGAACAGAAAGGGGGTATTGCCATGCATACACATGACTAAATTCAGTGGACCTGGAGGAAAAGCAACACATACAGATTACTCAGAGTATCAGCATACACAGAAAGAAGTGGCTTCCTGGGTCATCAAATTCAGTCCACCACGGTTAATTACTTATAATATAACCTGTTATAAACCTTCAAACATCCATCTTAAAGTGATTTAGGATTTTTTTCCACAGTATCTATTAAAAAGGTGTTCTGTAATTTCTCTGCAATGATGATAAGAAACCTTCTTATAATTTCCAAAATAAACACATGATGGCAAATTAAATTCTGTTAGGTTTTGTGCCAATATGTCCTCTTTTTTAAATCACTTCTCCTCTTGTTTTTTCCTCCTAAACATGTTATCAAGAACAGCTTTATAATTTCTGGTATCCTATGCCAAGGAAATGAAGTTAGATAGTTAACTAATGTACTTAGTAACTGATTAGATAGTAACTAATGACAGTTACTCTATTCCTCAGAGTTCTCTAGCAGTCCCTCCCAGTATTTGTTCCAGTTTAGAGCATATATCCCAGTATGAAAAGAAGAGTATACAGGATTATAGATGTAATCTCCAAGGCCTCATACGCCGAATACTAGACATGCTCTACCTGATATTTTGTAGCATCAAATCTCTTTTTGTGTCCATAGGACATTAAAAAATTACCTCCATCCATTTAACAACTAATACAGCAAGGTTCTTCTTCTCTGTCTTCTGTTACTCAGGAGCCCTCAGTTTATATCACAAACTGCTATCCAAATACCTTGTCTCACAATGCTGGTCTTCATCTCTCCAGTCTTTACCATCACCAATATTCCAGTCCTGTTTGTGACTTAGATGCGTTCCTGAACATCAACAAGTTTAATTAAACTTGGTACCAGCTTCACTTTTGCATTGCATAAATTAGCACCAAAAATGAACTTCAAGGAACTCCATGAACCTAACAGTTCCTCAGTGTCACATTTCATTGCCCTTCTTGTTTGTTAGCTAATCTGCATCTCCGTGCTGTCCTTAATCATTTATTTCTTCTTATTATATGGAGTTAAGGTTAGGTTCAGATCAGCATTTCTGTAAAGCAGAAAATCAGTTTTACCAAGGATACTTATCAGCTTAACCTGGTAAATCCATAATGCATTTTATCTCAATTTTTTTCATTTATATTCATATCCTTAAAGATTCTTTCATTTAAACTGTAACCTGTATTTACTGAGTTTAGACTAATGGGTCTGTAGTGTCTTGATGTCTTCCTTACCTTGCTTTTAACACAAATGCTCTATTTGTTACGCTTCAGTCATATAATATCAATTTAAATAAATGACTAGAGTTATCTAAAACCCTTGCAGCCTGACTTGTGGTTTCATGCGCTAAATCTTTCAGTCTTCTAGGATGGAGATATCTGCTCACCACTTCCCTGTTTAAGTGCTTTAAGCTCTGCACCT
The DNA here is from genome assembly GCF_965183815.1 of Platalea leucorodia. NCBI lineage: Eukaryota > Metazoa > Chordata > Aves > Pelecaniformes > Threskiornithidae > Platalea > Platalea leucorodia. The sequence goes on along the minus strand of NC_138828.1, from coordinate 71,170,091 downwards.
TAGTTCTTCCTAAAAGTTTTTATTTCCATCTCGTGTTTCCAACAGCCATTCTGCCTTTGCACTGTTTCCATCATCATCTTTACTTTGAGGCAGAATTTCTTCACTTCTGGCAACAGCATTAGGTTCTTTTCAATCTTGACTCCCTCTTCATTGTTGAGTTGTCCCACTTCTTTTCTTGTTCTCTTTTTACCTCAGTGGATAAAGGATCTCTGGATGCTCATGTTCATATCCTGGAAAGTCTAAATAAGCTTTTGTTTGGTTTTTTCTTTTAACGGTTCTTGTAGCCCAATACTTCCTGATCCCAAAGACTTTCTTTGCTAATAAGCTCTATTCCCCTTTGTTCTCTGGCTCACTATCATTTGAATTATTTTAATGCTTAGCAATTATTCATTTGTCTTAGTTCTTCCTACTGGAATATTAAAGCAAATGGCATTATTGAAGTTTCTGACCTGAAAATGAAACTTTAAATAATGTAATATTGTATTGAAAGAGTTCTAAAAAGCTTACATGGGCAGCAATAGTCTTTCAATAGAAATTCTACCACAGTATGTTTCCTTAAAAGATAGCCAAAGGCAGAAGGGATAGACAAGACTTCCAAATTTTGTGTATAAAGCTGGATTTGAAATTTTGGTGTGGCCTGCATGTGGGCTGTTTTGGAGGCTGTATTCCTAATAAGGATGAACAGGTTGCATAAACAGATATTTCGGTTAAATTATGAAAAAATATGTATGACATGCACTTTCTTTATATTCATGATAAGTCTTGGAGGTCTCTACATCAGCACACAAATGAATACTGTCAATATATTTTCTCTTGTGTTAGTCCTTAACAGCTTTGCTTTGCCAGAAATATGCTATAGTCTATACAGAAGAAGCCTGGGTCTTATATTCCCAACCACAGCTGCTTGTTGCAATTCAGAACAACAAGAGGTTAATAATGTGTGAGTAGTGAGGTCTTTTTCTTGAATATTAACTATAACAAGTTTTCTACACTCTATTTTACAAGAGTTAAGCAAAGATTCATTTAGCTATGTCACACAAAAAGTGGTGGGAGAGTATTGAATTAAAAAGTATTTTTTGCAAATAAGTCAGTGCTAGAATAATTCTAGCCTTCGGCTGGGGCTGCACGGCTAGAAGGCGCGTCCCCTGGGTGGTGGATAGGGGATCTCTCTCTGGAGGGTGCACCGGATAAAATTGAAGAAGGTGCCGCGAACCAACGCAGCCTAAGGGAAGGCCACCCTGACAGAAAAACCACTGGCCCTCCAAGTCATGGGGGTTGGGCAGGAGGCCAACTACCTCCTCCCGGGGAAAAAAAAAAAAAAAAAAAAAAAAAAAGTTGTAGAAACGACGAGCATCAGAAATGGCGGGGATGGAGAAAATCAGTAACGAAGTGAGGAGGAGGAGATGGAACTGGATCGGTCGTGTCCTGAGGAAAAAAACGACAGAAGACTGCACTGTGGCCCTTGGGTGGACTCCAGAGGGAAGAAGAAAGCGGGGTCGTCCAAAAACGACCTGGCGTCGGATGGTGGAGGTTGAGAAGCGGCACGGCACACAGCCGCAGACCGATCGAAGTGGAAGAACGATGTTCGCGCCTTGTGTGCCTCCTGGCACTGAGAGAATTCAGATCAGTTCAGTTCAGAATAATTCTAGAGACATAGAGGAAATTACTTTTTTATTTTCTCCTTTTTCTTTGTTTTCATAAGAAACTTTTTACTTAAGGTAACAATCTGACGTGGGCCGTACATGCATAAATTGCATGTTATTGACCAGTCTGTGATCTTTTCAGATTAGATAAAAGGAATGATATGCAAGGATTTTATCAAATGTCAAGAAACAAATAACATTCTTGTTCATTATTAATATTTTCCAAAACAAGACAGATTATTTCTGAATCAATAACCATGTTTGCAATAAAAAGATGATAACTTGAGAGCTCTGTGCCTCATTCTACTCTGATTCACATAAATAGGCTTAAATTAAATTGGGATTAATAGCAGAAATCAATGTGCTAATGACATGAATTAGTGTCATAGTGCTTCATAACTGTGAAAAGTATTTAAAATGCGTGATATTTGTTATTTATTGCATATAATTTGTAAAGTCCATATCTTAACGTTTAGATATATGCTTACATACATAAACACACTAACTTCAGTAGAACTGTATTGAAGTAAGCATCTAAATACCATTTTCCAGACTGTCTAATACAGAAACGGTACTGCTTCTTTCATCTACTGAATGCAGATATAGAAACAGAAGAGATACATGATGATGTAATCTAAATTTTGAAAAGGAAGTATTTGGATCAACATTTTCTATTATTATATTGATGCTGTCAGCACAAGATTATTTTACAGCATTCTGATTCCTTTTTTTAAGTGGATTTCACTTATTTTCAAAAGGTTGAGTCGTTGAATGTATGAAAGACATTCAGAATATTTTTTACAAATCTACAGCTGACATTCTGATCCTCTTTTCCATTGACAGTCATTATAATCTTAAAAAAAAATAAAAAGAAACATGCTCTTTTCATGTTTTTAAAGCAAATTACAAACCAGTCATTTTATGCTCTTACTGCTGGATTATGGGATACAAACTGCCAACAAATGTTGTGGGTATGTCAAGAAGCTCTTTCCTGGATTCTCTGAAATAGCAAGAAGTTAGTGCCATCTATAGACAGAATTTATTATTGAAAAATAATAGGAAAAATAATATAGGCTCGTCAAACCGATCATATCAAGCAAAGCAAAGGTCATTCTACAATATAAAAATGAGTAGGAAAATGCCTCAGATATGCTCATTCTTTCCCACTTTTTCTAGGAAACAATTTAGCACAAATGAAGAGTTTAACCTATAACAGAGCAATTTAATATTCCTTTCAGTAATCCTGAGAACTCACTTTAGTACACCCTTGTTTAAAGTAACCCAGCAGTGGTCATTGGTTTAATACACTGCATAATAAACACCATTACCGAGTCATTTCACTTTTTATTGTTTCACTTCTCAACTGAGCTGCCTTCAATAGTTATTATAATGACTATCACCACTGGCAAATCTAATCTTGCAAAGTTTAACCACCAAAGTCACTTTAATTATGTGAATAAGCCAATTAACTTCAGAAGTTATTCACATGCTTTGTCTTGCAGGAACATGCTCATAGATTATAAAATTGACTGTTGTATGCATCTTGTTTCCTTTAACTGCAAAGCTTCTGTCCTGGTTTACCATGACACTTAAAAATCATATATATTTAATGTAAAAAAATAGTGTTACAAAATAAATAAAAAGGTATGCTGGTAACTAAAAATCCACATAAGTACTTGATGAGAATTAAAAAATTACTAGTAGAGTGGTACTTTGTAAACCGTATTAAATACCCAAATCTGTTTTTTAGGTGGTCTAAATGCATGCATAAATCTGTCTTCTCTTAGTTTCATCTCAGTAAAAAAAAAGGTTTACGAGTCCTATACAGCTTTCCAAGAAACACCCTTTTGGCTTTTTAATTAAATTAGGTTTCAAATCAAAAACAATGCCATAGTGCCAGAAATAAAACTGGGATACAATTTGTTGAAGTTATACACAGGAAAAAACATTGCTGTTATTGACCCTAAAGGATCAATATTGTCATTATTGTCAAAGGACCAGCCCCTCCAAGCCCTTTTGAGCAACTTCCTTTCATTAAATCTTTATTTCTGTCCTGAGAGTGAAGAGGAGCGTGGGGCTGCAAACACCTGGTAGAGGATTCTGCGCTCACATCAGAGATGTGCAGAGCAGCAACAGGGCAAGCAGGAACCCAGTATGCAAAGTGTTTTGTGGTGTTTGGAAAGCAATAACTGCGAGCTCCCTACCTACATAAAATACATCACAATAAATATCTACATGTCTTGTTTGGAGTTGAAAGGCTAACAGATTCAGTTAGAAAACTGCATATTTTAAGTGGAAGAAGAAAATATCTTGAAGTAATAAAAAATAGAGACTTGCTTTTTAAAAAGTTACCATGTAATTGGCACTACTATGCCAAAGTTGTATGGTACTGCTGAATTAACTTTGGCACCTTCAAAGGGCATGCCTGTATATTAGTGCATTCAATTCCATAGTTGGTCTCTTAGCAGCATTTCAATGCTGCATTGAATACATACACCCATACACATACGGATATAAATATATATAAAATGTCAGGAATAAAATTGCTTTGAAATGTCTGTATTTTTGCTGCTATAACAAAAATGAGTATGCAAGTAAAATATGAAGCATTACAGCACACATTGAAATTCTTCAGTAAAGGCAAAATAATTTCACAAGGAGTTTTCTTTCTGTCCAGTTCAGCACAATTGCAACTTGTGGTGAAGGGTTTCTAAAAGGAATTACGTTGCTTGAATTTGTTTGAATGTCAAGCTTATATATTCTCTCTCTCTCTCTCTCTCTCCCCCCTTCCATTTCTTCCAAGTGCCTAGACAAATTTCATTCTTTACTAACCTAACCAAAAGGCAGATTTTTCTATAAAAGTATTAGGCTTTGAATTTTCTTCATCTTATGCTAGTCAAAGAAAATGTCACACTGTCTCCTTGGATGTTAGCAAAGGCATGTGCTGCAGAGCCATACATCTATTGTGACAAAGCTCAGCAAGTCGGAGATTAGCAAAGAAGGATGAGTAAGGAAGTAACTACAGTTTAAGTTAAAGGTAGTGCCAAAAAGAAACAGAATCTTCTTAGAATCTGAATATTTTATTTAATATTATTTTTGTCCAAAGTTTTTATGATGTTCACCTGCATCTGCACCTTCTTTTTGGTAATCTCATGAGCAACCTTTATTTTCCAGCTGCTTCAGAAAATACGTCTTAAAGAAACCAGTGCACTTGAAATTAAGAGGCCTAGGTGGAATTTGGGGCAGCCTGATGAGCAAATTAAAATAATGGACAGCGCTTGATATACTTGTTGCTTCCAGGCAAAGAAATGACTGTTTTACCCCTCACTCAGCAGTTCTGTTTAAGGAAAATTTGGAAAAAAAATAACAGAAGTCCTGGGGCTTTTACAACCCTTCTGCCTCAGAATAATAAATCAAAAGATAAACCAAATACTACCTGGATGGTTTAGACAACTGGTTCTATACATTTCATTTGCCTCTTCTTTATTCAAGCCTGGGAGATTCACAGATAAATAATATTTGTCAAAGAATTTTCACATATTTTTCTCAGATCTAAAAATCTGAAACTGATATAAGTTACTTCCGCCCCCTTCTTTTTCAGGTACAGCATTGATTCCCAATGAGAGTACAGCTCAACAATGTTTACTTTCATTTCCTTTCAAATGAAAAATGATAAATAGATAACTTTTTGGTATGATTTTATTAAAAAATATTATTATTACTCATAATTATTTATTTACAAAGAAACAAATTGTCAAATTACACATGTGGGATCTGGAAGAAAAGGAAGAATGTGGGGCTTATCAGTTTTTAAACGGCTCAATTAAGTAAAATTACAGCTTGACTTTGGGCTGCTTTATGAAGTCTAAAAACACGGAACTGAAGACCTTGATCCAACATTTGTTGAGGCTAATAAGAGTCTTTTCATTACCACTTTGGGCATGAGATCAGGCCACAAAGTATCACGTGTTTCTTATGTAGAGTTCTAAAGTGAGTCAGTAAGAAAAATATCTAGTTTTCTCATATTTAGGAGGCCTTTTCTAAGAACACAGTCACTTGGAACACAATGAATAGCAGGAGAGCCAAGATGAACACAGAAGAGGATAAATCCCAAATGAACCAGCTTCTGGATGACAGCTACGAAAAAACATTCAGAAAAACAAAGCAGTAAAATTTTTTCGGCCATAGTTCAAATATATTATAAATTACAATTGAATTTATGGTTTTTTAAACAGAAGTTGTAACAAACAGACCACTCAACACCTTGTTGGCAATTGGGCCATCAAAGATAAACATGAAGATAATTCAGTAATGTATACCTATAATAAATATCATCATGGGACAAAGATTTCCTTTCAGCACCACTTGAATTACATTAACTAGGTTTGAATATTTCCCCATAAATTCCTTGCAGACCAGTAAAGCCAAAGCTTGTACCCTCCTAAATAATATGCTTTATAGCATCTCTCTTGCCCTATAAAACCAATTTCAGATCTATTTGGATATGTATGTGTATAAGTAACAATGTTAAATGAGGGAAAAATAAATTGATTAAGATATCAAAAAAAAAAAAAGCTAGGGAACTCATTCAGTGAAGAAATTGAATATACCCAAATTTCAGTGTTTTAGAGGAGTTAGAGCAAAGGGCTTTTTTTTTTAAAGGAAAAAATGAACCAGTTTTGAAAGACTCCGATATTTCCCTGCTGCGGTCTGGAGTTCTTGCAATGTAAGTTTATTGACTCTTGTGCTGTTTTGAATTTGTATGAGGCCATTTATATCATTTATGAAATCTCATATATTACTGTGAAGCACATAATGTGGTTATGTAAAATGTGGTTTAGTCGCCAAGAAAAATAGAGCAGAAAAAAACCAAAAAACCTTGGTGTCTTTGGGAGATTTTAGTATGCACTGAGCTTTAGAGGATGAATATGAAGCCAAATCCAACCTGAATGTTTTGGGTTTGCCCTGAGGCCTAGAAAGAACTTTTTTTCTTTATGTACTCTGCCTCCACTTGGAGATAGATGCTTACAGAATATTGAGAAGCTATACGAAAAAAAGAAGAAGTCATCAACTACAGTCTTGTCCTACTTCAAAAACACAGACTAGTTATTTTTACTGTCAATCTATGAAAACTTTGGTTCTTTCTTACCAGAAAGTAAGGGAATTGATAGAGAGAACAGTATAATGTGAAATAATGTATTACTGGATACGTGCTTTCCCATGGAAATGGATTCAGTCTTCTTTTACAGCAAATGCTGTAGACTTTACTCAAGACAAAAATATCCTACTTTCAGGCTCTGTAAATTTATGTAAAGGGAAGTTTGAGAGAATTTGAAAAGGCAAAGTGATGGAGAGAGATTAAGGATTATTCTGTATCCCTTATGTGAAAGAGCTTTGCTGGAGTTGCAGGAAGGAAAGCAAATCTGTCTGGAGGTATTATATTATCTAGAGGTAAATTGGATGTTAACTGGGTCAAACTCCACACAGCTATAACTCTGCTGTAAGAGAATTCAGGCCAGTGTGCCAGTGCAGCAGCGACTCTAAGTGACTGATTCTTTCACCCGTACCAGAGAACAGCAGCTCACCTGTGGGGCACAAGAAATGAGACCCTACAAAGAAATTTCCTGATCAGTCCACTTGAAAATGAAAAAAATGGAGTAGCTAACCAATTTCCAATGCAAATAATTAAAATACTGTTCAGTGTTGTAGAACTCTGTGAGAAGGAAACCATCTACAGGAATGTTAATAATTACTGATGCTGCTCACAAAAGTACAGCTAGAGTAGCAATTCATTTCTCAGTTTACAGATGAAGAAAATAGTACATGTGATGACCAATAGTAGGAGAGGACATTTTTCAAGACAGAAGATAAAACATCAATACCTATCAGAAAAAATATTATGCTCAGGGGCTTATTGAAGTGAGTGGAAATAACTATTTTTCTACTTTTATTATATAAGCATATTGCATTTTTTATAATATTATTGTTTTGATGTGCAGATGACAGCATTGAGCCTCCCAAAGATTGCCTCCCATTTGCTCTTCTTCATAATACACCATGAAATGGTTTATGTTTTAAAGATCATCCATGTTCTGGACAGTGCATATCACTGCCATTCAGAAGGGCACAGTCTGCAGCACTGGCAGGACCAAACCCAGGACCGACGGAAAGTCCTCGGCCAAGTTTATCAGAGGTAAATACTCCACTGGGTTTGGCTGCTGAGCTCAGTTCTGCTGCTGGAAATTGAGAATAATCCTACCAAAGATAATCTTTTGTAATGCAATGTTATCAAACCAAAGTAGATTCATAATTACTTTGGAGAAGCCATCTCATGAGGAAAAAAGATGAGGGAGACTCAGTTAGCTGTAATGTCTTTTGTTATCACAAGACAGTAATTTTTTCCCATGACAGAGAAGACTCCTTAGGAAAATGGAACGTGATAAACAATTTAGGGCTAAGTCAAAAGATGAGTACTCTGTAAGTCAAAAGATGAATAATCTCTTTGCAAGTCATGTAATTACTGTTTTGAAGTTATCATTAAGTTCAAGATTGTGAATTAAACAGAGAAAGAGGGATGTCCTTTCAATGATTAATTATGCCTAGTTTAAATGACCCAGCATCTGTATCAAATGATTTACCAAATTTCTAGTGTGTTGAAGATGATAGACTGAAAACAAAACCCATAGTCATACACAAACACTGTATTGCAACACTAGATGAGAGATGGGTCAATCTGACTAATGTCAGTTAACTAAAGACAAATCTCACTATACATGAAAGGTTGCAACTTTCTGTCTAGCACTTTGCAGGAGTATCAATACCGTACTCTGAATTATTTTGATTCTACTCCGAGAATAAAAACAAACATGTTAAAACTTAGCTCTCTAAGCATCAATAACCAAACCCATACTTTTTTATTCACGTGCTAGCAGGGTTGATTATTAAAGCTACTGAGCTCTGTAGCTCATCTGGAAAACCAACAGAAGGCAGAGTTGCTCTCTGTTTCTGCAAGTAAGTTTTATTTAGGCCATTTATGTAATCATTTAGGGATCCGCTTCAACACTCAAATATGGACACTTAGGCTGTATCTACTATTGACGGCATCATTCTCACATAAAAGGGAATTCACCATGTATTCCAAAGAACCTAACCTACACATCTACCTGAGTGAAGGCAGGGACGCTCCCTTTTACATCTCAGATACCGGATGAATTCTTGATTCAGCAGCACCAATGCAATTTCCCCCTCCTCTCTTCTCAGCAGTCTCTCAGCTATTTTGTCCCTCCCTGTTCTGCTCCAGGCAGTCAGCTATTTTGTTTATGGCTGCAGCAGTCCCTGGCTGTCTTGCTTTACACTAGTAAGTGCCTTGTCTGGTTTATATGTATTTTCAATGCTCCTAAAGAACTTGATGAAGGACAGATAGCAAAAGAGGCCAGACCATCAGTCACTGTAAACTGGATAGCTCTGTGGATTTGAGTGAATTAAAACCAAACTATACTGATTCACAAAATATGTTTTTCGTGCTGGGACACAGTGCTTTGAAATTCTGTTGTGGCTGCACAGACTCTCCATTTTCTGGATGTCTGTTTAAAAAACAGACATTTCTGTTTGCTGTGCATATTCATTTCAATATGTATTTGAAGCCAAAGAGATCATCTGGATCCACAAATAAAATGCCTGCAGTCATTCATGCCCACTCACAAATACTATTGGGGTGACCAGAGGTGGAACCTATAATTTAGCTGTCAGGTTTTGTTAATGGGTCCATAAAGTAAAAATTATAGGCTGACAGCATCCTCTGTTGGGAAACTTGCCATTGAGATATTCTGAGGTCTCTTAAATAAAAACTGTCTGAGTGAAAAAAGTGCTGTTAATACAGTTGGGTGCTTTAGGGTAGCTAGATTTCTTCTAATTCCCAAATACTCTACACAGCTCTTGAAGGGCGAATGCATACATTAATATCCTGTCTCACAAGGAGATGTGTAAATTTTTTTTTTGGAGAAAAATGGTAGTTAAACACAGACACCATTTACCTAGGGATCTTATTGATTCTCCGTCATGAGGAATCTTGACATGAAACTTGACGTCTTCCTAGAAGATATGCTGTACTTGCGCTGGTTATGGTCCTGAGGAGGGAGGCACCTGGTAAATCATAGAGGCAGTGTTATGGAAGAAGTCACCAAAATCCTTCCTATCCTTAAAAATCTACCAAAATGTGCTTTACACCAAAACAAATATTTCCTAAGAAATACTGTTGGGTTGCAGCAGCATGGTTCAAAGCTGTCTCCCTGCCAGGTCCAGCACAGGGAGCTGCCGTCCCACAGAGCAGCCAGGAGCCGACATCCCATGGGGCTGGGCAGGGAGGTGGCGCAGAGGGAGCGCTCGCCGCTGTTGGTGAGGAGCAAAGGAAGCTTCCTCCTGTAGTACAGGAGTTCATGGGCTTCCTTCCTCCTGCTCTCTGATAAAATAAAAAGAGAGAGAAAAAGGCTGTCCTTATAGAAATATTAGGTATATTTACACAAACCTTTACATTTACAGCTACCTATAACTCTGCTTAAAAATTCTCCTTCGGTGTGTCATTAGGAGCATTTTTTTGTGTCTGAGTGTAGAAAAAATGTAAATTATCAAAAGTGATAGTTTTTTTTCCCTCCCCTGAACTTAAATGAAGAGGATAGAGGAAGAGGGAAATTAACCCCATGAGGTTCAGTGCTGTGAAGTGCTAACGACTTGCAGTTAATAACCGAGACTCAAGTCTTTGGCAGTAGACTCTTCTGTCCACTCTCAGGAGTAAGTTACAGGGCCTGGAGGGCATGGCAGAGCTCTGAACATGGAAAGAACATGGGAACTATGATGGGGTAAATTCCTATAGTCTTTAAAGCCTGTAGTTACAATCTCATCTTTATTTAAACTGAAGTTGACGGCAAGTGTATTGTTCAGTCCATTTTTATCTCTACCACCTCTGGTGGTAGCAACCCTGGGCTGCTTCTAAGTTTCAAAATCAAATAAAAGATTCTACACGGGATGAGTGGTACAATGACCTCTCTGCAGATGCAAATAACCTCCTCAAAGCTACAGCAGTCAGAGGGACAGGGCTGTAATAAATACCTTGTATTATTACACCCTTCTTTTCTCATTCATCTTCAGATGTTCTGCTTTTCCATTTTCTTCCTTTTCTTTTGCATTCTTCAATTCCCAGTTCTCCTTTTTTCTCTAGCCATCTACTCTTTCTCTGTAGTTCTCATGTACATGAGAATCTGCATCACTGTTTGCAGTAAAACAGGGAAAGCAAAGAGTTACAAGCAAAGTACCCTTCTGAAGCATGTTCACCTGGGGCCATTGAGGGATATATAAGCTTCACATATTACTTAGAGGTATTTAAGTATCTAAATACTTACCACAACAGAAGCCTACATGGTTTATTCACACACAGATTTTTCTAGGCAGCTCACTATAACTAGTATCCAAACCACCCACAACTATGCAGCAAACTCCACATCATTGTATAAACAAGCGCTTCATGAACAGCAATTTCTCCATGGTTCCTCAGGGCTTTGTGGGTTTTACGTTATTTATTTATTTAAATGGCTTAACAAATGTACTCAGATGCCACAGCGATAGGCGAGATATAAGAAGCAAAGTAGAATGTACACTGGAGAAAATAGAACAGTTTAAGATCAGATTCAATTAATTAGCTATGGATCGTTTTCTTCGCTCCATTTTATCCAGACTGGAATATATGTGATCAAACAGAAGAAGTTACATGGAAGAAAATTCTTTCTGGACTACAGGCAGAAGGACAGCAAACTGCTTTCTCTATTTACTTTTTGGGGTTTGACAGTTCTTTACATATACTTCTTTAAATTTTCACCCGGAGCATCTCTGAGTTGGTCAGTTTTTCCTGATGTCTGGGGGGATCTTCCAAGAGCAAAACAGGAGAGAAAACACATTTAATGTGATCCCACAAGCTTAGCAAAAGGTAGGAATGCCATACTATACTGCTTTTTAAGTGTTTAATTTTAAAATTTGCAGGATTTCAGGTTGATAATGCCTGTCTTTGAGGCAAGAAGGTACAACTTCCCCTGAATTTTCATAAAATTTTCTTAAAACGCATTCTGAGAAAACTAGGGTTGTTTATCCGAATTGGAAAGTGAAACTAAATACAACCACAGAAAAATAAAGCCTGCACGTTTACTTGTAGCAATTAGAAAAAATAATGGAGACAAATAAGCAAATTATGTAGAATTTGAGAGCAGCCCTTTAAGAAAAATGACAGTGACTTATTGATTCTTAGTCTCATACCTCATTTTGTGTCCCCTAAATGCCAGCTTTGCAGTGAACAGGAGGATTTCATAGCTGCTCCTGCTTCTGTGTAGGACTTGGCAAATGAGAAAGCTCTGTTTTTAATTCACTGGAAGGCATATCTTGAGTATTTTAATGTGATTGATCACACCCAGCTTCAAAGAAAGCACACCTAAGCAGGGGTAAGCTGCACCCCATTTAACCAAAAGTCCTAGAGGTTAAAGCACTCACCTGCTCTGTGGACACCAGCTCCAATCACTGCACCACACATGGGCTTTGGACCCATCAGTTTTAAGACAGAGCGCTCCACAAGTTCCAAATTACTCATACAAAGACAGAAGGAAAAGTTTATGAGGGGAGCATTATGGAGCTAAGTCTTGCTCTGAGCTGCTGCCTACCTACTAATCGCACACCTAAATGCATCAGTCCATATTTAGATGTATAAATGTGACCATATCCTGCTCAAAATTCATCCCACTGTCAACACAGTTGTCTAAACCTTTGCTCAAGAGCTATCAAGAGTCATTCATTTCTTGTTAGCTGTAGGAGTCCTGCACAGGCAAAGGAGAATACTCACTGTGGTCATGCCTAAGGCCAAGGGTTGCATGGTCAGGTGGGTCTAAACCAAAAAGTTCTCATATGAGCATCAAGGGTCTTTCACAAGCAGGGAAGCACCAAGATGTTTCACACCTATCCTAGCCTGGAGGTTGGTGAAGTGTCTGAGCAAAGAGGCAAGTGAGATTTGTTTGTCTGCCTGGGGCCATTCAGATTAGGCTGGAGTAGGCACCAGAAGAAAATAGACAGAGATGGGTTGGAAAAGTGTGTCATTTAAAGAAGTCCTGAAGAAAGATGGGGACTAGGCATATGAATTCAGACCGGCAAGGACTGCATTGGGGAATGGACGAGCAGGCAGCACATGAATGAAAATGATGGAGCAGAAATGAAGTGGGTTTCTATAGCAAGTCATCGTGCACACTCTCTAGGAGCTGACTTCTAGGATATCTCCAGCCTCAAGGCCTTAGGGAAAGTAATGGTTATTCTCCTGAAGTAGTTAAAACAGCCTGTCTGATACAACTTATCCCTCAGGCTTGAAAGCAATCCTTTTAATTGGGTGCTGGGTGCTGGGTGCTAGAGGCAATGGCTGCTGTACGGAGATTGCAAAGCTCTCCCCTTCCTTCTGCAGTGACTCTACTGGCTTCACCAGCAGGTGCATGTACAGAATAGGAGGTGACCCCGCTGGTCACTGACACCTGTAATTCCCTGCTCACTGCGAGGCTGCCCTTCACACCTGCTGTAGGTGGGGGGATGCCACCATCAGCAGCACATCCTCACTCTTCCTCAGGAGAAAGATGAAGAGAGAGTTGGGGTGGTAGAGGAAGGAGAATAACCTAAACAGAAAAACTATGATCGTCTCCACCATATCCCATCACCCAGGGATGTAGGATACTCTCAGCATCCTAAACCCACCAACATGGGTTGTGAATGTCATTCATGAGGACAGAGATAATCTGAAGATAGGCTTTATCACTCTAAAATGAAATCTCCCTACAAATCAATACCAAGGCCAGGAAAGATGTATGAGCTGACCCCATTCTTATTCCTGGTGCTTGAGCCAAAAGCTTGCCTCCCCATCTTCCTGTTTCCTTCAGCGGACGATCAATCTGGAAGAATTATTTACTGAGCAGAGACTGAAAAATTAAATCAGGAATCAGGTTTCTGTTCCTAATCCTGGCATTTGACTTAATCTGTGGGTTTAGCTAAATCACAAATTCCAAGTGCCTCAGCTTTATCCACCTATGAAATGAGGATAGCACTAGTTTAACGACTGTAAAGCACTTCGAAAAACAGTGAAGAAAATATGCAAAATAAGCCTAATTTTTTTCTTTCTTAGCCTTTACAGTCAAGAGAATAATTCACAATGACTAATTTATGCAGTGACATGAACTCCTTTCCCTTTGAATGTTATTCATCCACAACGTATAATTTTTTTTCTGAGATACTTGTTATTCTACACTGGTTAAATAATTCCTATAAATATTTATTGGTTCATGGGCTGTTCATGAACAGTTTATTCAGAATATTTATTACATGAAATTTAATGAGTTGGTTATTTTTGGTGTATCCAGTCTCTGCTGCCTGACCAGATTCATGTAATTTGTTGAATCAGGTTTTTTATGCAAATTATTTTTCTTATATGTCAATTATATTTTCTGTATATATTCCTGCTTATAATGTATGTTTAAGAATATCCCTAGCCATCAACTCATTCACTGGAAAACAAATTTAGTTTTTAAGTCACAAATGCAGATAAAGAAAATTCAATATTTTAGTTAAGGTAGAAACATCCATTTGGATCTGATCTTACAGTATCTTATTCTTCATGTACAGAAAATGAATACAAAGTTAAAAAACATTCTGGTCTTTTTTTTTTAATTTAAATTAAATTACCATTAACTTCTTTCACGTACAAGTAATTTAACATGATTAAAGAGAATACTCTGTGGATTTACATTTTCCAAATGGATTAGCAATAGATCTCTTGGAATTCATCAGGTATAAGAATGAAGCTGTAAAACAGTAATTTAAGTAAATGCAAGGAATACCAAGAGGATTAAAATGAGATCTCTAAGGCCAATAACATTGCAGTGTAGATTTTATTGTAACATTAAATCTTCTGAAATATTTACAGAGAAGAAATATTCTTTAGCTCTGAGACAAATTATAGAACACAGAAGTTTGAGCAAGCTATGATTTACATTCTCATGTACCTGAGGGAATCATTAATTGCTAGAAACGGTTCATTATTTAAAAGGTCTTCAAGTAAAATTATGAGAAACAGGGAAAATTTCTAGGTGACAAGCAAAGCCTGTTTTAAATATAGCTTTGTACTTCTGTTTTTGTTTTCTAAAAAACTGTAATCATGTTTCAATGATAAATTAAGTGCATTAAAATATTTTTATATTGCTGTTTCATCTTAGTGTAAAACTATGGAATAGCCAGCAAAGTAATTAACTGTAAGGGCATTTATATTTTTAATGCTCACAGTGTTCTGTAGGACTTTTTATTTTCTTTAAAAGCACTTTTAAGCAAATCAAGGCGTAATAATCTCTCATGGGTCATAATCTCCAGAGTATCATCTTTCTGCATAGCTGCTTTTCCCACATCGACACAGTCCTTTGAGGACAAATTTTATTTTTAGTCAGGTGAAAATCTCAGTTAGCATCTTTCAGGGTAATGGACAAACAGATAAGCTCTTTGGAGTCTTACTCTATTTGTGAAGTGTGCGCACATTTGTATGCCTGTCAACCTAAGTGCCTTTCCATCCTCTCCCTCCAAACAAGCCTCCATCCTTGTACGTTTGTACACACACAGAACTTCACACACAAACATAGAATTTCTGCTATGGGAAACTACCAAATATCAGGGGATGAAACCTGTGTTAGTCTGATAGCTGTAACTCTTAAAAATATTTGACTGAATATATGAATTACTGCAAGAAAATAGTTTTTCCCTGATAAAATTTAGACTCAGCTATGCTTGGATTAGACCTTACAGTAATTGTTCTGTCAAGGATGTTAGATGCTAATTTAATTTAGTATAAAGAAACCTCCAAACATAACCTTCTCATTTAAAATGTTCATAACTTTTATCTAATATATTATCTCAGAGTAAAATTAGTTTTCTCATCTCTTCAACCTAATCTTAAACAAATCTGCATTCTGAGGCATATCTTTAAAACGAAAAAAAGACAAAAGATGGTAAACAGAAAGTATGGTTATGGATAAAGATCCAAATCTAACCTGTCCCACTAATTCTAAAATATACCAGACTTGAAAGGCATATTCTCTTGAATATTTTCTGCTTCTTTCTTTATATTCACTGACACAAGGGTACTCTTTAGTGAGATGATGTTTCCTGAGGCATAATAAGTGCTGACAAACTCAAAAGAAGCAATGACTACAGAAAACACATATACTGATTGTTTCAGACAATAACATGATCATGCATTGTCTAGTCTTTCTGCACTCTCATCCTCTTACACAAAGCAACATGGACTAAAAAAACCACTAGAAAATATAGAAACAAAATCTGCCACAGACATCTCAATAGCTATGCATTTACCATTTCACCCACAGAAAAACAAAGGGCAGGATTTTCAAAAAATTCCTAAATGTAGCGTTGACTTAACGCTGAGCCTACTGAAATAGGGTGTAAAGGCAACTGACTGAAAACTGCTGCCCTGCTGTCTGTAGTAACTATTCCTACAGGTCACCCCTATATATATAAATCAGAAAATCACATTTTAGCACCGTGCAATGTTTTCTTTCTATTTGAGGTACAGCTCATCGGTACCAAATAGTTAGAAGACACTACATCATGAAAGTATGTTCCAATACTATGATTAGCTTCTGAAAGAATTGCATCACGGTAAGCAAAAAGCTTTTTCCCTGAGTTCAGTCACCTCTGTGTTTAAAAACAAAGCTAGTAAATCCAGCTGTATCTGGCAGTTCCCAGAGCAGTTGCTACGTGGTAGTTGTAACTAGAGCATGAGACAGTGATGGATAAATAGCCTGCTGTGGATGACTTTAGAAAAAAAATATTAAACCTTTAAGAGGGTTTACAAGGCTCAGAAGGTTTTGGATTTTAGAAGCATAAAAATCTTCCCAGCTGCACTCAGTGGAATTCCACAGCTCCTCCTGCTGCTCACAGCAATACATTATTTAACACATGCACGAAAGAAGCTTCTTGAGAAAAGCAGGTTTTTACACACCACATGCACAGTTTCCTCGCAAGTATTCTTCCTTAGATTACCACAGACAGCTTCTCACAATAGGCAAGGAATGACAGTATTGTCAAACTGAAAAGACTTTGCAGAGAGGTTATTTGGCTGATCTCAGATTTCTCCAACACTTTCCATTCCCCAGTACATTAAGGCTTTTTATTTTTGGCTTCAGGGTGCCTATACATGGGTGCTCTTTTTATTCTTCATTACTATGTTCTTCTGTACTTTCTGTGCTCCCTTTGTCTCTCCTTTTTCAGGGCACCCATTTTAACCTCCTCCTTTCCAGCTCCTTTGGGTCTTACTGTGGGTTGAGTAGCACTTCTGATTTACAGTCCTGACTTTTGTGCCTTTGCAAACCCTCCCAAAGTTGATTTTCTTACTAGTCAAATGCTTTCCTCCCTTATTGTATTTAATGGGCTATTATTTTTTTTTTTAATTCAATTCAGTCAGCTCTCAACTGGATATTAGCAGGTTATGAGAGAGAACTTAAATATTTAAAAAACAAACCCCTTGATAATAAAAGCCACATACAAGTTTGGCTGTGTGCCTTTACCTTCAAAAATGTAGTAAACAGACTTCTGCAGAAAGCTCCTTTAAAGAGCAACAGGAGCCTGGCATGTGACATGGACCCTGCCAAGCTTCTCAGGGCACTGTGTGGCAGCAGGAAAACTCAGGAACGGTGACCCACAGCCTGGATAATCCACCCCAAGCTGCAAGGAATTAGGCCCTGGACTGTTCAGGCCACAGAGCTTGTTGATAGAAGCTGTATTTTAAAGTACTGGGCACATGTGGAAACAAGGCACCAATGAGCAACCATGAAGAAACGGAAAGGTTGGATTCTTGGGAATGTGGTGGGGAAATTAGTGGATTCATCTGATTTGCTGCTCAAAAAGGAAAAACAAAAAGAAAACCATTTATCAGCAATGTAGATTTCATTACTTAAAAAACAAACCAAAGCAATATTTTAAAGCAAGGGACTGAATCAGCATATATATATAATTTACTGCATTGTGTTACTGTAGTGTTTTAGCCAATAGCAACTAGAACTGGGCAAATATCAAATTAAGTCCGAATTGCATTTCAGTGCAGCCATGTTTGTGCCATTTCTGTAAGACCAGTTCTGGGCACAGGCAGAGCAGTTTAAATCCTGGGGTTTACTTCTGGGCTGGACCTGCTCTGTCTGCCTCTGCCACCACTGGGAATACCAGGGAGCTGGGGAGGGGATGGGGGAAGACAGAGTAAGAAAAAGTGCAGCCCTCATTCACAGTTGTTGGCTCAAAGGAGGCCACACCTGCTTGAAGACAATGGTGAGAAAAGCAGTGGCATAGGGCCCATAAGCTGGAGATACACACTGGCACCTTGGTGGGTGGTAGGTGTACATCAGCACCCTCTTGTCCTACCATCACAGACTGAAGAAGGAATGGTTGGACTCACTGGTGGGCAAGAAGGAAGGAAAAAAAGGAAATTATTCCAACAAGAGTTACAACCCCCCACCTCCAAGAGCCCAGGACCATCCTCCAACTCCACCTTTGCTAATTCTTCCCAGACCATGTCCCCATCAACCCTTCCCATCCCCCCTATCCTCTTCTGCTGAGATCTCACTCTGCTGAAACACTGATTTTTGCTTTCATGGGACTTTTTCCTCATCTTGGCCATAACCAAATTCATGTTTGCTTACAGCACAGAAAAGGCTTGATCCAGCTTTTATCTAGCCACAGAAATGAACCACCAACCTCTGCTAGTTCCCAAATATTACTATAGTGAGTACCATAAGAAATCCTAGGGAGACCAGACATAGATGGCTCATACAGTACAAACCACCTAATTCCTGAGCAACATGAGGAGCTGGGTAAGCAGTATCCTGGTCAGCACCTCCTCATTTCTAAGCTGAAAAGCTACTTGTGGTAAGGAGCCATTCCTTTTGTTTAATTTTTGGCTTTTATCTTAAGCCCAAGCTTTCATCACCTTTTTCAGCCACAGCCTCTGGATTTCCAACTCTGTGGCTGTAAAACAGATATGAAACAGAATATTGGAGACAAGCTACAAAAATGGCAGTCCTTGATAGCCAGCATTCCCTAGAATTATTATTACAGAAGCTATACGCACTGCTAGCTTTTTAGTAAGAATTTTTTTTAATATAGAGAAAAAGTCTAGAGATAGAGTGAAAAGGCAGACTGACTCGTGACCTTACAGTTTCTTATTGATGGTAAACCAGGCATATTCTAAAATCCAACAGGTTAAATTAGAGCAATAGGGGCTGTTAAGTGTAAATGATTGATGGTGGATCTTTCACCTAAGTAAATGGTGGATAAAAATTAATGGACTTACAGGCAGATTCTTGAATTGAGCCTTCATGACTGCCACTGCAAGTCATACGGAGCATTACTACATTTCTAGATTATTTTAAAGGCACAAAAACATAGAAAACTTTATGGGACACAAGCACAGTTTCCTTCAAGCTTTATTATTTTAATTTTTTCAGAGAGGATCAAAGCGGTGCACACTTCTTTGCAAGAGGTGACAAGAAGATCTGACAACAAATTACATTTGCACTTTGGGTTCTTGGAGAGAGGA
This sequence comes from Platalea leucorodia, assembly GCF_965183815.1. NCBI lineage: Eukaryota > Metazoa > Chordata > Aves > Pelecaniformes > Threskiornithidae > Platalea > Platalea leucorodia. The sequence goes on along the minus strand of NC_138828.1, from coordinate 71,150,792 downwards.
ACTCATGCTGCTAAGTGTCTCTCACATGTCAAATTAAGTAAGTAAGCCTTGGTTGGGGAGCAATCAGGAAGAAGAGTAGAACCTCAGAAATTGGAAAGTGGTATTTCATTAATGCAAAATAATTGTTTCTATGTCACAGTGGCTTCAGTGGAAGTTGCACTGCTGTTAAGTTTTTTCCCAGGTAGATACCTTTGACCTAAACATATCATATGGATTTGAAGTAATTCCTGCAAAAAAAGCTGTATGTGGAGTACAGTATGTCAGAACCTAGTGGGTAGAGTTCGCAGAAATTTCTTCAATGATGTCAATAATTTCAGGAAGAAAACAGATATTCCGAAACATTCACTCAAACAGGCCTTTCCAGCTCATTTCAACTACAACTTTTTTTCCTTCCACAAGTCAAAATATTCCTTCATTGTAAGAAATTTATGCTACTTCACTTGCCTTAAAACACAGCTGGTGTGACCTGAGAGATGTCACAACACAGTGTTATGCCATATTTCTGGGTTGGGCTTTTTTCCTCTTCCATGAACATGAGACAGGCAGCTCATTCCAGCATGAAACCAGTTGACTCAGACCACAGCTGGGAGCTGGACCACACAGACACGCAAACTCCACAGAATTTTTTTGTTCTGTACATCACCCTGTAAAATAATAAGGCCAAAGCCACACCATAATCCCTAACTCCCCATTACTCTTTATTTCCCTTTCTTTTAGGTGCAGGCAGGGATCAATTGCTTTCTATACATTGTTCAATGGCAGTGTTCTCCATGTACTGTAGTCTCACAACCCACCACATAGTTAAAGGGTAAAAGGGATCCATTTGCCAGCTTTCCCCATAATGAGGAGTATTCAAAATTTTAAAAAAAGCTTTGTAAGCCAAAAAGAAATTATCACTTTAGGGACATTAATAATTTTCAAGGTGTTTTGTCATTTTACAATTTGTTTGTTTTTAAACTAAGTCTCATTATTCACAGAAATATTTACTAGACTTTTCTGTCTGGAATATGCATACTTTGTCTTTTAAAATATCGTCAGTCACACAACTTTATTTCTTGTATGTAAAGAAAATATTCCAAGGATGTTATTTCCCTAAAAAGTCAATGGAAGTTCTTTTAATTCACCCCGACAGCAATAACTAAATGAGTAATAGACACCTATCTAATACAATGTATTGACTCTTTGTCATGCACCTAAAGGAAATTTGGGGCATGAAGGTTCCTATGTACTGGTAAAATGGAGCACTAAGTTTATAATGTATAGCTTTAATATTCTTTGCTTTCATTAGCTTATGATGCTCTAAAGTTCAAAATGTCACAAGAAGTAGAAAATGACCTACCTCAACAAGCAGTGTCTACATGATTGCAAATGCTAATCTAAATCCAAGATGAAAGTTTCCTAAATATTTGCATCAAATGCCTTCTTAGTGAGGAGAATGATCATCTGATATTATCCCCACCTATTTTGACACAATTTTTCAGTCATTTTGATTATAGTAGTCCTTCTTCATTTGTAGATAGCCTGTTTGACGTGGGTAATCACTCTGAGTGTTAACAAGCTTTTCCTGATACAAAAATCTACAATGTCAAAGGAAATAATTTTAAAGTATCCTGCTCTGATGGATTTGGAATGACAATATGATAATTTATGAACTGCTGTGATGATGAAGGCACTATGGGGACAGTTTGGCAGGAGTCTGTATGGAAAAACAGACAGGAAAGAAAAGAAATTGTTAATTTGCTCCTTCTCAAAATACTCTTCTGGCATTCTCTTGTTAGAACTCTGAACTATCAGTTTTAAAAGTCATGCCAACATCTCCAGGCAACCTAAAAGCTGTCTTCCAATTACCAGAATAGTAAAAATTTTGAGCAGAACCAAACAACTGCAGTAAGACTAGAAAAAAAGGGGATGCCCCCAGGAGTTACCAGTGGCCTGGGAGAAGCAAGCTGAGGTTTGGGATCCTGCTGGCTAGATGAAACAAAGCAAGCCCACCCCCAACACAGGTAACACTAACGTTGTTCGTTTCTTTAAACAAAGAAGATGGGAAAAACATGCATTTCCATATCTCAAGGGCAGTTATTGTGGGAGACCAGAAAATGAGGCAGATCTGAAGTTGTTACTTTAAAAGAGCTGCTTTCTAATCCCGAAAAGAAATCAGAAATGTCAAGATTAAATTCAATTGTTCCCCCTATTTCTACCCAAGCAAGATTTCATTAGAGATCTCTAGACTCCTCTGCAGCCACTAACTCTGAGAAATCTTGACAATTTTAGCAGGTATACTTCCTAGCACACCATTTACGTCTTGCCAGATATACCAGATCAATATATGCATTCCACTGTCATTCGAAAAAAATCAATATAGCACAGCGTGTGAAGTGGAGAGCCAACAGAAGCAGAGTCACCTGTATGTACTTTATTGGTTGAAAAGCAAGATCAGACTTTAGTATGAAAAAGAAAAAAATGTTACTCTCTTTCACAAGTGAGAGACTTCAAAAATATGATTTGGGGCACCCTGCATGGACTGTAGAAATGTTTCACACACAAACAGTAGGACTTTTGTTTTGCTCCTGTAAAAAAAAAATGAAGACCTACACTGCATCAGGAGTCTTTTTGGAAGCATTTATAAAAACGGCAAGTGAGAAGTATCAAAGCAAGAGCAAAAGTATCTGTGGTATTTTATTTACAAAAAGGAGCTACACATTTTGCAGGCAAAACTGAATTTATAAAATTTGAGGGGGAAAAGTGAAATATTTCATTATCATAAATGGCAGACTGTCAAAAAAAAAAAAAAGGTCTCTGAAGCAGTAAACTGAAATGGGTAACAGTAAGCTTGTAAGGGACAATAAAGTACAACTGGAACCACCTAAGAAGCAAGAACCCAAAAGGCGCCTGAAGGGGGACAGAACAGCCTCCAGCTTCCACGTCTGAAAAACCCAACTTGGTATTATATCATCCGTGCTGACTTTACCGCCAACTGCCATTAAACACTGAAGCTGAAAGTGATACTTTTGCTCTTTTCCCACACTTTCTTTCAACTATTGTTTTCTTGTTCTCCTTTCCAACGTGCCACAGAAAAGCATTTTTCTGGGCCAATCTTTAGTGCCAGTTCAAATTAAGGATTTTTCATTCTTTAAAAATTAATCCAGAAATCTACACAGCCACGCTTGTTCTGACTGGATGTAGACCAGGAGTTAAGAGACAATGCATCTTGATAGAGCTAAACAAGCTTTAACGTGCAGTGCTTATTTGGGTGTTTTCTTTAATTTGTTTTGGATCAGGACAGGGTGTTTTAATTGGCAGGGTATATTTTGATTGTCTTGTTTCCTTTGAATGGATCTTATTTTCTTGTCCTTCTTTCATCTGTTCCAAAACCCCTGCATTTAGATCAGCTTGGCTTGCATTTTTAAGAGTAGTTCACTTGGGTTGGGTTACTCTGAACACACAAATGGTTATAGTCTGCTGCAAAATAATGTAAGTCAGTCATTTACTCCTTCTGAGTTATCATTTAATAAAGAGAATCCAAGTCTGGAAGTGTTTTAACATGAAGACATTGTAGATAGATGTGGAATTGACAGTACTGTCTTTCCAAATGATGGCTGGCTGTGGGTTTTTTTGCTGTTGTGTGCTAGCTACCCATGTCAGTAACATTTCCATCTAGGAAAGGTCATTCCTGCCTGTGAGTACTTTTACAGAAATGGAGGAATATGAACCACAAGAGAGTTTGTGCAGTGTCTGTCAGCAAATAAGAATGGGAATATTTTTTGGAAGTGGAACCTAATATTGTTCTCTTATGATATGAAAAATGTAAAAGCTTTCAAGGCAGGATTTGTCTTGGCATTACCTTGACCTTATTTACAGTAACGTCTATATACTGCATACACAGCAGTAAGGCATTCAGCCTGTAACTTCCAAAATTCCCCTTAGCATTATTTTATATTTGCTCAACTTGTTATCTTTCTAGACTACAGAAAAACTTTCTACTTTCAATTATTTATTGCAGGTTCTCACCACTATTTCTTTTCCTTGGCATTACATTTCCTCCAAAATCCTCAAATGAGAGTTGCTGGTTCCCGGTGATTTATGTAATTTGACTTTCTCAAGTTATTCTGTTCCTTCCTCACCCTCCAAAAAAAAGAAAAAAAGTTCTGTTAATATGATATTCTAATTACTTGTGTGAATGACCTTGGAACACAGGGTCACATGCAGCTGTGCTATTGTACAAGTGTAGCTGTAACTGCGACAGGGTCCTGGGCTTTATGCCCCGCAAGGGACAGTGCCAATTTAATGATGGAAGTGCAGGAGAGGAGAAAACAGAAAAGAAAAAGGCAACAGCTTTAATGTTTCCTAACCCCTTCTGGTAAATCCATACCTGGCAACACGAATACATCTCCTCCTCTCAGCAATAACAACTATGGTAAAACTCTCATTGACTTCATTGCCCTGACCTCTTTGCTTTAATTTCCTTGTGAAGGCTGCAAACAAAACACAGCCACCTTCTCTTCAATATTTTTGAGCCATTTCTTATTCTTGTATGTATTGGAACTGTGGTCTTTCTCAGATCTATACAAACACAGTTCTTTCCCCAAGTCTTTAGTTTAATAACTTCTTCTGGGTATAATGGGCTGTAGGCATAGCAGGTTTTGGCACTAAGTAATGATATTCAACAGCAACCATTTTGCATCATGGATAGAAACAGGCACTGATTTGTTTTGAGTTAATTTTCCTTTGAACTGCCACCTGGAAGTAACTGTTCCTTTGAATTACATGGGCAGCCTTGGGGAAGTAGACACTTCAGATAAGAGGCTAAACTTGGAGAGGATGAATACAAGCCATGGTTGAACACTAACAGCACGAGTCCAGAAATCTTGTCCTCTCTGGATCGTTCGATTGTGAGCCATAAGGTTTTGCTAACATGCTCGTGTGATGCAACAGTAGTGACTGATGGACCAGGACAGGCCCCATAGCAAGCAGTCTTTCCTTTCCCCAACAGAGCTGAGAGCAGAGATGAATTACAAATTCTCCCCTACAAGTATCTTTATCTGTTGAGTTCCCACAGAGATCCTCATTGCACCTTTTGGTCTTTAATGACCAATGATACTAATGGGAAAGGGAATGAAAGAGTCTGGACTTAGTTGCCAAACATATGTCTTCTGCACTCAGTTACATATTTTATCCTCAGTTTATGCAGCTGTTACTCTCCAAATGTCAGAACATCTACATACACTTCTAGATGACAAACCACCAGTAGCTGGAAATGAGTGCTGATCAGGATGAAAAAGCACTCCACCTTTAGACTGCTAAGAAACGTTCATCTTCATTTCCAAGTGCGGACAAGTCAATCTGACTCTTACATTTATTATTGCCAGGCTGGATTACAGTTATTCACACTAGTTGATGTTGAACATCAAGAGGAACTGCAGGTTCTAGCTAATATGCAATACATCTGCCTGTCTTTGCCATGGCTTAAACAACAAACAGGAATCATGAACATGTTTTCTTTAGGCTTTTGTCCTAAGTTTCAAGGACATTCATGGACTAAGCCTCAGTGACACTAGAAGCTGAACACCAAGTTATGAACCAAGCCAATTAGGTTCATCTATAATAATGCAGATAATGAAATTCATGCTCATAACCAGTCTCCAGAAGGAAATAAGATTAGTTGAGAATCTAAACATCTTTGGAAGTAAGTGTTTCAAAGCCACCTTCTTTCGGAAGACCTTTTCATCATAGCCAATGTATACAATGTGAATAGACATGATAAGAACATTGACAAATGTCTGTCAGACCTCTATCCCTCACCCTCAAACATGACCTCAGTTATAGCTCCCAATTAAAGAAACATGCCACATCCTTCTCCCATTGATTTTTACCTAGAAGTTCTTTGGATAGAGTGGTGATAAGTGGCATAATAAAAATACAAGCTATGTAGTTTTTGATCTCCCCAACATCAAATTTGCAAACAACACTACAGGGAACAGCCACCTTACCGATGGCACTAACTGGGAATCTTCAGACGTGGTTTCAGGATGAGCTTCAGTATGGAATATTTGCTTACTGAAATGTTAGATATATCCTCCACAGAATCAGTAACACATTCCTACTACTCTACCTTAACAGTATTTTTGAGGTTTTATCTGGATAGCTTTGTGTTCAACACTCCAGCATGAAAACACATTCAAGACTTGTTAATAATCTTTTCTGCCAGCAAATTAAGGTGGTCAACGGAGAAAAACATCCTCATACCAGGTGCTAATCACCTTCTAGTCTTTGTTTAGTGCCATGAAAGGTTCTTACCAGATAACTTTATGATCTTTCATGGATTTTGATGCTAATGAAAGACTATGGGCAATATCCCCCTCAACACCTTTTCATGGCAACTGCAAAGATAACTATGTCATTGGTACTTTGATACCAACATTATTTTAGGTATATAACATGAAACAGATGAAAGTAAAAAAGTAATAATAAAAAAAAAGCCTGGCAAAGTAGTGGTAATGGGCAACTGCTAAAATATTTGCTGTGTGAGATTCTTAGCTAAATATTACCTGTTCAATCTCTCCTGATTTTCAGCACTGACACTTTCAACAAAACCAACCAAACTGCATGGCAAACAAATGCATATAAGGCTGTCTTCTGACATTGCACTGCTCAAATGCACAGCCTAGAGCTTGGGCTTCACAGGTACAGATAAAGGGAAATAAAGAAGGGGTGAATTTCATTTTCCTCCTCATGGACATGGTTCAGAACTGCAACAATGACACAATATACTGGGGAAAAAATGCTCTTTTGTCCAAGAATGGCTTAATCAAGATGTGAAGAGGAAATAAGCAGGATATATTTCCCTGCTCGGCATCTCCAGCTCAATCATTCTGAGGTCGCGTAGTTCCTTGGTGTACCACTCTAACACTCTCCATATATGTTACCTTGTCCTTCAGAGTCTGTGTGGCAGATGGTTCACTCCCACCTTGGGAATCTCCAGCTCAAGGCAGAGCCATATCAAGACCAAAAGTCTGCATGCAACACACTGCAACATGGCTAAGAGCAGCACTGAGAACAAAGGCTGTGAAAACAATCATTCACTCACATATTTACAGTAATGAAACCCACACATCAGCACTTAGTTACATTAGGCAGAGACCCATCTTCATGGTGTATCCACTTTTGTGTGTTAATTACCAATATGATAACTTTTCAAAAACAACCCCTTTTTCCAGTCTTACTTCCAATAAAAATCATCATGGGAGTGATTGGTTCACAGTGAAAACTTTCTTACCATTAAATACTTTTGTGCTTTAAACCAACAGAAGCAAGCCTCAGATGTGTCTCGCAACTTTAATTATTTCATTACAAAAGCACTTGCTAAATCTTTGTCAAAAGCCCACTAATGTTAACACTGAAAGTTTACAGATTAATTAATATTGCTGAAACAGTAGCTATATTTTCAGTTTGGGTCTAACAATATAGTAATTCTCAGTATCTGTTCTCCATCATACCAGTTAGTTGGCAAAGACCTTTCTCCCATCAAAATGAACACTAAATCTTCCAATACTTAGTACAGAGCTGCACATTGCATATATTTTGTGAAGACAGAAACAGAAACTGTGTCTAGTCTGCTGCTTTTTAAAATAATAACTGGAAAGACAATCTAAAGAGTGAATTTAATCTCTTGAGCACCATCTAATGACCAAATATTGTAAAATCACAATGACCAAGCAGCACATTGGCAGCTGTGTTAAAAAAGGCTGAACTTTTTGACTCAAACTGGTCAAGAATTTCCATCAGAGGTTTTAATGGAAAGGAGCTTTTTGTTGAAATGGAAAACTCCATGAATAGTATCCATTTTGACAAAATTATTGAGGAAGTTCTCTATAAAAACAACACCTGTAAATGCTAACATTTTGTTTTGAAGAGGTCTTGATTTTTTTTTTTTTTCCAACATAGCCAAAGAAGTACTTAGATGATTAAAAAGCCTTATTGTTTTTTGCTCTCTCCTGAAAGGAAAAAAAAAAATATTTCCTGACCTAACGCAACTAAGCATCTTCATTCAATATTTCCAAACATTCTCTTGAACTAGACTTGCAAATACAAACTCACAGTTTCAGGTATATTAATGCCAGCATAGTATTTTGCATTTATTATCAGTCCAAGCACATTAAAAATAAAATAAAATAAAATGACAAGTCTGTCCAAAAATCAAATTATTTAAGCATAGGTTAAAAAAAATTAAGAACACCTCCAAAAAGCAGCCATGATGAATAGTAGGAAGTTAATATTAAGGCTACTTACATCAGGCATGTATAAATCCTTTATGTACCTGGAAATGTCAGTCCTGAACAAAAGAGTAGATTGCAGATCAGGAAGGACAAGGAAAAAAGTTATCAAGTTATCAAGAGAACAGAAAGGAAGAAATAAGGAAAATATGGAAGGGGAGGAAAAGACATAGATCAGAGGAAAAAAAAAGCAAAGTCATCCCACCAAAGGAGGATGGAGTGCTGGTACTGCCACTGAAGGCTGTATAAAGGGCACATCATATACATTTAAGAATTTTTAGGCTATAATGGAAAGCTCAAGATGTTCAAAGCACAAATACGCCAAACTGAGGCACAGATGGGGTACTCAACATAGCCTAAATATAGAAAGTTAATCTTCCTAATAGCCTTAGAGATATTCTGAAGGGTGGTTTAGTTCAGGTCAGGAATGCACGTTTCTGAAGCGAATCTTTTGGTGGTGCCCACTTAACTGCACTTCGGTTCACATTATGAAGCAGCCTCGGAGCACACAAACTGCTTTTCTTTTGGATGAACTAACTGAACATATGCTGCAGTGTTTTGAAGTTCATGGCATAGAAGCCTCTGGGTCTGATCCTGCAAGAGCTAAACCAGCTTGGACTCCACCTCAGCGAAGCGATGCCAGGAAAGTCAGGCTTTTCAGCAGACTATCACAGGCTCAGAAAGCCCTGCAGAAACAGTCTTTCGCACCGCTGTCGTCAGGAATCAGTGCTCCAGGCACAGCTGCACCTGGGGACTTGCTGTCTCCAAAAAGATGAGAGCTAACTCCTGGAAAAATCCTCACCCTGAAAACATCTGGATGTTTTCCAGTCAGTATTGGTGGCGGCTCTGTAAAAAAGGACACCTGTCACATCATTACAAAAGAACCCAACACTTCAAGAGCAAATAGTTGCAGAGCAGCTCTAGAGTTCAGCTTTCGTTTTGAGCCCAGTGCATCCTGGCAGAGGAGGCAGCATTTCCCTGGCAGCAGCCGGCCGTGGCGCTGAAGCAGCCTTTCCTGGCCAGGAGCTCAGCCCTTATGAATGCCACTTTCACTCCAAATATTGGCGGCCATAAGCCCAGCTTTAGTGCCAATGCAAAAATTGTTATTTAGCGAGAGTGGGATGAAACTAGGTAAAATAAGGGCTTGATTTACAATTAAGTTTTGATCCAGCTTCACCCACTGCCTGTGTGTGGCATGCAGGGCTTGCATTAGCAGGTGTGAGTGGGCCAGAAGTGCTTGCATAGGTACGTCTGGGCAGCAGGAGAGGCCGGGCCCCAAAAAGCAGGTGCTAATTGATTTGGGTTAGTGCAGACGTTCGGGGCAGAATGGCTCAGTGTTCTGCTCTCCCACCTCCTGGCGTACGGTGAGTGGGAGCAAGCGGCAGTCGGCATTTATGCACTTCATAAAAACACCACTCCGTCCATCACGAGAGCCCCGAGATTATAACCAGCCCGGACTGAGGGGCATTGACTGAGCCACAGTGGGAAGTTTGCACAGCACCTGCCTGTGTTATATCTGGCACACGTTGCCACGGGTAGGCCCCATCCTTCATGGGCAAAAAAAAGAAATTCACGTAGACTTTTATATTTTTAAATACATATATAGCTTGTGTAAAAGGAGAAGTGAGTGTTTGGGCTAATTCTGATTTCCCACTTCTGCCTGCCCAAAGGTGTCTCCTACCTCCTGCGAGCACACTGGGCTCTGCCACTTCGCCCAGCAAACCCGCCCGAGCTGGAGCCGCGATGGGGACAGAGGCTGATACCTAAAGCCACCGATTCGGAGCCTTCCAGCTGAAAACGCAGAGCCAGGCGGTTCCCCGCCGCCGGGAGGGGGCAGGGCAGGCCGGGAAACGCCGGCAGCGCCGGGCCGGGGTGCGCCGAGCCTTCCCCGGAGCGCCCGGGGCACCCGCCCGCCCCGGGGCCGGCTGCAGGGCGGCCCCGCAGAGAGCCCATCACGGAGGGGAGGCACACAAGGGAGGATGATCTCTTTCAGTCCACGATTTTGTGCCAGATCCGTTTCTTTTCCTTCCCCTTCTCTCAATACCATCAGTTTCCCAAATACCTGTCAAAACGTATGGAAAGGGCTTGGGGTGACCTGCAGAGGAGAGAGGGTTTGCATTCACTGCTGGAAGTGGTGACATGCTCCAGTTCGGAAGGGAAGGGCGAGGTCCCACTGAGAAAACTGCTTCTCCTCATCTTCAAAGCTTTCCTGGCAGTGGGACCCCTGGTTCCAAATATGACCAGTTTGCTGCTGTCCAGGATAATGGGGGGTTGGGACCACACAGTGACAAACCTCCAGTGGTGCTACTGCCTCCAGATCCCAGCTGACTCAGGATGCTGCTGGACAGGCTTCATGGCTCCACCACGCAAGAGCCGAGGTGCCACCGAAGCTCCCATCACACGCTGGCAGCGTGCCCAGGGTCCCAACGCCACGCGCTTGGGTGGGCAAGTCCCGGTGGGCTCATGCTGGCCAGCACAGAGACAGCTCCAATGCCTCACCACTGAGTTAACATATTCATTTGCCATGGAGAAGTGAGTACCTGTGAGGCTCCCAGACTCCACTGTAGTTAATACTTGAAAAAGTTTTTGAGCAGCTCAGGAGACTGAGTTTCACTGAAAAACCACACCTGACAGTTGAGTTCCATTTGCATTACATTTAGGTCTGCAGAGCCCTGAAAGCACTCTCCTAAGACATGAAAATAGAGGGAGACTAAGTGAACAAGAAAAGCAGAAAGATTTTTATCAGAGGTTGCACTGTGGGAACAAGGATTTGGGTATTTCAGTCAAATCTGTCGTTTAACTTAGTATTTCTGTCCAGAAGAACACTACAGAAAGTACGTTACCAAACACACTAGCTCTGCCAACCTTTCAGCATCTAATCATGAGAAAAATCAAGTCTGTTTGTCCCTCAGGCAATTCCTTGAAGAAGAAAATGAATCTTAAAAAAAAAAAAAAATCTATCTTTTGGCTGTGCTACTAACTTATTTAAAGTCATTGCATGAAGCATATGCATATAATGGAGTAAAGCATCACATAGGTATTCTTTGATGCAACTCACAAAGATTCACCGAGCCATTACTTCAAGAAGTGCAAAAAAGCTGTGGGAGAGAAGAAGTAAACTTTGCAGCATGATGCATGTTTTTCCATGGTGGATAGCAGTTGTATTCTTGAACATCCAGGGGTTATGCCAGGGCTTTTTTCTCCATGTTTCAGTTATGTTATATAAAATGTCAGGGTAGCAATACAAAAATTACTTAGCAAGATAATCACATGCCCCATGAAGTTCAGCAGCTTGTTTCATTAACTATTAAAGTGATGCCTAGAAATGCTTCTGAAAATTTGATATTATTTGGCATGACCTTTTTTCCCCAGTATCACAATAAGAATTTCACCGCAATTAAGTGAGGCTGTCCCTCATGGCTGCAGCTGAAAGCTGCATGTTAAATCCTGACCTGTCTTTTTTGAATCTGACATAAAAAAATAAAATTTAAAAAATTAAAAAAATATCCATGGAACAAGGAAAGGACAAAAGGCAGCGTTCAGCTGTTAAACAGGAGACTTGCACAAAAGGCCAGTGTGAAAACCAAGTCTAATCTCCCCATGCAACATACACTGTATTTTCAAAAGTCAAGTGCTCAGGTCTCTTCACTGCCATGTGCATTAGAAGGAGTATTTGTAATGTATTGTAAAGCTAACAAGCTTGGTTAAGCAAAGGTGTGTGGTCTTTCAAAGTGTATTCCCAGGGTATAACCTCCCTCCTCAAGAAACTCATTTATCACTGTGATGGTTTCACCTCATTTGAAGCCAAGTTATTGTCACCCTTAAAATAATGTACCTTGACAGGAAAAATGAAATTCATGTGAAAAGTTATACAGTCATCACACTCTGGAGTCAAAATATAGACTATCGTATCAAAACATAAAGCAGATGAAAACTTTTTCCGTGTATATATTGTAGGTGGTATTTGCTTGTACCACAGCCTTTTTTTTTCTTTTTTTTTTTTTTAAAACTAGATGTAAGTATTTAGATCATGTGCATATGGAATAACACATGGTCTGTGGTTCACTGTCTTTAAAGGAAGGTGTACATGCTTCATAGCTGCCTTGGTATGGCAGCCAAGGCTTTTTAAAATGTTAAGCTAGGCTGAGAAGCGTGCACATGTATTAAATAGGGAGTAACTGTTTAAATGATTAGTCACCCCCTAGTGCACGGTTATATTTCAGGTGTTGTGAGTGTGCTAAATCTTGTCCTGTCCTATTCTGCAACTGATGTTTGCACTCTGGAGTCCCTTAAATCTTTCTCTTCGACCCTCCATCCTCGAAAGTTGTCGAGGAACCAGGGTGGACTAGACTAAATGAAGCTCCAAGTGGAAACGGTTCCAAGTTAAATCACAGTCTCTCTAAGAAGCTCAGTCCTCAGATATGTATTTTCAAATCAGTTCAACACACACAGCGTGCTCTGAAGGAGCTGTGGAGGAGCACCCTGTGCCAAGTGCCGTCACTGCAAGTCTGTGCTTTGCTCAAGGCACAGGCTCTTTCTGAGCTTCTGCTTTTTGTCTTTTTTCCTTTTTTTTTTTTTTTTTTGCTTTTGTCTTTTTACTATCATCCTTTGGTCCCAGGATTTGGAGAATTTATTTTGAAGACTTTTAGGATTGTTGGCATTTTCCTATCTGGCTGTGAATTCTTGCATTAATTATTATTTACTAAACAACTAAAATCAACTTCTGAAATAAATTTTTATGTCTTTATACAACTATTTTCACCTTTACTATTTTTCAAAACATTCTTGAGGTTCACCTGACTTTTCTGTGACTATGCCATAAGACATTCTCTGTGGGGCTGTACCTGTCGGGGTCAGCAGGTATTTCCTAAACTCTGCATGACTTCTGTGTTTCCCTTCACTGCAATCTGCATTTTCAACTTAAAGACAATCCTTTAAATCAGTATTTAGGCTTCCAGTTAAGCAGCCTGAATATTATAACCTTGTAGATCTTAGTGAAGACAGAAGAAAAATCTGGCCATGGTTAAGGGACTGGAAATGAAGCTTGGAGAGGGTATGAAAGTGACAGGTGACATCAATTATGAGAGATGAGACACACATAAACAAAAAGGGAAAGGCTCGGGGGGGGGGGGGGGGGGTGAAGCAAGCAAACAAACAAACAAACAAACAAACAAACTTTTGCATAAGAATGTTTCTCCTGCCTTCCTTACCAGGTTATTTCTGGTTTGCATGCCTTTCTCATTATCTTGTTCAGTCTATTTTACCAAATTGTCAAGCATATGGAAAAGCAACTTGGCCATTTTTTTAAATTTGGATACTAACACAATCCAAAGAAATAATTATGCAAGGGATGCAATGGGGGGGTGTGGCATTCAAGGGCTGTCTCAAAAGCCAGACCACCCTTCTTTGCCTAACTTTCAGAATGAAAGAAAATTATTTAAAACTTGCAAAGCTTATTAGTAAAAACTCTGATGCAAATCCTGTTTGTAAGAATATGCAATTTTGACACAAACAGTTTGTTTTACTGGAATTTCATTCTGAAGGAAACAGCACTTCTGACAATTTCAGAACATGCCTTGAGGCTATATTCACAATTTAATATTTCAATTTTTATTCTGAAATAACTTTTAATTTACTTTTTTCTTAGTTTACCTCATACTCATATAACATATGATCAAAATCTAGCCCACACAAACCATAAGAAAATTAAATGTTTCCATTTTGTCAAATGAAGAACCATCAATCCAAACAAGAAGACATTTGGGAAGCCTGGTTTCTGGAAAATGTTAAATGTTCCAGGTTTTGTGCCAGTTTAATACACAGCTAAATGTCAAACCCTTTTGCAAAACAAAATTCTGTTTCTTTGCAACAAAATCAAGTAACTGGAGATTACAAAAACATGAGGCCTGGTTAGTAGAGGAACCACATTGCTCTAAATGCTGTGCTTAATACTGATAAAGGAGTCTGTTTTCAAAACTGGTTACTACTCATATTTGAAAGTCCATCCTAAGCTGAATATCTGCATTTTTCTTCCTCCTTTACTCAAATTGCTCCTCCAGCAGCTTCTCAGACATGCACTAAACTTCCAGTGTCGTTAAGGGAAAAGTCCAAGCGAATTTTTAAGGTAGCTCATTTACCATGTAATCAATTCTGATCTATTCATTTCCATGTAACAAGAAGTAAGTGTAATGATCAAGAGGTATACATACTATGCTAATGATAAACTTCAGTTACAAATTTCCAGCTGCCTCCCACATACAATTTTCTCTCACACAGAAAATATTGATGTCCACTTGCAAACAGTTCTGCTACTTACTGAGGCAGATTCAAATTGGTGCTGAACTGTTAATCTATGCAAAGTTTAATTACTAAAGAACTTGAAGCAGCTGTACTGAGAAATCTTAGGTGTGTCTCAAAACCTCCTAACGCTACAGAGGCTCTTACCAAACCTTGTGTTTCCCCAGCACCATGCACATTAAATCCTTTTTCAGATACCTTTTCTCTACCCCTATATAGAACTCATCTGGAGCTATTTTCCTTTACTAATCCTATTGCTTAAGAGCAAGAGATATAACTTAAAGCACTAAATATGCCAACAGTGATTTCATACATTTGATTGGATGGATAGCAAAAATAGTACCAGCAGGCATAGAAATATTCAACTCTGGGGGGGTGAGGAAAACTCAAAATAAGATGAAAAGAGTATCGATAAGACAGGTGATTTGTATAATAGTCACTGACACTGAATTTTAATGTTAAGCCTACTCTGTATGTCCTAAAAAGATGAACAGATGAACTAATGGGCATGTAAGAAAGCTATCAGACGGGAAGGGCTGCTTTTACCCTTGGGAAGGAGATGAATCAAACCTGGAATAAAAGGCAGGCATGGATAGAGGAGATTAACTAAGCTATTAAATAAACAGAAAATAACAAGAGGAGTGTTGACAAAAACAGTAGAAAGTATGTTCTGCAGTCACAGACTGCAAAACACTCATCAGGGAAAGGATTTGGTGATGACTGCTGACAGACACTTAAAACCAGCAACCTAATGTCTGGTAGCAGTTAGGAAAGCAAACAAAACATGGGGAAGTATAAATAGAGGAACAGAGCACAGATCTCAACAGATAACTGTGTCCTGGTACAAAGGGCTGCTGTGACCACACCTGGAGCACCGCATGCTGCTTTGGCATCGCGTAACAGGAACTCGAGTGTAGGTACAAAGGAAGCGAACAAAAACATGAGCTTAGGAGCAGGCCCTTACAACTGGGAACATCACTCTGACAGAGGAAAACCAAGCTGCCTGGCAAAAAGCATTTAAAGGCAAATACAGACTCGAATAGCTTTAAATGGAGGGAAATTTAAGGGAACAGAAGGCAGTTCAGCAGAGGCGGCACAGCGCTATAAGGTGATAACGTACAGAACATATACTGACAAATCCTGCAACTGCATTTCTACAGAGCTGCAGCTATTACTGTGGCTGGGAGCACAGCATCATTTATTGAGAGCATTTTGACATTACCATGTGACTCATGGATATGAAGTTGTACACCATGCCTATGGGACCACAGCATGTACCATTGCTCAGAGGTGTAGTCTTCTGCTGTCACGGAGCAGATCTGCCCTTGCTGAGCTAGTTTGGATGCACTGCGGGTAGCTTTCTGCTGTTCGAAGCCTGCACCTGCGCCTCTGAAGGCTCATGTGCTCTCCCTCACCCACCCCCTGGAAGCTGCATATTGGATATTTTAAAATTTATGCACGTAATATCGAAACTGGAAAAGCAATATTTCAGGAGGGAACTCTGCTGCCATTCTTTACATGCTGGCCATGTCTATATTACCGTCCTGGTTTAGATCACAAGAATTTTTTTGAAGAGGCTAATGACTAATTTTTTTGAAGAGGCCATCTAATGTCCCCACTTACCACATATGAGTCACAATGTGGAGCAACCTCAGGGCACACAAACTGAATTCCTTTCAGATTAAATTAAACCTTGAGACCGATACCAAACCTCCAACTGCTCACAGGCCTTTGTTTCAGGGGTCAGAGCCCTTACTGAAGCTGAAGTAAACCCCCTGAAATGAGAACAGTATGGATGTCAGGTCCTAAGCATCGACCATTTTGCCCACCAGATTTGCTCCTGCTGGGCTACAGTAGTTGCTAATGTAGACATAGCCTATATCTATTTCTTAAAAATAGCTCCTCACTGCAATTTCTAAGCATACTTTGGTGTTTTGCCCAGTGGTGTTTATCTCCTGGAGTGGCCATAACTACAAAGTAGACACCAAGGTTGATCTATGAATGACATATCCATCCCACTGGAAGGGGACATTATGGAAGAATGATCATTATCTTCATTATCTTCTGTGTTTTGAATAAAAAATAAAAAGCGCCAGATGCGGACTGACAAAAAATATATAAGTACTAGGCATACAGGTCAAAGGAAGCTGATAAGCCACAGAGCTTCTTTCTCTCCCAAAATGTTATTACTATGTAAATATGAACCGTGCACATGGTTTGGCTATTTGCCAGTTCCACTTGGGTGTGAAAAGCAGCCTTCATGGTTGAAAAACTATTTTTCTGAACCACAAATGGCCATGGCCATGTGAGAGGCTTCTATTTAAGATCTGGCCCAAATAGAACCAGACATAAAAGACAAAATAGCTGGTGGGGCTCTGTGTCACCCCTGAAGCTACTCTTGTTTTTTAATAGTCCCTCATAGACTTGCTGGGGAACCATCTGAGACAAGGTCAATCCCCTAGCTGGCAGCTACTGTCTGCCTACGAAATATGGTTACTCAAAATATATTTTCTTATGATGCACTTTCAAAACTTCCTGTGCTTAAAACAGTTTATTATCAGTGGATTTTTAGAGAGGTCCCATCCATTAATCAGAACAGAGAAATGCCCTGGAGTGGACTGTATTCCTCCAAAGGAGCTGTAAGAGCAGGTTATTCAAGAACTCATTTGCCGGTTATAAATACTCTGAAGTGTGGAGCAGGAGTATCGGCAGTGGAGAGCACATTAGGAGCTGATGGTGCAGCTGTGTGGATATATTTCCCTTGACTTGTGTGGCATGGGGCTTAGAAAGTATAAAGGGTAGGAAGTGAGGTGGAACTGGAATTCAGAATGATCAGGGTCTCTCTGCACTGGGAGCATGGTGAAGAAACAGCTGAGTACATAAAACCTCATAAAGAAAACCAAAACAATGATATTCCCTATTGTGACTGTTTAGTCTTTCTGTAGAGACTCATGAGGTCTGGGCTATTATCTATTTTTAATATCACTTGACCTGAAAATTTATGCTACCATCTGGAGAATGTGAGGATTTCTGTGTTACAGACTTAATACTGTCAGGGAAAGAAAGGAGCGGGAGGGCAAGGGAGGTACGTTACAAAAATGTTTAAACATTATTCAGCAAATGCCACTCATTTCTTTACATTTTTTTCTAAAGAGAACTTAAGCAAAAATATATATCTTAAATTGCAAAATGTAAAAATATACGTCGAGATGTGAATTCATGTATATTATCTCAGATAATATTTGCTTTACATTTCTTTCTATTTCAAGACTTTTAGTACCTTAGGAAATTAAGGTAACCTTTCAGAGGTCTGCTGCTAATTTGTCTTTTACATAATGAATTGGAAGTACTAAATGCAACAGGAAAAACAAAAGGCTATTTAAAACCTTTGTAATATTCTTATTAATTTGTAATGCTTTGTTTCTGGAGTCATCTCCAAATAGAGGGACTGGTTTTTAAATCATGAGATTTAAGCATCAAAATAAATACACATCACATTTGGGTTTTTTTCATCTTTAAGCATTAAATGCTCATGCTTCAAAACTTCTCTGAAAACCTGACAACTAGAAACCCTGTCATAATTCCAGTTGCTGGAATATTAACAAAACGAATGATATCATTAGACTTGCAATAAATTCACAAAAATTAGCAGCTCTGTAAGAAAGTGAAACAGAGCCCCGTGCCAGAGCAGGCTCAGAGTGGGAGTGGAGGATGCTGGACCTTGTCTGCTGTAAAGGCCACTCCTGGTCCCATGGTCACTTCCAGTGGTCGCTGGCCCATAAGGCAACATCTCTGTCTTGACATGCAGGGTATCCAGGGAGCGATCATTAGCCAGTGTGATGGGTGGCACAAGGGGTCCATGCTCACGTTGCTTAGTGCAGGATCCCTCCAGTGCTCACTGGCCATGTCCTTGCTACATATTACTTGGCCCTTGGGTTCCTCTGGGCCCATGTGGCCTACACATACTTACCTGTTTTTTCGGCAGGATGGGGGAGGAGGCCCCATTTCAGTGCATCTGAAATAACGTGAGGGTCATGCTGCAGCCCACCAACGTGGTGCTTGTATGACATAAAACTGAAGGTATGTGCCATATGCCCTGAAGTGTGAGGCTGTTTAGGGTACCTAGCCTGATGGCATAGCGTCAAAAAATGTGTGGGATAAAGGAAACTAATCCTGATGAAGTCTTGTCTGTACTGCTGCCTGCGATGGATTTTTAAGGTGAACTATCCCCTGAATCATGCTGAGGATTTTCCTTGAGGACAGCTCACTGGAGCACCCCAAGGGGTGCCTGTAAAAGGATAACTCTAATCAGGCTACAGTAACATCAATCATAAACTAATGCGTTAGGACACAACAATAATAATTTTGTATTTGTCTGTTTGATATTAATGAAAGACTGAACTGAACTTCCACCCAACGAAAAGTGTAAAATTTTAAAAGTGTGCATTTTTGCATGTTGGCTTTCACAGTGTATGAAACTGAAGAAAGGGCTGTAGACAAGCTCACCTCCATAATCAAGCCTAAACCAAAATTAATTCAGCCTTTCTTAGTGGAAATTAGAAGAGCTGCATGAAGATCATGGCCAGGAGTCAGAGAAGCACATTTGATTTTCTACAGTCAGGCTCTTTAAATCCTCCTCCCCACACATGTCAGTGAAAATCAGCTTGATATTTAGAGATCACAGTAGCACCCTGCAAAGCTTACTAAAATCTCTGGAAGAGGTGTGTTTCAGTACTTCTGGAAGTCAGGAAATATATTTAGAGGTCCAGTCTTGGAGCTAACCATTGGAAGACCAAGTCACATTGTATTCTTCAAGACCAAACCTTAAACCATTTATGAAATTGTCCTGTTAAAAGAGGGTACTGTAGAGCTTTGAAAAACCGATTCAAGATATCAGCAAAGTGACTGTCAATCTTCTTTGAAAAATCTCAACTGAAGTTCAGCTCATCGCCTACAATTCAATTTCCTGGCTACAGATAGGCAGGTTTAAAAGTCCTGTTCTCTCTCTATATAGGTCTTAATTGGTCACAAACTAATCAGAAGCTATACTGTTATTAATGGAGCTCTGTGGGGTAACAGAGGCATTTTGAAACCCAAAGTGATCTCTTCCTTGGATCTCTTTCTCAGATTCCTCCCAACTGTGGCTGCTTCCTGCCCTGTCTACTCCTGTTAACCTTCAGCCCCTCTTTCTTCACAGCAGCTGGTAGGGCTTAGGCATATTTTCTCCTTTTGTTATGGCCCTTTCACCCTGCCCTTGCTGCAGCTCTAACTCTTACGCCCAGATTAAAGGGCGAGAGAGTAGTGGCAAAGTGCTGTAATTGAACAAGAGGCCGTACATTATGAAACTCTCCACTGACACAATCTAACCATGCAAGTTAAACAGCTGATCTTCCTTAACTAAATAAATTTGCTGGCTGGGAGAATAATAATTAAATAATATAATCTTACTTGTTTGCAGACATACAGTGCACTGGAATACTGGCAAGTACAGTATTGAAACAATCTTGATGCCTGAATAGAAATAAGGTTTTTAATCTTTTCTTAAATCTGGAGAAGCAAAGCTATTTTGCTCAGACTGCTCATCCAGCTGCAAACACTGTAAGCACTGCATCTGTCACCTTCCTACCAGTCCTAAGGTCAAGGCTTTATACAGCATAATTCTTAATATAATGATTTTGATTGCACATCCGACTCATAACCTGTTGATGTTCTGGAAATTTGTAACTAGATATCCCCAGAGAATTCAAAGAGCAAGACAGAAAAAGTTCTTACTGCTCTTTACAAAATAGGAGGTTTTTTTTACAGCAGAATGTAACACTCCTGTTTACAGTTTTCCCTATATCCTATGTTTCCTGTTGCAAAGTAATGACACAGGACAGCACTATCTTGTTATTCCACAAGATAGTGGAATGAAGACACTGTAGAGCAGAGTTCCAATATACACAACTGTATATCAAGTTTGCATGTTTATTTATTGATTTTCTTTAACTATACTCTTACAAAACATTGCAGCAGAAGTGTTGCCAGTAAAGTACACATACAACAAGGCCCTCCTATTGTCTATGCCAAGGTCTCCGCCAGCATACACCAGAGGCATTAATTTTTATTTCCATTCATAAAAAGTGAGATGAAAAATATAACTGTATCATCTGCAGACTGCGCACATCGTAGTCCGCTCGGAATATCAAGACGCATTCCCAAGAGTTTTTATTAGGAGTTATTAATGTGATTAATGTGTTCCTGTATCAGCTGTTTGTTTAACTGAGCATTGCCGTTGCGTTTTGCACTGGCTGCTCACTTCATACATAGATGTTCATTGTTCTGACTCCAGGCTTTGTTCCCTGCTTTCACACATTGAGAAAGTTTTCCACAAACTGAGTGTTTATGTGTTGAGTGCAGTACTCCATGGACTTTAGGGTCTAATGGAGTGTGAGAGGGGGCCTGTGGTTTTTCATCTTGTTTTCAGCTGTACAAACATCATGTACTTTTCCCTTCCTTTTAGAGGCCAGTCTACGGTCTGCTAAAACACCAACGCAGAGCAACGTAGTTGCTGAGACTTTACAAGTCAAACTGGGAGGACCTGATGCCATTCACCTTAACACCAAACATATTGACAGTGTTTATTTTCTCTGCTCCAGCCTCAGCTCTCAAATAAACATATCAGTGGCTGATTTTCAGTGCTCCTCTGAAGAAAAGCCTAAAAGAGTATCTATCTCATTGTCAATAACAAGTATAACCTGCTCTCAGAATAGAAGTGGTGGCCGGGGGGCGGTGTAGAGAAGGGTATAAACAAAGGAATAGATTGATTTCTCTCTTATAAGCCTTTTTAAAAAACTGGTATTTATTTCAAAACACTTTTTGATACAAGCAGCGTCCTTGTTTTGCTTTTACACTTTACGCTTTGTGAAGTCCCAAAGGGACCTGAACTAGGTTGGTTGGTACTTTGTATATTTTTTAGCGTGCGCACCTTGCCTCTGGGGAAAGCCATTCATTAAATTGCTATTCTGGGTTGATGACATACAGATTTACTTTTCTCTTCATCAAGAAAATCCTGTAGCTGTCTAGAAAAAAAATTCTCTCTTTAATACAACATCTCCTAGACGTGTTTGAGCCTTTAAATTAGCAGGGTAAACTGACTACCAGAAGTCAGCATAGATGCAGTAATGTACAATTCTAGCTAGAAAAAGGAAAATCCAGGCACAAGTCTTTATTCTTGGCACAAAGACATGGCCAAAATTCATTTGTCAGTGCTTTACAACATAAGCAGCAGGCAGTTTAAAGCTTTTTTAAATGGAAATTTTTACAGAGATATCTTAGTGAATGCAAAAAGAGTTCACGTAGTTAATTGCTAGAGAATGAGCATCCTTTCTAATGAATACAAATTTTACTGCTTGTCCACACTATTTCATATCTCCAGATTCCTTCAGCAGTATCTTTCTATCCTTTCACACATGTCCATATACCTATGATGGCTAATATGAATTATGTACACAAGCCCTTTGACTGATTATGGTATATTGTATAATTGCATCTGTAGATTGCAAATGACAAAATGGAAAAAAAAGTGTCTGAAGTTTGCTGTTTAATCATAATTTCTATATTCATGGTTCTCTTGCACATACTTTCTCGGGACTATGATGTGGAAGCTGTTCAGAGCGCTGACTGACTGTCACCACCACATCTTCTGTCTCCATAAATATTTCCCCAAGTCTCGCTAGACGTATGTTACAGTTCTGTAACCTCTTTTGAAACCAATTAATTCCAAAATGAATTAATTTATTTAGAAACTTAGACCTCGGTGTTATTTCCATGTGGTTGTATTAGCTGGAGAAAATCTATTGAAGAAGTAAGATCTCACCATACTGGACATCTGCACTAAGGTAAGGTTTCTTATCCTTATAAGGCTAAGGATTTGGGAAGCGGTGCTACCAGCCACAGATACAGATTTCATAGCAATAAGCCGCCCTATAAAACCAGAATTAGAGTAACTTGGAGATCGTGGGTCTACAATTCAGAAATTTTAAAAATAACGGCAGCAACGTAAAAAACAACAACCCTCTAAAACTTGGGTCAAGTCACTTCCCTGGGTCACATGTGATGTGTTTAGCATACATGCTGTTGCAGTACTGAACAACTGTTTTAACCCTTGCTTGTGGTGTTTTGTGTAACAGATACCTCACTAGTCACAAAAACCATATTTTTAGGACTGGATTTGTGGCAAGTATTTCTCAAACACCTCAGGAAGCCTGCCCTTCCTATGCAGGGAGCACAACCTGAGAACAGGCAACCAGAGGAGAAAACTAAATGAAAATATGAAAATCATAGGTGATTTTAATTCCAGTTAACTAGACATGTTCAAAGCTAAGCTCAGCAAGGTTGGAATAAAGTGTCGAAGTGCAAGATGCTGTCAGTTTGGCATATCTCATAGAACTGATGGAACATGACAGGTTTGTGAGGGATACAAAGTGGGGCAAGGGAGGCTAAACTAGAAGAGAGAGACTTATAAAGTCTTTTAAATGTGGTCACAAGAGGTCATGTTCTTCTTCAGGCATTTATTATAAAAATACATAAAAGCATAAACATGTATATTCATCTCTATTCCTTTTCCCACAATCTCTGTTTCTATTTTTAATGCCTTTCCCTTTCTTTTTTTTAATTTTTAAAAGTACAAAAGCTAATAATAATTGCATTCAGACCAAAATCTTTCAAACTCACTGAGTATTGGCATGTTGGTAATTAAGGTCTCAGCTCTCCTGTTGTGACTTTTATTAAAGTCAATTTATATCTGTCAGATCCTGGCAGTCTATAAGAATTCCCAGTGGGGATACTTGAAGCAGCTTTCTCCCATCATCATTAATTGCACGTCATTAATTTGATAATGTATCACAGGCATTTGATATCCCTAGAGCCTGGCACTTTCAATCCAGGGCTTCTGTAATTGGCAAGAGCTATTTAAGAGCAAACACATTCATCCAGACCCCAGGTGCTCACATACAGCCCCACTGAGCTGTAGCCTAGTTTGAGGATTTACTCTCATACCAGGTGCATGTTTTTACTGTGCCTGAACTCAGGTATGTTTTGAGGATTACCACTAAATTTGGCTGGAATTTCAATTCCCACTTGAATATTTCGGAAAATTTCAGGTAAGATTTCCAAAATGGCAGATGTACTGAAAATGGTGCAGCTGTGATACTAATACATTTCAAAACAGTGTTAGAAACCTAAGCTTTTCACAGAAGAGTAAGGCAACATTTTCCAAAAGCTCAGCTTGTTTCTGCTGCACAGTTGATCAAAGATGTAGCCTCTGTAACACCCAACATTGGCAACAGCACTATGAAAAACCATGAAATAGCTGTAAAGCTATACTGTTTTAACCTTTCATAGATTTGTTCATCCCTCATGTTCAAAGGTGAATGGCTAAATATAATGTCTGCATGCAGCAGAAATAGTTTGAAAACTGATTAGCAGCACAACAAGGGCTTCTTAATTTCAAAAGGCATGTACTCTGCACTCTTCCCAGTTAAGCCCCGTGGCGTGGGAAACTTTGATTTCACAAACTGGAACAGCTCTCAGCCAGACAAGTTAGAGGGAGATAGATTAACATCTTCCTCTGCTACTGCTGGTGCAGAAGTGACCTTCAGTATAATATGAGATTATTTTATAATGAAAATATCTAATCCAAAAAGGAAGATGGCATGGGAAATTACTGCTTACTGAAGATAAGGAGAAGGCGGAGAGCTTCAGTTTTCATATGCCTTTTAAATTCTTGTGTATGGTGTCCTTTGGATATATTTTACTGCATCCTCGCTTCCCTAACTGGGAGTAAGGAGAGAACAGAAACTATTTCCCAGCGTTTCTTGCTCCCGTGCCTGCAAGGCCTGACAACAATTCTTTGAGCTCAGGCTTAGCCTCAGCCCAAGAGCATTAAAAAGCTGAGCCTGGGCCAGGCTGTAAATGGCCACTATAAGCATTATAGGCAGAAATCAGACTTTATTACACTTCTTATTCCCATGAAGTAAATAATAATTCCCATCAACAAATTACAGGTGCGCCTGATGTAAAAACTCCCTGAAGCACGTCTGTCCCTGCATTAAATTTTCTGCATCCTAACAAAATCAATGGCAAGTACCTGACAAAGTGTTTGGATCTTTCATTTTTTTTAGAAGGAAACTGTGGCACTGGCAGGGCTATTCACTTTAAAGTTAATTAGGGGTTTTGAGTGTCCTTTTGATTCTTGAAAAGCTCCACTCACTAGCAACTTCCCACTGTTTTCCCCAAGGCCACTCGGAAAACTTTACTGGTTTTCTTCCCACTAATTCTACAGTTTCTCACTGTGGACATAATTAATTTTCAACTCCTCTGATGCCAAAGTGAATCGGTCTTTAGCTGAAAGATTTTTGAACCTGGCTGCAAATGAAGGGACTGATCTTACCCAAGGCAATATAACTTCTCATAAGTAATTCTCCTTTGCTTTCAAATCCTGCCATGAGGCACCAATCTGCAATGACAGACATCTGCTCTTTTTCCAAGAAATGGCTCAAGCCCTTGGTCTGGGGTGAGTCAGGGCTGAGCTAGGAGTCCTGCAAGCTGGGAGCTGCTCTGTGGGCATCATCGCCCTTCCTGGGGACTTCTGCAGCAGGACTCACACCTCCTCTGTGTGAGCAATGAATTCCCACCACTTCCACGACCCGAGGACCTGTGTAGCCACAGAACTGAGGCACGGTTGGCTTTCACAGGCATGTATGCAGCACTCTGCTAGGATAAGACCCAAAGGCCATCTGGCAGCTTTTACCCTTCTTGTGTCTCACTCGGTTGCCTGTGTATAACCTTTCACTGGTGGCTCCCTGCCCGTGGCTGGAGCTGGACTCCGCCACGCAGCACAGGGCAGTTGTGCCAGCAGCCTTCCGTCCTTGTCCCACAAACGTTCTCGTTCTCACCAGAAATGTGGCCTTGTTCCTCCCCACACTTATTTTTTTCCTGGAGCACAGGAACTTGTAACAGGACATTTTTTAGAAGTTCAGCCACTGTTGCTAGTGGCGTTAAGGATTAGCCTGAGTTTCTGTTATAGCTACCTGATTTCAGAGATTTTAAATCATTCATTAGGAAAAAAGAAGAAAAAGAAAAAAACCTTTCAATGTGAGACGGCATTCAGGGACTCAAAAGCAATTTATTTTTAATTGATGTAACACCATAACTG
Organism: Platalea leucorodia; assembly: GCF_965183815.1. Lineage (NCBI taxonomy): Eukaryota > Metazoa > Chordata > Aves > Pelecaniformes > Threskiornithidae > Platalea > Platalea leucorodia. The sequence goes on along the minus strand of NC_138828.1, from coordinate 71,125,028 downwards.
GGAATTATTTCCTTGCAGGTGGAAAAAGCCACAACTTATTGGTTTTGTGTGGTTTTTTTCTGCTCCTGCAGTTAGTAGATGCATTTGGTTAATAAAGGTCAAGACTACAACACACTCTAATTGTTTGAAAGTAAAACTGGTTGGTAATGTATGCTGGAGCTGTAAAACCAGCTATTGTCCACATGTACCAGCTACTCTTTTGCTGAAATGTTTAACATTAATTTACCATTAAGGATCGATAGCAGGACTTCCTAATGGACAGGCCAACAGATTCTTAACTACACAGTTTCTGTCCAAGCATCTTCTTTTATACCTTCACTTTAAATATAATGGATTATAATTCTTACACATTGAAAAGCTGATTCTCATTCGCTGGGTTTGTTTTGGCCAGTTTATGGGCTTTTATAAGTACTGCAAAATCACACTGTGCATATAACTTTCACTGTGACAATAGGAAGCCTTACTCCAGAGAGTGCAGATCCGGCGTTATTCTACTGTACCCAGCAGAGTAGCCAGAGTTGAGGGCAGTGTATACTATTTAAATTTTGAGAGGGCACTAAATTAATTTCTGATTTGGTAGACCCCCTAAGCTGAGTGTTGTTTTTAAAAGAAGTAGTCTGGGACATTATTATGAACAATGTGTTATACTGCAGAGCAATTATACTATATAGCTATTATTTTTTGCATTTCATGTGAGACTACTGGAAATAGCAAGTCAACTACATCACGTAACAACGAGAAATGAGGTCATAACAGACTTATCTCACATTCAGACCTGTCTGAACAACATATTTTCTCCTATAAAGAGCCCCAGAGATTTAGTTGCAACTTCAAATAATTCCATGCTGTATAACATCTCTCCATCTCTGGTTCTCACAGTCCTAAAAGTATATTTTTAAAATGCAAATTACATAGGTTTCGCCTTTTATTCTTGTGTCTAATGCAGGGTCAAATGTATCGCTGGCACTAAAATGAACATTCGTAATAATAATCAGACAATGGGGAAAATACTAACTGCTCACTGGGATAAACAGACGTACTTTTAGCTCTTGTCATGCAGGGGATGCTCTATTGCTTCTCTGTAACTCGTGACATCAAAGGAAGCCTGTAAGTCTAAGAAAGCTGCTTCATATTTCTAGATTACAATCCTCTTTGCTCCTTTGTGATTTGCACAGAGCTCCCAAGAGAAGTTCATGGGAAAACATGACTATTTTTTTAAGCTTTTTATCGAGGTATTTCACCTCTCTCTTTTACATAGTCCCCTCTCATTTCTCATCACCTGGATGTAGCAGTTTCACTGTACATCCATCATTTCAATCTTCTGCATTCTTCTCAAGTAGATTTCAAGAGAATAATTCAAGTCAGTGATTATTATACAAGAGCTGATGATGACCTCACCTTTTAGCTTGCCTGATACTTTCCATTGTCAGATACTTGTCGGTGTTTTTCAAGAGATCTCATCACCTTTCCTTCTTGATATTTGCTAGAGATTAAATATAGATTAAACTTAGATTAAAGATGTCTTTTCTTTACCAGACAAAATTCAGCCTAGTCGCAACTGCAGTGAAAGATTGTTTCTAAAAAAGTTTACCATTTTCCTGCTTTTATTTGGAATCTTCAGGAAAAAATTCATAACTATCCCATTTTCAGCCACTCTCAAACTGTGCATACCCCTAACAGATCATTTCCACTCTAAGGGTAATGACCATCTGTTGCCAGCTGATGTAGTAATATGCTTTGTAATGTAAATAGCAGAAATCTCTGTTGTAGCTCAAGGTCATGTTATAGTTGCAGCTCTGTGTTTTCTTCTTTAAATAAATGTCTCAACCACCACAAACCTAGGAAATTAAAGAAAAAAAGAAAACCAAAACACTCACAAAAAATACCCACCAAGCAGAAACCTATGTTAAAAGAGTTTTATTTTGGCTGGAAAAATCAAGTACTTGAAAGTCAGGAAATGGCAGGTCACAGTTGCCCTATGGTATATCAATACACGATCACAGACTGCATCTCCATGGGATCCCTCCACATTCACTAGAAGGGACAGCAGAGCAGAGTCAAAGCTTCTTGCATAACTATATTGAACAGCTTGATTTTACAAACAAAACAGCATCCATACCTGTATGTTTCTTTGTTATGTGGTTAGGATACACAAGGTAAAAACCAAAATCAAACATTGTTCAAGAACACATGGCTGGTGACTTGTGCTGCAGGACAAAATCTGAGCTGAACATTTTACAAGTGCAGGTTAGATGCCAAGGTATTATCCCACTCAGGATCTGAGTCTGACCACCCTGTGACAACAGAGGAATGGGAATGGCATTGCAGATGAGCATCCAGGAAGAAGGGTCAAAAGAGATGAATAAAAATAAGGCTGCATGTGTGTTGCAGATGTTACTGGAGTCCTGGGTTCCTGATCCCTTTGTTTGTTTGCTTTTAAAATATCTGTGACTTTTGTAGTCCATGATTTTTGAGATCTGTGTATCCGTGACTTTGCAGGGTGTGCGAGGGCATGAGCAAGGTGATGGTGGTGGAGATATTCATAACGGTTGCACCAGTTTCACCAAAAACAGTGAAATCCTGAGATTGCATTTTGGATTAACTAAGAAAGCCCAACGAGTATGAGGACAAAACAGCTTTAAGAGAGACAGAGATTTCTTGTTCCCTGGATAACTTCTTTAAGAAAACACTGGATAGCCTTATCCCTTAGCAGCTGAGTATCAGCAGTAGAAATCTGCAGGCAGGGAGTTATGTAGAAATATTTTAACTATAGTTGCTGTAAATTTGGACATTTTGAGAGAGGTTTTACTTACATGTGTTGAAAGGAAATTAAAAGAGAACATTAAAAATTGGTTTTCTCATCTAGAAAAAATGTGCTTTTGGGTAAGAGCATGAATACAGCTATTTCAAAACACACTTTGCAGTGTGCTACTTCTAACCATGGCTAGCAACAGAGAAATAAGGAAAGAGCATAAGAAATCTGATTATAAAGTATTGCTTCCCACCTGTGTCACTCAAATTCAGCATATTGGTGGGTAATATGTACTCAGATCACTGGCTTTAATAGTCTAAAGTAAAACATTGCTGATCAAGCCACAGTGAAAATTCACCTTAGAAGACTTTCTCCATTCCTTTTATTCACACTCATTTTGAAGTCTGAAATCCTGGTAGATTATATTATTGACCTTGAAATATTATTCCATGATTTTATATCAGCATCTGTAAGAAGTTATCCTTGACAGCAAACTTAAATCTGTTAGCATCATTCATTGATTTTTCTTCATAATGTCATGTAGAACACATATATTTGGCGGTGTGTGGTGGAATAGTATCTCCTCTTAGCTTTTCCTTAAACTTGAGCTGATTCAGAATAGCTAAGCAATGAGTTTGTGAGAAATGATTTCTCAGAACAATTCTGAATTTGCTTTTATTTATATATTTCCCACTGTTCTCCAGGTAGATAAAAATATTCTTATACAATCTAATCTCTCAGAAGTAACCACCACTGAGAGCGTCTGAGACTAAAAGATCAGATATAGTCAGGAAACCTAGAAAAGCTGCCTCTGAAAGTGGTGCACACTATTCATGTGGTCACCTTCTGCAGGTATGTTCACCACATATTCTGTAACCCAGGTGTATATTTCTATGAGTTCCGTATCACTCCCTTTGTTAGATTGTTTTGTAAATATTAAAGGTAGCCCAAAAAACTATGAAACAAAGCCCACGCACTTCTCCCACCTTGCTCCCAAGGGCTAAACTCTTCCATTTTACATCAGAGAATAGCAGAGTCCAGAGGTCTCAGCATTAGACTCCTCGAAACTCTGCTAACTGCTCATTTGTCTATCAAATGCCTTTTAGGTGCTATGCGTCAGTACCTCTGATAGCGTTTGGGCAAGTATTAATTGCAAAAGTATTACTTGCAAAAGGGAATTACTTCCCTTTTGAACCTAATGTTGTCGCTGAGCCCATTGCTGCCTCAGCTTGTCTCTGCTCTCTGTCCGCTCCAAAACTGCATTTCTTGTGCAGTTGCACTAAGTTTGACTGACACTTTGCTCATCCAGCAGTGTTTCATGAATCCCTTTGACATAATGAGTTTGTCTGGCAAGCTCAGTTAGCCTAAGCACAGAGTTTTCAGGAGGCGATATCAGCCTGGGACCACAACGCTGGCAAACACTTAAGCATGTGTTTACATCCCTTCCCCTTCAGCAAAACATTGAGCCTATTTCCTTTGATGGAATGAAAGCATATTTTTAAGTCCATGGGATTATTATATTTTTTTAATTTGCTGAATAGGAACACTTTCTTTAAATTAGGATAATTTGAATTTTGGAATTGTGTATTTAGAACCCCAAAATAAACGAGGGGGGGAAAAAAAAAAAAAAAAAGCAAGCAAATTTTGTCTAGTCTTGCTTGCTAGCTTGGATCAAGTAGTTAAGCATCATCCATTCCAGAAAGATCTCCTTCGGATCATTCCACAAGACATCTACTAAATTGAGTCATGACTGAGTTTTCGCAGCACAATGAGAAATCTTAGCAAAGATAAGAAGAAAACAGTATTGAGCTGGTACTTCTGTTTGATTCAAAGCAAAATTTCTCAAGACAACTTTTGGGGATTTAGTTAGCTTGTCCAGCTGACAGACAAAAGTGCAGCACTGCAGCAATTCCTATGTATTTCCTTCTTTTTGATTTATAATATAACATAAATTGCATAAATTATGCTTTGTCAGGTATCAAACATCATGTCACACAGACAGCCCTTAGCTGAGGAAAACTGGCATCCGCTTGTCCAACTCCACAAGTAAGAGAAAGTATAAATAAAGCATAAATGATTAATTTAACCTTCCCTCCCTGCCTCCCGTTAACAGCTCAAGGACCCACAGCACACTGTGCTCCTGTGATGTACCAGTGCGGTAGAGCCTTCAAGACTGTGGCTAACCCCTTTCCAAGTACAAACACCTGTAAAAACAAAATTAGCCCTGCCAATATGTCTAAGAAGAAATGCTTTCCAGTAGGTTATAGATATAATATTCACCCCATTCAGGGGAATCCAAACAAAACACAAATGTCTTATTGGGGCAAGAGGATATTAAGAATAATAGACAGATTATATGATAGTTTATTGAAGGCAAAGGAAGAGACATTAGTCATAGTTTTGTTATAAAATGAGACTTAATCAAAGAGGAATGGGTTAGAGGTCATGTGTTCTATTTGTGCTATTATTATTTTTAAATCATTGAGATTTCCATGAGTGGCAAAAGAAATGATCCTGAACAGTGCAAAACAAGCCAGACCTCACTGGAGCACTTCAAGATGAGCCAAGAGAATCCACCGCACGAGCCCTGCTGGCTGTATGCTAATCTTCTTTTTATGCCTTTTTAACAAGGGATGATTGGGATCTAGGATCACCTTTGCCAGAGAATTTTGTCTCAACAAATCACTAGGCTGGCTGGGATATGCTTAGTGATGTGTAGCAACCTGAGCAGAATGTAACTTATCACAGAAACAACATTCTTCTCATATGCTGCTTCTTTTCTTTCCATTATCCATTTTTTTAAATCAAATAAGAGAACTCTGGTATATATGTTCAATTTTTCCTCTAAGTTATTACACATACTAACTTCCAAGTACCTATTTTGATGCTGTGGAACCAGGGAGAGAGGCTCAAGCCATTCTGTAACACTGAACGTTATGTGATTTACTGTAATAACTGTGTAATAACATGGACAATAAATTTTTAAAAGTGTAACCATAACTGCACCTATATATTTTGTATGCAAAACTACTGGCTTGCATGCTTAGAGGTATAGTTCAGGATAAAATCTTTAACACCTGAAAAGTTTCAATATGTTTGTTTATAGATGAAAAGTTGCTTCCCGCAATTAAAAAATTATATTTTAAATCTAAACCCATACATAAACTTAGACCAGCAAACTGACATTTTAGAGCATTCAGATGAATTTAGGATATAATGCTATTGAAAATGGAGTACCTTTGTTAAATGGTACTTAGGCTAGAAGAAAAAAACCCTTCTGTTTCCTTTGGCACTAGTTGAAGCCTCAATGATTTAAAAATAAGAATTGTACAAAGATCTTAAAATACCTGGTAGACGTCACCTTTCATATTAAAGCTAACTTTAAACAGGAGACACCTCTTATCATATTAATAAGAAAAAATATACGGTGAAAAAATCTTCAGACAAATTTACCTTAATTCCTTGCCCATGTACCTTTTCCCCATTAACATTTTAAAAACAGCTGCAGAATTTGCAATGTTATGTTTTATTTCACTTACTTACACAACTTCCACAGCTAAGTACACCTAGAAGCAAGGGTGCTTCTTCCACTATGCAGCCTTTATTTTTCCTTTTCTATTTTTATACTGTTACTCTGAACTACTTTCCAATGTAGCATACTTTGGTGTCAGTCATTTTCATCTATCCAGACTCCTTCTGCTGCATCCACTTTATCTACGCACTGATTATCATATCACGAAAAATAAGAATATCAAGTTTGCCTGCATTAGTTGATTCATTTTAATTTCATAGCCTTTGCTGCCTTGCTTTTCTTTATATTTTAGATCAAGGCTGTTCAATCTTCCTCATCTTATCTGTCATAGACTAAATTCATCATACAGCTGAGCGCCACAAGACACAAGTCACCTATGCTGCACAGCTGAGGGGCAAAGGAGCTCCTGGACCGCTTCACTGGCAGGAGGTGACTGGGTTCCTCCAGTCCCTCCAGTCTTCTGTGGAGCACCACTGGTCTTGGTGGGATGGCCAGGTCTTCTTAGCCCACTGCACCAACTCAGTGGCACTTACAGCTCCATTTCCTCCAGGACTCAGCTTACCCAGGGCCCTTCTTCATGGCAGCATTGTTCCATTACCAATCAAGTAGGACAGCCTCACTTGGCAGTCACATGTTCCTCCAATGAACCTATGTGAAACTTTCAACCTGTATGAAATGTCTAATCCTTCTCACAAGACTCAGCAGAAGATGAAATATTACTGTGGGTTTTCTCTTTTGTCCAATGTTGTGCAAGTTTTGGGGCTCAGCTAAGGAGATAAAAAACAAGTTCAAAATTCTGTCATGTTTGAGAGGATTTGACCTACCATTGTCTCTTCTCTAATGACCCCAAGTAACAGTCATGCTTAAAATGATAAGAATTACACATATAAAATATCTTTTCTTCAAGAACTTGCAATTAAATACAGTATCATAAAATAATAAAAAGTAATACCACACAGTCTTTTTTCAATTTCTTCATAATAATCCTCCAACTACATATTTATGTATACATTTGTCTATGCCTATATAGACAGTAGGTATATAAAAAAAGAATATATGAAAGTAGTACATAATCCGAAAAGAGGGGAAAAAAAGCACAAGGGATTTTGAGGCACAGGCAGGGACAGAGGAGAATGACTAATGAGGTTCATAAAAACTTTGCCTTTTGGAAGCACTAGCATTGAAAGCAAAACCAAACAAACTACCCAGCAACAAAGAAAAGACTTTTGCCTTGGCATCTTTGTCTCTTCAAACTATTATGTGCGTACAGTATTTCCTTTGTGGTTTTATGAACATGTGCATTACTTATAGACCATAAGTGGCAGTCTGGATACCAATATCTCAGGGCATTTATTGGCAGTGCATACAAAATACTGCTGAAGGCCTATTGACCCCCTATATGAAGTCTGTGTGAGTTCACTATTGTGACAGTATAAAACTGGGAAAACCTTTGGGAAACTTTTCCTTTCTTACAGCCAGCATATCCCCTTCTCTTATTTCTATAATCACTTCCCTGGCACTCAACTGAGGCCCAGGAATGGAGTTCAAACAGTTGAGTAGTTGCAAATACTTTTTCTCTGCCCTCCAGATTATTGTTTTGTCCTTCATTTGGGCCTATCAGCCTTTAGGAATTGGTTTTCTAGTAGGAGGATAAGGATTTTCGAACTACCCCTGCAGCTCTGATAAGCATAAGCAAAAGTGCTCGTGGTCCACATTAAGCATGAGGTTTGTACCTGCATCTCTGCACTGTCCCTTTCCTTCATCCCTCCCCTGCAGTCTGGTTATCCCTGTGCTGCTCATATTTTTCATACTCATTGCTTCATCATGACTTCAGCATTTTTAACAAGTTATTCCCCCAAGTGATACTTTAACTTGCCTTTCACACTAACAGGGATGTTAGCGAGGCAAGAAGAAAGCCTCTGAGAGATAGTTATTTCCCCAAGCCACAGATTATCAGGAGGGGATAGGAACCATTCAGCATATTACCAAGGAGAAGAGCATTTGGAAATGGCTAGAAGTTTCCTTTGGTTTGTCACCAGCTCCAGCATTTGAAGATGTAACACACCTCTGAGTGCATTGGCCTCTGTCCTGTGGGGACCAGCTGAAGTGTTTCCTGTCAGGGTCCGGTATCAATAGCACTCTGAGGGGTCTCAGTGACCCCTATAGCCTGTGCTCAAGTGGACAAGCAGCCAGATGGTCACACATTTCTGCATTCTTTCACTGTGTTTTTCCAGCATTAGATATACATGGTATCGTCTTTTGTCTTGCAGATCTAAAGGGAACAGAGCCCCTGAAGAACAACTTACAAGAGAACTTACTGTATGTGGCAGGAATCAACACAGAGCATCTGTAAAAAAGTAAATTGGTTGTCAAGGGGCAGAAAAATCCCTTCATTTTTTCTCTAGGTTTTTAACTGTTGTAAATAATAAGCAGATAATATAAGAATTTTAAAGACACTACCTTCACAGGTATAGGAACATTCACATTTATGGGATATGCATTCATAATAATCATCTTAAAGTGAGTGAATTATTATTATAATTCAAATAATTTGAAAAAACTGCACTATATTCTTGAGATTTTCAGTATACCCCATCTTTGTTGAACAGGCTTGAATTCTGAGGACAAACTGTGAACTCCATTTAATGACTCAAGGGTCATGAAAAGATTCAAATGCCAAAAGGAAAAAACAAAGAGAAGGGGAAAAAAAACCCCACCGCTCTAGGATTCCCAGCACTTCTAGCAAAGACTGAGGCATAAATCTGAGAACAAACAAATTCAAACCACAGACACTGTTTACAAGCCAAATCCTTGCTTTACGGACTGCAGGCTACCATGATTAAGCCCTCAAAAAATACAGTAGATTTCCCAGTGCTTACAGTGAGCGGGCCGGGTGTGCATCAGTGCTTGTCAAGACGATGAGCAGTTAATCTCATAACCTCAGCCTCATCGTAGTGCTGTTTAGAAATATGGAAAAGCATATGCAGCTCTAAGTGCGACAAGTTCTGACTGCATTAAAGATGACAGATTTATGGGGTCTTACATTTCAGTAAGAGGAATAGATGGAGAAATAACAGTTTAGGAGCCTGAGAGTAGCCCATGGTCTATGAAACAAGTGTATGGCAGCATTTAACAGAAAGTAGCTTTTAATTACGGTGGCTAAGAGAAAGTACATAAAAATGTCAGCATGCATCACTGAGTCACAAAATCATCCGGTTATCTGCTCTCTCCCATGACAGATTGTATATACATTATATGTTTATGTCCTGACAAAATCCGCCCAGAATCCAGTAAAGTGTGGATCCACTGGTGAATGTCACAGAGGCCCCACCTGGCTTAGCTCTGGAATTGGCTAAACCAACTTCCCTACAGGATCTGGAACCAGCTTTTGAGGCTTGGACCTGCCTATCTGAGAACTGCAAACATTTAAGAAGTAATTCATCATGTTTAATTTTCAAGTTTTCAAGCAACGTAACTTATGTTTCTTCCCAAGGAGGATTCAGTTTAATGAGATATTGCCTAACTTCTTCAGCCTCATGGCCAGACATATTATTTCCAGTGCCAAGGTCTACAGCAAGGAGATGGAGTATAGTCCAACTTGTTAATTCTTGTCTAATTCTTAATTCATAAATAGACAAAAGCCTGAAAAAATATTTGTAAAACTATACCTGATAAAATGTATTTGTGATTTCTCCTTTCATCATGTCATGCTATATATGCTCAGCCTTCACTCACATCTGCTGAACATATCTTATTAGCTGGAGGTGTGTCTGCATATCAGTTTTGGAGGGACTGAAAAGCTCTTAAATTCTTTATTAAAACCCTGGCATAACACATTTGCCAAATATTGTAGATTCATGACAAAGCTGAAGATATCCAAGCTTGAGACGTTTCGCTCCTTTTTCCACCATCATCTACAGGCTCCTTTCATCTCCTTCCTCCTCATCCTCTGTGCTCCTCTGCTCCTTTAATCTATTTTCTGCTCTTCCTCTCCCCATCAGAACAGGAATGTGTGAACATTTATCTGTGTCTTTGCTAACATGAACATTCTTCCACTCTCTCTCCAACCATTTCCTACCCCTTCAGGAACAAAAAAATCTCAGAAATGAGCACATCTCATTTCCACTCAAAATCTTCTCAGCATAAAATTCACAGCTGAGCTTACTGTGAATAAAATGAATAAAACTCAACATTCTGAATGCTATACAGGATCTGAGGTTCGGGAGTGCAATGGCTGCTGAAATGAAATGGAGGACTGGAGGGAAATAAGTTAAAAGTGCACAAGAAACCTTCCTACTTTGGCACAGCCCCTCCTTGACCTGGCTGTCTGGTATTTGTAAATGTTTTCAATCAGCTCTACTTTTTATCATGACCGCCCACATTACCTACCTTCAATTTTGCTCTGAGCAGCCATACATCTGTGCACCACAGCGTGCTGAAGCCTGAATATCTCTAATTAGGAACTTAACACCTCTAAAACGTTCCATATGGACTCATCGCAATTAGAGTTTGCTGCTATTTCCACCATGGTTGTGTTAGTCCGAGATGCCTTCATTGCATGACCTGTGACTTCAAGGTGCCTATCTTGTTTTTCAACTTCCTCTGTCTCCTGAGTGCTTCTTATAATATGATTATGTCCTCCTCTGCCCCTTCCAGTTGGGTGCACTCTGGATATTTCTCTTTATAAATGTTCCAAAGCATTATAGCTTCTCCTCAATAACTTGAACCACAATTAAAAAAAATTAAAAGTAATTAAAAATTTTAAAAAAACCTATGATTTCAAATATGGATTTTTTAAAAAATATATATCTTGAATTAAAAACAGAAACTGGATACATGCAGAAATTATGGCAGAAGGTCTTTCATTACTGTACAAATGCTGCACATCTCCAACCGGCCATCGCTCACATCTGCAATGCCCAGAGGTGTCCTGCTCCCAATGTGCCACAGCCCAAGTGACAGCACCCATGGGCTCGCCGGTGGCCGACAGTGGCGAGGAGGGGCTGAATGTGAGACCCCAGTGCAGCTCATGGGCTCTTCCCTCCCGGGGAGTTTGCAAAAGCAATCAAGCAAGACTACCTGCACGTACGCTTGGGAAGCTAACTGCACATTTCACTCTTCATTCTGGGGTATAATCGTAGGAATCGTTAACTGCTTTTGGATGACCACTAGAGGGAAATGTTGCTCTGTTAACAAGACCATTTTGGAGAGATTTTACTGCATTTTTATCCATTTTTAAAAATTTTATTTTTAGAGGAAACACATAAATGTATGCTCTACCTTTCAGGCATTTGTTCTGTGCTTTTTACAAGTGAAAAATTCAGACTTAAATATTCATTTTCTTAAAACAGAGTTATATATTCAACACAGTGCATATGAGAGTAAAACCAGAATTAAGCTCACTGTCCAAAGCACATGAATGTCTTTTCTCTCTAGGTAATGACTAAACGCCTTTTGCGACCTGATTTGGTTTTTTTGCTGAAGGTTTACAAAAGGAATATAGGTGCAGTTACCCCTTTTTCTTCTGAATACGAAGGTTGAAACCAATGAAATACTTCTCTTTCCTGTTTTCTCAGATAAAAATGCTATGGTCCCAGACTGAGAAAGACTTTCATTAATTAAATTACAGTATTTTTGATTAAGGACTGCAGCCCCTGTCTCTAAGTTATTAAGTAATTCATTGAGTCATACCACAATAATAAATCATACCATGATGTTCCAGTGTATACAGTCATTAAGCACTTCGGAGTGCATGACTTCCTGATATGATGTGTCTACATTTTTAAATAAACATATGCCTATATTCTTCTGTTGCTTGTGTAGTGCAAGCACCTCCTGTTTGAGTGCCCAGAGTAGTGAGATGGATTGGCTAAACTCTAACAAAATGTATGGTCAGCAACAAAGTGTCCAGAGAATGACAATAATATCAGGCATCCCGTAAACAAGATGAAGACATTAACAAAAGAATTCCTTCACATGAAACATGAAATACAATAAGGAGACTGTCTTGCAATGTCTGTGTAAATATTTTTTACAAGTGGTGAGCACTAAGACTACAGAGAAGTATGTGCTAATATTTTGGGCTTTTTTAAAAAATTAAGATCTGAAAATTATTCAAGGTGTCTTAAAATGAGGAGAAGAAGCTTTTAAGACCAAACCAGTGTTCTTAAAACAACATTTTCACAGACAGTATTGAATTGCTTTAATCATGACATAAAGAACAAGTAAACATAACACAAGGATGGATAACTTCAAAGGGCTTAAGGTTTATTGTTTGTTTGGTTTTTTTAATACTTATTATACATGTAATGTTCTTCTAGTATGATCTTAAAAGTAAGATTGGTGTGTTTATTATTTTCTGTTTTGTCCACCCTTTTAAGGGATTCATATATTTTCTGATCTCACTCAGACAACAGTCCTAAATCATCCTGCCACAAACTATTTCTGAGTTTGCCTAATGCTAAACTAAAGCCTCCCTAGGTTATGTTACACCAAGTTACTGCCAGGTATAATGAGAAGTTTTGGATGCAACATCGACAACTTATGAAAGCCTAGATTTTATTTGTTGCCGTATTTTGTGCCAGATTTATCCAAGATGCAACTGAATAAAATTTATGAAACCTGATGTTTACCAACACTAAGTAAATATTATAACAGACAGTAGTAAGTGTTGATCACTCAGTAGTGACTAATGGTAGATGATGGAAGCTGTTAATTATTGGTTGTAATGAAAAAAGGTGGAGGAGTTTTATTAAATTCATTTTATATGATGAATAGTTCATATTTATTATTGGCCGAATATGCATGCAAAATAACAACCACATGAAATTTCCATTGCTTCTCACCTTGAAAATATTACTGCTGGTGTCTATGATAAATACTTCAGTTTTAAGAATATGCAGGGTTAGCCAATCTTTTAGGAGAGATAGAGTGAAAAGTTAAATGTTAGCACAGGAATTCACCCCATCGATCAAAACCGCTTTCTGGATGGTGCCTCCTCTGCTACCCTGTGTGAGCCCCTGCCTTGCTTCCATCAGGCTGCCAGGTCCAGGGGACAGTCAGACCACACCAGACCTTTTAAAAAGATTAAATAAATCTCTTCTGCAGCATATTTGAGAAGTGTCAATACCTTGATTTTCATAGGGTTATTATTCACATTGCAGGTAGTTTCTGGAGAAAATCATACTGAAATAAGTGGCTCCATCACAGTGGGGGGGAGTTGGTCTTTCATTTCCTGAGTTTGGATCTTAAATGCTTTTAGGCACTTACATGCCCTGGAGACACTTTTTACACTGTTCTGATGGGCACGGTACAAACACTAAAATCAACAAACATTAAAAAGCAGTACTCCTAGTGTGTGATATTTAAACAGCTATGAGGATAACAACTTCAATTTGTTCCACAATAAAACTATATTGTTACTAAACTTTTCTTCTTATCAGTGTCATTTATTGCTTGTACGGGTCTGGTGTATTAACATCTCTGCTAAGAAAAAAGCATCATTTTAAGCACAAATTCAGTAAAGACTGTTTCTGATCTAAAGCTCAGCTAGAGAATGTACTTTTTATATCAAGAAATCTAAATGTAATAAGTAATATTCAATCATTTCTATGAATAAAGTCGTCTAACAGTCTTTGTACAGCTGGGAACTCTGGACTACAGGACGCATTTTGTTTATTCTTGGGAAAGAAAGAAGTCAACAAAGTATTACTTGGTGAATAAGTCAAATCCAATAGACCACCAAATAGCAATAATAGTGGGGAAAAAAAAGTGAATCTTGCAATTCATAGAGGTGATACAACATGCATTATCAGAAGCTGATGTGTTCAAATGTGTTCAAACATTCAGCCAGACTGTGCCTTCCTACACATAATTCAGATTAACACTTCAAAATTTTTGCTTTAACACTCCAATTCAACAGGACCGTTCTATGCTAGGTTGACCCAGGCAGTCAATAAAACCACTTATGGATTGGTCTCCATTACATCCATACCTGCATAAGCAGAAGTGGTCATATTTTAATTATTGTTGCAAACTAAGTTAAACAACTGAGAATAGGTTGTGTTTACAAGAAAACATTCAAAAATTGTGGGTTTTTTAACTTGTGATATTGGAGATAACAGAAATGCACCATGCACAGTATTATATTATGCTACCTGATTTCCTATTAAAAATTTTCAATTTAAGTTTTCTCTATCCACCCAGTTTCCTATAAGACAGCCATCATTACCTAAATGCCTGGTGTTAGGCAATGGGAAATAAACCAAAATGTAATATCATCGAAGGGAATATTTGATCATGTTTTCAGTGGGCTGTTCATATTACAAAACCCACATTTTTCACTTTAGCTATAAAATGAGCTACTCCCAGCTCTTTTCCCTGGACATTGCAAAGCAGCCATATAGAATATGCTCTGAGACTGACAACTTTCTTCCATTTATGGGTAAAATTTTAATTTTCCCTAGACCATATTTGAAGTCTGTTATAAAATGTGTAGGGATCAAAATCCCTCCTGAGCCAAAACATTAAAAGCCAAGTGTTTTAAAACATAGGATGACCGAATGCCAGGCAGATTACGCACCTAAAGTTCCATGCAGATGTACTCCACAGGCAAAATTTAAACTCTGTTTGGGTATGACTGAGAGGTCAGAAGGAAATCTTTTGCCTGGAAGGAGAAACATGCAGAGTGCACCTACCTTCTGTATATCCATTCATAAGCTCTGTGTCTGGATATGAAGAAATAGGAATATATAAATCAATTATAGAGTCTAGTGGAAAAAAAAAAAAAGAACTGCCTAAAGTTCTCAAACCAAGGAGAAAAGCTAACATCTCATGTTATTTCCATCTTCTCAATGAAAACCACTGTAGTGTAGATTACATATGTACTAACGCATAATATAGCTTATACGTAGGAGTAGCTGACAACTTCAGCAATTGCACAAATGACTAGAAAAGCAACCTTCCTTTCATAACGACACAGAATAGTATTAATTCACTTCAAGTTAGAGAGCTCATATTCAAGTTAAGCCAGTCTGCGTGGTGGATGAATCTGGCCATTCATGATTTTCTGAGGGGGGGCAAAGACATACCTGATTCGAAATGAATTGTAATGATCTATGATGGCTAGACTTCATTCAAAATAGGCATTTCTCAAACACGTGTTTTTAGACGTTTCCTATGCAAGTATAAAATACAGTAGTCTGCAGAAAACATGTCTTAAATGTACTGAACAGCTGCCCTTAATGGGTTAAATGCATGCCCATTAAGGAACTCCAGGCTGGCATAATATGGTCCTAGTGCTTCAAGAGAGGAATGGTCATGCCTCTACAACCTGTACAAGCTGCTAGGATGGAGAAGGTCATCTAAAATCTCTGAAAAAATGGAATTATGATAGCAAATGACATGGTCCTTGGACAGAAGACTCTTCCAACTCATCTAGGAAGTGTTGAAAGCGACATCAGCGTTCTTTACTTGAAAACTTTCAGCTTCAACTTTCTTCACTTCACTGGGACCAAAAGAATGAGTTTCCTCCTATTTTCAGTCCCTAAACAATAGCAAGGAAATTTGTTTCAGGAGTTAAGAACAGGATCACAGACGTGACTGTTTTGTCCCAGCTACTGAGGATGTGCAGCAGTATAGATCCTTCCTGTGCTGCTCAAATTCACAATAGAAACCTACAAAGTGTTCCTCTAAGCTACCTTTTGGGCAATGTTGATGAAGTACTTTGAACCTTGTTTTGCCAATTACATGTCCATCACTTTATAAATATCAAATAAGCTTCATTAGAAAGCTGAGAGGTGAAGAAGAAAGCTGTAATTTCCCAAATGAGAAATAAAATTGAGGAGTCTGTAGTACTAATTTCAATATCTGAGCACTGTGTCTTAGCAAGCCATGTGTTAACTGAAAATGCTATTTATTTCAAAGAAGGTTGCTAGGTGAAACAAATAAGATGAGAGGTCTGCCATGACTGCTTCAGAAATGTCAGCACATGGGGCCAATCATGATCTCTGTTTTCCTGCTGTTCTGTCTAGGGTGAATGTCAGTTTCATGCACTTGTCCTAGTTTTAAATGTCTAACTGATCAGCCCAATAGTTATCTGACAGCTCAAATTGCCTGGCAGATGGCAGCTGTAGATGCTCAGGTCAAGTCCAGGCATGCAAAAGCAGTGAGGTCAGTGCATCCCAGACAGTCTGAGCTTACTGTGTGTGCAGCAAAATCATTCTGTACCTGTGACACATCAGAAACATTTAACATATATGGGCTTGACCTCTATTCAGTAGGTAGACAGTAGGTCCAATATATTCAGAAGCTTTGGACTCACTGCACACTCACAGCACATGTGTATGTGCACCTGTCCAGACTGATATATAGGAATCCAAACTGAGTGAGGACTCTTAATGATCTTATCTAATAATGATATAAATAAGGCTTATGTACTGCACTGGAAATCTAACATTTCCTTTTCCTTGGAACCCAAAATGTTGCATAGTAAGCGATAACTGAAACACCATTAATGTAACAAAAAAATGGCTCTCCCACAAACATGAACATGGCACCTGGTCAAGCAACACAGCTGTTGGGAAGACTGGTTAAAAAGTTTTTTTTTTTAAAAAAAAGTCTGTAGCTTCAGGAAACACTTTCTTTTTGAGAAAGCATGTTTTTTATGGAAGGCTCTGGAGCTGTCAACTGAAGAAGAATTCAACTTTAAAACACAACCTGACAAACAGAAGAGGAAGTTTCCTCTGAGTCACACTGTCCTCATGCAGGAGTTCTGCAAACCTGTTATATAACTCCAACAAACCTCAAGGAGCTTGGGACAAGGCAGTCATACTACAGTGAACCTTAAGAACATACCCTGCTTTTCACAGAAATCTCAAAATACTCTTCAAGTTCCTGTGGACCAAGAGCTCCTGAAGAAGACATGGTGTCGACATTTCTGCTCTTGCAGAAATCTATAATATGACATTCCTAAACAGCCTTTACCTTTGTCAGTATTCATGAAACAGAACTGTATGGAAACAGTTTGCACTTCTCCACTTCTGTTACATGTGAGTGTCTATGCAACAATAAATAGTATTCACTTAAGGACTACCATACTGCATCTAATCTCCTCTCCATTGTGATCATTTGCACAGACTGAGAAAGAGGAGTATTAAAAACTTACTTGTATAAGTCAGTCCTCTCCACCATTTTGTTTCCTAGCTTCCAGCAAGCCCTAGCTCTGGATCTTAATGGGCATCAATTTCTAGATGGTTCAGTGTGTGTAATGGTTGCCAATAAGCCCATCTTCCATAATGCTCTAATCCCTTTTTGAGCTCTCTTATGCTTTTGACCACTGTAATGTCATGTGGCATTGATTCTGATGGCTAATTATACTAATGTGTGAAAAGGACACTTTTGTCTGTTTTAAGATTTTGGCTTCATAAATGGTTCTTCCCTTGCAATTCTGCTGACCTCTATCGTATCTCTCCATTGCTGTATTTTATACAGAGATATGGACGACATTCCATACGGATGCTACGATGAGTCTACCACACTTTGCTGTGGCATCAACAAAACCATTATGTTCTGATATATGTACTTTTTTAGTGGTGACTGAGCCACACCAAACCTGCTGATTTTCAGATTTCTGCATGAGCTTCCAGGACCAGCAATTTAAAAAGACATCTTTAAAAACATTCAATAAGTAGATTAAAGAGAAAACAAATGTGGACATCATAATCTCATTTTTGTAAAGTATACATTACAGCTTAATTTTAAACATAGAGTTAGGGATTTATGGGAGAATTTTGAAAATTGCAAAAACATTTTAGGAGCAAAATTCCTGGTGACTTCCAATGAATCTATAATCCAAAATCACCCAGCCCTGTTGGAATAACTCACTCATAGGCCCTCAAACTTGTATTGTAAAAACTTTAGGTCCTTTTTAGCCGCAGGAAATTCTTCAACTGCTCTACTAAAAATAGACTTGAATTTGTGCTGGAAGAACTTTGCTGCTATAGACTCTTCTAAAACACATCTAAACTTAACATATATTCACAAGAATGTTCAGAGAATCAAGAGGTCTACTTTATGTTTTCCATTATTTGCATATTAGTGTTAACTATTAATGAACATTATATTATTCTCTCTCTCTGTATGTGTGTGTATATATATATGTTATATATATCTCATATTCATATTCCATGAAATTTGCAGTGTTTCCATTGTATCAGCATATTCTTCTCAGGGGTTTATGGCCATTGGGAACATAAGCATAGCCCTAACATTGTACATCTGTCCGTGTAAAACAACACAGGCAAAGTGCCAAATCCTGCTTTTGGAGCAAAGAATTGTTCTTCTCAAAGTGTTTCTGGAGAGCCATTGTAACTATGAACCC
The DNA here is from genome assembly GCF_965183815.1 of Platalea leucorodia. NCBI lineage: Eukaryota > Metazoa > Chordata > Aves > Pelecaniformes > Threskiornithidae > Platalea > Platalea leucorodia. Next base: position 71,106,365 of record NC_138828.1, on the reverse strand, counting down.
CAAAAACGAAATCTGCCCTTGAACCTCCAGGGAGTGACACAACTGCTGACGCACTTCAGGCTGCCTGAGCACCCTCACCTGAGTGTGGTCCAGCAATTTGCTGAGCTGCCCAACTGAGGACAGACATGTAGGAATACACAATGCTGACAGAGAATTTGCCTTGGGATTGATTGGCCACTGCACTTCTTGATCACTATAAAGAGCATGATTGAGGTTTCTGTTAGTTATGAGCATTGACAGAACACAACTGAAAACAAGAAATCCAGTGATCCGCATAATTGACTTTAAGATGTTAATATCTGGAACATGTAAAGAACACAAGGATTTCCATGACATCTCATGGGATACCTTGCATGGGTCCTCAAGGGAGAAGTCATGCCAAAAAATTACCCTTGCTGCTTTTGGACTGAACCAAGCTTGAGATGACCCAAAAAAGCAAAATCGTCATGTTGCTTTCTTTCAAAAGGTACCTCTGGGCTTTCATGAGGTGACATTTAAACTCCCTTGCCATCATAGCAGAAGTACTCAAACTGATTTTTACAACTTGCTGAATGGCAGCATGAATTCTGGTGACCACTTGCTGCTTTGTGATCCCATGATAGTTTGCACTAAGGTGGCTGTACAACACAAGGAGGAATGGGTAATGCGCTGTGTCTCAGAGAGGGCATAGACTGAAGACCCTACTTTGTCATTTGATCTCAAAGAATGCAGACTATTCCAGGAGAGGAGCTCATGAATGCTCCATGAAATGGTACCACTATTGGCCAAAATGCTGGATAGCTCTAAAACAGAGTCTCTCTTGCGTCACTGCGTTAGCACTATCTCTTGAAAACAGCCGTACCCTGTCAGCAACAAGATCTGCTGCATGTTTCAAATAATAACATTTAACTATCGTGAAAGGGTGTTAGCTGCAGACATCTGACTATCAGCTCGGACAAACAAAGCAGCACTTCAGTGATCTACTGAGCTGTGCTGATTAGTTGTAAATCTTGTTTTTTAACCTTTCAAATCATTCTTCCACAAACCACTGTGAGCAACTTCCTCTCAAATCATACTTTCAACACATCACTCTAATGGCATTCACTCACATGAATAATATGGTCTTCTCTGCAATAACTGAGGATATTAAGGATTAAGAAAAGTGAGAAAAATGCAAGAACTAGACAGATACATATGGAACAGAAAGCTCTTACCCAGAGAGCTTTCCAGCAAGAAACAAAGACATTTACTTTGGGTGAAATCCCACTGGGGACCATCGCATTACCACACACACCTGCCCCTTGCTGTCTCTACTCTGCAGGAAGATGCCTCAGTGCCATGAGACACACAACAGCACAACGGATGATGCTTACTGCTAAACGGGTTGCTGGGACTGGAATTAAAAGCACAGGAGACCAAATTGTCATTCTGTATGATTAATGTGCTCTAGTCTCAATTATTGTCGGAAATGCAATGTAGAAGCTGCAGAGAAAATTAATGGCATGTCCTGCAGTATTTTAAAACTAGATCTTTCTGGTAACTGTCACTAGGCAAAATGTCCCTCAAAGAACAAGCATCTGGGAAACAGTACCTGAACATGGTCATATCAGTAAATAGCAACTTCCATCTGCCTGTCTGGAAACCATATCAGAAATATGTGGTAGATTACCTTTTTTTCCATGCTTTCAAACATACAGGGTGTTCTGCAAAGATAACAAACACCAGAGGCAAGATTCATCCTAAAAGTATGAATCCTTATTTTCACTGCAGAACCTAAACTAGCTCCAAACTTTCCTGTACAGTACCTCTGAACCTTGAATGGACATGATCCACGTACTTCTAGTGTATACTTTCTATTTAAGGCTGCAGTCCTGCAAGTTACTTAAAGAAGTCTGCAATTCAAGCATGTTGGTGGCTCTACGCAAGTCAATGGGCCACACAGTTACACCGAATTAGATGTACCTTCTTAATCAGGCTGCTGATTGGGCTGAAGACATGAGTAATAACCAATATTACAGAGACATTTTGGTGCAACAATTGGCTTGACCACCAGCCATGGCCCCTGGCTCTACAAGAATATAAGCAGAAACAGTGGACAACAAATTAATCCTAGACATCTGGATCAGCAGTGAACAGTAAAGTTTCAGATACTCTAACAGGGACTTTCATCTTCATTATTACTGTCATTTTTTGTGATATTAAATTAGATATTAAATTATTTTGGTCCTAAACAAATGAGGCATGTGTGGTATTGCTGCTGCTGGGCTCCTCCTAACAGCATTTGAACGCAGTAGCCATACACATTCATCAGGGGGCTTCTCTTCTCCAAGCTTTCCAGTTCCTGAAAATTTTGTTAAAATAAGCTTTTGAGTAGAAGAGAGAGACCATATTGATCCCACTCATACAACGCAATGTTATCCTCAGCATTTGCTAGACACCAGTGAATCCGCACGGGATCTCAGCCTTCAGCATTAACTCTACAGGAAACCAGGCTTCATTGCCCCTGCCACTCACACAACTATTTCTACTTCAGCTCTTTCGTTCACACATCGCAATAAACAGTTTTGCCATGACTCCTTCTTTCACACGGCTGTACTTGACCCTGTTCAAACATATGCACACATAAATACATGCACAGTTTGTGTGTAGAGTCCAGATCCCTTTTTCAATAAATAAATAGCTATATAGATGGATAGATGAAAACAACAAAAGAATTGGTGATACAGGACATGAGCTGAAGACCTGCATCGTGGATTGGATGTCTCAGCACACACCTTGAGGTGAATTGTTTTGAAAACTGACTTCTTGCAAGCTCTTCCCACACAAGCTGCTGAGATTTAAATCCCACAGTCTGATATGGTTTACTGTACTCAGGTTTATTTGTGCAGTGAGAAGTCTACAGAGGTGGTATAAAGCGTTGTCAGCTTCACAGAATGCTTTAAGTTGTAGCCCTCTTAAAAAGCACATTCCTGCCTGCACCGCCTCTCCGCAGCCAGAATCCCTGGAGGCCCCTTCTATTGTTGTAGTGTTAGTGTCATCACTCCATTAGGAGCCCGCCTGAGTCTGTGTGCCTAATTCAGAAAGTGCACCTGTACAAGCATAAGAAGAATGATAATTCCTGGCTGTGCTTTGGTGTGAAGTGCTTTTTTGTAAAGCAAAACAAACTATTCATGCCACGATGAAAAATAACTTCTTCTGTACCTGTCAAAGGATCAGCGGGTCTTTTCTAGTGAATGAATGAGCAGTGGCTGGTGTTTTTTAAGCCACTGAAAAAAGAAAACAGTTCATGCAAGTAAATATATATAACACAGGGCTAGACTTTGCTGTCCTTATGCCAGCTAAACAGCATTTTACAGAAGATATAAGCCATGGTGCTTCTATGGGATATTCACAGAGAACATGCTGAAGACACCATGAAACTGTGTGTGCACAGAGAACTGAACGGGCTTTTCCACCCTTTCCGTCTCCATAGAGCTGGGCTCCCCACAGCTGCTCAGTGCTCATGACTTTTACACCAACCTTTCATGGCTTAGCTGACATACACATGCCCCACTGCTGCTGTCTTTTAGATAAAAAGCAGCCTGATTTTGACTCTCTGAATTACGGTTCAGTCCCTGGTATCTCACAGGGCAGGGCAGCTCCACGCTCCCGTGTGGATGCTGAATGGGAAGGCAATGCTACTGAGAGCAGAGCTCAAGCTAGTGAGTCCATTGGGGCTATCTGTCAATAGGGCTGATGACTGATAACATTTCTAACCCTAGTGCTCAGCCAAATGTTCAGGTTGTTTCCAGTTAGGAGAAGAAATAGGAGGTAATGAAGTCAGGCATCTCTTTAATGTAATCTTATTTACAGAGATGTTAAATCCTTTCTCTCTGGGCTTTTCTCCTTGCTCTGTGTACTTGTGCTGGATAGACACAGTAGTCTCCTTATGCTCTCTTCAGCTTCTCCCATGGATTTGTCTCACAGGTTCACAAAAAAAATATCCAGTAAAATGCCATTCAACTGCATATGCGTTGCATGGGCCCTTGTTCTGGAAAGTGGGGTGTTGTGAATGGAGATTGCTAACTCAACAGCGTTAGGGGACTCAGTTTCAAGAAAGTACGTCTTTTTAAAGCTATCTTCAGTTATGCAGTTGCCCATAGTTTCAAAGAGGTTTTGCACACCAGGTAACTGTTTAGAGCCTTGAGTTGACATTGAGCAGACACTAAAATCTAAGTTTCCTTTTAGATACCACTTCTCATGGGGATATCTAGAGTGCTATTTAATTTATTGTGACATATTTCATATGAAAACAAGATACGGTTAGCAAAAGCCCTCCTCTAGTAATTAGGATAGCTTGCCTGACATTGTGTTTTAGATGCAGAGCTATATAATCTTATTTCCATACAGTAGGAAACCAAAGTAAAATGTCGGAATTGTAACCTATGATCGAAGATCTTACAGCAGCTTCTCAAATGGTGCAAATATTTGCCTCGATTATTGTATTTACAATTCCAAAAATATTTCTTCTGTTGAAGGTCTGTGTACAAGACACTACTCCAAACCATTTTTAAGGGAGCTTTGACATAAATGAAACTTTATGCTGGCATGGCAAGTGAAGTACTTGATTAATAAAGAGTTTCACTGTTTTCAAACACATATTCCATGCAGGCTCATTTGAAGAAAACCGCAAGTGGAGAATGCTTTACTGCTTCCAGTCACAAGGGGGTTGTGTATTTCAATCCTGCTTACACAGTTAGCTTACTTTGGAGCTCTGGTAGGAAAGAAACATGACCAGGAGAAATAATGCTACATTCAGTGACCCTGCCCTTAGAATCAATTGGCCTGATGGGAGAACTTTTTTCTCTCTCTTTTGCTACTGTTTTCTTAGTTTTTAACCTTTTAATACTTAATATTTCTTGAAACACCATCTTTAGAGAAATGTCCACTGTCCATGGACTTTAAGTACTGATTGATATGGCCTTCTGACACTGTGAATGGGAAATGAGAGGCTTATATCGACGGTTGACGTATAAAGTCATTTACATGTTCATAGTCCTTTAGACATGTTTTGGAGTTAATATTTTCTAATTTTAATATTGGGTTTTAAGTATACAGCTCAGATTCTCTTATAGTACAAAGGAACTGAAATTCTACCACAGGGACAAGTGAAAGAAGGGGACAATTAGGTCTAATGAATTCCACAGAGAATTACAAAAGAAAGCCTTGAAAATCTAGTAAATAAAAAAAAAAAAAAATATAGCAAGTTCTAACAGGCTGTGGAATAGCCACCTGCTAGGCTTGGATTTTTGGTTGTAGCCCTATCTCTGGAGTATTTTAAAATCTGATTGAACAAAGCACTAGAAAACATTCTGTGGTTAAAATGAAATTCAAAGTAAAGATCATTACTTATTTTCTCTCCATCCCATAAACCCTTACTAGCAGGCAAAGAAGGAATAAAACTGCTTCAGCCGTGGGTGCTGCTCACTGGTCAGCTGGCACATAAATGATATGGATTAGCCAGTGATGATCACTGACCATTTATGAGGCTGCCATTACCTATATGGTACATTTAAAACAACAATTTGGGACCAGTGTTTTAAAAAACAGCTTCTAACTTTGTACACACACAGTAGCCACGTGTCCAAACACAAGCATATGAGCATAGTTTATTATGGCAAGGTAAGGAACTCACTGTCTGCCTAAGCTTCATGTACAAAACCAGTCTGCCCTTACAAATGCTCCTGCATTTGCTTCAGCCTCCCAGACACACACTGACAGTTTGGGCGCCTGTGCCCTTTGCTTACATGCATGAAAATAAGATAGATGAACACAATCATGTCTTATCCTCTATGCAGGCACTTCATTCCAACCTTCCTTCAGAAAGTGCTAAATGTCTTAAGTCAAAATTCAGAAATGCAGAGCCTGCCTCTTTTAAACTAAACAACCAATAGATATGTCTAAATCACAGCACGTATACTGAAGCAAACTGGTTACAAGCAATGACTATTTTTCACTTTCTACTTCCTCCCTTCTCAGTGTTCTTAAGTATTTACTGCTTCCCACAGTGATAACTTGTTTCTTTAGAAATGAATCGTTAGCACTGAATTTGTCTCAAAAGACCATAGTTGCAACGTACATTCTTTCCACCTTCAGGTGCTCTTCTGAACCACAGTGCTCCGGAGACAGATCCATAAAAAAAAAAAAAAAAAAAATTGATGGATTTTTTCCCTGAATACATAGATGTATTTTCACTCTTTCTGTGACTCTTAAGTTCTAAAATAAAAATGGCTGGCCAAGTGTAGGCTGAATTTTTACTCTTTTGGTTTTGAGGGATTGACTTGCTAGAGCTTTGACTGACTGGCTCTTGGGAATGGCTACAGGACTTCTAGCTAAGCTGTGTAACAGTAACATCATTTTTGTCTTCAAACACTCCTTCTAACCTTCTTCATGTAGTAATACTTCAGAGAACAAGGTATTAGCAGCATCATTAAAATATACCAGCTAAACGAAAGATTCAGCCCATAACCAGTCTGTCAAATAGCAAAGCAAACCTGCAGTGGGATGCTTTTCTGATCTTATTTTGCCTGAACACATACCATCACTATGTCTAGTCAGTGGCAGGTGCTTTATTTCAATGACAAAATTTTTTCTTTCTTATTTTATCTACCTGTTACCGCTACTGTGTTTACCCTGCTAAAACCCTTTTCACTCAGCACTCATTAGGTTACATCTGGATGCTACATGCAGTTTTGGGCCTCCCAATACAAGGCAGAAGTTGATAGCCTGAGAAACATCCAGCAGAAGACAGCCACAATAGTGGGCACTTGCCCTGAGAGGAAAGGCTGTGGAGCCGGGCTTGTTTATCCTGGAGAAGGGGCAGCTTCAGGGGAACCCAAGAGCAGCCCCTACCAGTGCCTGCAGGGAGGGCTTCAAGGAGATGGAGCCAGGCTCTTTACGGAGGTGCATGGCTGGTGAACAACAGAGGTCATAAACTGGAACTGGACAGGTTCAGACTTGATAAAAGGAAAAAGATTTCCACATAACGGCAGCTGAGCAGTGGAACAGGTTGTGTAGTCTCTGTCTTTGGAGGTTTTCAAGACCCATCTGATATAGCCCTGAGCAGTCTGCCTGGGCATGATCTGACCCTGCTGTGGGCAGGAGGTTGGACTGGAGAGCTGGAAAGTAGAGACCTCGCAAAGTCCCTTCCCACCTGCATTATCCTTTGACTCTGTGACTCTGATTCAGCCCTGCCAATTTAACTCTCTGATTTGAGGTTGAATTCCCAGAGTTTTCCGCCAAGTTAAACTGAGCACATTAGATAGAGAAAACATGAGAATACAATAAACATAGAACCTCATAATGCTCTTCTTACTGAGATACTTTTCAGACTACTGTCATTCTTGAAATGTGGACTTTGGAAGATCTGAAGAGTTCTGAAATAATATGCATGAAGTCATATGTATTCTTATTTAAGGGACAGTTCTTTCTTGGAAGTTTTCCCATAAAAATAATTTTTCATTCCAGCTTTTTACATCATTAAATTCCCTCTTTCTAAGAAACAATATTCCTGAGAGAACAGGAAAATGCCTATCTTCCTTTTTTTTTTTTTTTTTTTTTTGGCGTCATCAAAATACTTCTCAATCACACTCTCCTCTGAATACTGGGAAAATTAGTCAAAGTAAGTGTTCTCCCAAAGATTAAGGCTCTTAGGCTCTAGGGTCGTAATCAGTTTGCATGACTTTGCATGCCCTAAGATAGATCATTATGTGCCCACTTTGTTTTGCATAAGTACATTAAAATCATGTGAGTTGCTGAGTCAGCTTTGATACAGTAGCAGAGTTATGCTTTCCAGGAAACAAATGATCACCATCCATAATTGTATTTTCTTAAACCTAAGATAAGCAGCTGAAACCAGAAAAGGAAAACTGTGGACTTGTGTAGTTTCTGCTAGATATCGGAGATTAACCTCATGGCTGAGTAAAGAACATAGCTCTCAGTTAGCGAAGCACTGGCTCTTATAAAAGCTAAAATATCAGCAGAGGTCATACAGCCAGTAGTAACTGTATAATCTGAAATCATACAAAAGACCTGGAAGAGATTTCAGGAGGCAGTATCAACTATGCCTGTGCCAACTTCTGACAGATGCTTCTCTACTCTTTCAAAAAAACTTTTATTAGTAATAGATATTGTTTCATCTCCTCAGGCAACCTTTCTCAGTATTTCAATACCTTTACTGTTGAAAAGTTTCTCCTGATATATCTCCTAAGCATCCTGTGTTGTAACTTAAGTCCATTGTTTTTTGTCCTACCCACACCAAATATGCAGTAGAGTTTAATCACTTCCTCTTTATAGTTATTTGTATTCAAATACCCTTGTTATATCTACCTTCAGCTTTATCTTCCCACTGTCAAGCAATCCTAATTCCTTCTACTTTTCCTAGTACTAAGTTTCTACTTGTTGCTCCTTTTGTTTTCCTAATAGGTCCACAGGCTTCTTGAATTGTAGCACCAAAGCAAAGCCCCATACTCCAGCTGAGGACCCACCAGTTCCAGTAGCAGAAGCTTTACATCACAGATCTTGCATACAACACTTCCGGTCACCTGTCCCAGTGTGGACGTGTCTTTTCCACAACTGGATGATACTGCAGACTCATTTTCCTCTTCTTTAAAATCCTCATCTTTTTTTGCAGTTTCCCTGTTAACTTAGCCCACCCATATCCTATATTTCTTCAGTTAGTTTTCCTTGCATTTTGTATTGCCCTTACTGAATTTCATTTTACATTTTCAGTCCATTTTTCAAATGTAGCTAGTAGCTTTTTAATTCTAATCCTATGATTGTCTGTTTTTTCCTCCACATTATTAAGGAAAATAATGAACACGTGGACCCTGAATAGGCAAGTTCAGAAATTCAATTGATACCTAACTCAGTTTTGACAGGGTACCATGGATAAGCATCTTCCCATAACATTCTTCTTAATAGATATGTGTTTTCTTAAGTCCTATGGACCTGAATAACATACAACGACACTGTCTTAATATTCACTTTGCTGATCATTTCTGCTGACTATTTGTTCAAACAGAATAGGGCCTGTGAGGACTTCTAACGAAGGATGACAGTGAAAAAGCTTGAGTGAAAAGATGTCTTTCTTGAAAACTCATTCAAAGCTACAATGGAAAGGATAAATAGAGTCATGCAACTGCAAAAGAAAAACTATAGAGTTTGTTATTTTTTTTTCTTTTCTGATATTACAGGACTGCTTATGTCATACTAATTGTCCTCTGATTTCAAGTGAAGTATTTGCTGAGGAACATCATCTGGGATCAAAATTGGACTTGTAGAACCCTGACGTGGTAAAACCTGGTGGAAGATTTATAGCCTGGCATTCTTCTCATTGCAGACAATGAGGACATAACTCTGGTTTCTTATAGCTGATTCTTGCTAGTCTGAATTTTCATCCAAGAGAAGCATAGAGATGGCAAATTATTTTTTATGCTCATTACAAAATAAAAATATAAATACATATATACATATATAAAAAGAATGAACAAGAAACTGATGAGGAAGGACAGAAATGAGGGCTGAGGAGAACAAAATGGGTGAATTGAGAAGGTGCAAGTCTATGAAATGGACTTCATTGTCTTATAGATCAGGTGTCAACTCAGACCAAGACTTAGTCAAAAATAATTTCCAAGCATAAAGCTGCGTCTTCAGAAGCAGAGCCATGCAAATAACTACTACTGACCATCAACTACCATTTCAGCTTTTGGAATTCAAACTAATTTAAGTTTTGACTTAAAAAATGAAATACTATATCAATATCCAAATGGATATATGGCATTTTTTTATACCTTCCTCCAGGCCACCCAGGTATAGCCAGAATAATGAGTAAAGCATGCACAGCTCATAGATGGACAGAAACAACCATCTCAGAATAACCATTAACTCACAGATTAAGGCTGAGGTCAGAGAGGAATTCTACTTTTAAAATGTGGCATTTCAAATGAGTGCATACAGAGTTGTTCCTAAGGCAAAATTCATTCATCACGACTGCTGTTCACAGATCCAAGAAGGCAATGCTTTGCTGACCAACTTGGAGGAATAATTTGAGGCAGAGGCTCCTCAGGCATGAAAACAGCCACCACTCGTGAAGATGCATTTTCCACTGGAAATTATTTGGTTTCTACAGTCTAAAATAGAACCACCAACTTGTCACTTCCTTGACCGTGAAAGGCATTATTAAGGAGGGTGAGTATGACTGCACAAAATAAATCACTTTTACTTCTCAATTTATGGCAAGATTTAGCCTCCAATCATGAAGCAGCGGGGCAAGTGCTAGAATGGTCATAAGATTTTCCTCATCTTAGAAAAGGAAACATTTTTAGAAGACCTAATATCTTCTCCAAGGAAACTGTATTACCTCCTTTCTCTTTCTGATTCTCCGCTTTTAATTTTTGTCAGTAGAAAGATGATGAGTTGAATCAGGGTTTCTGGATGACCACAGTTGCACAGCTGGTGAACAAACAGATGTTCTCGATCAAACAGAACATCCTTCTCTAACAACTTGGAAACTACCACTACTGCTTAAACTATGCCACATACAATAAAAATCTCTTAAACCATACATACCTCAAGTATTCAGTAAATATTAAGTAAAAAAACAAAAACAAGAGAAGGTCTACCATGCGTGGACCATTCGGAATTTATTAGCAGAGAAAATTGTAGCAGGATTTTAAAGTCATTTATAAAAGCAAGCACAAAAGTAAAACATTAGGCTGAGAATAAGGATTTAGACGGAGGGATACTGAGTTTTATAACAAAGCCTCAGGCACCCTGTCACCTAATAGACTCTTTCAGACTCCCTCATACAACACATGTGGAGAACAAAGTGCCTCAGCAGCCACCAGGCTGAGAGGAGCCCCTCAGCAGTCACCAGGCTGAGAGGAGCCACTCCGATATATTTATTAAATTGGGAACCATGGCAAACAAGGTGAGAGAACTATAAATCCTGGCAGGGTATGTGTTTAAAATGGACACTGAGCAGCTCTTGGCTCTCCAATGTGACTGTGCAAAAGTCCTTCAGAAATGCAGGAATCAGGGCTCTTTATTAATAGAAATTTCAGGTTCTGCAAAGAACAAGCTGTGTGGGGGTTCTTCATGAGGATAATACCTGAAAGTTGGATATTAATATTTAAATAAACTATTAGTCTCCTATATATGTTGTCTACAATCTTTACTTGTCATTTTAGTCTTTAATTTATAAATTCTGTGTTCAAGTGCTAATTTTTCAGAACTGATTTGAGCTATGAACCATTATTTTTAGCTGATTGTTTCACATGAGACATTTTCTTGTGACTAATGTGTTGAATCACAGCACGGTTCAGTTCCCTAAGTGGACATAGCTCTTATAAACTGGTCTGATATAAATGTGATTAAAATTAAACCCATCCTGTATTCTGTGTAATTTTAAATGTTGCTTTGGCATTCATCCCTTTCCCAATGCACAGTGAATTTCACCTAGCCTGACTTCTGATGTTGCCCAAAGTCTGACTTATGAGTTAAAACAATCTGAATAAAAATTTTGTTTCTAATTCAGCACATATTAATTGTGAACAGACTCGTACATGCTCCCACTGGCTCAAATCTTGTTTTCACATTGGGTTTTAAAAAGTAAGAAAGACGACTATAGGAGTATGTAATGTATAAAGTGAAACAAAATAAAAAGCTTTCAACTGGGGAAAAAACAGTCCAAAATCCAGTAACATTATGTGCCCAGGAAGTAATCTTGAACATTATTAAAAAGACAACACTTCAACCTAATCCAACAGGGAAAAAAAAAAGGAGGGAAAGAAAAAAATTATTTAATTTGTTATCACACCAAGATTAGTCCCAGAGCTCGCTGTCAGATTATCCAGAGTGAGAGTCAAGCACTGTAGCCTAATGTAACTTGAACTAATCTTATGCAGTACTGTGGAATAACCATAAATTACTGAGAGCCTGCGAATGGTCACCTCATGAACTGCAAAGAGGTTTTTTAATTTCGTTTTGGTTTTGTGTCTGAACTTCATTCCTTTCACATCCTGTTTTTTTTTAATCTGTGCAAAAGGAAAAAGGAGAATTATACCTTGTGTATTTCACAAAGGACATTACTCTGTCATACCTGGCCTGCGCAATGATAACCCAGCATCACACGAGAGGGGCTGCCAGATACAGCAATATTTTGTTGCTGTTTGAAAAGATAGTTTATGACAGACCTAATGGATTTAGGTTAATACTGTATCCTGAAAGCGAGAAGAATGTCACAAAATTATTTTTGTCTCAGCAGTAAATTAATTTCGTTTATTGTAATACTTGTAGCTGAAATGGACACAGCTGCTTAGCCTGCACACCACTCAGTCCCACTGAATGTGGGCTTTTAGAAGCTTCTCACACAAAATCTAATTTCACATTTCACAATTTCAGGACTTTATGTTGCTTTTATGAACATATTTTGTCTAAAAAGGTCTTTTAAAAGTAATTACCTGGTTCCAGTCTCTAAACTTCTGTGTGTGCAGTGCTCTCTGCCTTCTCCCTTCCTTTGCTGAATCTGTGTCGATAAACAGGAGGAGACTGAACATGCCCTCAGCACATTAGTGGGCACCACCAGATGGAGGGGGGAGCAGGTGACACGCTTGAGGCCAGAGCTGCCGTCCGGAGGGACCTAGCCAGGCTGGAGGAATGGGTCAACATGAGCTTCATAAAATTCATCCAGGACAAATGCAACATCCTGCACTTGGGAGGGACTGGCATTCCTGCACTGGGACAGGCTGAAGACTGGCTGGCTGGGGAGCAGCTCTGCTAAAAAAGACCTGGGAGTCCTGGTGGAAAGCAGATAAACATGAGCAGCAGCAAAGCCAGCAGGATACAGGACTGTATCAACAGGGACACAGCCAGTAGATCAAGGGAAGGGATCATCCCTGCTCAGTCAGCACTCAGGTTGCACCTCGATGCTGCTTCCAGTTATGGCATCCCTAATACAAGAAAAGTGTTGAAACCCTAGGATGTGTTCAGGAGAGGACACCCATGATGGTGGGGGCCTGGAGTACTTGACCTGAGAGGAGAGGCCAGGGAGCTGGGTTTATTCAGCCTGGGGGACCCAACAGCAGCGCCCAGTACCTGAGAGGATGGCATCTGTGAGAGGGAGTCAGGCTCTTTATGGAGGTGCACAGATGAGGAACAACAGACAGAAGTCACAAGCACTGGTGGTCTTAGTCTTTCCTTCTATACAGTTTTTGTGACTTATTGTCAGAGTCTTCAAGTCTAATCCACTCTTCTCTGTTTTGCTAAGCCTGCCCAAGCTCCTGACACTTTCTTAGTCTGCGTGTCCCTTTGATCAGACACTGGCTCTTTCTAATGTTAAGTCTTTAGCAGTCATCCTACCTTCCTCTGGCTAGGTTCCCTTTGGCTAATACCCAAGGTAAATTTCCAAATCACTCTTGGCATGTCATTGGCCCCTGTTAATTGCCTGTTAAAGATGTACCCCTGTTCTACAACATGTCATGATGCCCATGCAACTGTATTTGAAAGTCTCATTTTCCTTAAACACCACCGTCTCAGAACCATCACAGGATTTCCCTATAGAAGATAATAAAAAGCCAATCAGCCTTTAAAGTAAGCCTCCTTTCTTTCTCCCAAGATAAATTCCGCATTCGTGTTTTGTTTCTTCATTACTTAACCTTGTCTCCTCTGAGTTTGTTTACCACTCTTACAGCTTTTCCTGTTTATTCCTCAGGCTCTTAACATTTAAGAAAAAACTTCCTAGGGATTTCACTTACCTTCTGCTCAGGTTAGATTTGGGGTTTTCATATTGTGCCTTGGCATCACTTGAAAACAAGTTGAACAAAAAACATAAACTCAGTTTCAAAAATTAAACTGATTGCTTATTCTTAGACAAAATCTTGCACGTCCATTTTGTTCAATTAAGATGCATGGATCTAGCCTTAGGTTAAAAATAAAATAGTTCAAGTACTGATAAAACCAAAGGTATTATGTGAAACTAGAATACATTAGTGTGTCCCAAACCATAAAGCTACATCTAATTTTACCTCAGTTTTGAAGAAAGCCGCTGAAAGGTTTAGACACAAGTGAAAGCACTGCCACAACTCATTCAGTTTGGATTTAAATCTAAATCTACTGCTTTTAATAGCAGTAGTCATAAGGAAGAAGGTTAAGCTATTATAAAATATACATCTGGGGATTAAACTACCCACTAACATCCCCACGTTAATTATACAAATAGCTCAAGAGAACCCCTTTTGGTCAGGAACATTCAGTGCTCTGGAGGTAAACCACAATAGGTATTATTACAGAAAGCTTTATAAGCATCATAATGTAATGAAGCTGCTCCCTTCATTAATTTAAGACATGATTTTTTATGGATAATTTACAGGTAAGTGGTGATATCTGTGTGTCTATGCCACCAGAATACACTGAAGGAATAAGAAAAAAATCACCACTTGCCCCTTGCTAATTTTGCAACTTCCTTTTAAGTTGTTGTATTGAAACCTCATGGCAGCATGTGCTCCTTTTTTGTCCAGTTCAGCTTTCTGTCTGGGTTGTGAGATCTTGGCAGAGTAGAAGAAAGGTGGCCACTCTGCATGAAAATGAGTGGGTTTCACTGATCACTAAAACGTTGACTTTGCTCGGGAACAGGAGAGTTTACATTTCCTAGGTAATGGGCACCAAAATCCCTGAAAACTGGGATAAAATTATATGCAACTTTTATGGTGCAGGCCTATGGAGCCATTTATAAAAATAATCTGGGTTTTATATGATTGGTAACAAAAATACATAAAAATGTTGTTTGCCCCATATATTGGGAAATATCCTGTCTTGGCACTCTACTGCTGGTGAGTCATAATTTTACAGTTTTTACTAAAATAAAAATGAAATTAAAAAGTCCACATTTTCAAAGAAGTACAGAAACATAATATTTATAGAAGATCATAAACAAGTACTCTGTTAATAGCTGTTGAACTTTGTTTAAAGAATAACAGACTAACATTTCCAAAGTACTCTTTGCTGAGATTGAACAGGATTTTATTCAAACTGTTGCGGTAACTAATGAAAAACAAATGAGATTTCCAAACAGTTTTGACTGTTCAGGGTGTGATGGCAATATCATTGCTTTTTGCACTTGCAGCAGCTGCTTACACTGAAACTACCCATTTAAAACATGGTGTCATTTTATACTTGAACTCTTGATCTGCAATACAGAAGGGCCAGGTATATTTGACCCAGGCTGGCACCAGTCTGATGCAATCCCCGTTTTGTTCTTGTGCATGAAGGCTCTTCAGCTTCCAAACTTACTTAAACATCTGAGGGGGATCACAGACTACTGCCACATCTAGAGCTGTTTTGTCCTGGTTTCAGCTGGGATAGAGTTAGTTTTCTTCTTAGTAGCTGGTATAGTGCTGTGTTTTGGATTTAGGATGAAAATAATGTTGATAACACACTGATGTTTTGGTTCTTGCTGAGTAGAGTTTACACTAGTCAAGGACTTTTTAGCTTCTTGTGCTCTGCCAGGTGCATAAGACGCTGGGAGGGAGCACAGCTAGGACAGCTGACCCAGACTGGCCACAGGGCTATTCCATACCATATGACGTCATGCTCAGTGTATAAGCTGGGGGAAGAAGAAGGAAGGGGGGGACATTCGGAGTGATGGCATTTGTCTTCCCAAGTAACTGTTACGCGTGATGGAGCCCTGCTTTCCTGGAGGTGGCTGAACACCTGTCTGCCGATGGGAAGTAGTGAATGAATTCCTTGCTTTGCTTTGCTTGCGCGCGTGGCTTTTGCTTTACCCATTAAACTGTCTTTATCTCAACCCACGAGTTTTCTCACTTTTACTCTTCCAATTCCCTCCCCCATCCCACTGGGGGGGAGTGAGCGAGCGGCTGTGTGGTGCTTAGTTGCTGGCTGGGGTTAAACCACGACATGTTTCTTGCAAAAAAATATCAGGATGCTCTTGAGGGGCTCATGCTCACAGTAATTATAGTCAGAGTGCTGCTTGCACTTGTCCTGTCCTCCTGGTTGGCTTTCCCCATCAGCTGCACCTCTGGATGAGGTCCTGGGGCAGACACTGTGCAGCTCCCTAAGACTGAAAAGCCATTGGTGTCTTGTGGGAGTTGTAGTTCAGCAGAAGAGTCCTGGTTCATCAGAGAGAAAAAGATAGGAGAAGCTGAATTAAACCTCTTGTAAGGCATTTTGTTAATGCATCTGAACAGAAATTGAAATAAAACTGAAACATTTTTATGGCCAAAATTTTCACTTTGCTAAGTCAGAAATTTCCACAAAATCCCCACATTCTTCCTAACCGTAACTTTTATTCAAACAAATAGTTTCTAGTTAACTCTGTATTGGAAAAATACTGAATACCTTTGGGAAGATTAAAGAAAATCAGGTGAAAAAGCATCAATAGCTGATATAATGTCTTCTATATTGCAAAAGGTAGACAGAGCAAAATATAGGTATTGATGAACTAAAGAGCCTGATCTCATCTTGTTATGTCTGCAAGTAGTTTTATTTTTCATGCAGACAGACATGTAGTTTTATTTTTCATTTTACAGCTCGGGCAGCATCAAGAAAACAAATTCTTCTGAATCCTGAATTTCAGACACTTCAGATCCACTGTTCAAACAAGTGGACCAGCTGTTGCTTTAGAAGAATTAAATTCGTTGTTATTGAAGTCAGTAGAAGTTTATCTTTCACATTAATGGAGCCAAATTTCACCTATGACTTTGTTGCCTTAAAAAACCAAACAAACAACCAAACAAAAACCAACCACCAAACTGAGATCATCTGAGTCACTTTGAAGGTTTTAGCTAAAGGTTCAGGAGACAAATATCAAAGGTTATGGGAAGGACAACTGATCCCTAAGATTAGCAGGGCTGATACATTCTGGCTATGTCTGTTAAAGCTGCAGTAGAAAATTACAAAGGTCATACAATATTTTTCACATATTATTCTGCAAATCAGGACACAGTTAGATTTTATTTGTTTCACTGCAGATGTCACTTGATCTTTCCAGATTCTCAGGTCAGCCTCTGCCTTGATTTCTATTTGCCATAAATATTTTGAAGGAGGGCAGATATAACCACACAAACCCCCACTACTATTTAGATGGGGGCTGCATCTACTGCTGGAGACAGATGTGCTCAATAGGAAAACAATCTCAGTCATGTTACAGCACTAAACCTTGACATACTCCAAAGCTTTTTAAAACACCTGTTCTGCATAGGTCTGAGCAAAGCTATATTTAAGAACAACACAAATCACATAGAGGAAGGGCTGAAAAACATAGTAACTTTACTCTTCCTTGGATACTAACAGTAAGGACAGTGTTTAGCAGAACATGAAGTGTATTTATACCTCAAGTTTTTAAGCATGTTTCTCCTCCTTTAGTGTTGCATCTGAATTTTCATTTAATCATTCAGAATGAAGGAATAATGATAACTTAGAAGAATTAGAGGATGCAATTAGTCTGTCCTAGCTTCAGCCTGCTGAATATTTTGATGATACAGTGTTAATACCAATTGAATGGCGTATTTGTATGTAAGGGAGCTAAACTCAAAGTCTAATCCAAATTATAGCTGGGCTTATTACTTGAGTTATACTACTGGGCATGCTGCATACAGAAACGACTCTGTGAAACACCCAAGGCAAAGAAATCCTGCTTTATAGTGCATATAATCGGAAAAGTAAGGAAAGAAAATTTAAACTGTTATTTAAACAAGTCTCATTCCAATTACTACTTTCCTCTCTGTCAGGGCCAATTATTCTCACTTTAGACATGACTAGCATTTCTAGAGGCTTTTTTTTTTTTTACAATGTATAGAGTGCTGCACAGTCACTTTGAAATGCCTGAAAAATAAATTAAAGTACACAGGAAAAGGAGACTTACTAAACTTAAAGATATCCTCTTATTTTGTCTTACTGAGGCACATTAAAATACAGAAGGACTTTACAAGCAGTAAAGTGTTTTGGACATGCATTTACTTTTGCTCCTTAAAGTAACAGTGAGAAAAATTTGAAAACCAGAGCATTTCTTCCCTAGCATGCATGCCAGACAAGAGAGCCAGTCCAGGAATGTTTCCCTTCGTGTTCAGAAAAAAAAAAAATGAAATAGAGGTCTTGGTTATGAAATGAATATGACGTGCTAATTATAATGTCACACTACTGATACCCTAGTTTATATGCCTCCATTACCCTTGCCATGAACAGATAGAATAAAAACAAACAAAAAAAGTGAGCAGTCAAAACCTGAGAGTGTATTTTTGACCTGGTTAAAATGAGAACAGGTTAATTTTTTCTTAACATGACATAATACAATCAGAAATTTGTATTGATTCCAGACTTACCAACACGAGAACAGGTTGTTTGCCTTTTGGATAGCAGATCAGAAACTGCTCACTGGTTGTCCATAGCTTTCTCATTTGCAGCAGACAGTTGCTTGATACTGATTTTAGCCAACTAGAATAGAAAGTTTCCAAAAACATAGGTACCTGGAGATCTTGCTTTGCTCTAAGTGTTTCTCTCACTTGTCTGACTCGGGCAGACCAGACATGCATAAATGAACCTGTGTTCCAAAGGACTCCTTGATCCCACTCCATCCTCAGGCAAGAAACACAGCAGGAATGGAGATTTACTATATTTTATTTTCATGAATAAAAAGCACAGACCTGATACTTGTTGCTGCAGGTTTTTGCCCTGAAGGCCTCCAAAATCTTTTGATCATATTTGGTAATAGCTTATTCATTTGCATTAGTAATGAAAACACGGTCAATCAAGAATGTATGTCTGTTTTTACATCTATCCCCATGGATATAGGAAAGTTGTGAGATTGATAGAATTTCATGCAAAATACTGATTTTACTTCTTGAATTGTCTTGTCCTAGATATACCCATCTCCTTTACTACCTTCTTCAGTATCCGTGTCAATGCTGGTCAAGGCGCCAGCACTGTTGATTAGCTGGTGCCGGCAAAACCTTCCTGTGGGTCTCAGTAAAACTTTGGCCATAGAAAGCTAGCAGCTTGGAGGTGACTTTCCCTACAAAATGTGCCTGTGTTCATACACTCCATCCACAGTATTTTTATAATATTAGCTCAGGAAAATCTTTTACAACTAGTGACAACTATACTTTTTCAGATTAAGTTCACTGCATATACCTCAGAGACCTGAGTAATACTCAACTTAATGCTCTATATGTTTGTTGTCTCAATTTAACTGCAAGCCTGTTTCCTAAATTTCTCATGCATGACACCAGAACTGATTACATAGATCTGCATCCATAGCTCTAGTCAGAAATATGAAACCAAGCAAAGTGCAACTCTAAAAAAAAAAAAAAAAAGTTTGTTTTTCTTCTAAAATTCATCTTGGACTGAAATTAAAAACAAAAACAAAAACAAAAACAGAACAAAATAATATGTAAATGTGTGATAAGCTAAGGGAATGAAAAGTTAATCTTACGCATAGACATGAAAATTGGCTATTTTAGGAAACTCAACTGTCCCATGAGAAAGAGAAGTTGTAAGTTTATTTCACAGTCCCTTGAAGTGAACGAAATGTGCATTAATTCTGCAACCTTTTACACAGGACTAATATATTTGACCTCACAGTAACACAGTTACTTCCTGAGATGGCTGCTTGCCTGTGTACAATTGACCTGAAGTGGTAACTTCATGATTTTGTCTTAAGTTCCTTTCTTCAGCTGATTTCACTGGTGTTGCCAGTTTCATGTAATGGATTCTCACTTGTGGCATGTGATGCTCTTCTTTCTTCACCTGATTTCACCACCCAGTTCATATACATGCTGTTACCTTTCTCTCCAGTCCGGATTTGAATGCATTAGCCATTTTCCTCCTCACTTTTCACATCCAGAGAGCTCCAGATACCTCTCAGACTCCACGCACTGGGGGAATGATTTTGCCCATTCCCAAGGAACACTCACAGGAAAGGCTCAGCTCCCTTGGCTTGTCCTGGCTGCTGCAGAGCCCTGCAAACTCCATGGCTTGGCATTCTTCCCATTTCTTAGTCTGGCAGGTACTGGGATTACAGAGCATCTAAAACTAACCATATGATGACTTTATCTCCACGACTGAGGCAAAGACAGAAGAATGTACAACTGTGTAGTTTAATTTCTAGAAATAACTGTATCAAAAGTGCAATAAATATATTTCTGACCATCTTCATTTAAGCATAACAGAGAAGACAGCTTTAAGTGCCCTTTTTTATCTCACAACTATTTTTGGTGGGGAGGATATATGTGTAGAAAAGAAATGAGTTGCTCTAGGTCTCCTCACCTGGCCAAAACTCACTGAAACAGCCACATGGTTTCTGGCAGTGGCTTGTCAGCTTGCGAAATGTAACAAGCAAATATGTGTGTGTTTTCTTCACATTCAGGATAGTCAAACAGCATGAACTAGTAGGAAAAAAACATTCTCTGGGCCACTAACTATCAGTTAAGACTTTCTCTATGGAGATAGGCAAGTGTTCAGTTCTCAGTTGGCTGTCTACTGGGCCACATAGATTATAATCCTTTTGTCACTCCTATCTTTTCTTAATTGTGTGTTTTTTCCTCAATAGAAAATAAATCTGAATAAACATGAAACCAGAATGAAAGTATTCTGGTTTCTTTGTACATTGCCCCAGGATGGTCACAAAACTGGGAATGAATAACCGGGAACCATTAAAGAAAAAAATCCATTAGCTACAGCAAAAGGTAGAAATAGGGTAAACTCAAGGTCACATCCCTCAGGAGAGCCTGCCCATGGTATGATGATTTGGTCTGCAGTGCACACATACCCGTGCACACACAACAGCCAGCCAGGTACAATTTTGATTTGTACAGAACTTTGAAGGAAAGAAGAAAAATTAAAAGAGAGACAGGATCTTTTTTCTGAAAGAAGAGAGATTCGCAGCTGAAGCACAAGACATTCTACCAGGAGTTTCCTTAAACAATAAGAACTTTATTGACACTTTAACAAGGGGAAGGATTTCTCTGAATTACAGCCTTATTTAAACATTACACAGCAGACATAGTGTAAAGTGGGTAAGAGAGTTTCTGTTAGTCCTTATAGGACTATCAAGGTCAAAAGTCAATTAGAGTACTTCTTCTAATTGAAGAGATGAAATTATTTCCTTGCTGCCTTGCATAGTGTGTCCTGCTTTTACAACAAATATTTATAGGTTAAATCATTCTGTTAGGAAAAGACATGATTCATTCTACCCTAGGCAGACATTAGTGTAATTGTAAATGTGAAATTCATAGTTTCTAGCACTGGTAAATATTTGCACAGAACCATTTCCTGTTCCATGACTACAAAAGTCTGGTTTTGCTGAAGACCCAGTTAGCGTTTAAGCCAAAGCTTGCTCACAATAACCATGCTAACATAGCTGCTGAACTTGGTGGGGCAATTTGCATGAATGAGATGAGCAGAACTTGACTGGCGATCAGAAAAACAAAGCTGTCATACAACATGTCCTCAATATCCTGTGCTTTGGCTTTGCAAACCAGCATACCCAGGACATTCAGAGGAAAGGCCAGACGTCATACCCTCCGTTTAATGGATGCGCACACCTACCTCTTTCATGGCTTCTTCTATTCTGATTCACTGTCTTCAAAAATGTTGTGCCAGTTGCACATTAATGTAGTTGCTGACCCTTTATTTTTAACAACTTTTATGGAATTATGATAAAATGCCCATGTCTATGTTTGTCTTTCTGTCAAGCACAGTATCTGCAGGGTTATGATTCACAACCAAGCTGAGAAGTAGAGGAAAACTCAGAGAAAATACTTTTTTCTATTTTAAGTGCTACCTGGTTTGTTTTTTCTTGTTTACTTCTTGCTGATGGAACTGACAGCAGGGGATTTGTATTGTTATTTCTTCTGCTGATTGCTGAGAGAACAGACTGACTGTGCCTTGAGTTCTCCCCCAGCTCCCTTTCCATGTCCTTGTTTCCTGGTAGTTTCTCCAATTTAAGAAACTGAAGGCATCAGGATTTGGGCTCAAAAGTTCTCCTACATTTTCTGTTGATTTAAGTGTTTTTTTGGTACTGCTGAGTATAATTGTTTAGGGGTAGATTCTCAGTGTAAACTGGCACAGAGCCTCTGAGTGCTGCGTAGCCATGCCAATTTACACAGCAGAGAATTTGATATGATCTCAGCAAAGGGAGCATAATGCTACATGCAAAAGAAATTCAAAAGTCAGAGAGAGGCAGACTGGCAAAAAGCTCAAGAGAGTGAGAGAAAAAAAAAACATATCAGAAAATCTGTTTTAATAGCTCTGTAAGGGGCCAGCTGCAGGTAGTGGAGGAAAAGACAGTGAAGCATAGCAGGCTGAGTTAATCTCTGTCCCTTTGTATGCATGCGGGTGGAGAGAGTGCATATGATTCAGCTTCCTTGCTAGTGCTGTGAGATGATTAAACAAGGTATCAGTCATTGTTTCATGTACTGTGAATACAACAACATTCCTGCCAAGCATTTCTGTTATGCCAAGTGTGAGTTTGTTTTACACTATAACTAGGAAAACAGTGTAATGAAAGGCCAATCATGCCATGACTACACATAAATTCAGAGGCACCGTGCACCACATACAGTAGTACTTCGATTAGATTAGACAGACCATCACCAACCTGGAGATCTCTTGAGTCTGGTTTATACCTGCCATGTGTCCACACAGTCTATACTTAAATATTTACAGAGCAAAGCCAGTGTGGCCTTTTCAGTTTTGCTATATTTCTATAAGCAAAGCTAATAAAAATGTGGCACCAGGAAAAAAAAATAGGAAAGTCCTCCTATAGTAGCTGGTCGAGATCACTCAAATGTTTGTGAAGAAGGGAAAATCTTCATTAACAAGCCATGCATCTCCATCCTCACCATCAAACTGCAGTCTGGAACACCACTGTCTAATTCCAACAGTTCTTATTTGGAAGTCGTCAGGCGAGCCAAACTATAAGCACAAAACCTGGCAGCCTTTGGTGATCAGAGATGGAGGGCATGGAAGAGAAATAGCAATTATTTTGCACACCTGGAAAGTTTGCAACTACAGAAGCTGAGCCAGAAACAGAGGGAAGACTGTGCCATTCAGGAGAATCTGAGCACCCAGTAATAATTAAACAACTCCTAATCATGCTAACTTGCAGAATGAGTCAGGGTCTGGGGAAAAGATGAACTATTCAAGGTATTTTTAAACCACAACTTATTATATGCCTCAATGCAAAGCAACATTCAGGTCTTCAGTTTTTGCCTGGATTTACTAAACAAAGAGCATCTGGTCAGTCAGTAACCACTGGACATACAGTTACACATATGGGGGCAGATAGAAATGGACCTTCCCCCTGCCCAGGTTCTGCCCTGGCCAGAAGTATGACATTTCCATCCATGGCATACCAAGTAACCATTGCCTGTACAAATGCTATCAGTAATGACTATTCACTATATTGTGCAAGGCTACAGTAAGTTGCACTGCCCATCCCTATAATTTCTTTTATTTGGTATTGTCTCCATCACAAAAATCTGCATTTGTTTGGCGCATCAGCCTCACGTTCATAAATACCTTAGAAATGCAGTGAAGGATAGATTAATTAATTAGATAAAAATGTAGAGAGAAAGCCGTGCTTAACAGATTTATGTACTTTTGAGAACAGGTCACAGAAAATAATCCTTCAGATACAGACACAATATAGCAGTCTCAAAGGAAATGTCATCTACATTATTTGGACCAGAGTTCATTATCAGGATATATATATAAACATATGTATAGAGGAATATACATACCTCTAAATGGAGGCTCCATTTTCCCACTTTTGAGGAATGCATGGTTTCAATAATAATGTGTTTGATCTCTCTGACGGCTGACCTATTTACAAAATAAGCATTCACTACCAAAGGTCACTGAAGTTCCTCCTTAACATCTCTAGCAAAGAGAAGCACTAATGTTCCTCATTTTTCAAATTTAGGAAACAATACAAAATGTTGCTCCATACTACCAGTTTTCTCTTCCATGCTTGTACACTGCTTCATATCAAAGGGACTTCTGATCCATAGGCAGGATTATCAGGGGATAAATGATAAATTATACAAAGAAAAAAGTGAAACTATGTTTCTGTTACATTTCATCATCAGGGCATTTATCCTAGCACAACATGATATTTGAAAAGCTCCCCAATTTAATTTCAAAATCAATGGCATAATGGCTTTGGAATTATCTCCGCACACTGGAAAATCCCAAGAGCTCATTCTTATGGTAGTAAGTGAAGCACTGTGACCAGTATTGCACAGTTGACACAAATTGTTTGCCACAACAGTCCAATTTAATTTTAAATCTAGGAAAATATATTTAAAAGAGGTTGCAGTGCTGGAGCTACTGTTCAGTGTTTCGCCTCATATCTAGAATCTTTTTAGAATTCAACCAGCAAACTATCCAAATAACACTCTAATTGTGACCCTAAATAAAACTTACCCCAACCTGGAGAAATCAGGTTACATTTTCCCCAAGACACATAATCCATTGCAGCAAATCAACCATCTTTCTACTGACATTTTGGACACCAGAGGCTAGAGGGACGACGTCAGACAAGGACTAGAAGAAATATTCTCATGTGGCATTGAAAACTGGTAAAAAATTAATAGTCACATTGCCTGGACAGAGGTGTATGTAGTCTTTTATTAGGAAACATGCCATAGGCTTTTAACTTCTTCCTTTTAGTGGGAAAACTCTACCGATTTTCTTGTAGCCATCCTGCAGGCATCCTCTGTACTTATTACCATAAACCCTGGGCTGCCTTAATCAAGAGGAGAGGGGAGCAGGCAAGTGGTGAAAAACATGACAAACCTGTGTGAAAAGATAAACTCACCTGGAGCTTTGTGTATTCACAGAAAATAAGCTTGAGATTCACTGAAATTCTCATAGAAGACAGCATAGTTTTAGAGTGAGAGCTCTCCTACAGGTCCCATGCTACAGTAGTGATCAACATGGAACCACAGAACTTCCTGGGTAAGATCTGAAGTTTAAGAGAGCATGAAGCAAACCCCCTTAGGTGTTTTTGGGGTGGAAAAGGAAGATGTTCAAAAGAAGGCAGAAGCTTTCCTTAAGTTAAAAAAAAAAAAAAAATTATATTTGCATTTTTTTCTTTTTCATTGTTTGTTTAAAATACAAATTAATATAGCAGCTTTTTCTTAAAATGTTTGGCTTTTAGTATTCAAGAACATTTCATTAATCATAAGTATATTTGTAAAATTTTGGTAGAAAATGCTCATTTTGAGAAAACAGGGCTCTTTTTTTTTTTTTTTTTAATTTAGAAATTAAATAAATAATTCTCACACTTCCAAAATCCATGCCTTTAAGAAACTTCTATCAAGTGAAAAACAAATGGCATTGATCTATCTTCATTTAGTGTGGAAAAACACTACTGTATTTATGTTAGCATTTCTAGCGTACAATGAAACATTTAAAAATGAACAGTAGCTTTCTCTTTTGAGCAAGACTTGAAATCAATTGAAGGGCAGAATTTTTGTATTAATAAGTGTCAATGAAGAGTTACTGCTGTAAAACAAAACAAAATGTATATATTTTAAATTATCACCAGTACTAGAATATCAAACACAGTTAAAATGCAGTCTTTATTGCTCTTTAAATTTTCCTAAATAAAAAAACAAATTCCATCCCAAAGATATTCAAGGATTAACTAGAGCTTTCCTGCAAGAAATAGTTTTGTGGGTTTATCTGAAATTATGATGGTTAAAATGCAGGACCTTTATGACCTGCTCAATGGCAGGTTTACATTGAAACTGTTATAAATTATTACAGAGGTGAAGCCAATCTAAACAGTCCAACATAAATATATCTGCAGACATACTGGCTACTACATATTCTAAACACTGTCTGTATATGAATAAACAGAGCTTTCTAAATCATTTAAGAAAATGCATTTATTCATAAAATCAATAATATTTATTTTTGTGTTTGAGAAAAAAGGTCTATTATATCTAACTTATTGGAGCTTGAAAACTTTTTTTATGGATTCTTATGTGGTTTTCCTACATCTGATAATGGTTGAGAATTTTATTTTGAATTATGTGAATGTTTCTAATAGTTTTTGTATTTGCCTAATCCTTATCTGTTTAAATTGTTATTTCATTAAATTTCACAAGTTAAACATTTGAGTAAACGTACTGTACAGGGCTACATTTATTCAGCGCTGTGTCAGCTAAAACTTTTATCAGACTATAAAACAGACATAGGTAATATTGGAAAACAAATCCATATTTGTGTGTTTCTACTTTCTTATTCATTTGGAACAGCAATAAAAATACATATTTCAGCTCATACTATTATAATAAGCAGCATTTGTGGCAGGAAAGGAAATGTGAGATGTTAACACATGGCCAGACCCTGGGTATTCCATTTATATGCTTGAAACCATACAGGAAAAATTGCAGACTCGAAGTTATGTATAATAACACTGTTTGTGTTGCTTCCTAATTTCATAAAATATTAAAAATATTAGATCACATTAAAATTCCTCCTGCTAGCTTCCCAAGAAGATTCCCAAAGTGCTTTGCAAGAGGCAAACTGTGTGCTATATTAAGGAAAAAAATGCCCATAAGTTACATATGCAAAGTAGTGTCCTGAAAAAACAGCTGTAAAACTGTAGAAATTGGGAAGTGAGAAAGGCAGAGTCCTAAGATCTGCTGCACTGGATCTTGCCTTGGGTTAGAGGAATCTGCCAGAAACACAAAGGCAGCTGTGAAATAATATAAATGCCAATTTCTTCCCCTAATTTCTGTCATTTAAAAATTGAGTTATACCCAGAAGCCTGAAGCCTAACGCATCCTTTGAAACTCCTGAGTTTTTTATTATTGCAATTTTGTGTTGTCTTTCCTTGTTTACTATATAAATACCCTGTAACCGTATCCAATATTCATAGCTGCAGCATTTACATACTGCTTTGCTACTTAGCTCCAGCACTTCCTTTAGAAAATTCCCCCTTGTACCTGTTGTACTATACAAAACAAATAAATAAAAAGAAATTAAAGCACTCTTTTGATTTTGAAAATTATACAACCATAGTGTTCAATCCTTCATGTCCCACATACGTACTTCCAAGTTCTCAGTTATACTCATTTACTTTACCATGTAGCGTATATAATAGACGTATACTTTCAGCGTGCTGGCTCCCTGTGCCAACGGGAATCGGTAGCTCTATTCTTGCAGCTTTCATATATTGCTTTTGGTTGTTCCCACTGGGGAGCTCACCAATGATGCTGTTGAATGTTTGTGGGGAAAAGACTTTGATTCAGGCTCAAAAGGATTAACTAGGGGGTTTTCCATAATTTGCTGGATAGCCAGGAAAGGTCTGAGGAAGGTAACAGCTCTTTTGGGACAAAACTGCAGTCCCTGGAGAATTGCTGGATAAAGTATGTTTGGGGTCAGATTTCCTTTGATAAAGTAGAGCTGTTACAGGTAAGCTATAAGACTTAGGGAGCAGGAAAGAACTGTTTTAAATAGGAAAGGGTACCTTCCCTCCAGACCCACGCTGCAGTCTGCACCCTGATCTGAAGGTCCTCCCTCCAGACATCTCGTGTTTCTGCCCGGGTCCCTCAGCCAGGGTGGTAAGTCTGGGAGAGCCCCGCGACAGAGACACAGCAGCGGAACTGGCACCATCACTTCCCAGACTTCCTGCTCTACCTGGAACTGCCGCATGCAACCCTTGGATTTGATAAAACGATTAAATAAAAATGTGATTATAGTGGATCTTTGCCAGCCCACAATCTCTGGAAGTATCAGCAAGCCAGGACAGTCAGCTATTTCACACCGCTAAGGGGAGGCAGCTCGTGCTGGCTCCAGACAAAACCTCTGTGAGGCGAAGGGGCAGTTTTACCCACCGGCCGGCAGCGGGGAATGGGTGGTCCGGCTTTCAGCAGGTATGATAAGTGGGGTGCTGAGCCATGAGTCATCGCTGGCTTCCCTTGCTACTGTAAGCACGGCTTCTTCAGGAAGCTGCCTTCTAAGATAGCACTGGCCATAGAATAAACAACTGACAGCGTTCCTGCAGTTCTCACTCACTGCTTTATTCCTACTGACGGGAAAAGAAATTGCAACCAGCGCTGGTAGGGAAATCAAGATGATTCATTTTAATCCAAGCTAACACAACAAAAGAGTAAAGAAGGTGGAAGATGTGAAATAAAAAGATTAATAAGGAGCAGCTTGCACTGAAGCCATTAAATTTAAATGAAAAAGCCGGATAGATGTTTAGTTAAAAGACAGAAAAGTAATCAAAATGAATTGAAATAAAAAGAAAGTAATCTTAAAGGAATTGTATTTCCAAGTAACATTATTCTCTAATTGTTTAATGAGTTGATATTGTGGATACAAAATATAAAAAAGGCCCCTCAACAGAGGAAAAAATTCTTTCACAAAAGATAAATAGCAAGAAACAAAAAGAAGCAAAATAAAGAAAGTTCAGAGGGGAAAAAATAATCTTTTGTAACGAAAGAAGAGGTAAACAAACAAAGAAACTTCAAGCAAAAATAATACTCTGTCTTTATCTACTCTCTAAGGTTTTTTAAAAAAGTACATTGAAAATTGCATTTGTTCTTAAGTTATCTGTGATGCTAATTCAGCAGTTACCTCCCTGCCATGTGAGTGTGCTCTCCGTCCCGTGGCAAAATCTATGTCATTCCCACAGCCGAACAATTTTAATTCTAACAATCAGATTCCCAAGAGCCAATTACATATGTAATATACCCAGCCCCTGTCAGTGTTGAATTATGCAAGTTAGAAGATACACAGGAAACCATATGTATTGTTAAGTGATAAACCCACTTTTGTTCATATTTCTGTAGCTGCTGTGCTGGTTGGTACATTTCCCTTCCGCTGTTTTTTAGCCTCAGCTCAGAGATCAGCTGTCGACTACAGCAGCGTGTCAACGAACTTCAAACCTGTGTCCACAACTCCAGTGACAGGAGCAGGATTTAAACAAGCTGCACTTTTCACCGACTGAAAAAGAAGAATTTTTCCTCCAAATAAGTATTGCACAATTTAAACATTCTCTTATAGGGAAAAAATAAAATTGTCCAGAAAATAAGTCTGAATGTGAGCCAAGTGTAGGCTGGCAGGGAACCATCTGACAGTGTAAATGCTCACTGGCCATCTCAGGGGAGTGCTAACTCCAGCACCCTGTTACAGCAATTTAGATGTCATCAAGGTAATTCTGTCATGGCTGACTTAAGGCTAATTAAAATCAATTGTTAATTATTTTAAGTTTCATTTTGCACTGGAAATTTCCCAAAATACAGATTTTCTGTAAGATTTAGTTGCCATGGGATTTTTGGTTGAATGATTTTGTAAAAGAAAACACTTGTAAGTTTTGGTTGCTATTTTGTTATTTCTGTTTTTGCCTCCCTTTCATTTCACTTTATCTATCACGTTGTCTGCAATGACCAATGTGGTTTTTTTCCTCTAGCTTCAATTGCACTCCTCTGAAACTTTGCTAAGGGTTGAGGAAGTTTTGAAAGGTTACAGTTTTAAAATGAAAAAGGAAAATACTACTTTTTAAAAGTAACAACACTCCCAGCTGTGAGTGTGATTCAGTCAATCACCAAAAATAAAGAAAAGCAAACGAGTCAAAAACTAAAGCAACAGAAACTAAAGGTAAAAGAAGAAAAAAGAAGACAAAAGAAATTCTGAAATGTTCTGCCAATTGAAGAAACAGTTTCATTCTATAATGAACATTTTTTTAAAAAAAGTATGAAACAGTTCTTTTGGTTTTTAATGATTCCTCCCCCTAACCATGTCAGTACAAGTATTTTGCACAAAACTCAAAAATATAAATATAAGATTATGAAGTAAACTCTAAGTGCCCTAGCGGCCAATATACATGAATAGCAGTGCTACCATGAGATTAACATATAAAAACCAAAACCAGTGTAGAATTTTTTAACTACCCTAGATCACCGCTACACAGATTATGACTGTATCACTCCAGGTCACAGAGTCATTTGAGTTTGATTTAACAGGCATGCAAAGAAGAGAAATCTAGAGCACTATTTGCTTGTGGGCTTTTTTCTTAATGTGTTCCGGAGTGGAAATTACACTTTAATGAAGGGAAATCCAAGTGATAAAGTACCGGGAACAATAATTTTATTTTTGTAATAATATCCCTGTTGATACAGCAGTAAGATCAGTTGAAGGTGAAAGGAACAATATTTCTTGACACCTGGAATATTAGCAGGCATGATCTATTTAAGTAGATCACAACTGTATTTCAGTTACCTACTGGTGTTGAATGCACATCCTTTTTTCCTCCGCACATCTGACTCAATAATATTTAATCACTCTACACAAATAGAAGTTAGATTATTTATAAACGAAAACTCTGCCAGCTCCATCAGTGGGCAGACCTCCTCCCTCCAACATTTTAGCAGCTTTTTTCAAAGGCCCTTAAGGCTGCATTTCCAAAGAAAAGGTAAGCACTGACACAGCAAACCATCAGCATTAGCTAACGTTATCCACCCTTCCTCACAGCAAGTCATCTCTGTATCAAATGATACTTACAGGTGATGCTTGTGTAACTTTAGACCAGCTTGCTTGATTGCAGCTTAGTTGCAGCATGAAGACCCTGAAAGCAGCACAAAATTTAGACATCCAAGAATTATCGCAATCAGGCTGCACTTTCTTTTTCTTATTCTTTGTTGGGAGGAGGAACCAAGTAGGTGGCCCCAGCAATAAGGGATAGATCTCTGCTTTCCTTGGCTAGAGAATTTGGCAATTTGAAATCTACAGTATCTAATTTGCTTCAAGGGAAAACAAAGTTTTAGCTCTTCTGGAATGAGTGAGATTATACTGGCTCTGGGCTTTCTCATTTTATTTTTTGTTTCTGTATCCAGGAGCAACAGACGTCAGTGCACCTGCTGTACACGTGCACATTCCCAGCAAGGGCCAATAATATCTTATATTCCTTACAGTCAGTCTGTGGACCTCATTTCCAGTTTGACTTTCCCAAATCAGAAGAACTTCAGTTTACCTAATTTGTTTCCCACGGCCATGCAGTTAAAAGTAGAAATGAAAAATGGGAGAGACCAAGCAGTTTACACTTCTAAAAGTGTTTCTGAGATAATAGTCCTACTACATCAAGTGAATTATGAAAACTTTACCCTCAGTTTTCTATATAATATTACTATTTGAACTTTAGCCTGTAGCTGGAGTCAGAACTGATTATGCTGAAAAAAAAATCAGAAACCTTGATTTTGTCTTTCCAGAATGACCTGAAAATCAGCAGAATTAGCCTTCACAAGCCCTTCAGTTATCTTCAATCCTGTCCATAGTCTAGTTAAAGGTGAGTTCTAAAATTCACAGAGTCTGAGGGATTGAGAGATTCTTCTAATTGAGCAAAGTAAATAATATTGGGTCACTGTGTATTCATCCAAACTTAAGTCTAGTTTTACAAAAGAACCCTCTTAACTGAGTTGGTCAAAAAATTGCCTCAGGTTTTTAACATAAAGTGTGAATACTCCATGTTTCATGGAAATAAATCTGACATCATCCTGCAAGTTTCTGTTTCATCATATACCAATAAAGCATTTTGTGAGATTCAGTATTAATCTGTACCAATAAATTAACGAGGAAGAAGATACGCTGGAAGTATCAGGATGTACCACCATCTTTGCTTTAATGTAAAAGAGATGATTGACAAAGATTTCTACATACATTAATAAAAAAGCAATATTATTCTTTTATGAAAAGAGGACAAAGAAAATAGGTAGAAAGAATTTAGAAAGCTCATCTTTAATCAAACCATATGACACTCAGAAAGCAATCTCTAAACCACCAGCATGACTATTTGCAGACAGTGCCATGAAAGCAGATGCTGATGTGGAAAATACTACATTTTTCCTTAACTGGGCATCTACAAACTATAATTATCAACCAAAGGAGTGGTCTGGTTCTGAGAAGTAAATGACACCCAGCTAGACAACCCTGTCTAGCATTTCTGATTAATTAATAAAAAAATATTTTCAAAAAGTAACTCTATTCACATATGCATGCACACACAAAACACACAGAGGCTGTCACTGAATTAAAGGCGAGACAGACTTTTCCAATAAAAATGCATAAAACCAGACTTTTCAGCTGAAATCTAGATTAATCTGAAAAAAAATTATTTTACTTATGTAAAAAAACTCTCAGGAAGTAACAATCACTAGAGAGTATGCTAACACTAGTCAGTAATAATCTAGCCCAGAAAACTGTAAAAGAACCTATATTTTCAGTGAGAGATTCAGTCAAGTATTCTGAACACAAGTCGTATCACTGATTCAGTGATTTTCAAGGCCATGTAGAGGTATCACAGTCACACGAAAAGACTGTAAAAAGAGCCTCCTTTGCTAGCTGAGGATCAATTCTTTCAGCAAGAAGATGGTAAAAGATTAAGCAAATTTGCTTAGAACTGTGCAGGAACCCTCCAGGAAAGGAAGATTTCAAGGTTTGCTTGGCCTACAGGTCTTGCAGGACACCAGCCTGTAGCGACATCACAGCCAGGACTGCAAACTGTGCAGCAGTCAAGGAAACATATAAGTCGGTTTTATTTCAAACCTTGCAACAGGCAAGAGAAAACAGGAGGCTGTGACTGTGGACTCTGTGCTCTGCATCTGTAGTAGCTCAGGGCAGAGTGCTACAGCTCAAGTTCAGGCTTCAAACCTCCAACAAGAGGATCTGGCTTCTACTGTGCCCATGTATGGAGCAGAGTATAAAAGAACTTCAGCTATAGCTATTACTGTATAATTACTAGTTCTTCCTTCCTTTTTTCCTTGTCATGTTGGATTACAGCATTTTTCACTCGTACCTGACAATACAGTTTGCCCACAGCACCTTCTCAAATAGTGGAAGGGCTCAGTCCTACCAAATGCTGAGCACTTTTTCTGACAGGGCAAAACATTCATAAGCCCATGCTCACACTCAAGCATGCAGAGTCCCATTTACTTCAGGTACCACTTTCCTTGAAAGATCAATGTGTACTTAAAAACTTTGCCGACCTGTGAGAAAGAGCTAAACCTTAGCCAAAAGTGAAGTCTAAAAGGAACAAGTTTTAAGAAAGATACTTATATACACAATCCCAAATGCTCAGTGTTATCCAAGAATTTTAGCACACGTAATGAGAGGAATAAAACATAGTGGGAGCCATGCAGCCAAACAGCTTGCCATTCTTCCAACATACCACATATTTATTTCAAGACTTCTAAATCTTCTGTCACTGAAGCAAATAAGTCGTATTTACTGTGGCTGCAGTCATATTTTCATTGTTCACTTTTGTTAACCACATAAACACCTGTAGAAAAATCACAAATTAAAAAAAAAAATCGATATTTGTAAGCAAAGGAAGTTTATTTCCTATGAAGCAAATGCTTTCACAATGACTATATGTAATATACATTCTTTTCAAGGTGTGTAGGGTGTCAGAGATTGTCCAAGTGTGTCATATTGAACTGTGGTTTTGATAGTCTTTAATAGAGAAAGTTATACTCAATGCCTGGGATCTGTAGGAAAAGTTTAAGTAACTATGGCAAGATTAATTCGGTGTTTTCATTAAAGTGTAGGCTGATGCTTAACTAATTAGGTTTTGTATTTTCTCTTTTATGGGCCAGGTAGTATTTACATGCACATTGCTTCATCTTGTCTGTACACTATAAAATTATATATTTATTTTTATAGATATATATATTAAAAATATATGCTTATATATAATGTTTATATTATATATAATATATATTGAATATCTATTTTATATATATTGGAGTTATTGATATGTTTTTAGTCTTGATATTTTAGTGCTGTTTTCATGGACCTGTAATGAAACCCCTATAGATCTGTTGGAGAATTTCATTCACACCATCTGGGAAATTTTGAATTTTGAACCTCAACCAGCAGCCCTTATTGATGTGGCCAGCTCTTTAATTTAGTGGAATTATTTAGAGAAGGAAAGATAAAGCCCATGTAAGATGGCTTAGATTTGGTCCTCTAAAAGCTTGTACAGGACTCAATTTAGACAGATCTGGTTATAAAGAGTTCTGGGATGGGTTCCTCTCAACTGATATCCAGCCCCACACTGAAATTGCTGCTTTACACATCTTCCTTAGAGACCATACCCTAAATTACCTTTTCACTTCAGCATCAGTTCAAACAGCATTTTAGAAAGACCTCCTCTGGCACATTTCCATCACCACGGTAGTACTAAAATGGCACTTAAATTTGGTCCATTATTTTAGGCTTTTTACTGAGTCTGTGTGCAATTACTCCTGAGATGCATTTCTACATGATCCATAGCTCCAGACTGACTGTCTTTCTGCCAGTAGAAAAACTGGTCTCAATCTCTATTGTCACAAAGCATATTGCAAATTTGTTCTGAAGCTCTATCCAGATTAATGTACTAGCATAGTAAAATTTCCATTTTGTTCCATAATCAAGGATATTCAGACATATTCAAACAGTAACGTAGAGCAGTATAATATTTGGCTTTAACAATAGGATTTTTGGTGTTGTATAGATACATCACTAAAAAATACAGTTTTTGTATACAGACCTGATAGTTAATGGTGGTTTTCAGAGATAAAGGTTTTGTTTAAGGTAATAGTGCATTTTGGGCTACTTTCAAAAATTTGTTTTTGTGCCAAACCTACGAAGCTTTTGGGATGGACAAAATATGTGCATATTTGGAGCAGAAACAATTGTCACGTTTATACTAGTTAAAAGTCTGACCAATATCCCAAAGTGACATTCTGGGAAATATGCAAATGATTTTTCAAGTTATTTTAGAAATAATGGTATTCGACTCAGGAAGTTTATATTAAATACAATCTACAGTGGAGTTACAGTGAGAACTTCACTTTGGCTGATGGATGATAAGAATAAAGTCCTCCCCAGATGAATTGAGCCTTGTGTATATATCCACAAGCTATGCTCAGACAGCTTATTTCACATAAAATTCCTACATAATGCATGGTTTCATCTAACATTGATCCCAATCCAGTTGGATCCTAGATTATCAGGTTGGATTTTTCAGCTGAAAAAACACAGGGGTAATATTTACAAATATTGACTTCAGTTCAAGCTCTTGGAACTTAAACATGTGACTTGATACCCAGAGATAACTTGGGAGGTAGAGATTCTTTCTGGACAGTTCAGAGTTTGGTATTTCTGCAAAGTATTTGATTTTTTTTAAAAAACTAGCTTGTGGCAGAATGGGTAAATGCTGTTCATCACAAAGTGAACATTAATATTTATTAAATGGCTAACATCTAAAAAGATATCCTCCAGAGTGGCAAAAACCAAATGTGGTGGTGCCAAAGTTAAAGTATTTCACTTCAGGTCTCAAAGCACTCCTGAGTGAGACTTTTCACCCAAAAGATGGTTTCAAATTATCAAAATTCTTATTATACATATTTTAGTCATTTCAAGCAAAATTAATACTGTTGTGAAGCTATTGTGCAAACTGACCCAAAGGCATAAAAAGTTAAGATATATAGAAAGAGTGGTAAAAGAAATTTTAAACATTTTTGAATTACATGCTTGTTTTGAGCTTTTTTATCACAAGAATATGACTAGCTCTCCTAAGCCCCACTGTAATATAAGTGATAAAAATACTAATATTAGTATTACTATATCAATGACAAGTGGTGTCCTGCAGGGGTCTGTATTGAGACCAGTGCTGTTCAATATCTTCATCAATGACATAGACAGTGGGATCAAGTGCACCCTCAGCAAGTCTGCAGATGACACCAGGCTGAGTGGTGCAGCTGACACACCTGAGGGATGGGATGCCATCCAGAGGGACCTGGACAAGCTCAAGAAGCGGGCCCATGTGAACTTCATGAGGTTCACCAAGGCCAAGTGCAGGGTCCTGCACCTGGGTCGGGGCAACCCCCAGTATCAGTACAGGCTGGGGGATGAAGGGATTCAGAGCAGCCCTGCAGAGAAAGACTTGGGGGTACTGGTGGATGAAAAGCTGGACCTGCTATGAGGAAAGGCTGAGAGCTGAGGTTGTTCAACCTGGAGAAGAGAAGGCTGCGGGGAGACCTTATTGCGGCCTTTCAGTACTTAAAGGCGGCTTATAAGAAAGATGGAGACAAACGTTTTCATAGAATCATAGAATCATAGAATCGTTTAGGTTGGAAAAGGCCTTTAAGATCATCAAGTCCAACCGTTAACCTATCACTGCCAAGTCCACCACTAAACCATGTCCCTAAGCACCACATCTACACGTCTCTTAAATACCTCCAGGGATGGGGACTCAACCACTTCCCTGGGCAGCCTGTTCCAGTGCCTGACTACCCTTTCAGGGAAGTTTTTCCTAGTATCCAACCTAAACCTCCCCTGGAGCAACCTGAGGCCATTTCCTCTCATCCTATTGGTTGTTGTTTGGGAGAAGAGACCAACTCCCATCTCGCTACAACCTCCTTTCGGGTAGTTGTAGAGAGTGATAAGGTCTCCCCTCAGCCTCCTCTTCTCCAGACTAAACCCCAGTTCCCTCAGCTGCTCGCCATAAGACTTGTTCTCTACACCCTTCACCAGCTTTGTTGCCCTCCTCTGGACACGCTCCAGCACCTCAATGTCCTTCCTGTAGTGAGGGGCCCAAAACTGAACACAGCACTCGAGGCGCGGCCTCACCAGGGCCGAGTACAGGGGCACTATCACCTCCCTGGTCCTGCTGGCCACACTATTCCTGATACAAGCCAGGATGCTATTGGCCTTCTTGGCCACCTGGGCACACCGCCGGCTCATATTCAGCTGGCTGTTGACCAACACCCCCAGGTCCTTTTCTGCCAGGCAGCTCTCCAGCCACTCTTCCCCACGCCTGTACTGTTGCATGGAGTTGTTGTGACCCTAGTGCAGGACCCGGCACTCAGCCTGTTGAACCTAGTGAATTTTAGTAGGGCCTGTTTGCAACAGGACAAGGGTTAATGGTTTTAAACTAAAAGAGGGTAGATCTAGACTAGATATAAGGAGGAAATTTTTTACGACAAGGGTGGTGAAACACTGGGACAGGTTGCCCAGAGAGGTGGTAGATGCCCCATCCTGAGAAACATTCAGCGTTAGGTTGGACGGGGATCTGAGCAAACTGATCTAGTTGAAGATGTCCCTGCTCATCGCAGGGGGATTGGACTAGATGACCTTTAAAGGTCCCTTCCAACCCAAACTATTCTATGATTCTATGATTCTAATATAAGAAGTTAAGCTGTCCTTTTCCTGTGCTATGAATCCATGTATATTCTTCCATTCAATTCTGTATATTTTTCTATTGAATCCTGGTTTGCTATTGTATCAAACAAAATTTGTCTTCACTTTCAAACACTGTCACAGCTTTTCCTCTCCCTATATGATTTTTCATGGATACGTGTTTGTTAAATTTCCCAGCAAAGATATTCACACTATCTCCTATGGTATACCACATTTTTTTGAAAGAGTTTTCCATAAATATAAATACAGATATTGCAGGACTCTTTTAATCTCCTTTAACATATGAAGCTTGAACTAACTTGGCAAAGATCTGATTTTCATGCATTGAAACTGCTGTGATCGTAACCAGTATTGTCTCACTGTTTCCTCATATATCTTCCTACCTCCTCCAGTGTCTATCTTGTCTTTTCTATTGGACAATGTTAACAGACTGGAGAGTGGTTAATGCATTCTCTCATGTTTCATTGGCATAGGCCAAGTTCTTAGGTATTAGTATAAAATAACAAATTAGTGCTAGCAATAATTTGAAGACTTACTACTCAAGGTATTAAAATTAATTTTCTTGGATTTTGCCAGACCATTCTATTTGTTTTTTCTGATTAATCTATCCATGTTATTAATTTCCCAAACTAGGTTTTTAAAGTACAGTATAAATTAATTGTGATGTTTTCTCTAAGAGAATGCTGCTACCCCATAAAATTCACAGAGGGTAAATTTTTCTCAATGGAGATATATTTAAAAATAAAATCATGGTAGAGTTTTAGTTCTAACAAGTTTCTTTTTCATTGCATGTTTGTAATTTTTAACTACTAATATGTATAAATTCATATTCAGTAATTCTACAGGCATATCTTTGCTTTGTTGTTGACTTTTTATCCCTTACCAACAAAAATCAATGCTCCTTTATGAGAAAAATGAAGGCAAGGGCTGCTTTTGTGGATATATTTTTCTCTAGTACCATTGTGCTGGCAGAAGCAGGTAGACAACAAAAATTAGCACAATGGATTGGAAGAGCAACTGCAGACCATTTCTTGTTCTTCTCAAAGCATGAAATTGCTAAAATTCAAATTGTGGCAGCACAAAAATGGTCTTGGATCCCCCAGAATATCACTCAGCATCATGCGAATACCTGTGGTCTTTTGTTGGTTTGTCAACTTTGTAGTCAGCCAGAAAAATGGCTGGCAGGGGGAGGGGAAGTGCAAGTAGGGACGTTCACTTGGGATAAACCTCAAACAAAATACTGCTTTGAAATTTTAAGTAAACTGAAAGTTAAAAGTTTTGCCTTGTTTGAATGAACACAGAGTTTTATCTACATTCCCTGCTCAGTTTCTGGAGGAGACTGTTGGAGCCTCACGCACATCTTCCTGCTCCTGGGGTTTGGCTGTGGAGCTGGCTGTGACCTCCAGTGGGGAAGAGCCACTCCTGCCCCACTCCCTCACTGGGCCCATGGGACAAGGCTTGTTTGACTCCTGGATTCATCAAAAAATAAAACGCATTTTCATTTCTTTCCATTCAGAGGTGAAAACACTAACTTTTTAGACTTCTGTAAGAAATTATTTTCAGCTTTCCTCCAAAACATCCTGCTGACATAAAATGTCCTCTATGGCCATGGCTTCACAAAAGTGTTTTTCTGGGGTAACACAAGTCCTTCTCTCCATGCCCCATTTTTGTCCACTGCCTCATTTGAGCCAGCATAACTGTTTGCATGGTGATACAGTGAACATAATTGAAACACTGAGCTGAGTAATGTCTCCAAAATAAAATTCTCCCAAGCCAATGACCCAGTCAGAATGGCCACATAGGCCATCTACACAACAATAGGGGTGATGTGGGGATTGAGTACTAGCCACTTCCTACAGCAGTGGAATCCATTTTTTTGATGGTCAGGTCATTTCTACACTTGGAGCATTCATTTAGACACAGAAATAAGGACTTAGACCTTTTAATTTGAGGTATGCTTTTTGAAACCTTGGCCATAATGCAAATTCAGTGGAATAAATGGAATAATTTAGAGTAATTCTGCACCACTAATTTTATAGAACAATTTAATTAAACGATAGACCAAAGAGGGAACTCAAGAGTATTTCTTGTAAGATACTTCATATTTGAATTAATTCTGTGTGTGGGATAGTGCTTAATATATTCATTTATTATA
Source organism: Platalea leucorodia (assembly GCF_965183815.1). Taxonomy (NCBI): domain Eukaryota; kingdom Metazoa; phylum Chordata; class Aves; order Pelecaniformes; family Threskiornithidae; genus Platalea; species Platalea leucorodia. The sequence continues at coordinate 71,066,983 of NC_138828.1, read as the reverse complement.
TCTGTTAGCAGCTATGTGTTGTCTTAAAAAACAAACTGTGGCATAGGATTTCAAAAGGATTGGCTGCAGTTGGAATTTCTATGTAGTGATTCTGAGTTGTTGAGTGTAATTTTAAAAGGATTAATTATACCAAAATATTTTGTTAAAGGGAACCATTATGCAAAAAGTTTTACCTGTGAAAGAGCCCTAGGAAGACAGCTACCAGGCTTGCTGCTCAAATGATCGGCTTTATACCTTGGCCAGGAGAGATGGAAGAGTACGAGTCATCCCTGTATGCTTCACAGCAGTTGTTTTTTTTTTATAATAGTGTTTGCCTTTCTGGCTAACACATCTGGACCTAAAAATGGCTGATGCTTGCCACAGCTGGAATAGACCTTAAACAGTTATTTTCTCCCAGCTCAATTTAGAAGGTCGGTTTAGCTGAACTCTGTAAGATGCACATTTCCTTTTGCCATGAGGCCTGAGGGCTGTGATCTGGTGGGGTTTATTCAATTTATAAGTAGACAGTGAAATTTGTTAGTTAAAACAAACATAAGGAACTTTGCTACAATGTATGAACACATAATGGAACTTGTGAATGACTCTCCTGCCTATTAGTAAATGGAATATGTGGCACAAAGATAGCCTTTATTCCTCCCATCTCTACAGTGTTTACTCAGAGTTGGCTGAGAACAGGAAATGTAATTCAGAATTTTTTTTTATTCTTTTTATTTTTCTGGTTTTTTTTTTATTCTTTTTATTTTAAAACAATATTCCTACTTACTGCTCAGAAAATGCAATAGCATGCAGTTTTTAAGAAAATAGAGAATTTTCTTAAAGAAAAAAGGTTAGCTCTTATCTCTGTGGGTACCTCTGTACAGACCAGCTGTTTCTGACTTTCTATAGCAGGGAGGGCAGTTAAACTAAAAGAACTACAGAGACGCGATATGGTGACATGGTATGGAGGGATCTTATTCCTTTTACTGCTTCCCTGTACGAGTGAATTGCATATGGTGTTGTCAGGCAACAATAGAGCGCATGTAGTTATTAAACATGTATGCACATTTCATTGTCTCATCCTTGCCCTTTTCACAAATCTATTTAGCTTATTTTCTCTGTGTTCATTAGATGCTACTTTCCATCACCTCCCATGCCTTCTCTCTTGGTCCATCTCCTTTCCTTACCTTCAACAACATTTCCTGCATTGGAAGAGTCAGGCGTGGTCTGAGTCCAGAAACTGTCCCTCCAGCATGCTGGCTGTAAATACAGTGTGAAGGTTCAAGGAAGGTTAAGAACTGGGAAACAAAAAAGTTTCAAGGCTTGGCAACACTTCCATTTCACAAGAAAAAATAGAGATGTGAGGATAAAAAGAGAGAGTCTGACAAAGCAGAAGACTGAATAGGGCACAGAAACTGCATGGGCAACTGCAGTTCATCTTTTTTTCCAACTTAAATGCAGAATGGCAGTTGAAGAAAATGGAACAAACCACACAGAATAAGGGAAATTCTTTTTCAAGAAATCCACAATTGTATAATTTGATTGCCAGAAAATATCATTGAGTACATTGGCTTACCAAGATTAAAAATATATGAATAATAAGAATATAAAATTATAGTGTTCAACTGGAAACAAGAACAAATATCCTTTGAAACCTCCACAGAAATTTCCTGCAGAAAAAAAAAAAATTAAAAGTGTCGTCTTTCCAAAATTTTCTATTTTTCACAAGAAAATTTAAAACTTCCAAACTGAAAAAGATTAATAGGTATTTTCAGTAACTTTTTTTTATTATTTTAACAGAAGTAGAAATTTTCTGTATAAAAAACACATTCCATCTGTATAATATCAATTTCCTGATTGTAAAGAAGTCAGCCACTATGTGACTGGGTTAAGAATAAGCAGGACAGATTTTATGTCCGTCTCTTACAACCTTCTCCCTAGCAGCTGAACACTATCAGAAATGAGACTATGTGGACCACTGAGCTGCTTCAGTACCATAGTTCCCATGCTCTGTATTTAGAAAATCTCCTGTTATTTAAACATGCTCTGACTTCTATGCAAAATTACAATATATTGCACATATTGTTCTAACATACACATTTTGTTTTACAATCAAACAAATTTTAACTATCTACCTAAGTATCTGTCTTCTGTTACCATTTACAGGAACAGACATTCACTTCCACCAGTACGTACATAAATGAAGCTGAAAAAACCTATACAGAGTTTGTGAAATGTTATAACTGTTTTCTCCATTCCTCATATTTATATATTTCCAAAACTGTGCATAAGAATAGGATTTTTTCTTAGTTTAGCGAACAAAACAGTTCACACATTTAAAGCAATAATTTGTTAGAAAAAGTTAGTCATTTTTTCTGTGAAAATGTAAATTTATAAGGTTTTACAGCTGAGCTTACTATGCTCATGAGGGTTAGAACATATTTTTATACAAGAGAAAACTACCTAAGGTTTGGGGAGAGCAACATTTTCCATATTATTGGGTACAGTGGGACTAGCAAAATCAGGAAATTCATGTTTTATGAGTTTAAACAAAAATCAAAGTTACATAGTCATGCTAAACATCACCCTCTGTTTAGTAGGGTACTTCTGGTAAAAGGGTCTAAAATGTTTAACAACTATAACTTTGAACTTTTGGTTTCTTCTAAACTGTTATAAACTAAGCACCTGATTCAGGGAGAATAACTGGTTACAGATTTGTGCAAACCTCTTTAAATTGCTTTTCCTTGGGACTTTTTATAGCCAAGCACTTTATATAATGAAAAAAAAAAAAAAAAAATTGTATGTCCTATGTATTTATTGGTTATTCTGCAAACTAAAATTTCAAAGGACTGTCAAAACCATAAATTATATTTCAGTGAACTAGGGAAACAATTTATTAATTTTAAGATTCTTTGCTGTACAAAACAAAAATGGATCTTTAAGCCATGAAACTTTCAAATGACTACTTAAATGGCTTACACAGCTTTCACTTACATAAATTCTTAGAGGATTACTCAAGTGGAGCACAATTCAAAGATTCTGAAGTTGTCAAAGGAATCCTCCTTTCTGTTGAAGTCTCAAGTTCTAGTATCTCAGATTCCTTAGAAAAAGAAATCTTTAGTCTGTTGTTAAAATCTCTGACCTGACATATGTATTTACTCCAGAACAAATGTGTTTCTTGGATGATTTACAGTTCAGAATGCACAGGAGGTATAATTTGTCGTGTTTTGGTGGCAATCAATTCTGTCACTGTTTCAATGATAGTGAATCTTTAATAAGTTGTAGCGTACCTTAGCAGCATATGAAAATACTAGCTTCGACTAGTAGTGGCTTGAGAGGACATAAGAGAATTTAAGAACTAATTACTGTATAACTGAAATGTAGTTCTGATAATTTTTTACATTGCTACAAATCAGAACTGTCAATGTGTAGCTGGTATAGTCCTTCCCTACATATAGTATTGATAAAAGTTTAAAAAAAATCCCTACTTGATCTTCAAGAGTTAGGATATGCTTGTTCATTTATTTGTTTATACTCTATTTAAAATTTACATTTGGATCTTAAGAAACCTCTATTAAATTAAAACCAACTGCTTTAATAAACAAATTAATGATTCAGAAGCCACAAACAGCACTGGCAGGATTTTAGCAAATATTTTGATGTCACTTAAAATAGTAAAGGAGAAAAATATTTCTTTTTGCCCACAAAGAAAAACAGAAGCAATGTATAGCAATAAATATCTTAAAACATCATAATAATGCAAAGTTTCTGGGGGAAAGGTGTATTGCAGACTGACATACAACTCCACTGAAGCTACCAGAAACAAGTTTGTATAGTGATTTTAGGCTAAATATATTAGGGCACCAATTTTTTTAGAGCTTAAAAAATATGAAGTATACATGTCCTTGTATTCCTTTAAATCCTTTAGAACAGCTGGTCTCAAAATGAGCTAACCTAACCATTTAGAAACAAAATATTGTGACACTTTAGACATAAATGGAAAAACAGCACAATCTGTTTGGGAGTGGGAAGTGGACACAGACTTGGTATGATCATCCTCATTCAAATAGGCCCAATGTGATTATCAACTTTAGCTCCAGAGTAAAACTCCACAGACAAAGGTTATACATTCTCCCTCTTCTATTGATCAACTGTTACATACACATAAATGAAGCATCATGAAAAACCATTAAGATAAAAGTTTTAATTTATTCTGCCTGTTTTTCTCTAGCTGTTTGACATGAAGTTTTTTATTATGACATACCACATGCTAGAGGGCACAAGAGACCGTTTTGATTGTGCAGTTAAAGGAACCTATTAGAAATATGAAATCATTATTTCTGGAGGATTCGGGACATTTTTTTATTTTCTTGTGGACAGCTGCTGGCTATAGAACTGAGGCAAATTTAATTCAGGAAAATATCCTGAGTAATGGAGCCAGAAAGGCTAAATCGGAGTGGTAAATATTGCTAAGCCATCATTACTTGCTAAATAGCTATTAGTCATCTCTATTTTTTTACTGCATGCTTAAAGTTCTAAAGAGCCATTGCTTGTGATACCTTCTTAAACAAAACAGAAAAATCTGTCCTCTAAAACCACAGAAATCTGCCAAGGTACCCTTGAGGGTCTAGTTTAAACCCCTGAAGTAAAGAATTCCACATTTCAAGGATTTAAGTGGAAATAAAATAAAATCCTGGCTCAGATTTTCCTCCAAGAGAACAGTAGTGAAGAAACAGATAAATACGAAGAGAGAGGGAAGGGCTCACTGTAGAAGAGAGAGCATGAGAAAATTACTTACAAGCAGTGTGTAAAAAAAAAATCCAAACGTCCAGTCATAAATGCTTCATGATTGAGGACTTCATACACCTCATAGAGTTTATATCTCTGTAGGATTTAGTCCAGGGCATGGCTGTCTCTCTGTACGTGTCTTGCTGCAGATGGGGTATTGTAACTCTCATACCTTATATTGGTCTTTTTGAAATATTTGCCTCTAGAGAAGTGCAACTTGATTAAAATGACCCAGGAATAAATAGAAGAGTCCTGGTAGTTAACGTTATGTAGGCAATAAAAGCTAAAAGCGTGATTAAAGGAAAACTAGTTGGTGTCCCGTATATTTAACTGATTTGTGTCTCTTGTATTAATAGTCTGAGAGAGGGACCCATCACACCCAGAAACAATGAATGAGTGTTGTTTGGGAAGAAACAAGTTTGCTGTGTGTTGGGTGGAAGATGGAGAAAGAAGTCCAAGAATGACATCTGCCATCAAAAGGGGTCTCAGACTGCAATGCTGGGAGGAAATCTGTCTTATTACCAAACTACTGACTTCTAGCAGATGACAAGAAGCACATTAAGTTCAAATGTGTCTTTACCATTGATTATAGCATGGTGCATGCCTCTTTCCACTTAATTATGGCAGCCACAGGTGTGAAGCACCAAAACTGCATGGCAGTAGCAAGGATGAGCCTCAAATGCAAAGTAGCTTCAAATGCAAATCAGCCAAAAAGAATAACTGGACAGATCAGATTTCTGCTTATCCCAAGTCCGTTCTCAAATGGGACTGAGGGACTGTTAATTAGGAAGCCAAACTGAAGATACAGTCTAGGGACTCAGAAAGTCTGACTAAACACCAGGTATTCAAACTGAGGGGTAAGGAATCGATCCTGTCTCTTAAAAAGTTTAGTCAGGTACAACAAAAGGCAGACAAAGCACAATTCTCGCTGTAAATTTGACAAGTAACAATCAGAGGTTTGTCTGCTGAGAGTTCTGAAAAAATCCAGATGAAATATACAGCATGCCACAGACTACAAAAACACTTCTCAAAGAAAAACCAGGAGCAAAAATGAATTAAGTGTACGTGCTAAAGTATGAGCTAGAGCATAATGAGCATGCTGAATAGGTGTTAAAAGCATGTTTTCTTTTATACATGTGTATAGTAATAATAGCAGAAGTGGAAATTTGATGGATTTACTTACAAGTACGGATGAGTTTTAATGCTGTTTAATATTTCAGACCCAGTTCGGAGTACATATATGTATTAAAGAAATACTTGTTAGCAGAGCAGTTGTAAGGTTTGCTCTATGTGAAGCTGAATGATGCTAATAATTCTACAAACTTTTAAATACTATAGTTCTGGGAATTTACCCTGTGTAGTGTTTTTTGGGTACAAGTTTTCTTCATCTTAAAGAAAGCACACATCTAAATACATGTTAACACAAGCATTATTGTACCTGGTCAGGAAGTGCTCAAAAAAGAATACTGGGGTGGCCTTGATGGCTCAGACGTGGACATCTCTGCTATCTGAAGTTAGGAGAGCTGAATCCTAGAAGTTTTCTGAATAAGAGTTTTTAAGGTAAAGTTAAGCCACTTAGAGAGACGAGAATCCAGGCTGCAAGCTCATAACCAATCTGACATATTGTGGAAATCCAGTAACACAGAAACAACGTGTTGTAATGACCCATTTACTGAGAGTTCATTATTCAGCTGCCAGACCTCCCTGCACTGTCTTGATAGAGCTCCAGATGGAATGTGTATCCTGGCCAAGTGGCAAACTGAGCTGTGACTTCAGCTGTTAACGGGACATTTTTGTTTGTGGAGGGATTGTTTTTCTCTGTCATTAAAAGGTACCTAAACAAGAGGCTGTGATTCCGTAAGTGGTGATGTAATGTGGTGTGAGAAATACTTCTGTGACATAGTGACTGTTCTGATTATAATGATATGCTTAATTGCTACTTCGCCATCTTTTGTCTTCAACCAACCCACAGCTGCACTGCAAAGAATTAAAAAACACCTCTTTTTTTTTTTAACAACATGTTCAAAAAAGAAAGGTGCCATCATAAAAATCCCTTGGTTTATGCCAGGAGCAAAGAAGACGAAGAATTTGTGTTAATAACTAATCACAGAAAAATTACTTTATAGTAAAGCAATTAGATTATTGTGCTATGCTTTGATACATTTTAAGCATGGAAGGGCAATTTATAGTCCCCGTGGCCTGAAATCAGCACATTGAATAATATCTCAGGCAAATTCAAGCTCTGTCATCATTCTGGGATGACTATAAAAGAGCACCCTGAAGCTACAATTGCTATAGGCATCTCTAAGAAGTGCAGAATGCACATTTCAAATTGTATCTAATCACATAGAAGACAGCTGGGGTAACACAGCACTCAAAGACAATTAAAAACCAAATGAACGATCAAGAGTCTGCAACAACATTTGACAGAATCATTAAAAACTAACAACCCATGAAAGAAAGAAACAGAACAAACCAACAGAGACACTGGAACGAAGTAACAGGTGTTCAGCCATGTATGAATGTCTCGCTACAAACACAAACATTTTGCAATAATCTGGCCAAACACAGGTGGATGGCTTTTTTATGCAGCTAATGAGAAAAAAAATCACCTTTTTCTCCAGTGTATCTATTCCCTAACTGTATCTGAAAAGGCATCCTCATCCCATTTCTTTCTCTTGCAACACATTTCTAAATGAGGACCATAGGCCCTCCTCCTGCTTGTGTTCTTAAAGCAGGCAATCTCCACCAGTGCACCGCAATGAACTGATATTTCCTAGTCCATGAGATGTAAACACCAAAAGCAGCTGAAGAACTATTTAAACTAGATACTGGCCCATAAAAAAAAGAGTTATTAACCAGCTCATTTAAGCTGGGAATTAAAAGACAGGCTCTATGTGTCAGAGGAGGATCTGGACCAGCTTTGAAACACAGACAGCATTTACAGTAAAAACTTGTTAAAGATGTTTAACCAATTCAGGAGTGGGATTTTTATGGTTACTTAGTATATAGGGGACTGGATGCTTCGTGTCCATGCCAGCCTTCTGTTATGTAGGTCTATGTTCCTATGTTGTACTTAACATTTTTTTCTCAGCCTTGGAATTGTTTTCCTGTTAAAGATGGAAATATCCAGCAGAACTCTCATAACATTTATAATGAGCTGCTATGTATCAAAAGGTCTGGAAATCCTAAATGGACCTAAACTGGAAATCTAACTTGAAATAAAATGCAGCTCAAATTTATTACCCAAGACATTAATTTACTCATTTAAAGTAATGTATGATTCTCAACCAAGCGATGTTTGGGCATCTCTCTTTTAAGGGCCAGACGAAGGTTACACGGTCTCTTCAAAGCTCCCTTATTAACATGGACAGATTGACACTGAGGAAAACCATGTACTCTGTGTATTTGTATTCTTTATTTACCTGTTTAGACTTTTTTCCCTATTGGTGCCTTTCAGATCCTCTAGGCATATTAAACCCATTAAAAGTACACATTTTAAACAAAACACATCAAAAGGATTATAAAAAAGACAGGCCTCTTAAAAAAATCTCCTAAAATACATGAGACATTGTAAAAAGTGTGCAAGAAAATCATATGAGGCCAGGAAAAATATTTTATTTCCCTGGGAAAGCGAAATCTTGGATTACCTGTTGCTTATGCTACTGAAGCACTGAACACTAGAGTCTGAATTTTAATTATGATAATTAACATTATTATGCATTCACATTGATTTTACCTTCCTTACCAGGGGTCTAATACGACTGATTATGCTTATGGCAAATTTCCAGGTGACTTCAGTGAGACCAGAATAAAACCCTATGTTCACTGCTGCCTCCTTGGTTTGTATATGAACATCTGGAAGATTGTAATGTTCTGATGTGAGCCTGACATGAAAGCATACAACCCCACATCTAATAACCAAATACAGTAGTTTGGTATCATGCGTTGGAATGCACACATGCACGCGTGTGTGTGTTTGCAGAGGGTGGGGGAACACTTAACTATTGTAATGCTCAATGCAAATTAAACCAGCCATATTTAAACCCAGACATTTCAGCCAGGTCCCTTATGTCTAACCATACCTTTTTGACAAGCTGATATTACTGGAAATTCAGGGAAGAATTAGTTCCAACAATCTAAAAACAGAGTAAGAAACACACAAGAAGAGTTTGTTAAGTAAAGCCCAAGTGGAAAATTAGTCTGGACTTTATAGCCACAAATGGGAAGACATACCAAATATATGAAAGTCATATTTGAATATCATGTTTAAAAATCCCAGACTGGACTGTCTTTCAGTTACCAGCCCTATGGGGAAATATACAGTTACATTTCATTACAATGCTAGTCAGTAGGGCTATGTCTCCAAAAAAGAATTAAGTCCCCTCTCCCTCTCACACACAGATTCATGGCTGATGAACACAGAAGCTGAACCATTACAAGATCTTGCTCTTATTCTATGAAACATACTGCAGTGGCCTGGCTACCTCAAGACCTTCCTGGTTGTTTTTGTTCATGGTAATGGGGGAAATTCTTAACCCAATAAAGAGTACAGAATTTTTGCTTCACTGAGGCTATGTTTCACCCGCAGATACTGATACTTGCAATGTTTTCACATATAGCTCTGACCATCTCATTCCTTTCCCCAAGGCAAAACAAGTCCAGACTTTGCTAGCTTACGAGCAAAATGTAAAACATTCCTCTTTACAAAAACCTTCCCATCTAGGCAATATCCCCAGGACAAAAAAAGGGACTTCTGAAAATTTGGTGTGGAAACCACCATAGGAAGGGAACTAGAAATGTGAAAATTGCAGTCATATTGAGGTTTATGCTTGGGAGAAATCCTATGCAACGAGGAAAAAAGTCACTCAGAATATTATATACTTCATCAAACACACCTATATCACTAGAATTGGAAGGAGCTACAGGTTTTGTGGTTAACATTCAATTTTAAAGTACATAAATTAAGATAGCGGCTCCAGACTATAGTTTAAAAATAGTTTGAATTAAATTCCTTAGAGCAAATCAGTGTCTGATGGACCACAGAAATAAGAGTTTGATTTGGTGTTGCTGAAATAGAAAAACCATGCTTGTTCCTCACTGTCCTTGTCTGTTTTCCTTGCATATTACAACATGTAAAATCTTTAAGACTGAACTAAAGTAAAATTCTTCCACTAGATGCAACAAATGTGCAGCTACTGTATAATTCAATCTTTCTCCTTCCCCCTTTGATGTTCTGATTTCATGTAAATGATAGTTTGCTTTTCTTACTTAAGCAATAAAGGAATTCTGCATACTTAATGCATTCTGTGAAACCTCCCATGTGGATCTGTGTTTTTGTGGGTATATGATGAAAAGGTAGCCTGGAACGTATTATGAATTTATCAGAAACCCGGAGGGGTAATATGAAAACAAAAGGGTGGAATCCAAGGCAGGTGCAAGTGCAATGAACACTGGTTTGCTTTTGAGATCATTACTTATTCTTTGTTTAAAACTACAGAACTTGGAAAGGAGTCAAACAAAATCGGGAGATGTATTAAGGAAAGCTGAAAAGAGTCTTTACTTCAGTTTGCTTTTTAATCATCAGCAAGAAAGTGGAGAGGGAAATGAGATCTTCTCCTTATTTTGCCTTCATTTGTGATGATCTTTTCTTAAAACCAAACCCAACATTTCTCCAGAACATACTGTGCCCATTATAAAACCATGGACGACTACAAATGTTTCCATAAAGCAAATTAGCACTGAACAGGAGTACTGGCAATAGCATTCAGCTGAGAGAGAGAATAAACACTTTCAGACCATCATTTGACTTTCTATGAGCTGTGATTCTGGCTGTGATCAGAAGGGCAAGCATTGCATTTTTAGCAGTGCAGGATGACATAGGAGAGAGATTGGCTGTCAGTAAATCAGCTCTGAATCCAGCCCCATTGCCTCAACAGAGCAAACCCATTGCATAGGATAAATCTGCTTATTACCCTATCACCAAAAAGCAATTTCACTCAGTTTGTGCTTCTGTCTGCTCCTGGCCATGCCTGCCCTTTCTCAGGCACATTGAAGAGGTGTTCAGCACACTAATAAGTAGGAGGCATACCAATGTGCATATGGATAGACTTGCTAGGTAAGACCCAAATCCAGTTTGTATCATTACAAACTAGTTTGTATCATTGTTTTCTGCCACACCTAGACCATGGCAATGAACTCTACAGTTAAATTACACAAAAATTTAATTTAAATTATTCCTTCCCTATTTGTTTTGAACCTGACAAATAAGACTGCTATATGATAATGTCTATTTCTTGTATTGTGAGGGTGCTCTGGTAGTATTCTCAAATGACATTGTCTTTGTCAGCAATCATTGTACCATACTACCTTCAGTCACCTCTTTTCTAGGCTGAGGGACCCTAGTCTACTTCATTATTCTTCACATGGAAGTTATTCCTTATTTTTCATCATCTGTGTTGTCATTCCCCCTATCTCTAGCATTTCTTCTTCATCCTTATTGAGGAGACCAGGGATGCACACAGGCAAAAGGAGCGTTCCTCTTTGCTTCTCTACGTTTTTCTTACTATATTCCTAGTATTTGATTTACTCGTCCTGTTACTACTGAATATGGAGCTGACTTTTTCATACCCTTATAAATCTTTTTCTTCTTTTTAACACTTAGTTCAAATCCTTCCACTATGAATGTAGAATGGAGGCTGTTTGCTCACATGCAACTCTTCACATTTGTCAGTGTTAAATTTCCTTTCTGAGTTTATTACAATAGTACTCAGTATCAAGAGAGCTTCTCTCACCTCAAGGTCAACTTTTGTTTTTACTTCTTACATCGACAAACTTTGCCATATCCCTGCTCAATCTCTGTTCACTAGCTCTTTAACTCACCCTTACATCTGAAGACGAAAGTGGAATCTCTGTTTCAGCTGTAAATCCTCAAAAAATAACTATATCCTGAGGGGAAAGAAAACTGAAGAGGAAGACCCTAAGAACCATCACGGATAAGAGTGAAAGAATTCAGTATATCAAGGCTGGGAAAGGAAGGAGATGGGAGTCGGCCAAAGCATTTGGGAAAGAGTAACACCTGGTCACTGACAGTAACTAGGAACTAATAAGCTGCTAAATGCAACAACATTTTAACTTCAGGATTCATTGTATAAAAAGACCAAATGATTTATAAATGGAGCAACTGATCCTCAGAGGAAATCTCCTTCCAGCTATCAAATCATGACAATTTCTTTTAAGTTTACAATTGCCTTAAAATTCTTCTCTTACAACACTGATTTTGTCACTATTAAAAATGTAGCACTGAAGTTTAATTGCTTTTCTTATGCAAACAGCTTTTGAAATAGAGGCAGAGATGTAAAACTTAAATGCTTTCTTATAAAAGTGTTGAAATGTATTTTAAATTTGCCTTCTGATACTACATTAATGTAAGCGTTATGAAGAAAAAAACAGACTGTTACTTTGGAAACCAACACAGACTTATCACTGGGTGTTCAATTCAATACTTATTAATGCTTATACATATGGTATTAATTCTGCATTAATTCTGTCAAAAGTGATATCATACTCCGAACGTCCAAATTATGACATCACTAAAACAACTTTGCTCTTCGTGGGTTTGGAGCATGACTGTGCCAGAGTTGACTAGAATTTATTCGTGCAGCCGATTCTGACAAGTTAGGTTTAATTAGTTCATGCCCTCATAATGAACAAGAGACTGTGTTTTTGAAGATTTGCCAGAATAGTTTCTATTCTCTTCAACTTAAGTGCCAAATGCGTGCACTTCTTTATACTATTTATACCTTTGCCTATAATTACTGTTCCCTAAGGTGTGATTGTCCTATTTCATAAGAGTTTGTGCAGCTGCCAACATGAAGATGTAAATAAATTGTAATACCGTTGCTATGAGGTGTAAAAATCCCACAGCTCATATCCAGACCCTTGTATAATAAACTCAAGTAAACATTCCATTTCCTGCAAGCGATTGTGGTTTGTGAATAGATTTTAAAAAGCAGTGCAGTAAGTCATCACTTTTTTAATGATTTGCTGAAAACAAAGCCATGTAAGCATAAAACAAAAACCGGCTATGTACAAACATTTATTTTTATGAAGGAGAAATATCTCCATGCAAAGTTGCATGGTTTACTGTTATTTGATAGTGTCTGGAAGCTGGTCTCATTTTCACTTACTGAGGAAAATCTTGAGATGCAGCTGATATGCCAAAAGCAGAGGCCAAAGACTTTTACATAAAGGTGGTTTGAAGGTCACCTCTGCACTATTTTGAACTTACTGCAACCTTTGCAGAGATGCTCTCCATTCACTATATTTTTAAAGATGCTGTAGCTTTGTGTATTGTGAGTTGAACATCACAGCCACAGGTGAACACAGGAAAGATTAATTCAGATCTGTCCTTCCAAAGCAGTTAAAGGGTGGACAGCAGGAGACCTTTCTTTCAGTACCAATCACACCTATCATATATAGAGGATCCCCTCTTAGGCCAGGCAACCTGTTGTCTCCCTTTTTTACGAGCAAAACATGCATGCTTTACTGAAGAATACAATTTGTTAGTTTTTCGTCAGCTGACAGTGGTTAAACAATCCTTTTACTCCTCTTTTCTTGTCAGGGGAGATGTTCTGCTGTCTGTCCTCTCAACCAAGTTGCACCTGCAGTGTAGATACATCATTTGGTATGAGAATGATTTAAATCAAAGGCAGGCACATTTCAGTAGGAGGCACTAGTTCAATACTGGTGACAGGCACACTGTGAAGTTTAACAGTAAAAACATATCAGTGCTCACATCTTTTCAATAGAGATGTCTTGCATATGTTAACAGAGCAGATAAATGAAGTGCTGGGTGCCAGTGGGAATAAGATGAGCACACAAGTCATGTATGTCTGACTTCATGAGTTAAGCTGACCATGGAGCAGCAATAAAATCTTCAGACCACTGTACATCAGCAGATGTTTTACATCATGACACAAATAAGCTAGTTTACACATGCTGCAGGATTTTTAAGCTCTTTGCTGGAGTCACTTTTTTCAGAGCCTATAAAGCCATATTGCCTGAAGTCCACAAATTCGCATGCTCCAGCTTCAACTGGAAAATGAAAAGTTAAACCTAATACTCCTAGTTGGGGAGTTGGTGCTTTCACAAGGCTGGAACTGTAGATCAGGAGCTGAGACACAGCGTTTAGTCGCAGCTTGGCACTAACTTCTTGCAGGACTACGGTTAACTCATTTCATCAACTAGTCTTCCCTTCTCCTCTTTCCATCTTTTGAACATAAAATGCCAGTGGTGAGGGCTCCCTGTGACCGTGCTTTTCTGCATCAGCTTTTCACTGGGGCCTCAGTTGCAGTTGCAGCTGTAGGCAGCAGCCCAATACAAAATATTTTAAAACTATCACCTGCATAGCTTTGACTTTTAAACTCTAGTACTCTATATTCTAGCAAATCTAGCAGAAGAAAAAAAGGCCATATCCTGTTGGAAAAGGGGGAATCCCATCTCTGCCATGGTATAATCTATTTCTGGTCCTAACAAACTGTGGGTTATTGAAATTTAAACCAGTCATTAGTCCAGGACTGAACATTACATGGCCTGGGAATCAGTCCAATGTAATTTGGGGGTGGGAGGGTGGCTCAGAATTCCACGTTTGTGAGGAAAGCAAGAAATATTTTCCTGGCAGGTTTGTTTAAAAAGAATGGCAGCTGGTTTTAATTGCTGGGAGGGTCAGATTGTTAAAAACAGTCCCAGTGGAAATGGATTAGTGCATGGGAGGACGTCAAGGTGCAAGATAAATGGAATTTAGTCTCTAGTCTGAAGGTTTATTATCTGGACAGGAGCTCCATGTACTCCATGTATGTACACAAAAAACACCCGACATTATGGATTGATGTAGAGGCATTATTGTTGACATGACTTTGGAGTGACAGCATTATTCATGAAAAGCAAAGCTATAAGTGAGTTATGCACGTTACACAAACTGAGTGTGAGTAAGTCCTTTCCATCAACACCACAGGCTGCATGTTTCCTTTAGGACATTATATTTTTCAGGAAAATGATTCTAGAAATGCGTAAGTAGTTTAAAATGGCCATGTGCTTTCTCTCTGGTTTTTGTTCCTCTCTCTGTAAAATCAGTTTGTCTCTCAAAGAGAATCATGAATCTGTATCCTTCAGAAGGGAAAATGAAATAAGACTCATTCTTGTATATTAAATATCTCAAAAATCAGTGTATAAAGTATATGGCTTGATGTTTGTTCACACTGGAACATCATTATATCCTTCCAGCAGACACTCTTCAATTAATGTTCTTTTCATTATCAGACTTGTTTAAGGAGGCCTTGGTGTAAGTCACATCCAAGCCTTTAACTCAGATCCCAGTATCAGTTGAAACAGGTCAGGCTACCGCAGTGCAGAAGTCTGACTGAAGGGCAGGACTCTATTTGTTTATAAACAGCAACAGTATTTGCAAAATGTAACCGAGGCCTTGGAGTAAAATAACATGAGAAAATACCATGACACTACTCAGTTTTTGTTCCAGCTTATGCATAAGGAACACCAGGTATCGTTAGAGGAGGTGTCTCTGTCTGACACAGATAGTCCTGTTTAAATGGTGATGCTATCAAGAGGTTAACAAATGTGACCAGTGTAATGTCTGGGTTTGGAACCAAAACCAGACCCTACAGGTAAGATCCTGCTGCATTCAAGTCAGTGCTAAGTCACTCACCGACTTAGCTGGGATGAGGGGAAAGGGCAGATCTTCAGCCTGATGCTGTTAGACCTGTTCTTCATCCACCACCAGGCAGCAGTTCCTGCCTCTTTGCCGCTTTCTGTTCCATTTCTTCTCTGTGTCCATACCATGCCAGTCCTTAGCTAGGGGCTTCTTCATTTCCCCTGTGGCCTCTCGTGAGGGGTTTGTTTCAGCTTCAAGGAAAGCAAAAAATTTAGGAAAAAATTAGGAAAACACCTTTCTTTTATCATTTTTCCTACTGATTATTCTAATGAATTTTTCTGCTTACAGTCACCTGTAATTCTCCAGGCAACTCACATACTTTTTAAACATTTGCTGCTGTTCCATATTTCAGCTTAGAACTGCAGTTCACATGAAATTGTACTTTCCTACTAACAGTTTGGCTACCCTTTTTTTCTGTCTGAGTTCTTGAAAGGCCTTGTGAACTGGTGCTTTCCAGTTTATCAGTTTATTGTACTGACAGTGAATTTCTTTGATTAATTTTTTTTTACAGATACCTTAGTCTTATTGAAACGAATCTTAACACAAACATTGTTTTAAATTTTTCTCTCATATCTATATTATCCATAACTGCTAAAGGTGAATCATCCAATTTTCTTACACGGTTCCCAACTGAGACACATACAAATATATCATTAGTATTTTTGGTTGTATTTATGATGACTCCTCACCTTATACCTTACCT
Source organism: Platalea leucorodia (assembly GCF_965183815.1). Lineage (NCBI taxonomy): Eukaryota > Metazoa > Chordata > Aves > Pelecaniformes > Threskiornithidae > Platalea > Platalea leucorodia. The sequence goes on along the minus strand of NC_138828.1, from coordinate 71,050,787 downwards.
TTTACCTCTATAATTCTCATATTCCATAATATCTGTTCCTTTCCTTGAATTGGACTAGACTACTATTTTCTGAAGGCTACCATTTTGTCTTAAATAACATCTTGAACCTTGCAATCTAACTACACTAGCTTTTAATTGGCTTTCTATTTTCTTTTTTGTTAAGGTGCATTCATTCCTCTGTGACTCCTGGGATGCCTAAGAAGCCTCCATGCTGAGTGTAAGGATTTTAATTTCCTCACTTTTGACTTTAGGGTTTTTTAACTAACTTTCCCCTTGAAAAAAATTTCATTATCAAAAGTTTAGTGTCACAGTCCCGCATTTGGTTCAATCACTCCCCTGAGAATGTTGAACTTAATTATGCTGTGGTCACCATTAATTAGTGGCTCAGCGATAGTTACTTCTTGAACCAACACTTGTATATTACATAGGACAGAGTAACTTTCCCTCATGTGTGCTGTAGAACCAACTGCTATAAAAAATATAGTTTGAGAGGTCAAGAAGTTCTTTTTCTAAATCGCCCATTGGAAAGGATGAATTTCTATGCAGATAGTTGAAATGCCCTATTACAACCATTTATTAGTCTTGGTTGCCCTATTTGTGCCCGCTGACACTTCACACTTCAATATTAATAGTATGTTTTTGCACGATAGGAAATTCTGTCATAGGTTATTAAAACTGTAGCATGTGCTTTCATACTGAATTGAGTTCCAATATCAAAAGTCTCTGCAGGGTAAAAGGTTTGAAAATGTTGGAAAAAAATATAATGTTGGCGTGAAGTTCTCCAAAAGCATTGCTCAATATTATTTTAATGATTTGATGGTTAGTAACTCATAGTCTACACTAGCATTCTTATAAACAGGAATATTTTGCTGCATCTATTCTATTCATTCTCCCTGTGTTGGCTTCTGTATTCACTGAATTCTTCTGCATTATTATGATATAGTGTTATTTCATCATCGGTATAAGACATTGTGCTCCCCACAGTTGACAGATATCTAGGACTCTGTAAGTACTTGTCATACTAATATGAAAAAAAAAGTCATTCACAGATGTTCAAAATACAGACATCCTATACTAACCTTTCCAGATAGTCTTTTTAATTTCATATTCTATTTTTGAAAAAACATCTACTTTTTCTAACTAACTTTTATCTCACATTAATGTGTTAGCAAGAAAAAAACACAAACCCTATTTGTTTTTTACTCTACACTTGGGAACATAACTGTAATTACATTTTTAATTGATTTCCTGGACCTAAAGAGATTAAATTGTTTAGAATTATTTCTGTACTGAAGTATTTCTGTATTGAAGTACTGTTCTGAAGCGTCTGACTTCAGTGGGATTAGACACTTGCATATCTTTGAAAGTCTGGCCCTGGTCCCGGTGGAGAGCACCCAGATGCTCACAAACAACAGCAAAGATATCATTTTCAAAAGAGATGGCTGAAAAATCAAACACTTAGAGGAACTAGATTTCAACCAGACATGTCCAATGTGCTGACGTGCCGTCATTCCTAACTTACAGGGCTCCATCAATTCTGGTGGACAGTGACTTTCCTGTAGAATTCAGATCTGTGACTTCACATGGCCCAGCAGATGTGCTAAATCAGGGCGTTTCATCTCTCAGATATAATTAACATATCCTACAGCCTGGTGCAATCTGTTTAAATAGAAGAAATGAGGGCAACGTGAAGGCAATGGCTCCAATGATGTCAGGAAAACCAGGCTGACTTATATGCTTATATATAATGGTCTATAATGCTCTGTGTAGTCCATTTTTCTACTTTCTATAAAATTCTCCACATATGCCAAGTCATATATGTTAAATAAGTAGCCTAAAGACATATAGTGAGACTAAAATGCAGGAATTTGTCTCTTCATGGCTACTGTTAAATGCCTAGTCAGTGAGAAAGTACAGCACTGCATTCTAGATTCTGATAACAAATGCCTTGCTTTGGGAATGTTTATATCCAAAAGACTCATTCAGCCCAGGATATAGATAGCTATGATTTAAACTCCAGACTGTAAAATTCCTCCCCAGAATAAAATACAAACACACCCCAAAAAGAAAAAGAAAGCAAAAAGAAAAAAAAAAAAAAAGCAGAGAGTTGGATATTAACTTTTGATTTTTACAAGATAGCTTCCAAAGACAGAAAAGGGAAATAAGCCCAGTGATGGTGGAAATTCCAATGTCTCAGGTGAAAAAATGCTAATACAGCTTTTGGATATGGTTTTAAGCTTTGCCAAGGAGGAAATGGAAAATTAAGAGGTTCTTGGAAAACGAAGAGGTTTTGACTGAAGATCAAGACACTGACTCAAGAGAGCCTGAAATTCTACAAAGGCTATTGCCAGCTTGCGTCAGTGAGAACAAGTGGAAACAAACCAAAGAAATTTATCAAGTTACATTGGCAGCTAAACCTAAAAGAGAAAGAAAAATGTGTTTATTCTTAAATTTTGTAATTACAACGCCTCAGCAGCTTTTCTCCCTCACTGTGGCCCTGATTCTCAGTTCCCCTAAAATATTTTTATTCTCCTTTTATTTTCTTTCTCATAGTTTTTGCATTATCCAAGGGGTCCAAAAGTCTCTTTGTTTTAATTTATGTAACAAAGGGGTTAATATTCCTGATGTTTTCTCTGCTGGGATGCCAAACAGGGTCACCAGATGTGATTCATAAGTTGTTCTTGCATGCTGCTTAGCAAAAGCACAGCTGTGGTTACACACTGGGGGTGGAGGGAAAGGGGAAGAGATCCTGACCCTGTTGGAGTCAACGGGAGTTTTACTATTTACTTCCACGAGGCCAGAATTTCACCCCAAGTATCTACGTGGGTCTTGTTGTTTGTTTTCCTTTGTTCAAAACGATCCTTACTGTCACCATTGCTAGATTTCATAGAGATTAGATGTGAATCAATAATGTATTTAATTATTATTATAACCACCGATCTACAATATTGGATGACAAGTAAAACATGACTAAAAGCTTTAACTCATGATGAAACATTATTTTGTTAGACAAAATGGGGTTTTCATCCTTTTTTTCCTCAAAGTATTTACTTTCCTGAAAAAATATTGGCATCTAAATGTTAGTATTTGGAGAGAAATATTTTATGCTAGTTTAAGTCTGCACCCCCCCTGAGCACCCTGTTTTCTGCTTCACAATTTTACAGTTTTGAAAAAATAATCTAACTTTTTGATAGGCAGGAGCAAAGATTTAGTTGCCTCTAGCACTATCTGCAGAACCTTCACTGAACTTGGTTTTCAGTATCATGTCTGCTTCTGAAATATGAAAAACTGTAAATTTAACACAATCACAGATTTAACAAATCTTGTTTTATCAGTGCATTCCCCCTAAGTTGATTCTAAGTGCATTCTTATTAGCTCAACAAGCAAAAACTGAATTTATCTGGAACTATGGCTAAAGTAGCTTCAGAAATTGTTACTATAACTACATGGGTATAAGAGGAACATAATTTCAGATGAGAAAATCAGAGCTAAGGTTATGTTAAGAAGGATCTACATTTTGCTCAGAAAAGGATCTTTCTTATACCACTTTCCACCACTTTCCACTTATGTGAAAACTCACCTATGATGATCATTTTCCATGGTCTTAGCTCCTCTTACTCTTCTGTCTACAAAAGGTAAGGCTTTGATATGAGATCATCTAATTCCTCCGTGGAAATGGGTGCTCCATGATCTCTGTAAGTATTGGACAGGCACATACATGAGACTGGAAATGTAATTGCATAGGGACATACTCAGTTTGGCTTATTAATATTCTTCTTGTACTTGAATTCAACTATGAGATGGTTGCCTGCAAAGCAGCTGGACATGTTTATCATCTCCTTTACAGAGCTTGTATAAACTACAGTAACATTTCTTCTTCTTCTGTTGCATTGGCTTTAACAGGATCAAATAAGATTCATTGCCAGCAAAGACAAATGTTTCAACAATCAAAATTTCCTGTTCAAAAATGGTGGTGGTTACAGTCTGATGGGAAAAACAGAGTCCGTCTTGGAATATTTTCATAAAACAAATGTTAGCACATGTCAATATCTTTTATATATTTACTAATTTACTCACTGTACATGCAACTATCAGTACAATGTTTTCACCTCAGAACTTGGGATAGCCTTTCTTTCAAACACACACAAAAGCCATCAACCCCCATTAGATAAATACTGAAGTAAGGACAGACATATTCTGTTTTTCAACCATATCCCAGGTAACTGCAATGACTGAAGGCGGTCGCTGGTTAGCTCATCGAAGAGTGTGAAAATTGTAATATTTTCTTTCAAGGTTTGATTTGCAAACAGCATTGAAGAAATATGCACATCTTTACAGGTATTATGTCTACACTAGTATATTAAACATGCATGTAGCTGTTCCGCATCCATACTACTAAGCTTTCTAGCCTTTGAAAAAGAAGTGACCAAATGCAAACTCCTTGCTAGTCCTGGACCTTTGCTAAATTCCAGGTCAAACCCAGGAACTGCTTGGGAAAGTGCTTGCTGACCAGGGCCAAAACCATCCAGAGACTGTTCTAGCAATTCAGCAGTGTAGATGTCTGAGTTCCAGTATCCAGGAAGTTCGTTGGCTCTGTTTAATTTCATAATAGAGGTGTAACTGGCATTTGCTTATGTACACACACCTTTTCTGTGACATAATAGTGTATCAGTTTCAATATTTCTGTAATACTTTGCAGCATACTGAACACCAGTCCCAATCCAAACAGCCCTTCTCCCCAAACTACATAAAAATTACTTCACAATGACCCAAAATCAAGCCACTACTTAACCAGACAGGACATTTTCAATATTCTGAAGTTCAGTGAATAAAATAATCTTTGGCACTTACATAGGACCATTCATCCAAGCATCTTAAGGAACTTTGGAGGCACTAAATAAGGAAAATTTTCCTTTGGGAGCAGCTGGAAGACTGTAAGAAGAAAGCGGCTCAAATCATTATAAAAGTTATTAAAAACAAGAACAAAACCTGCTTCCAAAAGAACTGTTAGGCTCTGATGTGCTCTATTCTTGTTACTACACTACTTTTGTTTGGAAATAACACAGTTCTCACTTCCTTCCTTATAATATGTATTTTGTCACCATACAGGCAAATGCAATACCTTAGTTGTTACTTTACACTCTGAAAACTTATTCAACAATTCGGAGGGGACAGTGTAAAAGACTTTGAGACACTGTCTCAAGTCTGGTACCATCAGTCTGGTATCTGAACTTACTGTGGAGACTTGGAGTGCAGAAGGAGGAAATACTTCACCGACCACTCGTCTGGGGTAGATGAATCTGTTACAGTGCCCAGAGGAGGGATTTTGAATGGTATTTATATATGTTCTGATGGAAGATTTTATTGCTAGAATGTTTTATTCTAGCTCTGGACACTGTCAGCCTCCAGTTTAGTCTGAGCTTTTGTGGCAGGAAGGACCACGCTAAGATCCTGTCCAGGAAGGCTGAGTTTCCAATGCCTGGTCATTGGCTTTGGGGACTGCCTAGATGCGTCATCCCTGCAGGAGTTATTGCCCGGGGTTGGGTGGAGGAGCAGGTAATCTCTGCGGACGGGAGGGAAGGCAGCAAGTAAGCATCAGTGGCACATTGCATCGACCCAGGAAGACTTTCAACTCCACTCCCAGTGAGGTCATGCCAGCGCATAAGTGGAAGGAGCCTCAGCCCAGACAGCAGAAGCCAAATTTTATTTTCCGTTGAAGCTTTTACCTCACAAATCCATAGCAAGTCATCTCCTCATCAGGAGTTTTTCCGAGGAGAGGACCAGAGGGCTGGTTCTCAGTTTAACGAATGCATGTGTCTGGACAACTCCAGGCACATTTATTCCTGTTTGAGTGGTTTATTTTCCTTTTTTTTCCCTCCTGCTGTTCTATAGCAATGTCACTGTTATTGTCTGTGTGTGTGCACATGCACATATTATGTATAAAACCTCTCTTTTGTAGGTAGTGTCTCTCTCTTCAGTAGTCATTCAAAGCCAGAAGCACACAGGCACTCACTGCACATGCAGGTTTATCTACACAGCACAATGAGATGCTCCAATCCAGCCTTGAAAAAGGCAGCTTGGGCACTGGAGGCAGCATATGTATTCTGGCCTGACGGTCAGACAGAAAGCTTAAACAAATTCCAAAAGTGTAATCACATACAACTTACCTAAAATTCTCCCAGTTATTTCATGTCAGGGAATTATGTTTTACTGGCTTCCAGCATAGCATTTTCTCTTTCCATCTTGAATGGCTGCATAGTGCTGTTTAGCAGTATTCAAAAGGCAGCTGGTTTTTACCTTTCAAGTGGCAGAATTCAGTAATGTGAAGCAAGTTCTACCAATGCAGCTTATAACCAACTCAAAAATTTTACTACTTTGGACACTTTCTTTAAAAAAAAAAATATAAAAGGCTCTTTATAATTAACAGTGTTATTAATGACAAATTAAAAAGGAAGAACATGACAAAAAGGTAGTCTATGATTTCAGGTTTCATTTGGCTTTTACCAAAAAGAATATTGCCTGTTCTGTTCCTCCTTTTGTCCTGTTTTTGTCAGCTATTATTCCTTCAAATGTATGACATATTGTTAATAAGTGTTAAGGTAAAGATTATGGAGTGATTTCCATTTTGATCTTCTGGTTTTACTTGTTTGTACAGTTCAAGAAGCTATTTATTACAGCATGGATTTCCCAGGCTTCTTTTGTGCCTGAATTTTACAATAATTTTAATAGGAACTGTCCAGCCATTTTTTATAAGATAAGAACAAAATAGATGAACATTACACTGTGTATTGCAACACACAAAGTAGAGCACTACCAGCAACTCATTAGGTATAAAGTTTCACATAGCAAAGAACTAATTAGTGGAAATTTTGAACACAGGGCACTGTGAAGGCCAAAGATTAAAAAGGAGATAAAAGACTAAGACAATCTCCCAGAGGATCTGTTCCTTGGGTAATCACCAGCTGACAGGATCTAGACTGGATCAATTCATATTCACTTCTTCCCCTATGGATTTGCTAGCAGCTACTGTCAGCATCGGTATATTTTTGATTTAAAGGACTCTTTGGGGACTGAAGTGTTAAATTTAGCATGAAAATAGTCATCATTTGGTAACATGCCTATGTAAGATAACTTCCATGACTAAAAATAGATGCTCTTGAGAGAGTAATTATGAAATATGATGAATAAGGGAAGGGTAATGGAAGATATAAATTCTAGAAGTAGACTTCAAATGTTGTAAGTGAAGGATAAGGTTTAACAGGATAAAGTTTTATAGCAACCAACAAGCCTTTGAATGTCCTAAATACTTATGAATCATTTAAAGTAGCTGTGGCCAAGCATGAGGGTTCATTTTTAGGCTCTGAAACATCTCTGCCAATAATTTTGTATGAAATTTCCTAATCTAAAATTGCACTTGCCGAGTCTAACAGGTATGTGCTCAGTACTGTGGTTTTTCCATTACACACTTCAGGAAGCTCTGTCTATATCAACCCAGATGGCTCACAATCTAACCTGGACACACTCAGATTAAAAAGAGAATACTGAGTGAGGCCTATCAAGGTGATTAATTATTGTTAGGTGGTATGACAACTCACAACCCTCTCCTAGGATGACCAAGGATTCTCCTTAGATTTCCTGTGACCATATGTGGGGTTTGCCCCATAGGACTCCCCTATGGTGGCAGGAGATATTAATACACCCTGGGTGAGACAGAAGTGCTCGTGGATGGCATTTTGAGGGGGCTACCATCAGAGGTGCTGTGAAAGGACAGGACAAATGTGTGTACTGCTCTGCCTCATTTTCCAGCCTCTCCCACCAGTTTATTCGACCTGAGTGGCCTCACCAAAGGGTTTCCAAACTGTGATTGCTACTCTCTGAAATTGACCTCTGCTTACTTAAGGAATCCTGTCATCTTTACAGATCTTCTTATTGGGAAAGATGCAAAAAGGACAGCAAGTTTCCATAAAATATCAGGGTCAGTCTTCAAATGACTGTACTGACTGAGGAAAATATAGGACTTAAATTAGAAGATAAAAAGAAAAATATCTGCCAATAGCTGGCAAGAGAAAACACGCAACTTTCATGTGATGCTTTATTTTTTGTGGCGTTGGAAGCGGCATACCCATTCTGGTTTGCTGCTCAGGCAGAAGGTTAGGTGTGATAAATCAATTTCAAATGGGTGATCACACAGCACATACCCAAAATAGTCCCAGTTATCTCTGTCAGCAATTACTCTCTGTTACCTTGGGGAGGGGGGGAATAGCCTTAGACTCCATTATTCTTTTTTTTTATTTCATTTGTCTGGTAGTTACTTGCTGTATTTTCTCATCTTGTGGAAACTTTAGTTCTTATTAGACCTATCAATCATAAAAGTTATATGAAAGCAGATTATCATATAACTACTTGAGTTATGCAAAAAAGATCAGTGGAAAGTAGGAGTAAAAATGTTAATTTTCATTCACTCAAAGTTACACAATCAATACATAACCTTTGTCACATGCAATACATATAGGAACTGGTCATAGTATAGATATGCAGTTTAAACCTGAATGGAAAAAGTTCCTTGACTTCAGAAACCTTCAAAGAATTAAAAAATATTCTCATTCTATATCTTAAAAATCTATAAAAATGTTATTATCATTATTTTTTTTCTGTGAAAGCATAAAGAGACCTGTCCAATCGTATACCAATATCATTTAACTTTAACATAAGTATTCTTGAATGTAAAAGTTTTGCGTTCGAGTCACTACTTTTAGCTAGTTTTTGGTGGGTTGCTCTCAGTGGCTCTTGCTGGAGCTATTTCCACTTAAAGGAAAACTAAATAACCCCTGCATCGGGGAACTGAACCTTGCTTTGTACCTTCCTATGTGAATACAAGTTGGTTATTTTTCTACAGCTGGTGAGTCTCTGTCTGATCTTGACACAAACATAATCAAAACTGAAAACATTTCAAAGTTTGTTTGTTTTGCCTCTCTTTTCTTTTTTTCTTAGAGAGAGAAAAAGTTATTTAAAGAGTATTTTTAAAATAGTCCCGGCAAATTCTAACCAACATGGCTCTCAAAATGAACAGATATATTTTAGTGGAGCTTAACCACAGTTACTGATGGAAAAGGCAATGCCAATACATTAACTGGTCTTGCAAATAATACAATTGTTAAAGGAAGTAATCTTCCAAGAATCCCGGGTAAGATGGAAAAAATACCAAGAAGTAAGAAATAGTAGGGAGGAGGAGAAGGGAACAGTGACCTACATGAAACTGAGGAAACATTTGCTATGTTGTATGAAATAAGGTGAGAAAAAAAGTAGGGAGTTTCCTACTTACGTCTTAAGTGAAGGCAATAATATAGCATTGCAACGCTGAGGCTGAGAACTTCATTTTCACTTCAGGTATAGAGGAGAGTTACTTTGGAGTGTTATTATTCCCAGATCTCTCAGGAGGACTGTGGCAGACATGACTGGGCCCACAATCTTGAATGCCATTATTTGAATCTTTCTTTTCTGTGTCACACTAGTTTGAGCATATATAGTATATTACCTTTAATTAATTGAGTGTTTATGTGTTAAAAAGTTATTCACTTGTGCACAGAGTGATTTGGCGGGATTTATGATGGGAACATTTTATAACAGCAGCATGTGTTTCCCTGCAATTTGTATAGGTTCATTCATTATAATTTTTCTTGATGTTTTGCCTACCATATTATTAACTTCCCCAAAGCAATGAAATAGCAGCTTGTCTTCTCACAGCAGAGAAACGAGAGGAATAATTATGAATGTGGAAATCCCAGTGAAAACATGCTTCTATTGAAAGGGCCTAGTGGTCCAAATAGAAGCCTGCTGGATTTATGAAGTCTATAAAAAAAGCAAACATACAGAAAAACAGATGCTTTTTTTCTTCCAAAAATCTTGGAAGTCCTACACTTAGGAAAAAAGGGGAGGAGGGAGGAGGAGGAGAGAATGTTACATTTATGCCACTATTAACAAAAATTTATATTTTACTATGGGTTATGGAGTCTGAATAAATCATCAAAGTTTCAAGTCCTTGCCATGCATGACTATTTAATCATTTGGAAGTGTTCTTTTCAAAATGTAAGAGTTTGTGAACGTAGTGTTTGATTTGTTACTCCTTCAGTAGCAAAATCACCTTTGCTTCAAAGGGATAGCTCTTTAGGACTCTTTGCATGTAAGAATTTACAATAGTGGGAAAATTAATAGCATTCACCGATGGTGGTAGGGGAGGTTTTTTTTTTTTTCCAGCCTGTCAGTGAGGAGGTAGGGGGAAAGCCTGTGAAATCAATTCCAGAAAGTGTTGTGGATCACTGGTTATTTTACAAAGATCCAAAGCTGACAGGACCACCACAGTCATTTGTGTTTATTGTTCAAGAGGGTGCTTTTTTGGACCATCCCTAGCAAAACCAACCTCGTTTAAGTAAAAAGAAAAGGGGGGCCGGGGGGACCAAGAAGGAAGCAGGAGGCAGTGTAAGCAATGAGCCTGCTCCAAGCCCTGCTCTAGGATACCCTTCCCCACCACTGCCCCAGCCCTACCCCTCTCTTAGGCACTTTGTATTATTACATGTGCACTCTTCATTGTTATTTCTCACAACAACCCGGTCTGCTTCTGCACTCTGTCGTCCGGGTGGCCACTCATAAAAAATGTGATTTACATTCTTGTTTCACTCTCGCCACCTTTTCACTTCCTGTTGCTTCTGCAGCCTATGCTTTGCTTGCCTTTTCTGTTCTTTTAATTTGAAAACTGAATTTATGTACATTTCATGTTTAGTATTATTACGTGTTTATGTATGCAGCAGAGGAAAAAAGAGACCACTGTCATCAGAATTGGCCTAGATTTCTTTTAAAATGAATGTATATATAATAAATTCTTCAAAATATTAAAAAAAAATCTGAATTTCCTGGAGGTGACAAATTCCAAAATACAAGCAAAGAATTTTATCTCAGTTGTTTCTCATCACATCCCAAAATTTTTCACACCTAAAAATAATCACATCAAAAACACACTTAGTCTACAACAGCATCCATTACAATGGGTTGAAACTCCTTTCAATGATGTCATTGAAAATCTGAGCAAAACAATACAAGAAAGCTAAAGATTGGAGGGCCAAACTCAAGTCCTTTGAAAGAGTTAAGACAATTTACCCCTACTGAGGAGCTGCCCCTGTGAATATAAATCCATGCTACGGCAGAATAAAAGGGTCATTTTGTGCTAATTCAGTTCCACTCAGCAGCAAAGGCTGAGCAGAAAGATCTGTCATCAGGTAGAAGCCCTCTGACTGGTTGTACAGTTTTTGCTGTAAATCTCATGGATTGTCATAAAAGAGGGCCCATCCTGAGTTCTCACTGGACACTAGAAGTAGCCCTTAGCTTTTGTAGATACAGCCAGCAGCTATGGCTGTTTATTCCTTATTCCCCTGTCTGCCTTAAATTTAGATCATGTTTTCTCTGTTAGGGGTAAGGAAAGAAAAGTGATTAACTGGAAGAACATATGAATAAGTGAATAGATTCAGAATTCAAGTCTGCACCCAAGAGTTGTCTGCTCCACTGAAATTTATCTAAACTTATCTGATTTTTTCCCAGAGTTAGAGAATGACACATCATGCTCACAATCTTCCAACAAGTAGAGTGATCCTCTTCTGTTCCCCATTCCCCAGAGGCAGTCTGCTCTCTTTCTTACCTTGACACTTCTTTTTAAGGGGTGAACAGGTCCAACACCATCAATCTTCCAGGCACACACCTTTTCACTGCACTGTGCTTTTCATCTAACCTCAGTACCAGCAGAAAGGGAGCATGGTCCCTTCAGCCCCAGGTGTCTGACAAGATTCAGAAAGGTCCTGATGGCAGATCTGCTCCACATGAACGATACAAATGTTCCGGTATTCTCATCTCACCATTACTTCTCTGCAAGATGATGAAAAGATATACGCCTATTTCAGTACACATCATTGACTAACTTTACCATAGGAGCCATGCCATGAGCTCAGGGCTGGCAGCAACCAACTTCTGGCTGCTCATCCCAGTTCTGCCACTGATGTACAGAATGACACTGGAGTAGTAAATTAATCCCCTCTGCCTCATTTTCCCCAGCTGTAAGATAGAATTTCTTATTTCTCACAACTGTTTTGAGAATTAGTTACTTCTGTGGTAGGGAAGGGGAGAATTATATAGGTGATAACAGTTATTCCTAGAAATAGGAAGAAATGGAGAAAAATGCTATAAATCCAGGAACAGCAAACAAAATATTTTTAGTATATCAATAACAATAACAGCATTTGGGTGACTTAAAAAACATCAAGGCGATTAGAAGATATTTTTTAATCTGGCCTCATGCTTTCTTTGTAAAATAGTGACTGTAAAGATTCTTGCTTAAACCTGTACCATAAATTACTAAAATGAAGTAATTAAATTCACTCCCATGCAGCATGGCTAATATAATGACTATGTTCATTTGCATTACATCAAATGATTTTGTGCACATTAGCTTCCACTTTATTTGAGATGCAGAGAGACCATAAAGAAATAGAGATGAAAAAAAGAATCAGCATTCTAACAGTCTGTCTGTGGAAACTAAGGCAAGGGAAGACAAAGAGATTTAAATGTGCCCAGAAAGAGTATATGACAGAGTTTTAAATCAAGCTCAGGTTTCCCTACCTTCTGCCCAACCTTCTCAGCTCCAGAACAACCTTGGTACAAAATGTTAGTACTGCTAAACTACCAGGTTTAAGCTTTAGCTAGTATATTTTTATGTTATGTTACTCTTCTGCAAAACAGTGAGTGTCATTTAAAGGACTTTCTGCAAGTCAAGGTACAGCAAGTACATACACTTACATCCATAAGCCAGGGAACAAGGGCTCTCACTCATGGTTAATGGCTCTAGTCATTGGGCTGCAAGGCAGAGAAAAGTAAGTGAAGTCTTCACAAGGATACTAAAAGATTTATAAAATCATGTAGGAAAGAAAGGAAAAACATTCAGAATCTCTCCATGGAGAAAAAGAAAAAAAGAAAAATAAGCAGAAGCAGCAAGTTCAGTGGTTATCAGGACTAAAATGAACTTTTTCTTCTCTGCTTTGAAAAACCTTCAAATACAACAAATATTCCTCAGACTGAAACCTCTTTGATTTTAAATGTTTCCCAGTGTCTTTCTTAAGTGTTTTGTTTTAAATGATGAAGTCTGAATAAATAGTGGACACATAATAAGCTTCTGTGGGATTTGGACTTTATCCCACAAGTGAGAGGAAGACCTCATAACTCAAAGAGTGATGAAGCCGCAAGAGAGTTATGAAGGTTTTTCCGCACTAGTGGGATTAATTCCATATTCCACAGATGCCCATTATATAGAGGTTCTCTGTTTATACTGCAAGGAGGTAAAAAGCTTTTTTTTTTATTATTAGATTAAAATGTCAGGGTTGAATATAAATGTCTTAGTCAGAAGAGCAAAGAACAGCTGCTTTGTGGTGTCACAAAACATCCTGAAAACAGTGGCTGAGTTAGTGGAGAGACATGCATTGAAAGTATTTTGTGTAGCAAGCAAGCATCACTACTGATCACTTGCTCCCTGTAACAATGTTCTCACTTTCTGCAATAGGGAAAGAAACCTTTATCTTTTGAAGAGGATCTGTGAATTCGTTTTCTTCACTTCCAGCATTCAAGACATACAATGGGCCCTATTTCTACTGCTCTTGGGCTTTGCTGCTTCATGATATTGAAGTAGGTCTCCCCAACACACCAAGGCCACTAACAAAGGAAAAGGTGAACTTACAGCAAAATAAGGTGTCCCAATTAAAAACAAAAAGAACCTCCAACCCAACCCTCTACAACCCAACATGACCACTGAAACTCAGCTAGCCATGCCCCAGCAACAAGGAGTGTATTTCCGTATAAACCAGGGATACATTTGCTCAGCAAAAGCCCCAAACACTACCTGCTCTTATGTTAGACTACTGCTTTGCTGTTATGTGCCATTATTTATATCTGGCAATTCTCCTCTCTGTCCCCACACCTTTCAAGACTGGATATAACCCTCAGCGTAAGACAAAAACAAGCTCACGTATTTATGTAATGTACTCTGTTTTCATAGAGACATTTGCCTTTTTAATGAAACACTTTTTATCTTCAGAACAGGAAGAGTCCAAAGTACAAATTGTAAAAATAGCTTTGGGCTCTGGTCATAAGACTATAAACTTTCCTTAAGAGACCAAGTTCTTTGCAATACTAAGTTGCAAATTAAAACCCAAATTGTTCACTATTATTGAAGAATCCTGTGTATTTATCATGCTAGTAGACAGGGCATTTTGGTTTATGTGGGGTATAAGCGTTTCAATTATTTTCTGACCATATACATATTTACAGATGTGCATTGCAATGTGTAAGCCCTGCAGCAACGGATCTCTGGGTTTCATTCAGCATGGAGCAAGCTGCCTACAAACACTGTATCATTCTGCCCAGCTTTTAAATACCTGGGAAAATCTTTCCTCGTTTCTTAAACTCAATTGCTGCTTGTGGGTTCAACTGAAACATGCAGCTCGAAATATCCAAATAAGTGGGCCATGCCTGAATTTCAAAGACCAAGCAGCTATTTCAGGATGAAGTCTTGCCATAACCACAGAACACAGACCTGCAATGAAGACCAGAGTATCAAAATGCTGCCATCTGGCACAGGCAGCAGAAATCCAGATCATCCTGCTGGTTAGTGTTGATAGTGCTGGGCAGCTGTGAGAACACACCCTTCTTTAATACTGCATCTGATGCTCCTTTCAGAGAAGCAGGGACCTCCGCCTGCTGAGGTGCCCAAGCTGTGGTCTGGTTCCTGTCGCTCCACAGAGAACTGGTGAGCCACACGGGGCTGGCTCCTTCCCTGCTCTGAAAAAAAAAAAAAAAAAAAAAAAAAACAGGAGTAAATAAAATCAAGAGAACAAGATGATGATAGGATTAGTGTCTTTCAAAAGGGGAACATGCTTCTGTGTGAGTAAAATCACACCTATTTTGCTAATGTTGTGCAGAAACACAATTCCTGCCATGGCCACAACTGTGTAAGAGGCAGTGTTCACAACAGCATCTCCTCTGCATGGGCTGTGACCTGTAAGGTGGCCTTTGTGAACTGCACTATCTCATTAAGAACAGATTGGAAACCCCTTTGCTGTGCTGAGACCAGCAACACCCATGCCAAGAGGACAAGAAACCTGAAAAATATCTGACCCTTCCTGTGATGCCAGCTGAGGCGGCAGCTCAGTCTAGATCTGCCTTAACCACAAGTCTGTAAATCTGAGGTTCTGCTCTGGGTAGGATGCAAGGAAAAGATCCCTTTAAAGGTCCTTTTACCCCCTGCTTCTGATGGATCGGTATTTTGAGGTCAAGTATTTTTAAATATTTATTTTTAGTGCTTTAGCATATCTGCTTGCCTACTTAAAATAACTTAAGAAGTATTTTGGGCACAAAACACAAACACTCACATCTTTAATGAAGTTCTGCAGTTACCTTCCCATCAATCACAGCAGTGTGGAGAGGTGCTACAAGTAGAGTTCAGTGGTAGGTTTCTTAGTGTTCTGGTAACTCTCCATATCAGAAAGAAGAAGGAAAAAATAGCAGAATTTGAAGGTGAGACAAAGAAAAGAAGACAACAGTTACAATGGTTCATGGACTAGAATGTTAGCAAATTTCTTCCATTTCTCTATAAACATTTTATCTCTACTTTTAAGACTAAGTTTTACTATTCTGTCTCAAGGAAGCTAACACTGAGGTTAGTCCGAGAGAGTATCCTTAACAGATACAGCAGATCTGCAGTGAGATAGAGAAAACAGATTAGGAACCAAATCAGAATTAGAAATTGGATTGTGTTCTGTCAACTCTATTTTATAAATCATGTTCAACACTCTGGACCCAGTCTCTTCTGGCATACATTTTTTGCATGAGGGTAATTCCACAGACTTCCTTATGGAGTTGTTCCATATTTATACTAACTCTGTGGAAGCCTCTACTAACATTTCTGCATGTTTTCCTACTGGGAGGAGACAGGGAGTGGAAAGTTAGGTGCAAAGAGATCCACCACAATGAAATCATCCCTTCCCAATATGGAAAGATTTCTACACCTAACTCATGCTGATCCCATCCATTTTATCCCACACAGAAGCACACTACTTGCTGCATACCTTGGGAGTAGCTGGCTGTTGGGATCTGAATGGTTGGCTCATCAGGTTAGCCATGCTAGGTGCAAGGATCTGGGAGGAACAAACAGTGATCAGCAGCAGCCTGCGGCATATCCTCGGGGGAGAAGGAACAGAGATTAAGAAGGCATGCCACCTTTTCTTAAATAATTCGGGAAGTATCTCCTGTTTTCCAACAAGATGGTTTAGAGCCATAATGCAGAGAGGGTGCAATGTGGTTCTTTTGCCATCTAAAACACTCTTGTCAGTGTTGGGAAAAAAAAACAAAAACATTGTACCTCTTTTCTAAAATCTCCTTCACTTGAATGGCACTTTGCCTCCACAGAGAAGCAGGGAGGAGGTTGCAGGAAGATGACATCTTGTGGGCTGCAGTATCCTCCCCTTGATCGATGTATGTGCTCCACTGGGGGTATGACTTCAATTCTTTCCTTGAAACATCAATCAAATGAGGCCACAAGCAAATATATTTCCCTGTCAAACATTTCGCTTCCTGGAGACAGTTAAGAGCTAATGTGACATACTGTGCATGGTTTATTTTTGCTTTTGGCCCAGCGAATTGCTGTACTGTTTTCCAGGCCCTTAAACTTGGTTTGTGTTTGCTGAAAGAAGCATTGCAGACACATTGGCTGTGAGTCCAGCAGGATTTCTAGCACACTGACCGATCCTAAGCTTTCAGATGAGGAACTGAAAGATCAGTAAACCAAATTCAGGCCAGAGGTGCATGTGTTCCTCTTTGCTTAAGACCTTGAAAGAACAGACCATGGAGTTTCTTTCATGTCATCATACTTGCTGCATCATCCAGTCTACCTTTTAACAAAACTTGCAACTGATGCAACTGGCTGGCTTGTGCATACAGAAAATAGAGACCCAGAGAACACGCTTATTCTGCCTTTTTGTTGTTCCCTGGCCAAAAAAACCCATTCAAAACCTGTGCAAGTGCAGGCCTCAGAATAATTCCGTGTTGTCTTAACTGTGTAGGTGAGAAAACTGAGGCACCAAGCCCTATGACTGGCTCAGAATGATAATGGTAACAAATGGCAGAGCCAGGAATAGACCATGCTCTACAGAAAACTGATGGGACGTAACTGTTCATTCACTGAAGTAAATGAAATCCAAATTTCACTGAATGAATTTTATCCTAAGTCTTCCTGTGGTATAGAAGGGGAGAAACAGATGCTGCAGAGCCACCAGTAATTTTCCTACTTTTTGGGATAGCTCAGGAATTATCACCCACCTGGTAACAGTTTAAAGCAGCTTTTCTTCTACCAGCAGGCTTTAACCATCCATAGAACCAACACAGCAGAGCACAGCAGAGCAGGCTGACCAAATAACCATGACAAAGTTGTTGAGTGACTGCTGGACACTCTGTCAGGGTTTCCTGAACATTGCAATGAACAAAAGCAGGTCCTCAGTCCATAAGAAAGAACCAGGGCTTGTCAGCAGTTGCAGGCAATTAGCCCTGGAAAACATCCCCCTAGGACTGCATCTGACTGCTGTTCTGCTCCTGCAGGGTTGAAGAACAACGCGAGATCTGGTGTGATGGATGCGCTCGACGCCTTGACCAGACTGGCAGTGGGTCGGTGCAGGCTCCGGAACAGGTAAAGGCCTGAGCTGTAGCCAGGCTGTGAACTCCTCTAGGTTCAATTTGTTCTCTGAAAACCCACAAAGGAGCACAGTGGTACAGTGAGCATCGATTCTTATGAGCTTGGAACACCAGTCATGCGATTGACACACAGATAGCAGGTGGCTTTTCCAAGACTCTTCTATCAAGGAACAGAGAAAGTTGTGAGTACAAGGAGTCTTCTGCATACCTTTTCTATCGCATGTAATTTGACTACAATCCAGCCACTTTATCCTAGAAATATGACAGCCTAAATGAGCCTTCTTTGAGATCTTCCTGCTAGGCAGCGTGGCTGCATGGCGGTGATCTCCCCTTGAGCTGGGACACCTCTCAAGGTTGCTCCTCGAGGCAGAGAGACCTTTTACCTACGACAGATCTTTGGCAAGTGACCAATATCACGCATAACCTTGTAGTATGGTAACTTTTATTTTTGTCTTGGTAACTTTGCATGCTAAATTGATGCTAATGAAACGTTATATAAATTTTGTACATACAAACCCTTAGACATAAACCATTGACCAAGTCTGAGACTAGGACTGGATCCAGCCACAGCAAGACTCCTCTCTGAGGAAGGAGTTTAGAAAGCAAGGGGGTCTTTACTGAACCTTGTGATTCAACGGGAGGGTCTTCCTTACCCTTTGCATTTCTTCCTTTAGACATAAACCGTTGTCCAAGTCTGAGACTAGGATTGGACCTAGCTGCACCTAAGCTCCTGTCAGGAGTTTAGAAAGCAGGATGGTCTACTCTGAAACTCATGACTCAACAGGAAGGTCTTCCTTACTCTTTGCATCTCCAGTCTCTCTGTGAATCATTCTAACTCAGTGTAATTCAGTTTTCCTTTGTATGATTCTTCCATGCAGTAATTAATAGAGTGAACCTTGCCACTGAACTTTGTTAAGTCACACTTTTACAACATCATATTAAAACCACTTTTGTTAATACCTCTGTCAGTGATTCCTTAAGCATTGTAAATCACCTATTCGCGACATCTGGGCATCACTATGTAACTTTGGGGAACACCTCTGATACCCTGGTAATAATAAGATAATGTTTTGCATTTCTGCAGGACTGCTTATTTTACAAGCCTTGATTAGTTAAGCATCATTAGGCTGCAGTACTTCAAGTGTTTCAGAAACTAGGAAAAACTGGCAGGTAAGCCCTCTCTTTATTGACTCACCTGCACTCATACAAGAAGCACTTCATGAAAAAGAGGCCACAGAAATGGGTAATTTAGGTAATTTAGGTAGTCTCTAAATGTTATCAGCCTCCTGTCTGAAAAAGGCTAGGATCTTTGTAGGGCATACTCTTAGCACAACAGTGTTAGAGAAGCACTGAGATGTTTGTATTAATGTGACATTAATTATTCTCTATTTAATAGGTGTAACCCCCTCTTTTGAGTTCTGTGGTACTAACGTATATCAAAATTAGCAGAATACACAATTTTGCAACATAGAGATACTACAGCACTACAATAGAGAACACAATATAGAGTTCAGGGGTAAAGTAACAATTGAGTATTCCAATTTTCTGTGACATCCACACATTGACAACAAAGTCCGATGTAAAATGGTCTAAGAACCATTTAGTGTGGCCTTAGTTCTTGAGCAGCATCTCAAGCTCATCAATACTGGTTAAGCGCATTCCCTTCTACGTGTAGATATGTATGTATAATTTTTATCTTTAGTTACTTTTTAGTAAAAAGGTCATATGTAAAAGCACATCATTCAAAACAGAGAGACATAAAGAACAAAACTCTATAGAAAGCAGTGAAAATATTACTACTCATACCAGTGCTGAGGTCGTTCGATGCCACTGAAGATCTTCAGGAACTCTGCAAACAGCTCCTCTCTCCTTCAGTCAACAGATTGAATGTGTAGCTAGGTCAGACACGCTGTAGCAAGGGAAATCTCTTCTTGGTATTGGTAATGCCAATACAAATTTTCCAACACAGATATGCCAACATGCTTTAGACTTCATCTGGGGAGGAGAAGAGGAAGTAATTTGGTCTCTGCAGTGGTGCAGCCCTCGACATCTTTGCAAAGAGTACCTGCAGTGCCAGCTGTGGTAGCAGTGGTCTTTGTGATGTGGAAAACTGCTTGCCACAAAAAACGATCGTAGTGCTGCATTTCCCCCTCTCTATCTTCCTGAAGTGTGGAGAAGAAGAAATGTCAGAGGCATTTTGGGATAAGAAGCTGCATGTCTGGCTACCTTGCTTCTTTGTGTTTGACTGGTTTTTTCCCCTCACTCCGCTTAGAGTTTCTTTCCACTTGCAAGTGTTGTTTTAATACAGATGTCCCTAGGTGTTCAGCTGCCTTCAGCTGGTAGCTGTCTAGTTGGAGGAAAAAATAAACTAGGATACACTTTTCTGAATCAATGTTGTAACTGTCATACTGCTAATGTTGACTTCCTTGTTGTTTTTGGTAGTACCACAGACTGCTTTAGAAGAATCTTTTTATTGCCTGAAAATATGTAGTTTGATCACTCTCAAAGTGCTTCTTAAAAGTTATCCTGAATTCAGATTTCTCACTTTAGTTCCATATCTTTGACTGTTTCCCTCTCTTCAAAGGACCATAACATTATCAGATTTCACTTCATTTATGATCTAGTAGTGGCAAAAAATGTCACTTACCGCTGAATCCACATTTTGCTAGGTATGTTAAACATAACTAGATGTTGTCCCTGTCCTACAGGACATTGTAATCTAGAGCATCAAGAGGGGTTTTGTATAAATTTCTGCATGAACCACAAACTTTTGCTGTTGAATTAGGTCTCTTCAAAATGTGCAACTCAAAAGCTGAAGGAAACAGTGATCAAGAACACACATTTTTCACATTTATGGATGTTCTAATATAGTCACATAAACTGTTAAAACAAATGGGAGACAGAAACAGATCATTTTGTGTGATGTACCCAAATAAAATATAGCTAAAAATATTTTAAAGTCTTTCCCCAGTTCCCAGATGGCCGAAGGTTGTTATTGATCTTAAATATTTCCTTGAACATGCGCAGATATCAGGTTCTATATTTTAAAATTCTTAGCCAGCCAGGACAATATCATCACTTGCCCAGCAGAAGTACATGTATTTTCAACTCTAACACACAAATAACATATTTGGATGATTTGTATTAATATAATAAATTTATAGACACATACATACACTTTTAATGTCTTCAGATAAGACCATTCCATAACAGCATTATCTTTTAATCCTAAAGTCCAGCCTCCAGGTGAATGTTTTTTTCTGGAATTCCTAAATTGTGATTCAGTAACTACTGATGTAAGAGTAGCAATGGGAAGTTCAGAAAGCCTATAAGGTATAAACTGTGCCAGTAACAGAACAGTGCTCCTGACATCTCTACAATATAATGGGGAAGTACATATAAAACCAAATTAACCTCTTAGTATTTTCATGAGGAGAAAAGGATTTAATTAAGGAAGTCAAGATTCCCTTCCAGTTCCTTCTTCCAATAAATATGTTCAGACTTTGACCTTTATTCGTAAAATTAATTCTACATCATATTTCTGCATATAGCTCTCTAAGGAGAATCAAGTTTACACTTCCCTCCCAATCCAAACCATAACAGCGCTTAATTAGGTGATAATTTATGTAGTACTTAGCATGAACTTTTGACACTTGCTGAAGTAGGCAGCATGAGTGTACATATGTTATCACCTGACTACATCAAGCAACAGAACCTATGCACCGGTCAGGTATCTTGGGCTTTATAAGGTATCAAGTAACATTTATAACCCTGTTGTACCTAAATTTCTAATAGGTTGGACCTGTCTCCAGTGTACCTTAATATATATGCCTGTGTGTACTTAAAACACTGATTGTAAGAACTTCAAAACCACTAGCAAATAAGGAAAACAGATGTCAAGACAACCTGCAACGGGGGTGTCTGAAACTTTGTCAGTCTGCTCAGTTTTAAGAAAAGTGCATAGCTGACAAACATTTCATTTTTGCCCACCCAATATGATTAAAAACACGGAATTGAGCTCTTTTCCTACCAAAGTTAAACCTTGAGTAATTATAACCATATTAATCTGACCTGTTAATAAAAGTGTACAGAGCATTTTTATACAAGGCTTTTTTCCCTACCCATAGAGTATTCAGCCTAACTGCTCTGTTAGGCTGAACAGCAACTTTTTGATGGAGCTGCTATCTTTTCTAAATGGTCAGATGACTTTGACCACAATTAGTTCATTTTGCTTTGGGCAGTCTAAGCCTGACTCTCAAATTGTGCAAGATTTTATAAGAGACATTAATTCATACATTGTCTTTGTTGAGCAGCTCTAGTAAACAATATGGGCTATTACATCCTTACTTTGGAAACAAAGATTCTGAGTTATCTTGAACATGTCTAGATAGAGAAGATTTATGCATCCATTGTACTCTGTGCTTATCAATCTTTCCCACTGCAACAGATGATGGAAACTGTACTGTCATGAATGTGTTTTCAATTACCCCATCACCTGGACTGCTCTGAACACTGCATTATTCAGAGCCCTGCAGCAAGTTTATAACAGAAGTCAGGCCTTCTGATCTCCAGGGTAGAAACATCTCTAGACCATCAGAAAAGCAGGAAATGTAAGCACACAAGCTGTCTCCAAAAAATTTTTTTTCTAAAACGCTCTCTTCTATTTATATTCTTTACTTCTCTCTGCCTCTTCGCAATTAGTGATATTTCACCCAGCACTGTGAAAATAAAATAAAATCTTACAGAACCTGTTCAGCATGTTATGCAAACGTATTTCATAAGGAGTTAAAATTAAATGAACAAATGCTGAATTAATATATTCTACTTTGCTTTACATTTGTTATGTTTCTTACATCAATTTCAATATTCTTATTTACAATTACTAATAGTCCCAATATTGTTTATGAGAAAAGTAGAGACACTGTAATCCTTTGCCATGTTTATTACAAATACCAGAAATTTCCTTACAATACCAAGGAAATAAAATATCCACTCTACTTCCTGTGTTCTGCTAAATTGCACCAGAATGGCTACAGCCTGGTTACCATTTTGTTGATATTCGTTGTTTCACAGATACATAAGTCAGCCTCTATAAAGCTATTGCCATCATGAAAAAGTCTGAAATATAGTGAGAAAAAATGAAACCAAGATATTTAGAGAGTCCAATTAATATAAAGGCATCTTTTCTAAAGTAGCTTTAATTGTAGTTAAACCACCAGCACTCCTCTAGTAAAATATTAAATGTACGGAAGGCCTACATACTGCTTGTAAGTAATAAATAGTAAATCATGACATTTTATAGTCAAGAACATTCATTTAAAGATAGCCTAAAATTTTTAAACAGTCTTCACTAGCTATCTATTTACAGCTAAGATGATGCTTCTTCTCCCTACAGTGTTTTAAAGCACTTGTACTTTTGGTAGCTTCAACCAAAATTGACTCCAAACGCAAACTAAATTAGATTAATGCAAATTGTAACCCTACACAAGGCTTTTTTCATTAACCAACAGAGCTGTTGGTTATGAAATAACTGAGGTCATCAGTCATTTTAACAAAGGCAAGAAACACTTAACGAGTTTGTTAATTTTTGCCACAAGTGAAATGTTTCATAATAAGTCATCAGTTTTTGAAGAAGGAAAACTATGAAGTACCAAAGTGAAACCTCTGTTTCCATGTATGGACTTCACTGATTTGCTTTTCACCAACAAAAGGAGTAGAACGAATGGGAGATAACCTTGAATGTGAAGAGGTCTTGACTCATGGACACCCGACACTGATTCTGAAATTCCTGCAATTCCATCTCTGCTCCGGACTGTCCCTAGCAGGGTCTGGTTCTCACCACCTTGCAGCCAGAACAGTCTTTCACAGCTATACAGTGATGCCATAGTGCTCTGACACCAAAATAGACTCTTGTTCCAGAAGCGTGAGTAATTTTAAAATATGCAGGGCATTAGTTAATTAGTCCCAGCATGTGTCCGTTGGCAAGTCGTTAACCTCTCTCGCTCTATCCTCTTTTTTACAACTCACAAATTACTGAGGGGACTAGCAAGTTAGAGCTGTATCACACCACTGAGTCACTGTCAAGACACCTTCCAGCCCAGTTTGGTTTGCTCTGTTTGGTTACCAGCCAAAAGGCAAAGGGGGAATGCAGCTTCTGAAGCAATGCAAGGCAGAGCGGACATTCCCTGGCTATTTTAAAGAGTTATTCTTGAAGCTGATTCTGATTTTCTATAGTACCTGTGAATAGGGAAAGACAGAGGCTCAACTTTTTTCACCAGCTATCAGAGTTGTCAGCATCTCTTCCCCATACAGGCAAGGCAATTTGGGCTTCTTTCCGTCTCTAGACAGAATCTGAACCTTAGACTGGATGCCACCACAAAGAAAAAGAACAGCTACTGTGAAGAGCATTGAGAAGCAATGGCTAGTTTATATTCTGTCTACAATTTAGCATATGACCACAAAGCATATCATTCCAGAGGACTCAATTCAAAGCAAAATGTTTGAGCTTCTGCACTGCAGATCTTTATGCATGGCCAGGGAAAACAGAGAACAACAACTTTCCACAGTGTTTAGCTGCTTTGCTTGTGCTTCCATGATACAGAGGCCAAACATACAGTAATTTTAACTGAATCAAGTCCAAGACTTGTCTAAGTGTATCCACTGAAAATGAAACCGACCTTGGGGAGAAAGAAGAAACGGCAGGGCAGTGAAAACATCTTATGCCTTAAGGAAAGGCATAGGGAAAGTAGCAGCGACTCATGCCTGCTCTCAAAATAATAACTAGGGCTATTATTTACCGGACAGAAAAGACCTTTGTCCTTGCACAGTAACTCTTTGGTGCCAGCAAAGGCAGACAAGGTAACTGAATAAGTATTCTGAGAGAAAACAGGAGCGAGTATTCAGTAGAATGCTGGTAGGACAGGCAGCAAAAGCAAGAGATTCTCTTACTCCTCCTGAAATGGAAAGGATGATTTAGCATAGGCAACTAAAGGAGAAAAACAGTGTATATCAGCAGAGAGCAAACTGCAGAACTGGTAACAGAAGGAATATTGAATCGATAATGATACTAATTGCTTTATTTTAGCTTCTAAAATTATCCTTGTCCTATAAATATCATCTATATAAAAATCATTAAATGATATCAAGGATCTGTGGTCAAAGTTCCCATTAAGCCTACTTGTCCTTTCCCAACTTAAAAAAAAATAGCTACAAGGCAACATGTAGAGCACACTTATTTTCCAACATTTGTCTAAAAAGTGGACAGACTATATTACTCACCCAAAGCATCACCTCCCATGAGTTATGTCTCCTTCCATTTCACTTTTTTTTCTTTTTTTATTTTTAGTGAGAAAGGCTTAAAGTTTCCAGACACTTTCTTCTTTTCCTCTCCTTTGCCAACCCCTCTTGCTCTTTGCCACCTTCTCTTGCAGGAGATTCGCATGGCTTTCAGTTCACCTCTTCTGTCCCCTCCAGGGAGGGGAAAGGTGGAGGGGGGAGAAAAAACTTCCTTTATTACCTCTCTTCCTAGATCTGTTGGCTTGGCTGCCAAGGGGGCAGCAGCATGTGCCATGAGCTACTGCACTATTCACACATCCCAATGCCCATAAGGATGGAAGTGTCCAGTCCCACCACAGTGTGCCACAGCACTCGAGCTCAGCCGTTGAGAAAGGTTCTGACCTGCTGCAAAATTCTCAATACCTGAACAAATGCAAATACGCCTCATTTACACAGGTTTTGATTTAGTGATTAAGTTTTCCCTATGCATTTTCTCCTAATTATATTATTTTAAAACACACCAAATAGTAATTCTACATGACATTTTTATCACCTGCTTAACATTTCAAATGAAACCTTTTATTGCATTTGATGTTATTTAAACACTTACCATGTACTCTTCAGTCCTACAATTTTCAATGTGTTCTGGCTATATTAAACAAATATTTAAGAAACAGTTGGGGTATGTGCTGTTTTTTTCCATTTTTAAGTGTTTAATCTGTAATAAACATGCAGTATGTTGCAAATATGTTTTATATATATGGCCCTTTATGCATTAAGAATATATTTTTGCATTGCCATAGTTGAGTTTGTCACATTTTCCATTACAAACTTAATTTCAGGGTTTATAACTTCTCCATAAAATGTGCCCTTCAGGAGGAAACTTGACATTTAATTCCCCAACTGAAAACAGGAGGTGGGTTTTTTTCCTTTTAAAAAACAGATTAATAAAATAATTGTTTAGCAAACATTTCTAACATTCAGAAATGAAGTGACAAAAAAGTCTCTGCAGCTTGGATTCCTCCTCTTAGACTGATAAAAAGGCTTAATAAAAAAAAATGCAACTCTGATCTGGAATCTAAACTCTGCATTTTTTAATTCTAACCAAAAATAAAAACTTTCAGATATCAACTACTTCTGATTAGGGTTTGAAGCAATTTTTGACTCCACC
Organism: Platalea leucorodia; assembly: GCF_965183815.1. Lineage (NCBI taxonomy): Eukaryota > Metazoa > Chordata > Aves > Pelecaniformes > Threskiornithidae > Platalea > Platalea leucorodia. The sequence goes on along the minus strand of NC_138828.1, from coordinate 71,024,569 downwards.
ACAAAGCAAATGAAATAATTCCTGATCCAGATCTCAAACTGGTATAATATAGTATATGTTCATTGTCTGTCTAGATCACTACTAATTTCAGCAGTCAAACATACTAGCCAATAAAAGCTTTTTGATCTTACAAAATCAGAGCTAACAGAATAACGGCAGTCCATCACTGACTGTATGATTTAAATTCTACTTCATACACCTTTTTGATACTCTACAACTCATGATAAAAAAGTATTCACCACTGCTTCCTCACCTCTAAAAATCTTATACCAAAAGCATACTGCTTGCCACTATTTCTGTTCCTAAAGAGGACAGGAAAATGTAGCATAAGACAAACCATACAGGATAAAAGCATAGATGAGATGAAAAGTTCAGCTGGTTTCTTGAAAATTTACAAGTAAATAAACAAATGTTTATGAATAACAAATATATTTTTCATAAAATTGGAATCATTTGTGAATGAGTCAAATAGATGTCTAAGCTTATTGCAGCTTTTAGTTTCAGCCCTGTGCATGATTACTGATATTTATATAAAAAAGAAACAGTCTTATTTTCAAATTCTCACATACTGACTGCCAGCAGTTTTCCTCAACTACAGTACTTTCCAGATTAATCTATCTCTACATTGCCAAATTTTATGACCTTCATTGCAAGTCACCCAACAAGTGTTTTCTCAAAGTTCTTTTTTTCCTGAGCAAAGTACGACTCTTAGTTCTCATTCTTTCCAAACATAATATTATGGCTCACAACTTGGTTAAAAAAAAAAGTGACTCAAAAATGCCCTGATTTTGAGCCTTTAAAAGACAAAACAAGTCCTATATTTATTATATCAAAAAATTCCCCAAACTCATGACATTCCAGACTTGACTGATGATTTGTGAATGCTTTCAGGTTAGCAATACTGTATTATGTTTTCCTCGGATTCCTCTCTGACCACTATACCCACCAGCTACTTGGTCTTTGATCTTTTTTCCACTAATTTTACCCAACATTTTCAGGTTTATAACTCAAAATAAATAGCTTTAATTTGACTCAGGACTTTGTTGTACCTATTTTCTAGCTAAACTTTAAAATGGCTCACAAGGTGTATGGTTGCTCCACCTCACATGGATTAGTAGACAAGAACTGTGGGTTTTGTCTGTGTTGTGCTTTGTCCTCTCGCACTAGGTACAGCTCTAAATAGAAAGAGACCGTGTTCTCATAGCAGACATCCTTCTAATTGCTTTGTGTCATCCTTTCTGTTTCTGGTAGGCTGTTATCCAGTTACAGAAAGATAGTTTTAAAAAAAAAATTTCGTTAAGACTATCTTTTCTTCCATACCCAATAACTTTTGCATCCTAACAAAATTATGCTATTCCATTGATCCTGTTTTCATTTTCACATTACAAAGAAATAGTAGATATGTAAGCAGAGCTAGACCTGTGTTTTGTGATCATGTGGATTGGCCCAATTTTTTCTGGTTTGTGGGGATCATGTTTTTCTTTAGTTTCTCCCTGTGTGACATAGCTCCAACTCACTACAGTTTGTTTTCACTCATTTTTGCTTTCTGATGAGTCTCCTTTTAACCTCTAATGCCAGAAAATTATTTACTAATTTACTAACAAAAAGCACAGGTTTTAAAACATGCACTAAGAAAATGAGAAATGTTCTAGGAAGCCAAGAGTTGTCCATAATTTAATTTTATGTTGTTGCAGATAATCCTCATATGGGATGTTGAAGTCATAACGAGACCTGACATACGTGAAGGGGAACATCAGAATAGCTCCAGCCTACCAATTACAGATCAGAAGCCCTTAATTTCCAGATTTTCCATTATATAGTTTATCATAGGGCATGTTTTCATTTGTAACCAACCATAGCAAGTGTATATCACTCTTCATTTAAAGCATAATTTCTGAGAGCTGCCAAAGTTGCAGTTCAAACTAGCCATGTGGTCAGTTAGTGTCTTATTTTAGTATTCTGAAAATTCCTTAGGGAAGTAATTGTGTAGAAGTAAAAGCAACATCATACACTGGAAATGCATGAAGGAACATAACTGCGCCATGGGCAGAAACATCAAAACAAATGCCACAACTCTAGACAATCTCTGTCCTTAATAAATTCAGACCAACATCAGAATTAATGCTTCTTACTTTGGACACCAAATTTAGACACTCAATCAGCTATATATTAGACTTTCCTTCACAGGAGAATTATTTGGACTACTTCAAGTTACATGACCAGGTTCCCTCTGTTGTGAATGGTAGATAGGCACCTCTAGGAGGTGGGCTCAAATCACCATCGAGCTCCCACTTCTTGGGCTGTACCTTAAATATACTGCTATTAAAAGAAATATAGGAAAAGTGGAAAATAACAGCAACAATTTTTTCCAGATCTCCTAAACACTTGAAAGATATACTTATGTCTGAACAGTGGAAGAGGTCTACCACTTGATTCTACCAATCTAAGCCGTAACAGTCCTGACCACATGTGTGAGTCTCTGCAGAGGCATCTACAAAAAATTGACATATTTTAGGTACTTGTAGGAGAAAGTGTTTGAGAGTAGCAGACCCAAACTGCTTTCTCTTGTTACATCTCTGCTGATAAAAGTATTGATGACAGAGCACAGGCTCAGTCCTAACATACTGCCATCCATTCTGATAGACCATCCCTGGCATGGTGTCAGCATCTCCCAGACAGTGCTCAGGAACAGTTCAGGTGATAGCACTGACCAGAGTTTTTTCCCAGTGAGGCAGTCTCCTTCTCAAGGGAGGAGAAAGTTTAGCCTAAACCATTTTTTAAACTCCTTCTCTCCCCACATACACACAAGCTTTGAAACCAGGGGTGTGACATCAGTTGAGAATTTGGCTTTTTGGCTTCAAAATACCACGTCCCAAATCAACACCTTGTGGAAAAACAGAAAAGAAATAACTTAATTAAAACGCAAACAAAAATCAACAATGGAACCACATTGGTTTCTACCAAGTAAAGAAAGGGATCTGTGACATGATCTTATACAACCACGATGAGAAAACTTACTATTATTAAATTGCTTAATATATTATACACTTACAAGAGGCATGAATTATTTAAAATACAGCATGACCACACTTTCATGTCTTCAAGTGATTCATCTAACACAATCCAAACAGCTAAGTGTTACAGTTGATCTATCACTAGCTCTTTACAAACCACAGACTTAGCTTTGAATATGAGAAGACAACTTAGTCTCATTCCCTACACAAAACCAATAATTTGGCTTTAAAAGACTGATGATATAAGGAGATATTTCTTCTTCTCTCCTTGCCTCTTTCTTCCCAGCACTGTCTTCTATTGCAACTATGATGAATATAATTAAGGCAAGTCTAAATGAAATGAGAAGAAAGGTAGAACTTCTTGAAATAAAAGTATTTTTAAATTCACTGGGAAAAGAGTGAATCCAGGTTTTGTTTCCTATGAAAAGCATTAAAAGAACTTGTGGACATACAGTAGGATGTGAACTGTAATAAATCATGCTCTTAACTGTGCTATTTGCCTTCTTTAATTTTCCATTTAGTGAACAAATGATTCATTTTTCCCTTCAGAGAGCTACAAGCTACAGAATTTACAACTATTTCAAAAAATAACATTAGAAAAAAAGAAATACCAGAGTTGTTCCACCTTCTCAAATAAAATTTTTATCCAAATCTCATAATTACCTTAAAAAAAAAAAAAAAAAAAAAACCTGAAGTACTTTTGGGTGGCTCTGTAGTTTTTAGTCACGTAAATTCCCAGTGACTCAAGTGGAAGTTTGTCTGTATGAGGACTGGAGGGAAACAGAGGAAGGACCTTGCCATTCGACTTCAGAAATGTTGGTCTTGCACATTCTTCTCCAAAAATGTAATGTGCAATACATTTATTTATATTAGTAACCAAGAAACAATATTTATTTTGGAAGACACTGGCTTTCATTACTGTGGGCAGAAATGCGGTATTCACCCACAGCCCTGGGCTGGGCGCAGAGGGAAGGTAGTTTCAGTGCGTTCTGAACTGGCACTTCCCCATGGAGCTGGCTGAGGTGCCACAGAGTGGAGGGGACACAACAACCCCTCTGCATGGCCATAATCATCCTGTCAGGCAAGCTTTGCCCCATGACATGAGATTAGAAATCTGGGTTCTCCTTTAGGTTATAGTTCCATAGGAAAAAATGGTATTGAAGGGTCTTGGTCTGAGATGAAACGTTCATTTTTTCCCCTCTTTCCATACCTTGTAGCCTCTTGACCTACAAATTTCTAGACAGTAAAAGTTATGTTTTTCTGAAGTTGAATTTTGATACAAAACATATTAGTACAATACTGCCAATCCCAAGCATTCAAAAATCATGAATCTGATGCCAAAAGTTATGAGACTGGCTTGCACTTCAGATTTAAGAAGAAAGTGACTTCTGTTATGTTATTCTTAGTCTACAGTATGGTCACATTTTTAAGCTTCAGTCTGCAGCCATGAAAGCAGACACTCAACCAATAATTAATGCATTGTTTTATTTTTTTGAATGAAATGATATTTTTATGTAATAATTGATTTTAGAAGCTCAGGCATTAAGAATACTAGATGTCACAAGACTAGCCATAAAATAACTCGATTTGGCAATGTTATCAGTTGTTAGTTGTGCAGTTATAGTCTGAACACCTTGGCACCCGTGAATTGACATTGATTTCAAAATGCATGTTGATATTATATGAATTATAAAGGTATCATACCATGCTTCTGTTTCTTGGTGATATGAAAAGAGTTAATAGCACTCTGTATCCCAGAAATGACAGCCAATCACACCTTTTACTCTTTGAAATGATCCAAAACCACATATCAAGTCAATATTCTTGCATATTTCTGAGCGGTTTCAACTGCAAGCCTTATGCCAAGAATACCCTTGTGATTTGGATTCTAGATTGAGTGAAAAATGCCTCATTCAGATCCAAACAAAATCTCAGAAAAACGTTGCCTTCAGACTTGTAATCTTGTGATTTGTGCAAGAATGCTGGGGTTTTGGGTCATAAACATAGAAAAGACAATTTTATAGATTTCTGTCCTATGATCAAATTCCTAAACTGAAATTCTTGACTAGATTTAGCCACAAATCTGCAATATATAATTTTTATATTACATACATAAATTACTGCTCTCCTGCTGAAGCAAACACTACAGAGAAATGTTTCACGATTCAGATCCGATCTTGAGAGTCAGGATAACTGGATTTGCTCCCTTCCTATGTCTGAGAAGGTTCACATTTCCAGTCCCAGGACATTCCTGTAAGGGAGTGGGAGACTGCCCAGATGTGAGCAAACTTATTTTGAAAGCTGGGTAAGTGTTTGAGAATCCCAGCTGCACAGTGATTTTTCTGTCCCTGTTGATAGGAGCAACATGGACTGTAGGACTTCATCATCATAAATGACATGATTCAAACTGGCTTTACTGTTGTGTGTGCACCCAAGCTCCACTAGAGCCCATACTGGGTTGGCTGCAAAACTGGACTCCATTATACGCTGCCATTAAAACAATACTGAGGAGTTTTGCTGTGGAAGTGGGAAGTTATCATACAAAGTAACCGTCTGACATTTCCCATGGGACAGCTAGGGCCTAACTCACAGAGCTATGAGAAACACCCATAGAGCTGAAGAAGCAGACCTGGTGATGGCTGGATCTCGTACACACTGAGTGCAGGTTGCGATGTCATGCTATTACCACCTGGGAAAAAAAAAGGTGTCATTTCTACTATTTAATAACCTAGACAATGCAATTTACTTAGGACTGTAAATTTGATTTAACCATCTTTCTATAAGCTTATAAACACTGAAGTTGACATTTAATCAGGCATTATGCAAGAGAGGCCATGGTTAGGACTCTGTAATTGTTCTTTGGTCTTTTATTTCTATTCTTTTTTTTTTTTTCCAGAAGCTAGTTACTGAACTGCTCTTTGGCCTCTAATCAGTCTCTCATTTTTCTGCAATCCTCCTATATATACACCTTCCCTCAGACTCCCACTACAGGAGTTCTTTCCCCAGTTCATAACCTTAAAGTCCTATGGGCTCAAAAGATGTTTTTGCTGTGGATTCAGATTTTTTTAAAGGAAACTAAAACTAGGAAATGTCATTTTATAAAACTGAATCAGTTCCCACATCGTACATGACCAAAGCTGAACTTTACTCCTCAAATCTCTGACATTTGAGAACACAGAGGAATTACCAGCAATAGGAGGTTTTCCCTGTACCTATTAGCTTAAGAGGGAAAATACACTGCCAGTACACTTCATGGATGATAATGAGGCTTCAGGTCCATCACAGGTTCTGAAATGTGCAAAGAAATGTGCTTTGGTTTGCACAATTTTTGAGAATTTCTACACTTTCCCCTTCAGGATGTCTCCGTCCATTCCTCTTTTTGTCCATCATCACTGTTCACTGGTTCAAGCCATCATTTTTACTCCTGCTTCCAGCCTCACTTCCAGATTTACAGACCTAGCTGTGAGCTCTCCCATTACAGTCCAGTGCTGTCCCTCTTCCCACTGCACAGATTTCTGACCCTTCAGTTAATTAAACAACTCCTATTAAGAGGTCATAATCCTTTAGGTCAAGCAGGCATGGCATATGGGTAAGATGCATGCTTTATCTGTGATTTTTGAGCCTCTGTGAGGCATGAGGCTCAGAGGGGTTTTGATGAGCAGTGGGTCCTGTCCTCTCCCTATCTCAAGTCTCATCCTTTATGTCACTGACCATGCCCTTCCTCACTCTCCCACTTGCTCTTGTTCCCAGCACAGTTCTAGTAGTTCCTTCAACTCAAACCTTCTCAACTCTTCTCTTCTGGTCATTGCCATGCTAGTCTCTTCCTTTGACCTCTGATCTCATGCCCTGGCCTGCCCATTTCCCTCTGTTCATTTCCCAGTCTCCATTTGTGGTTCCAGGGTTTCTTCATCCCATTATTCTCTCCTCCCAGCCCTTTAATTAGGTCTCCCCTTACCACACATACCCAAACGTAGCCTGACATCACCCTTTCAGCACTCCAGACACCCACCAGGAAAGAACTGGAAGAACAAGCGAGAGTTCATAGATAACAGTTCCTCCATGTGTACCTCACCGCAATCACCACCATCCACTCTCAGCAGTGGCAGCTGCTGCCCCTGCTCTGCTTTCTCTCTCCCCCAGAAAGAAGGCAGATCAACGAGGAGCCTGTTGGATCACGTTCATTCAATGCATCAAGAGCAAATTAAATCCTCAAACTTCTCTATTTCAGTGCACTTCAAGTTACTCTACTTTAAAAGTCAATATGATTATTTAACGTTTTATTTTAAATTAGATTTTGATATTTTGATCTGACTATAGGTTTCTTAAGGCCTTTCCAGTCAAGTAATTAACAGGAGAACGTTCCCCACTTAAAGTCTTTGTAGCTGTAGTCTTATTCCTTGCTATGAAAAATTACTTTTGGATCGGGATCTAGACAATCTTTTTTGATTATTTATCTAAAACTAAAAGCAGGAAATGATTCATTTGATTTCTGCCAATACTGGAGTGTTGCCACTTTTAGCTCAGGAAGAGTAGGCTTCCTTTGGCAGACTTTGCTTGCATGATGATGAATGAAGTTCTATGTTTAGTGCTAGCTAAAATTTTATAGAGTCTAAAAAAGCAATCTAAACATGTTATAGGGAGTGGATAAGTTTTTTTAGATAACTAAACCATAAGTTTTCATGCTGTGTCACAGCAATACCTTCAATATATACATAGAGGAGGGACTCTTTCCAAAAAAAGATCTTTAAATACTTGAAAAAGCACTATTTGTCATAATAAGCACATAATTCCCCCAAAGTGAATGCACACTCACAGTTACATTACATAGAGGAAAACATAAATGCCCCTTCTTGTCTTAATGATATAGCACCCAAATTACATGCAGTCATTTGTCATTGAAAAGCATAGACCACCATGGAATGGGCTGTTAAACAGCACAATAAAACTTACTGTAGACACAACCAGCAACTGCTACCTACTGATGAACAGAAAAGTCTTAGAAGTCTTGACAATATAAATATTTGTCTGTGCTAAGAGTTATAGTAATTCAATCATGATACCATAGTTGTGGGGAGGGAATTGTGTAGAAATGATGCATTTATATCTGATGAAAACATTCAAGTATACTTTCAAAAATAACCATTATTTTAACATAAATTAGTCTCACTGGATGGCATTTGTCATTCAGATAAAATTATTTTCAATGTCTGAAAGTAAACAGAAAAGTTTGAGTAATTCAGGACTTTTTAAACAATATTTTGTACTGAACTTTAGTGTCTTCAACTCTGTTCTCACCTGTATTTGCATACTAACTGCCTTTGTGATTTGCTGGAACGTTTCTCCTGAGTGTTTCCTTTGATAACTCCCTGACAGTCTTCTGAAGTAGCATGTTCTGGTGGGCCAGCTCTCATGTTGAGAACAGTCCCCTCATTCATGTACCTTCTCTACCTCTAAGAGTGTCCTCAGATCTGCACGGGCACTCTCAGAAGCTTTCCACCTCTGTGAAGACTGTAGCCTCATTTCATGTTCATTGTGCTTGGGGTCAGACTTTAGTCAGAAAGATATCCTTGAACTAATGGTACTTTTATATATATATATAATTTTTAGAGTATTGGGCATATATTAGAACAAAAATAATGTTGGGTGAGCGCCCAGTTATAGTTAAGGCTTTGTTTGGAGGGCAAATTAACATTATCAGTTACCCTCTTCCATTCACAGTAAGAAAATAACTTGCCTCAGGAATATAAATGGTCTAGAATCTAAGCCAATTTTTTTTCTTTCATGAAATTAGCCTAAATGCCTAGGGTTAGCTTAAGACCTTATATTTCATTACCTCACCTGTGTTTGTTTTCCACATGAAGAATTACTTTACACTTTGACTTGATGACATACATAAAACTTTCCAAAATTAAAGTATCGATGAGACAAAGAATGTACAATGGGAGTGACATCAAATCTGTAACTACATCTCGCTAATGTTAATTCTCAGGCAGAAAACCATCTGGGGGAAAGAGAATGAAGAAGTACACAGAGAAAGAGAATGATAACAGCTGCATATTGATGGCCCTACCCTACTTCCTTTAAAATTGACTGTGGAGCCTGGTAAACTCCTTTGGGTAGTGTACAACTTCAAATAAATGGTCCTGTCCGATAAGCTACTGCAAAGGCACTTTGTAACAAATGCATTTGAGACACCCAGTTCAGAGAGGTTTTGTTATTCTACTTTCTTTTACAATATTCAAGAAGCATTTGCAAGTTATTCCTGGAATTAACAGTCACTGGTAAGATCAACTTTGAGCTGTGCTTCTGACAGAGTTCATTAAATAAAAAGGAAAGATCCTAATGGAATCTGCCAGGATTAGTAAAGAGATATGTCTGTGGAGGGTCAGGATACAAACATGGGAAAATGGAAAGTTCAGCTTGGGCCAAATGCAATGACTATATAATCTGGTACCCTGGTTTCAACCACAGGCAGTATCAGGAGGAAATAATAACTCCAAAAATAAGCAGATAGTGGAACATTTTCACGATCATTCCACTTCAGATTTAATTCTGTTCTGCAACAGTCAGAGATGGAGAATCTCAAAAGATTTAACTTCCCATTCAAAATGTACATCATCAGCAATTCTATACTCTTACAATTAATTTACTTTTTCTATATCTTTTAAAAATCTTGCCTACCTGATAGGAAGAACTAGGGTCATATGAAAAATAGTAGATTAAGTAACTTGGCCCATATATTACAGATAACAAGATCTAACTTCCATAGTTATATTTCAGAGGTTAAGTAAATAAAGGAATGGAGGCATAAAAAATGATGATAACAATGAAAAATGTAGAGAACTATGTTTTCAATGTGGGGACAGATAGCCTGACAGGACACCTTAGTGTTTAAACATCACTGTTTAATTTATGTTTTAGATTTAGGGATTAAGGTAGAATCTCTCCAAATATATGAGAGCTCTGCATGTGTCATAAAGCAAGCTGCAAAGGGGTAAAAATTTAATTTTTAAGAAAGCCTTCGGTTTCACCTTTATGACCCTCAGTCTCTCAGCTATCCCCCAATGGAGAAGGTAAGTACTCTCTGCCAGTGCATAAATAAAACATTTAAAAGTGAACTGGATCCAAAATGCTTTGTCCCATTTCCCACCATGTACACGTTCAGATACTGTGTGGGCTACATGGAATTTCCCTCCATTCTGTTGCTGAAAATCAGAAACGCTCACCTCTGTGGTATGTAGACTGAAAAATCATGCAGAGTCGACCGAAACTGCAGGTGGACTTATGGCCATTCCCCACTGATGGAAAAATGCAAACAAAATGAATGCAAGGAAATCAATTGCTCCCCGAAGACTCTGCTTTCCTCTCACCTCTTAACCCCTTTCTCCTCTCTGGCTGCCAGTCACTTTGAGTTTTCTCCTTCCTAAGTAGAACTGCCACAGTAGAAAGTCTTAATGGTCTAGCTGTACACATTTCTTTCTCACATCTGAGGCTCCCAAATAGGACCTTCCTCAAGATGCATGCTCTGCATCTGCTGTTAAATGGGCTCTCAAAGGAAAAATCTTTCATATCCCTGCTTCCATCAGAGACCAGTCCACTGACATCTTCCACCTTAAGGTCCAACACTGAGGTATGATTCCATTTGTGGAGTTACCTCAGATTGTCTCCGCCTCAGGCTAAGGAAATGGGGAGTGATCACCAAGGCTGCATTCGAACCCTCCATTTTCTCTTCCAAACTCTCCCTGAGCACAACAGCACATCTTGCTTCCTTACAATTTCAGATTTGCTCACTGTCCTGGTTTCAGTTGGGATAGAGTTAATTTTCTTCTTAGTAGCTGGTAGAGTGCTGTGTTTTGGATTTAGGATGAGAATAATGTTGATAAGACACTGATGTTTTGGTTCTTGCTGAGTAGAGTTTACACTAGTCAAGGACTTTTTAGCTTCTTGTGCTCTGCCAGGTGCATAAGAAGCTGGGAGGGAGCACAGCTAGGACAGCTGACCCAGACTGGCCAAAGGGCTGTTCCATACCATATGACATCATGCTCAGTATATAAGCTGGGGGAAGAAGAAGGAAGGGGGGGACATTCGGAGTGATGGCGTTTGTCTTCCCAAGTAACTGTTACGCGTGATGGAGCCCTGCTTTCCTGGGGATGGCTGAACACCTGCCTGCCGATGGGAAGTAGTGAATGAATTCCTTGCTTTGCTTTGCTTGTGCGCGCGGCTTTTGCTTTACCTATTAAACTGTCTTTATCTCAACCCATGAGTTTTCTCACTTTTACTCTTCCGATTCTCTCCCCCATCCCACCGGGGGGGAGTGAGCGAGCGGCTGTGTGGTGCTTAGTTGCTGGCTGGGGTTAAACCACGACACTCACTCAAGGAATTCCTCCACCCACTCTCACTTGTTTCTCCCAACTGCCCGTTCCCACTGGTCGTCTGTGATAGACCCATTTGTTTCTCAAGAAGACAGATTGCAAGAAAGGAGGTATTTTCTTTCTCTCTTCCTCTTATATCACTCTCTGAGGACATGAGACTAAACATATCAAAGCTGCAAGAGGCAAGACTATTACTGCTTTTCCTCAGAAACAGCTCTTCAAACCATTCCTTAATGATACAAAAAGATATCTAAAACCTAAATAGGAGGCTCTGTAGCTCTCTGCAAAACAAAGAAACAAAGAAAGGAGAAAGTTGGCATCACCTGAAGCATCTCAGTTGCTGATATCAGCCAGTGTTGTCAATCACATCTCATAGTCACTTTTATTGACAGTAAAGTGCAAATGAAATTCTTTTGCAACACTGGAACAAACACTGGAAATGTTGTGTGCAGAGGTACTTTAGATACTATGTTAATGAAAATTAATCTTTAACACATTAGGTAAGTAGAATATTAGCTAATTTTTCATGGATGTACACTAGTATGAATGACCAAACACACTGGGATTGCATAAGTTGTATCAGAAGACATATTCTCTGTGCTCTGTAGATCCAACAATTAAAGATAAAAACTGAGGAAGTCAAACTGGTCACTTTTGGTTCCTTCAGGAACATTTTGGGAGGTATAAAACATTTTTCTGAACAGAGGCTTAAACAGGGACTCAAGAAAAACAGCAAGTCTCAAACAGCATATCAGAAACCTCATTCAGATGTGTAGCATTCTGAGAAGCAGCTTACTTCTATGATCAGCAGCTATAGAAAGATCTTAAAAATAAATAGAGAGAGCATTTTTACACTGATGACCTTGTCTGCAATTACATCATGTCTCAGTTCCCGTGAATGCTGCCCATAGCTTTGGTTTCTGTCGCGTCTACTCAGAGATACGTTTCTGTTCTGTATCAGTAACATGCCATGTGTGTTTGAGCTGGGGAAGATTTGCTTCTTTGATCCATATTTACTGTCAAAACACTGAACCAGAAAACTGAGTTTCAGAGAAACTATTTCCTTTGCTGATGTATCTAGCACACCAAAACAACAGTTTTCTCAGCTTTAGCAAAGGTACAGGATAAGGGTTAATTCTGTATTGTAATTGGCTACTTAAACATGCATAACCAATCCACTCATGAATAAATTACACTAGCTGTAGGGGCAAACTGTGTCTACGTGCACTAGCTGTATACTGAAGTTACCTCTATAGAAGCAAATTCAGGCCCAGTATTTAGCTAATTTCAGGTACAATATACAATAGTTAGAATAATGATCAAAGAGGCAATGACTGATATTCTTTTTTGTCTTATACACATGTAATCTATCATCCCAACTTCATTAGGAGCTAGGCAGGTATGCAAGGCAGTCTGCCGAATTCTGGATTTCTTATGTTTCCTATTAACTTGCTAAGGTCTACATTTCCATCAGTGGGATGAAAACATAGTATTTTGGGAAAAGAAGCAGATGGTAGCATTGTGCAACCTCTAAAAACTATTTTGGGAAGAGAGTGGCTATGACATCATATTCTTCTGCAGTCAGCAGATGTTTCAGTAGTGTGAAAAATATTTACTCTAGCTGACATCAGAGGGCATCCATTTATTGCCCCCAGTAAAACTTGACTGCATGTGTGTCTCTTCTTTACATGCAAAACAAGTTCTCCAATGGATGAGATTGCAACCTGCCCTGTCAGCTTAATGCCTTTAAACTCACATCCTGGTATATATATGCTGCAGTTTCACTGATGAACTAAGACTACGAAAACGCAGGGCCAAGTCAAAAGACCAAGAAAAACTTACATCTGGGAACAAATAAACATTACCTCCATAACAGCACTTCACTGGAGGTGAACAGTCTTCTTGTGTTTTTGCAAAATGCTGGAAGACTGATCAATCAATATAGCTGTGGCCTGATCCTGTTGTTTAACTCAGAGGTTTCCAAGCTTCTCAAAGCCTGAAAACCTCTTTATTCTTTCCTTTTAAAGGAGTTTCTGAAATTTTCCTTTTTTGACCACAGAATCACTCAGACCAAGGAGGACAGCAAGGTGATGTAGGGTCAAACAGCTGTTTTCTGTATTATTCTTTAACTGAGTAAATTCACTAACATTGATTAAGACATTCCAGGTTTATTCAAAGCTGTTCCTCTATCTGACGCCCTAAAATGGAGGATATGCATTCCCAGTAAGAATGCCAGTTACAGGACAGGGTTTCTCTCTCTCTCTCTCTCTCTTTGAAACGGTGTTTTTACCTCTCCAGTAGACATAGGGATCTCATCTTTCTCTGTTAATTCTATGTAGAATTCTTTATTATGAATGATTTAATTTTTGTCTTTCTCATACATAAACTGAAATGTTTTTTCATAAATGGGATTTTTACAGATTTATTTTTACACTCTTCCTCCAGAAAAATTATTGCAGACTATTGGTATTACAGTAGGCTTTGTCGTGATTCAACACACCCATTGTGCTAGAGTTTGTTCCAGCACAGAAGAAAAAGACCATCTCTACCACAGAATAAACTTATTTTCTTTAAAAAAGAAAAGAAGGCAAATTACGTCTCCATCCACACTTAAACTCAGACATGAAGAAAGCTTAATTCTTTGGCCGCAATATTTAGCTGTGATCATTGAGCCATTGTTTTTAATGGAGAACAAATGGTTTCCCTCTGAGAAACCCTGCTTGCAAGGCAGGGTCACTTATTCAGATTCAGATGGGTTTGTTTATGTAGCCAGCATTCAAAGTAGCACAGCTTAATTTCTCAGAAGGCTTCCCCCTCGCTTTTTTTCCAGGACAGTGTTTTTGTCCCAGTTTAGGGCTACATTCCTACTATGGAGTCTTTCAACATCAGCTCAGAATAGGTTAAAGAGAGGCACTCTGGCAAAAACTCCCATGCTTACATGCAGTCAATAGATAGAGAGGCATTTCTCCACAGAACACCAGCAGGAAGGATACTTAAGCATCAAAGTAGGCCTGAATAGGAGAACAGGTTTTGATTTGGCTGCCCGCACAGGTATGGATTCCATATATTGTGATAGAAAGGTAAAATAGGACAGAAATTCTTGAACAAGCTCCAGCTTGTTCTTTTAATGCGAATTCTGAAGAGTGGGAACATATGGAACTGCTTTGTAGACTCTTCTGGGCTAGACATCTGTTTGCTGGCTGTGATTGCAGTGGACTGGGTGTTCACTTCAAGCACTAGATAACTTAAATAAAATACAGGAATAAAGTACATTTCTTCAGTCAATATTGACTGTTACCATATCATAATCTTTAGGACTGCAGCCTACAACACTCCTCCTCCGTCCTCAGCTAAGTTCTTACTTTGTCACAAGTTTGACTTCTCTTTCCAACAAAAATGTGAAACTACTTATGCATGTTAAAATAGCCCTTCTCATTTGGGAATTTCAGAGGCTAGCATGGTATCATAGAGGCAATTCATGATTATGGGATTTACTGTCTTCAGTGTTTTCAAACATTTCCTTGTTAGCTAGCCTACTTGTTGTAAAGAGACCAGCACTAAACGGAAACACCTGAGACTTTCGTAGGCAAAGCTCATCCTATGAAAAACTGCTGTTTAATGGCGGAATAAGAATTCACATAAACGTTCTTTAACTTCAATATTGGCCTTATCCTCCTGGTGCTGCTGGCACATGATTACACTTCCTCTACCTCCTTCATCAAGTGTAATCACTGTTAAAGTTACTCTGGAGATATGCTTGGCAGCTCTAGGATCCTGATGTGAAGCTGCATTATATATTTTCCAGCAGTAACACCTAGACTTGTGGGTTGGCTCCTAAAATGAATGTAGTGGTGATAGTTGGTTGTTTCTGTTGATGGATGCCTCTGAGGTCGCCCTGCTGTTTGACTACACTCCATACTAGATTGATTCTTGAGTCATTCGAGTTTTTTAAACTTTCCTTCTACCTAAAATGTGAAACTACTTAGAATACATGTTAAAATGACCCTTCTCATACGTGAATTTTAGAGACCAGTATAATATCTTAGAGGCATTTGCTCATAATTTGATTCAGGCAGATAACAATCCTCAATTAGTCTCAAAAAGATTATCAGCTGTATTAGAAGCTGACACATTCTGTCATCCAAATAATTAAAATAGAGGAATAAACAAATTCACAAGTGGTGTAAAATGTTGGAATTATTCCCTACTAATATTCCTGCTGAAAAGAACACTAGTTGTCTTTCTAGCAGGATATTGAGAAACATTAATATTTCTCTTAAAACACCAAAGTTCCACTATTTAATCAGGTTTCTCTGGATATGTAAATGTATGTCTGCAACTCTATCTCCTGCTATGGAAACAAATTCCATTCTAAAACCACAAATTTCACTCAAGCCTATCAGAATGCTTTAGAAATGTAATTTATAGCAAGCTACCTGATGTCCTTATAGGGATAAGTATTACACAAACAAAAGTTGACTTGAAATAATATTGAAAAGCCTGCAAAATTGAACACCCTGAAGTTAGAAAATACAGAATTAAGTTGATTATATAAATACTGTATTGCCCCCTACTTATTTAATGGAATACTCCTTTTTCAGAGGACCTGAACTCACTAAGTACACATTTGGATGGTACAGATTGAATGTGCAACTATTCAAAATTGTATTTGATCTTTCTCTTATTTGCTACTCACTTTTCAATCCTAGCTCAAAGCACAGAATACTAGTTTTGTCAAGGGAATATCTAAGGAGATTTTTATTTTGCTATAATGGATTTTGCAAACCTAAACCTATCTTGACAGTGTCTTCAGTATTCCCTGGTTACACAGGAGTAACTCAGAGCTGGGCAATCTGACATACCTGCCTCAGCTGGTGCCTGAATTCCAGGTGACCTGTACTGTGTCTGGCTGGGATGGAGTTAACTTTCTTCATAGCAGCCTGTATGGTGCTATGTTTTGGACCTATGACTAAAACAGTGTTGATGTAACATGCCAGCATTTTGGCTATTGCTGAACAGTGCTTGCACAGCACCAAGGCTTTCTCTTTTTCCCATTCTCCACATGCCCCGTCCAGCAAGCGGTCTGGGGTGCACAAGAGACAAAGTGGACACAGCCAGTATGCTGACTCAAATTGAACAAATAGGGTAGTCCAGCCTGTGTAATATGTCATGCTCAGCAATAAAACTGGGATAGCAGAAGAAAGTGGAAGATTTTGTCTTCCAAGGTAGCCATCATTCAGCAAACGTTTGGGTGCTGGTCTGTCTGTGGGAGGTGGTGAGTTATTGCCTCTGT
This sequence comes from Platalea leucorodia, assembly GCF_965183815.1. Taxonomy (NCBI): domain Eukaryota; kingdom Metazoa; phylum Chordata; class Aves; order Pelecaniformes; family Threskiornithidae; genus Platalea; species Platalea leucorodia. The sequence continues at coordinate 71,007,890 of NC_138828.1, read as the reverse complement.
GTCACTTGTGGGTTTTTTTTCCTTTCCTTCACTTATTAACCCGTCTTTATCTCAACTCAAGTTTTCTCACTTTTTCTCTACCTATTCTCCCACTCATCCTGCTGGGAGGTAGGGAGTAAGTGAGCGGCTGTGTGGGTACTTGGCTGCTGGCCTGGGTCAACCCACCATATAAACACATTGGATGACACGAGAGCTATCACAGGACTACTTTTCCACACCTGGCCACAGGAACTATAGCAATATCTAACCTGTATAATATTTCTCTTACAGCACGTCCCATTTTTCTATTCCCTGCTTGACCCCATCAAGGACCCTTGGAGAAATCAGTGACCCCCCGTTGGCCACTCTACCTGAGTTTCCTTTCCATGAAGTCAAGAACTCAATTCCTCTAAGTCCTGAGGGAACAGGACAGAATTCATCCACCAAAAGGTGGAATCACTCCAGGTTTCACTATATAGACATCAGTCAGTCAGGGCTAAAAATCATGAGAGCATGATCTGTAATACTGAAATGTCAAGATTTTCCTAAATTGAGGAATTTAATTAATTAAATGCAAGCTGCTCTTGGAAACATACTTTTGTAGGCTTGGTGCTTGAAATTGTGGACACAATATATTCAATTGCATCCAAATTAAAGAGGATTAAAGCAGACTACTAGATGAATTTTTGTCTCAGGCAGTCTGAGTTTCTCTCTATAAACTGAAAACAAGATATTGTAAGTAGAAGTCTGAGAAAGTGAATAGGAAGTGCTATCAGTGCCTTCAAAAACAAATACCAAATAATACCATTTTCACAGGTGAGCTGCCTCTTTCATTTTAACCAAATATTCAAATTGAAGTAAAAAAAAAAAAGACATTTAATTTCTTGGGAACAAAATATAATTAGCCTGAATTTGAGGAGTGAATTATATGAGCTGAAGCCCTTAATACTCATGAGATATCTAACTCCAGATACAGCTATGTCATTCCATTAAATACTGGATTCTAGGTCCATAACAACTACCAAACCTGGCGATGCTGGCTACTCTGCAGCACAAAGACATGGACCATTAGAGATGTGCAGCAAGGCATTCTATATGGATAATTTGCATCAAAACTTTTAATTTGTTTTATTTTAACCAAAAGCATGAAGTACTTGTTGAGAAAAACTGGAATCTCTAGATCTGACTGGAATATTTGTCATTCACCACTTCATATTTTCAAATTTTATTTAAAGTCACAATAGATTTTCAAAATACACTCACAATTCCCATAGCCTGATACAGAGCCATTACATCTGACTCATATCTTACTAGTCATGAAAGATCCCAGCTGTTTTCATTGTTAAACTATTTTAAAATCTAGACATCAATAGATCCAGTCCTCAAAAACAATTACAAAACAAAGATCACTTATTCCTATCTTCTTAGTTTTAAAATATAAATTAATATACCAATTTCTTCAAAAGTTCTTTCTCTATATAAAGATTAGACTATGAAGCTGAGAGATGCCTCGTATGACATGACTGATGTGCCTCCTAAACTACTCCAATGAGTGAACAAAGTTATAAAAACAATGAACTGCTGAAAGAAAATATATTAGCAGAAAGCAAGCCCAAATCTTTTAAGTACTTTTTCATACTGACTATCTCACCTGGGTTAATGCCAAGTGAAAGATAACACTATAAATACAACACAGGTCATCTTTTTTCTTTTTTTTTCCCCTAATGAAAGAAACTTGTATTCCAGATTCATAGCTCACTTTTTTGATGTTACAAGTGGACCTGGAATCAACAACACATAAAAGTGATCTAAAGAAAGTTCTTGTCTCTGTCAGCGTATATAATAAAGTAAGGGTTGCAGGGGGAGGTGACATCTTTTATTATGCCAGTATTTCCTCTTTCTATGTGCCATGCTTCCCTAACATCCGTAACTACCATGACTACAACATTTATACAACAGAGGAACGGCTCTGCTTATTGCATTGATACCTAAGATATACTAACACCATTGTTGGGGCAGAGGGACAGATTCGGTATATGTACAACTATAATCAAACACTTTATTTAATACAAAATTCCCTGTTGATTTCTGCATGCATATTGCCACTAGCAAGTTTGCAAAACTGATGGCCGAAAAAAAAAAATATAACACTCATTGCTAGAAGCAGAGCATAGTGGAGTATTAAAAATTCCCCAGATCTAAACGTTCTCTTCTTTGAGGGCTTAGAGACGCCACAGGTGGGAACATGTACAGTTTCTTGGAATTTTGCGTGGTATATTAATTAATCTTATAAAGCACGTGGGGCATAGAAAGACCTTCAGATCAGCAGCTCATTAAAAAAAAAAAAAAAAAATAGTTGAAATTCCATAGCGCTGGCTTGGAGGACTTACTTGGGAATTCCTGTATTGCAACAGAGCTGGTTTTGGTAAGTAAACCAGTTACGAAGGAGGAAAAAAGAGAACTCAGAACTCAAGCTGATGCTGAACAGCATGAGTGTGAAAGTTCGGTCAGTGCGTACAGTGCTGTTGCTTCACATGAAGAAGAAACCAGCACATGAGGAAACTCTCCTCTTTGCCCACCAAAGCACTTCATATATTCACAGTGTGAATTTACACAAATATTTATGTAATGAAGCACAGCAGAGCAGTAGCAGTTAATATTTGTTACATTCCAACAGCAAAAAGAAAAGGTAGTGTGGACTGAAACCAGCCTCTTGTGTTCTAACCATCCCCCTATCTTATTCCTATTTATTTTATTGTGATGTTTTTCATAATATCTCAGGAACCTTTCACTTTTGCTCCTCTAGAACAATCGAGGAAAACAGATATACAAAAAATTAGGCAATCTGTGACTAACAGGTAGCTTTGGGGTTTTGTTTGCTCTTTGGTGTTTGTTCATCTTTTTAAAGCAATAAGAAAAAGAATTATAAATGGAAAGTGAATGTTCAGTGATGCAAACAACTTTCAAGAATCACATTAGCTAATAAATTTCTTTAAATGAAGTGCTGTACTTTTTGTATCTGTTAAGAAATTCACCCTGTATCAGGGACCTGTGGTTCCTTTTTCATTATCAAGGGATAATATAATTGATTTTGCATGAACCTTTAAGAATTACTATTTCCTGTTCAGTGGTTTTATTTTCAATTTGATAATGAAACACCCATAAAATTTAAAGTTTTATTGGAGAGAGGGGGTTTAGTACTAGCACCTGGCGACTACATGAAATGCATACTCAACTAAGGATTAAAAATCAGCATTCCTCTGATTTTTTTTCACTCTGCCATTTGTACATGGGGTCAGGGAGATCAGCCTGTGCGCAGGCGGTGGAGGTGAGGGCAAGCAGGGAAAGGCTCCAGAGCAGCTGCTCAGGAAACCATCTTAGAGATGGAGGTAGCTGCAGCCAAGACTTCCTACAAACTTCAGTAGTTTTGAGGTGAGGGCACTTGGGCTTGTATCTACTGAATCCTCTGAAGAAAAGCAAAACTGATAAGCAAAAAATAATCATAAAACATCTATTCTAATGGATAATGTCTGCTGAGATTTTAGTCAAATCATCCAAAGCCACATATTCAAAAGCAATGAGGACTTTTTCTTGCTATCAGCTCAGTATGCTCTGTCTGCAGTGCTTTGATAAGGAACAGCTTTTCAAAGCACTGGGACCAGAAGATTTCTGAAGTTGTGAGTCCAGAAACAATCTTGGAAAATTTTGAATTTGGGTCTTGGAAAATGCTAAGCAATGTCATTAACAAGGGATGTCATTCCAGAGACAGTGAAACATCAGACTGTGAAAGCTTAAACACAAACATATTTTTGTCAGACCATCTTTAAAATAAGCTTAGAAGCTATCACATCATGGATGTCATGAAGTTTAGATAGTAGTTATTTGTAAAGTTCCAAGTACTTGGATTAAAATCGTGGCTTATTAGTGTTTATTATTACTATAAGTGAAGAAAACAAAAGAAAGTTAGAACAGCAATTACAGACATCTTCTTGTACAAGTTCAGAGACCATTTCTAAACTAGATGTAATGATCTCTGCTCTCCATCACTCCTACTATGTAGGGTCCAATATAACTATAAAAATATTGACAATTTAAAAGACTAAACATCGCAAAAAATTGAGATGTTGTCGGCTTACCTGCCCTAAATATTCAATACACAAATAAATAGATTGCCCAAATTTTTCTATGACAAAGGATAACATAAATTAAAAATAATAAAAACACAAACAGGAATGGACAATTTTTAAGCTTTCTGATAACTGTAATTTTAAAAAAATATTTTTTTCCAGAGACACTGTGCAACTCACCTATTTTCCAAGTCCTCAAGAACTCAGATTTATCTTTATCACAAATAGAAAACTGAGTTGCTTTCAAAAACCAAGGTGTACACTGACTCTTTCATGCTATACGCCTTTCTACTCCTGTGGTCAAGTACCTTGCAGTTATTATCGCTTATTTGTTCAAGTGGTGAGGAAATATTAAATATCACAAGTTCTCAGCAGAGACTGGACAATAATTATCAACAGATGGCTGGCAGCAGGGTTTTGAGAGAGAAAAAGAAATTGCCCTTCCTTCCAAAACACCCTTCTATGAGAAGCCTTAAGCAACTCATTGGTGACAGTTTTGGTTAAAATCAGACTTAAGTTAACTATCCTTTTTCTCACCATGCTTTTTGTGTTACTTTAACCCTTGCTTATTTAGCTGTGATGAGCAAGCACAAATGGTGTATGTCCTGCCTTTCTCATAATGATGATATTTACATTTGAAAAACCCAAGAACTTGTAGTTTACTCTCCTATTAAAAGTGATACCACTGTTGGGTAATTAGGCATGTACAATTTTGCAACACTGTCTTAAGCTTCCATACCCATGCATCTTAAATGGCTCCCCAGAAGATGTGGAAATACACAGTGGGACAGATCTTCCAGTGAAGTTATTGATGGAGTTAAGATAATTTATTCCAGGCTCCCTTTACATGTGATATGCTTTGTTTTCAGAAGAAACATGTGGCTAATCAAACCACTAGACCCTGAGGTATTTGCTTCACAAATCAGCCTTTCCCTAAATATTATTAAAGCATGTCTGGTTTGCAAATACTGGGAAAACGTAAAGACAGTAGAAATTGCCTTACTACCCATCGCACTCCATTTTCCTTTGCCCTGTGTACGTGAAGGGCTCCATCTGGGTATTGCACTCCAGGCGCCTCAGTTAGAAACTCTGTAGAAGCCCCAGCAAACTAATTCATAAGGCTAAATCCCAGGGATCTCTAATGGGTTTCTGCAATGCAAAAAAACCAGATGTATTTTCTCTTATTAAGTCTGGTCTTTATTTGTGGGCTGCTACAGAGAAAAGTGCTTTAGAGACTGTTAGAGGAAGATGACTCCTACACTCCTTATATTACTATGTTTTATTCTGTGTTTTGTATGGAGAGCCCACACAAGAAATCCCAAATCATTGTAACAATTCAGTTGCAGTTTTTTAAATTATTGAATTAAGCTCCTGAAGTGCATTCTTGCTGCTTCTCAACTGCTTTGCCACACAGTATCACACAAAGCTGCCTGGAAGGCAGCTGAAAGGTGGAGGAATTTGTCTTCACCAGCCACAGGTGCTTAGCACTGTGCTTTACTCACACCAGCAAGTCCCTGTGCTGACAGCGACCACAGTGCTACTGTATTTGCCACGTGTGAAGCCTGACTGGAGCAACTGGTACTTGGTAAGACCAGGATCCTAAACGCACAGGGCTTTCATGCCACAAACCATGGCCAAAGCAGAGCTCCCAGTTCACCCTGAGGTCAGCTTCATCCTCCACCCATCTCTCCCGCCTGGGGCAAATCTGAAGTGCCCTTCATCCAAAGCCACCCAGCCTGTCAGCAAGGTGGTTTTCATCCTCTGTTGCATTTGGATCACACTTTCTGGAATTATACAATGTTTATTCCCTTCTCATCACAAAAAAAAACTACCTGTGAAATTTGTACTGGGTTATTGTAAGCTTATTTCACCAAAAGCTGCAGTTATTTTCTTTCAGAGTCAGACTGGGGACATAAGTGCTACACAGCTCTTGGGCTGGCAGTCTGCTTACGGGTGAATATCACTTTAAGATACTATTTTAAATATAGTGGCTAGCGTATGTGTTGATTAAAATCCACTTGACATTAACATCAAAACAACAATAAACTAAAGCTCAAAGTCAAGGTCAAGCCTGTACGGCTGGGTAAAACCTCCAGTTGTTTCTTGCTTCTAAAACATGACTAACGAAAGGAGATTCCCTTCTCTCCCTAACTTTATGAGAAGCTACTGAAAACATAAAATCTACCTGTTCCTCTTTTAAAAGCATTTCATGCTCTTCTGCAAAACAATATAGATGACGTATTACTATGGTTTGCTAACAGACAAGGAATGTACCAGTAAACCTTAAGTACTTATGAAGTTTTATGATGGGAATAATACATCATCACAAACCAATAAGCAAGTAGCATCCAGCAAATTAAAACATTCAATCAATTTATGTACAGGATCAAATATTTTTTCCCTGAAAGATCTCAGTAATTAATGTGCCTACACACAATGGTTATCAAACCACAGTTTGGACAGATTTCTGAAAAGGTATCTCAATAACATTTTCTGTTAAATTAAATTCATTTAATGTGTCACAGAAACATTTATTCTTGCTTTTTTTCTAAGTAAGTATCATAAACCCAAATGAAATGTTAACAAATTTTTAAAAAATCAGCACTTTTGCCCTAGCTGATGTAATAAAACAAGCTTTCATATTTTCATATAAAAAACTCTTTCAGTTTTAAAATGTCCTTTAATCACTTATTTTGGTATTTTTACACGTGTTTCAATAAAAAAAAGGTCTATCCAATGAATTCCCTTCTAAAAACACTAGTAAGTTTGGAAGCTGAAGGTCATATGACTAAATAAAAGGCTCATTGCACTGACAGGAGAGGGTGGGATGGGTAAATGTGAGCAGTAGCAGATAAAAAGCTGCACATTCTGGACCTCATGCAAGCACCCTGCACACATACACACACACATACACTCAAACATAGATTTGGACTAGAACTTGCCAAAATCCCTGCCTGAGGCAAACCAGCCAGGCCTGGAAGGCTGTTCCCTTTCACATAAAAATAGTAATAATGAATAAAAATACCTGGAAGTCCTCCAATGCCTCATACAGCATAATTTCTCTTTCTCTTCCCCACGTATAACCACAGGCTTGCTCCTGCTCTGTGGTCCCTGTTCTCCCTGGTTTCTCACCAAGGTAATATATTCGCACCACTATGAATGAAAAGCAACATTCTGAATTATAAGTGCAAAGGAAATCTGTGTTCTTAACGTCTTCTTACCTTTTCTCGGAGTGCTACATTTCATCACTCAAACAAAGATCCCATTCAGGATAGCAACATCATCCCACACACTGGACATGAGGCTTGGAGTTAGGTCACTTTTTTTTTCCCCGTGTTTCCCCCATTGCCTCATGTGACCTTAGGCGATTAATTCAATATCTGGTACCTCAGTTTCTCCTTGTGCTAAACTCTGGAGGAAATATTTCCATACCAGTGGCCTTTGAGTTCAAAGAGTAGTTTACACAAAGCAGGAATCCAGTACCTAAATCCTAAATTGCAACTGAATAGGCTCAGCTTTCTTCTAATCCTGGATGCACCTAAATATTCCAGTTGCACCTCAGTGTGACCTGGAAGCTTCCAAAGTGAGTGGAGGTCTGTCTTACGCATCTTTCAAACTGTAGAGCTGCATGGCTGTTTCCTGCCTCAGCTCGACCAGGATTCACATCCCATCCACGTACGCTTCTTGACCAGGACACCCTCCTGGCTGGGACAGGAAATTTGGGTTGCTACCCTCCAAGGCAGAGGAGAGCACTGGGCACAAACTAACATTTTTCTAGTCAAATGCCCTAGCAGCCATTACCATCCACATTTGCACTTCAAAAGAAAGATGTCTGCTTCTGCTTATTTTTTTAAAGGAGACACTAAGAGGACCAGATACCTATTTCTAGCCCTGAGTAAGACACCTTCACGTTACAGCAAGACAAGATTTCAGGCTACCCTTCCCCTCCATGTTGCTTGTTGCATATCCTCTGTGTCCACTGATGAGACGGAGATTTCATTTTCAGGTATTTCATAGATTCATGGAATCATTTAGCTTGGAAAAGACCCTTAAGATCATAGAGTTCAGCTGTAAACCTAAGACTACCAAATCCACCACTAAACCATGTCCCTAAGCATTACATCTACATATCTTTTAAATACCTTCAGGGATGGGGACTCAACCACTTCCCTGGGCAGCCTGTTTCAGTGTTTGATAAGCCTTTCAGTGAAGAAATTTTTCGTAATATTCAATCTAAACCTTCCCTGGCGCAGCTTGAGGCCGTTTCCTCTCATCCTACCAAATTCCCCACATGTGGAAGGAAAAATATTATCACAAAACACTTCAACTTAGAATATGTGATTGTTTCCTCTACCATCTAACCCTAGTGACAATAAGATCCTGCTGCCTCTGTTTTATCTGTACAGCTACAACTTAGTCACAATCATCAGTAAAATCATGAGTCCTAACTGAGGAGCCAGTGCTTTGGCTTGTGGTGTTGCCTGCTGGTTGATCTAATGTCTTAAAATATGATCATTTCCTCAACTGCATGTTGAACACAAGATAGTGCCTGAATGTCAGGATGTCAGCCTGAATGTCAAAGTCCAGCAAACCATTTTAAAAGACATGACAAAACACTGAACTAAAGATAAATTAGAGCTCCTTATAAAAGCATTTTCAAGTTTGACTTAGGCCATCTCCAAAGCTATAAGGTAATTTTCACTACTCTTCCATGATTCCAGTCCTATGCCTGCAATTAACTATTAAAATTAAGGGCAAATTAGTATGTGTATGAATGTCTCATGCTAGACAGAATTTCTGTTTCTTTGTCTTATTTCCACATGTGCAGGTACTAACTAGATTGTCTTGTATAACTGAAATGGGGAATGAAGCTAGCTGCATTCTTCATCTATAGGTATCACAGAGCTCCATGTGAAAACATGACAACCTAAATGACTATAAATGTGTTACAGTCTCCAGGCCTCTGGAATAAATCTTCATGTTTAAAATAGAATTAGCCATTCTTCAAACAACATGCATTGAAAAATTATTCTCATCTAAGCAGGTACAAATGAACTATTAGTAAGGCCTCTGTAAGAAAAGCAAAATGAATAAATAGTGTGAGAATAAGCTTACTGCAACAAAGCACATGTGCTGCTCTGACTGTGGAATTCTTCTGTGAACGTGTGACATATTCCTGGAGTGTGTGGAAGATGATAACTTCCTGACACAGCTGGTGAGGGAGCCCACTAGGGAAGGCATTCTGCTGGACCTGTTGTTTGTGAACAGAGAAGCACTTGTGGGTGATGTGATGGTTGGAGGCCATCTTCGGCATAACGACCATAAAATGACAGAGTTTTCAATTCTTGGAGAAGTAAGGAGGGGGGTCAGCAGAACTGCCAACTTGGACTTTCGGAGGGCGGACTTTGACCTGTTTAGGGGCCTGGTTGACAGAGTCCCTTGGGAGGCAGTCCTGAAGGGCAGAGGGGCCCAGGAAGGCTGGACATTATTCGAGAAGGAAATCTTAAAGGCACAGGAGCAGGCCGTCCCCATGTGCTGAAAGATGAGCCAGCAGGGGAGAAGACCGGCCTGGCTGAACAGAGAGCTTTGGCTGGAACTCAGGAAAAAAATGAGATTTTATGAACTTTGGAAGAAGGGGCAGGCAACTCAGGAGGACTACAAAGATGTCATGAGGTTATGCAGGAAGAAAATTAGAAGGGCCAAAGCCCAACTAGAACTTAATCTGGCTACTGCTGTAAAAGACAGTAAAAAATGTTTCTATAAAACATTAACAACAAAAGGAGAGCTAAGGAGAATCTCCATCCTTTATTGGATGTGGGGGGAAACATAGTGACAAAGGATGAGGAAAAGGCTGAGGTACTTAATGCCTTCTTTGCCTCAGTCTTCAATAGTCAGACCAGTTGTTCCTGGGGTACCCAGCCCCCTGAGCTGGAAGACAGGGACAGGGAGTAGAATGAAGCCCCTGTAATCCAAGGGGAAATGGTTAGCGACCTGCTACACCACATAGACACACACAAGTCTACAGAGCCAGATGGGATCTACCCAAGGGGCATGAGGGAGCTGGTGGAAGTGCTCACCAAGCCACTTTCAACCATCTATCAGCAGTCCTGGCTCACCAGGGAGGTCCCAGTTGACTGGAGGTTAGCAAATGTGATGCCCATCTACAAGAAGGGTCGGAAGGAGGATCCGGAGAACTACAAGCCTGTCAGTCTGACCTTGGTGCTGGGGAAGATTATGGAGCAGATCATCTGCTCTGCCATTATGCAGCACGTACAGGACACCCAGATCATCAGGCCCACTCAGCCTGGGTTTATGAAAGGGAGGTCCTGCTTGACTAACCTGATCTTCTTCTATGACAAGGTGACCCGCTTAGTGGATGAGGGAAAGGCTGTGGATGTTGTCTACCTGGACTTTAGTAGGGCCTTTGACACCATTTCCCACAGCATTCTCCTGGAGAAGCTGGCTGCTCACGGCTTGGACAGGCGTGCTCTTCGCTGGGTAAAAAAACTGGCTGGATGGCTGGGCCCAAAGAGTTGTGGTGAATGGAGTTAAATCCAGTTGCCGGCCGGTCACAAGTGGTGTTCCCCAGGGCTCAGTATTGGGGCCAGTTCTGCTTAATATCTTTATCAATGATCTGGATGAGGGGATTGAGTGCACCCTCAGTAAGTTTGCAGATGACACCAAGTTGGGTTGTACTGTTGGTCTGCTGGGGGGTAGGAAGGCCCTGCAGAGGGACCTGGACAGGCTGGATCGATGGGACAAGGCCAACTGTATGAGATTCAACAATGCAAAGTGCCGGGTCCTGCACTTCGGTCACAACAACCCCATGCAAAACCACAGGCTTGGGGAAGAGTGGCTGGAGAGCTGCCCGGCAGAAAAGAACCTGGGCGTGTTGGTCGACAGCCAGCTGAACATGAGCCGGCAGTGTGCCCAGGTGGCCAAGAAGGCCAATAGCATCCTGGCTTGTATCAAGAATAGTGTGGCCGGCAGGACTAGGGAAGCACTCGTCCCACCGTACTCGGCCCTGGTGAGGCTGCACCTCAAATCCTGTGTTCAGTTTTGGGCCCCTCGCTACAAGAAAGACATTAAGGTGTTGGAGCCTGTCCAAACAAGGACAACAAAGTTTGTGAAGGGTGTAGAGCACAAGTCTTACGAGGAGCGGCTGGGGGAGCTGGGGTTGTTTAGCCTGGAGAAAAGGAGGTTCAGGGGAGACCTTATCATTCTCTACAACTACCTGAAAGGAGGTTGTAGCAAGGTGGGGATCAGTCTCTTCTCCCAAGTAACAAGTGATGGGAGAAGAGGAAATGGCCTCAGGTTGCGCCAGGGGAGGTTTAGGTTGGATACCAGGAAAAATTTGTTCCCTGAAAGGGTTGTCAAGCATTGGAACAGGCTGCCCAGGGAAGTGGTTGAGTCCCCATCCCTGGAGGTATTTAAGAGACGTGTAGATGTGATGCTTAGGGACATGGTTTAGTGGTGGACTTGGCAGTGCTAGGTTAAAGGCTGGACTTGATGATCTTAAAGGTCTTTTCCAACCTAAACGATTCTATGATTCTGTGATTCTATGATATTCTTTTTAGATGCTTACATAAAGAAATATTGAGTGCTGTCCATGATTCTGTTTAACTACCATTAAAAAGCCATTATTCAATAACACAAACAGTTTACTTTCACCTCCTCTAAGGTTGACGTTGTTCTTGGTGGGTTGTTTTTCTTTTTTAAGTCTGAAAAGAGGACAAGACACAGCTATACTGTGTGGCTGCTGGACAGGAGGTGCCATTGTGGCTACCAGAGTTTTATTTATCCTTAACCCTAAGAAGCAGTCCTTTAACCAATAGCCTTCTCTATTGCCTTTCCACTGGAAATTTAGCACTATACTTTGCCCTATTCCCAAGATGGTTTTTAATGGCTGTTTCTCGTTACAGAGAAAAAGCTTCTTCTGAGTTGGTCGTGTTCCAATGCAACAAGTAACGGCACTTACCAGGAACTTATACTGCAATCTTTTGATGCTCAGAGAAGATCCACTAGTACTGGCAAGTCTTTATGGCAGCTTGCTTGTGTTGCTTAGATGAATGACTCATTTTTGAAATAGTCAAGTGTGAAAAGAAAAAAAAAGCAAGCTGCATGTTGGGAAAGAAAAGAGTTTTTGTCACTGGCTGTAGTCATCTAATCTAATTTTCAATATATGTATACAGTAATAGGTCTAACATGATTAGCAAAAAGTGTCATAAAGACACAATTCCTGAGCAGTTTTAAACACACACACATGCACTCACACACACACACACGCGCGCGCGCGCACAGAGCTGGCAGTCACAATCTGTTATTATCAGAGTTAATAGCATTAATCATTTTTAATGGTCAATCTGTTAAAAAGAAGTTCTAACTGATTACTGGTGTAAAAGAAAATAAACATCATGCATACAAATCTTATTTCCAAAAAACTGAATCACTTTTGTCAGGTATTTAACTTAAACCAGCAAAACAGACCATCAAGAAGGCAGCATTTAAATGGATGCCTGCAGCGATGGCCAGTCAATGGCCTCTTTATTTGTTAAAGATGGATTATTTTAAATAAATTACAGAGCACTTTCACTGAATAAACAGAGTCTCAGTGGCTGTGGCATGCTATACATGCTTAATTGAGCCACAGAAATCCTAAATGACTACTGAGCTGTGTAATCGCCTTTGATTTTGCTGATAGGACCTGATTCTTTAGGCAAAAACCAAGCCATTGAGGGCTGAAAAGCAACACTACCTTGAGGAAAATAGAAAGTTTAATCTGGAATATATACTTATAATATTTCGGAAACCACAGGGATGGAGTGTTCCAATAACTGAACACAAGGCAGCTTCAGAAGGGAACGATCTGCGTGTCATTTTTATTTGAGCTTGATATGTTAAATGTCCCAAATGTTTATGTTGTATAAGCCCACTTAAACATTGCAAAGTGCAACAGATTCATTGGAAAAATAAAAAGTTTAGCTTTTTTAGTCTTGCTTGCTGTCTTTTTGCATCAATACAGCGCATAATGCGCACACATGTACCCAGGGGTTTTCTTAAGTAATCGTGTAATTTGACCGCTTTTGGGGAACCTGTTAATGTGATTTATTTTGAGTGTTACCTATGGCTACTATAGGCTGAAGTAAAACATTAGGTCAGAAACCAGGAAAAGATGCTTTAACCCTTACTGATCATAGCGTTCTTTTTGAGATTGTGTATTATTAACTCTTTACGTTTTGGTCTTCATGTCACTCAGCCACCAAAAATTCCTATCTGAAATAAGTCTATACTTGGTATGCAAGACTTGCAGGATCAGACCCTTTCTCTGACATAAATGAATCCTAAGCTAATGACATATGGAATTCATTTTGACAGAAGTTATGACCTTAAATAATATTACTTCCATTTGTCAATATCTCTGGAAAATGGTTTGACATTGAGAGGCAGTTTGAAAACTACCTTGAATAACAGCAATTAAAAGAGAGATTGATACTGTTAGGCACTTTAATAATGATTGTGTACCTGGATTTTCTCTAAAGAATTTCAACACCTACAGCTTTCTTCACTAAGCAAGTGCAAAAATGCTTAGCTGTGAAATTCTTCTCTCTCTAATGGAGCACAATGAGCTGCATTTGCAGTTTCCACAATTCCACTGTACATTTGAAAAAAAAGTTATATGAGTTTAACCATGTTGGTAAAGCAGATGTCTGCCAACATCCAATTATAACTGATAAACATAAAAAATTGAAACTTTATCCATACACAATGATCCCAGAAAATTAAAATATGTAATATTAGATATTCTAAAGGACTGTGATGAACCCTATGCAGTTTTTGAAAATAAGTCCAGGCTGTTTCAAAGTGTCACAAACTGGTCAGCCAAGGATGCTCATCAAGCTGAAAAGCTTTGGCCAAAGCAGCTGAACTGTTCCTGTGTGATTTCAGAAACTCAGACAAAGAAGCAGTAGAGGAATTTGAAGATGCTCTTGGTGCAGTTTTGGTTATTCCCTCGATATTTTTCATAATACATGAGAGAAGATCCCACTGTCATGAATGTGAGCCCTTCCTGGAAGGAAACCGCCTGGAGTTTTGCCCCCCTCCTGGGCCAGAGCAGCACAGCAGGGATGACACAAGGAGCAAGCACAGCTGCCACAACTCTGCTTAGCATCCTGGCACCGTTTTCTCAGGGAAAGAAGAAAACACTTAATGCTCCTCCCCAGAGAATGCTTTTAGTGGAATTAATGAGAAAAGAAATCTGGAACATACAGCTGTGTTGACTTGTGAACATAACAATAGGGAAAATCCCCCAAATATATGAGAGAACTTTGCAAGGGCAGAAGGTTCTGCATGTCTTTCTCAGGCTATTCATACCAACTCAAGGCATGATTATATTTATGTTTTCTTTGGCAGTACACTTTTTTCCTTTAGCCACAGAGACACATTCTCAGGAGGCCACCAATCATGCAGAAACTGTGTGGTAAAGGTGGGTGTAAAATTCAAATAACATGGTGCCACGCAGTCATTCCCCGCTCCACTCCAGGGATTACAGAGCAATGTGGCAGCAGGTGTGACCAAGTGTGTGCAGTTTTTGTATAATCAGCCCTATGGGAATGATATTTGTGCCATGAACCCCAGAGCTAAACTAGACACACTCCCATTTCCTTGGTGGCCTAAAAGTAGAACCTCATGTAAGCAATTTGGACTGGTTTCCCGTAGACCCTTTTAAAACATTTTTTTTCCTGTTAAATATGGCTACATGCTAGCCAGTAACCCTTTTGACCGTGCATGCTGCTAACTCAGAGACATCTGGCTGGATTCAAACATTCAAGTGCTTTTTATGGTTCTCTTTGGCCAGTGAGCACAACATCTTATAGGGACATTCATTGAGAGGATCCCTCTGCTGTTTCCACAGGCCAGAAGAGCTCAAATAATGAAGACACTGCTAACAAAACCAGTCAGGAAAAATTTGCAGAAACAGGAGAGGAGCGATCCTATCTCACATGAGAGAAGTCTAGGTAGACCTAAAGGCAATACAAAACAGAGACCTGAAATTGCACCGCATGTGTGTAAGGAGAAATATGATATAATTGGTTAACTGAGACTTACCTAAATCAGGAAACAGGCTTGAACATTAAAATTCTAAGACACAGTTAATAGAAAAGACTCAATAGGACACAAGGGAAACAGCTATAGGGGTGCGGAAGTATGCTAACTCCAGAAAAAGAAATGCTATAGCCAGTTTGACTGCTGCAGAAAAAGCAGCTGACACGGTGAAACAATCATAAGAAACTTACAGCCCTGCAGGGACCAGTGACAGAGATCACAAAATGATTCTGCAGAGAATGGCCTGTAGCACACTGAAATAAGGGATCAAAAGACCTCTTGGGTATCAGTTATCTTTTAAGTGAGGGAACATTTGTGGAGTTGCTGCAGAACTTGGGATGTCCTAGATCCTGCAGACAGCCCACACACTGTCTATCTTTAAAAAGTGGAAGAGTCATGAACCAAAAATTAAATAAATATGCCATCACTACAAGTACTATGCATAAAAGCAAGTGGGACAAATTCATCCCTTCCTGGCCTAAGCAAAGGTTCTATTAAATAGATTTTTCCCCTAAGTACATAATATTTCCAGTAAATCCTCATCCACGTCCAGATATTGGTGCTACAAGCTGAAGAATCCAACCCTGCAAGAGAATGCACTGCACCTTCCACAAATCAAATCCTAGAACAAATATTGTGAGATATATGAAGAAGGATATGCTACATTTATTTATATAGTGTCTTTCAGACCAAAACATTTCAAAGTGCTTAACTAGCTATTGATCAGCACAGATGCCCTCATGAGTGTATTCACTGAGCAAATGGTCACAGATACCCTTATGTGAGGAACAGCTATGATTGATTCCCAGGTGGAGAAGGAACACATAAGCTGTCTGCAGAAGGACAATTGCTAAGTGTTACACTCCCCCCATGCACTGTCTCTGCCAGTGTCAGACTCCACAGTGGTCGCCTTTTTCTTTTACAAGTCAGTCAGGGAGTTAAGCTGCATAAAAATAAACAATTTCTGGAGGATGTACTGGGATTAGAAGTACAGGGGCAAAGTTTTAAACAACACACCAGGCACTGAAAAAAAACATCACTTATTGTCACGGATGAGTGTCAAATCTCTACAGTCACTCTAGATGCCTTGCAGTAGCACTTACAATAGGGAGGTCAAGCTCTTCATTTCATTATTACAGAAGATAAGCATTCAGATTTTAAAAAATAATCAAAGGTACTTTCACTGTTTCCAATTCCAGCACCTGCCTTCTCACATTGCCTACCAAAAGCCTTCCTGTATGCTGACGCATAGTGCTCTGTGCATGCTTTCCTGATTGAGACAACCTTGTAACAGTTTTGCTTTGACCTCAAAAGGAAAGCAAAGAAACCACTGCAAAACAGCTATACCCAAGCAAGGGAGCTAAAGTAAGCCTTCTAGACACTGATTTCTCAGTCTCCTGCTAAGGCTATCTTGTGAGCAATAACTACAGCTATTTTTAATATTTCTCATATTTTAATTAAACATAAATCTAATTTACCTTCGATTGTCATTTGCTGTCATATATATATATTTTATCTCCTTTATTTATCTCCATTTTCCACTAAAAATGATAGTCAGAGCAACACTGCAGCCTACAGGTATAAATGGATTCATAATTAGTGTAGATCCCTTTCCATCCACGTAGGCTGCAGGTAGCATCCTTTTTCAACCTTCAGCAATGCAAATAAGCTGATGTTGGCAGTATATCATGAACTGCTCACCAGTCATTTCCTTAATGACTTGCTAATTTTCCTCTCCATATCCTCCACATGACACATTGGAACCTCATATGCTTGTGCAGGCCAGTGCAACTGAGAATGCAGCCCGTGTAGATAGCCCTATGATTTTGGTTTTATGCCAGCTCTTGTTTCTCTCCTTTCCCCTATAAGGAATCTGCTTCCAATTTTTAATTTAATCTCTGATGGTGGCATAAATATAATTCTTTAGATATTTAACTTCTCTATCTACTGTTCCTCCTGCTAATGTGCAGCTTCGTGTTTTATAAAAACTTCGTGTTTTATGTCAAAAAACAGGGATGATTTTTTTATTTTCTGTTCAGCATTTCATTCTTTTTCACTTGATTTACTCAATATTATACAGCTTCTAACCTAATCCTTTTTACTTTTAGTTTTTTTTAATTAAGAACTGAAGAACTTGTATCCTTGAATTTACCCCCAGAACATTGTTTAATACATGCAGAATACAATGTAATCTTTCTTGGATTTGAATACTACTTTCAATGAGTTTTAGAAGCATTAATAGCTGAAAAATACCATTGTATCCCAGGGTATAGTAATCTCCTTAAACCTCCAGAAAAAACAAGAACATTGTTTTTCTTTTGTATCATAACACTGGGATTTACCAGACTAATACAGTAGGACTCTCATTTCGAAAATTATATTTTCCTATCTATTGACTGAAATAACTATGCTGTGTGACCACAGACCTAGGAACTGAAGTATGTTTTTACTCAGTAATACCATATGCTGTAGATAGAAAGTACTTAAGACTGTCCTCATGGGGTGTGTACCTATGAAGCAATTGCCTAGGAGTCACCGCTTTGTTGACAGCATACTTGCTAATGGCATGGCCTCAGGTTTCAGAAAATGGAAGAAGCCTGTGGTCTTACCAGCTGCAGACTGCACAACGGCTCAGGGCACTTTCAGTGTGCAAAGTCCTGAAATGTAGCTGTCAACAGGGTCCCAGTCCCTGGAGCCTTGCAAAAGCAGTGGACACAGGGAATCATCCAGATGTAGTTCAATCAGTAATGGGGACCTGGGGATTGAGGTAACGAGTTTCCTTGCTGTGGAGGGAATTAGAAATATAAAGTCAAGTCTGTGTCAAAACTGAAGAGGTAAATCATTGCAGCTACAATACCAACAGTAGGTAAGGGCTCAGAGCAAGAGAATGAGTCCAAAATACAAATTTCAAAAAGGAGATATAAGGGTTTTTTTTCTGTTGTGTTTGATTGTTTTTCTTAATTCAGAGTTTTAAAAACATAACCATCCAATATATGAAATACGTTAGTGAATTCCCCTATGTTACTCAGATCACCCAGCAGTCTCTTACAAGCCAGTATTTACTACTTAGTGTGTTTTTAAAGAAAACCCATCAGTGAAGCAAACCACGTTCTGATACATGTTCGACTGCTTTGGTAGTTCAGGACATGAGGCACTCTTTTTTTTTTTTTTCTTTTTTTTGGGGGTAACCTAAGGAGATGGAGCATAGCCAGGGAAACAGCTAAGAGTATGGACAAGAAACATAAGAGAAACAGAAAGAGCTGGCAAAGACAAAACACAAAGGAAAAGAGCTGGCGAACAATAAATGAGAGCCAGAAATAAAACAAAGATTTGGAAAAAATGTTTATTTTATTTCAAATTAATAGCAAGAAAGAACCTATAACTGCGGTACAAATTGCTCAATGCCCCATGCAGTGCCAATATTATGCCATTCATTATAGTTGCAGGTGTATTATTTCTAGTTCCCTAGATAAAAAAAAATGCTTTCCATGTATTCTTTTGTATTTTAAAATGTATTTTTTCACTGCTGTAGTGCCAAAGGCTCTTATTCTTCCAAACTCAATAACAACTAATCATGTTCCTGGCTGCAGACTGAGAGTATGGTTACTATTTTGTGCAGGTAATTCTTCCGTCTTTATTAAAGGACCACTCTAAAATTTTGATCCATCTGTATTTCAAGTTCTTTCCCAAATGTTTATTTTCCCTTGTGAGAAAGGGTTTTCTATTAAACCTTATTCTTGTTCCTAATTCCAAACCTGGTTTCCCACTATTGGGATGAAGAGTTTCTTACGATCAATATTACGCACTTTCTTCTCAAAGAAAATTAAAAAAAATAAATCAGCACATCAAAGTGAAATCTAACCTATCAACATCTTTCCCCACCCACTTGCAACCACTGCAAACATGCTCCTATTGCCTGACCTCTCTTGTGGCTGCTCAACAACAGCTGTGGAGAGGGTTTAGACAGAGATAATAGTGTCCAAAATCCATATCAAATTATGCTGGAGGGAATTGCTCCAAGCTCTCTGATACTTCTCAACCCCACTCCTTTCCTCCTCAGATCAGCTGATAGCGAATTCAAATGAGTGTGACTTGACTCTGGTTTAAGACTCATGCAGCGGCTTAGCAAAGCTTCTCAAGGAAGAATATGATCTAGCTCCAAATCTAGTCTGACAACACTTGTCTAGTCTCCATGGCCACCCTCATGCAAAGGGGGAAGCACCCCAGCCGCCACGGGGCACAGCGAGATCTTACGTTACACCCAGGAGTCCTGTGCGTTTTGCACCCGTCATGTGCCCAGTTTGCACCTCTGCATGAGGACTCCACCCCACACGCACAGCAACTCTGGGTTCAGTGTGCAGGCAGTTGGCTGCCCAGAGACTTGCCCATTGCTAGGACATCCATAACAAAACCATGTGAATACTACAGAAACGAAGCAGGATCATAATCTATTCAAGCTTGCTAAAAGCTAATGGGAATGATAGTCTACAGTGTTAATGGTTTACTTGTTAAATTCAGAGTAGTAAGCAGGCACCTACCCCTTGAGAAAGTATTTGGTTTTGATTTAATTACTGTACCATCCTTAAATTACTGGTTCTACCAGACACAACCCAAGGAGCCTTTTCTGGGCTAGCAGTTGAGCATCCTAGCTTTGATAAAAGACTCTCAGCAAGACTAACTCCTGAGTTTGACTTGGTTTTGACTTCTGTAAGTCTAGACTTTTAAGGTGGTGATGATTAATGAGAGACTACTCCTTCCCATATCATGATTTAATCCTCCAAACTGGGGGGGAGGGAGATGACACACACACACACACACATTACTGCCCTATGCTTTCCTTAGCATTTTAAAAGCACATTGCCATCATAGTATGAAGAAGTGCAGGCTCATTCATCCTCTTTTGAAAATAAATGCTTTAGACAACACCTCAAGGAAAAGAAGTTTGTAATAAACCTCCACTTGCTTTACCTTTTCTAGGAATGGAGAATTTATCTTCTATCAGACGATCTAGTATCACAGTCATGTCCAAGAGAGAGACTTTCTCCAGGCTCTATCCTGCAAAAGTGTAATAGTAATTAAGGCATTCATGAAGCAAACTACATAATGAAAGTTGACGCTATTCTTTGACATACTGTAACATGCACATTACAAGAGAAATAACAATGATTTCAAAGATGTGTTTTATCCTCAGATGGGCTGGGGCTCAGTGCTAAACTCTCTCCACTTTGATAGCACTGTACTTTACCAACTTCTAAATTCTAAAAACTTTTCACACTTTAACAAGGATTTGGTACATTGAGAGACAGTGTAAAATTTATATACAGCTTCCTCTAGCTATATATGAATGAACATAATCATGCCTAAACATCAGTCTTGCACCTTGCCTCCATTTGTCCATACACTTATTCCAATTGCTCAGGAGACAGATCTTATGACAGCATTTTCTACTCCCAGGACACTAGAGGGGTAGATGGGAATTCCATCTCTTCTTTGTGAACCAGCAGTAATTCTGTGGCTGATACAGCCATTACCAAAGTAGCAAAATAGTATCAGGAATATAGACGAAAAAAATCTGATTTTCCATTACATGAGAAATTCTGACATTTCCAAAAAATTTCAACCATAATGAAAAGCCAAACTTCAAAAATTCCTATCAGTGAAATCCTATCAATGAAATCCTATCAATTTGACCAGCCAAAAACTTTGTTTCAAATGTAACTGTAGTTACATTTGCTGATAGATTTCAAACAGAATTTTGTATTGTAGAACAACCTTCAAAGCCAGAAAAGCCATTTTAAATAAAAAATGAAGTTGTACCTCCCTGATCTAACAGTTCATCTGCATTTCTTCAAAATAAAATTTCATTGAAAGCTTCATTTCTCCACCAAAATATATCAGTTCACCCAGATTAGTGTTTTTTGATAGAAAGCCAGTTCTAATTATAAAGAATGTCCACAGTTTTCAATTGCAAAGAGTTTGGGATTTTTTTCACTTTTTGAAAAACAAGAGCCATGCAGTCATTCCCTCACCTGTTATTTTCTCTGTCTCTCACACACGCCCACACACCCATACAGACACACACATGAATTCACTCACTCCCATCAATCACAGACATTATCACCCCTTTTCCTCACCCATCCTGCCTCCATGCTGTTCCTGTAAGTTGAGTCTTCTGCCATGCCAATTTTATCCCTTTGCTTCATTCACTACTCTGTTGTTTTTCCACAGCAGCTTTAGCTCTTACCATAGGTCTGGTTATTGTCATCTTAGTTCTTATCTTACATACCATTGGCCCCTTGTTTCCAGATAACTTTATAACTCCACAGAACATTTTCATTTCCCAGTGAATAAACTGAACACATGCAACAGCAGCTAGAAACCAGAAATATATCCCACACAGATTGACCAGTCTGCTCTCTGCAGACCACCAACAAATTCTCTCTGAATTTCTGAATGTTCTGCATTTAGACTTTGTGAATTGCTGCCTAGACGACACAGAGTTTTGATGACTCTTCTGTTTATGTCCAGTAGGAAGCTTGGCATTTACTCCAAATGAAACTAGGCCTGGAATTGATAATGTAATATGGCCAAGTTTTCAGAAAGATAGAACTTTTGAGGAAAAAGTTTGTGAGTGGTCGCTGTCAGAGTCGGGGCTACATGGGCACTGAGTTTCATCCAGTTTTGCCTTTCCTCCATTCTATGTTGTTATGATAATCAGTATCTCAAAAAATAAGTAAGACTCTTACTTCTTTCAGCTTCCAGAAGTGCCCGTTCTGGCTAACAAAGTGATGCAGAGCGGAGAAAAGTATTGGGTCCCTTACACAAAGGTATTTCCTAGAAGGCAACTTTTGCTTTTAATTTCAAGATCCTTCAGCACAGACACTCGTTTCCCTCTTTAAATTATGGAAAGAGAGAAGAAAATGTTTAAGCTTAGCAAATCAGTGCTACAGCTTAAAATCTGGCAGTGCTAGTCTTCCTGTTTCCCAGGGGAGGATTAATTTTCTTCTTTTTATTCTTTGCTCTTTATTATTTCAATTGGAGGATATAAAAGTGCTATTGAGAGTTTTGAAGGATAAACACTATATGTGGTAACTGCTTAAAATAAGAATAAAATTTATTGAGAGTGTAGACATTTTTATCACATTAATGTGACCTATTAATTATAAAGGAAATTTCCTTCATCTAATGAGCTCTATGTTTATAAACGTAACAAGAGAGGATGTTTTAATTCTTACCATAAATCTAAGGAAGTTAAAATTTTAACCCCAAGGTACTTAATATATTTGATCTTGCATTTAAAGGGAATGTTGTTAACATTTATATTGTTTTTGTTACCTACAACATGGAGATCAGATATTTCAATATTCATTTCATTTTATAGATAAGGTTTTAACAGATATTTCAAAGAAACTTCCGTGTAATCAAAATGAGATAAAATCATACATTCTATAAAAGGAAAGGCTGCAAATTTCTCTGTTAACATGACATATGTAATACATGGAATTACACATGATCAGAAAATCAGTCTTATAATCTGAACATATCGAAAAAATCAGTTACAATTTATTTGACTGTATTAATTTAATAGAGGCAAATAAAAGCAAGGCTTAGCCATTCTCCCTTTCTGCCAATGCATTTTACTACATTTTTTAGTACAGTATTCAATATAGTTTTTTATTAAAGCCAAAATATTCACCAGAGTTGAAAGAGTGCCCATAGTCCATATGGAAAGGGTAGAGTTTGATGACTGGTGCTTGGGTGTTCAGTGCTGTCACCAGGGGCTGCCTTTCACACCTTATACTAATCAAGAAGAACTTCTGCTATTGGGTGTGTCTCAAAGTTTCCTTAAAATACTAATTATTAACCACTTTGCTACCGTAAGGAAGTGTTCAAGGGCCCTGGTCATCTCTTACATGACCAAGACTGTGCCCAAGAGGTGATGAAAGTGTAGACAGCTCCTCTCAAAGGTCCTGACACATTTTCACATGCCTGTAAGGTCTTAAGGATGCACCCATAAATTTAGGGGATTTGGCTGGCCTGAGAAGTGCAGGATGAGGTGATGAACAGATTTCCCAGCTAAAGCAAGGGGAACCTTGTTAAAACAAGAGACTTTGTGGCAGGAGAGACGTCTGAGATATGACCAGGCACACATTTCCATATTTCTAAGGTGACTCTCCACCATCTCAAGCCTTTAAATCATGTACTCCAGTATTTTAAATCTGTGAATATCTGAAAAGTCTACCTTTGGCAAGTACTGAGCTGCATGCTCCTAGAATGACTTAGTTACCTCAACTAGAGTTTAAAACCAGCTCCTGCATTGTTACATGAATTAAAGTTACATCTAAGCCTGTAATGCCATCATGCCTTCCAGGAAACCCTCAGAAACCGGAGCAGAAATTTCTTCTGCCAAAAAAGAACCACTTCATAGTCAGGAATCATGCCAGGTCGCTGATGTTCGCTGGCATTGATAAAGTGTTCTAGGGAATAAGTAAAGCAAAAAATACAGAATTTTAAAAAATATAATGTTATATCCCCTCATCCAAAATCTCTTCCTCACTAGAGAACACAGGCCAGATTTTCAATATATTGCAGTATTCTCTCTCCACTTAAAAATGATAAGATTTCACACTTCTCCCTATGCCACTTCCAACACAGTGACCCTTTTTTCTCCAAAAGCCTGTCAGACTAAATGAATAATACATTTAACCATCCACAGCAATTAAAGTGCATGGCCAGAAACCAAAATTTTCTGTTTCAGATGCACATATTTGTATAATTCAAAAAAAAAAAATATTACTTAGAAGTCAGAGTCTTATAAACAACTGGAAAAAAATGATTGAAGAGAGCGTTTTATTTTTAATTCAAAGTCCAAATAAAGAATAAGTATACTTTACCTTTCTCTATATGTGTATCTCAGCCATCTGTTAAAAAAAAAATTCAAGTTAATAGTAATTGGCAGTATAAGAATCGCATTCCTTCTGCCCTTTGCTCAGGCACGATGCCACATAAGTTTGATGCCATAAAATTTAATTTTTTCATTTTGAATGATTTACAGTGGAGCAGAACCTATAAATCAGAACAGTAACAAGGGTTATGAATAGGGATGTATGTTTTTCCAAAACGTCTAAATGAAATATTTTGAAACATGGTAAAAGAACTGCACAGTTCTCCACCTGGCAGCCATAATTGAAGTTAATAACACTTGTTTAGACATAAGGAAACTCTTTGACACCTAGACCTTTTTTTTTTTTAATAAAATGATCAAACAATCATCATCTAGTCTTAAGAAATCAAAGCAGTTAGTTCTGGCAATATGTTATATGAAGGCAGTCTCTCTTTCAGCTATGTTTCCAACTGTGCCTAATAATTTTGAAAATACACACCAATTCCTTAGCACAATCCCCTATTTTAATCATACACCATATTGTAAATCCTATTGCAGCACTTAGGAGCCATTACCATAATGCCAGTGACAGACGATATGAAACACATCGTATGAAGAGGCTTTGATAACCTCAGTATGTACTATTGATTTTGCAGCATTTCAGATGCATGTTTAGACTTTCCAGTCTCTCTCTTGCATGTGTCACAGCCGGCAGCTGATGGGATACAAGTGTTCATTTCCCCACAGCCAGTTGCACCAAGCCTTAGAATATTACTGTTCTTGTCCGTGATGGCATTCAGAAAATATAACCTCATAACTGAATAAAGTTCCTTTGTTCAAGGAACAACCTTTCTTAAAGAGAATGAAACCAAACTGGTAAAAGTTTTGAAATCCCCTAAAAAAAGACTGAACCACAGAGCTTCGGTGAAACCACCAAATCACTTCATTCACTAATTCATTCTGGGCCTGGGTTTCCAGTGTTCTCGATGAACCTAAGGACAAGCGTGCAGAAAGATGTTTCACTTGCCATAAGTCTTGTCTTCTGGTCTTGAACCTTCAACCCACCAGCCTTATTCACTCCTGGAAGCTGTGAAATACTTTGTCTTTACTCCCAGCAGCCTTCTATGACTTCTCCTTGGGTTCTGGGTAGGAGAACATCTAGGTCGTTTGTTAGCTGCCCTTTTACCTCTTGTTTCCCCAAGAACCAGGAGAGAAGCACATTTGTAGGCACTCCTGTGGTGGAGAGCTGCTTACTTCCAACCACCTCTGTTTCCACAGTGGGAGGGAGAAATCTTCCAGACTACCGAGGCACTGCTGACTAAAATCTTGAGGAACAGACACCTCACAAATAAGGCTGGTGTGGTAAAAGAAGGAATTATCTTCATATTTGAAGTTTAGGCTCTTGTGTCACACTATGTGGCTGCAATGGTGCACCTCTACAGCCCTCATAGTTATGCTGGGTCCACATCAACCTCTTTTTGAATGTCCCATCTTCATATCATGTGGGCTTAAAATTCTCACTGTGAACAATAATACTTCTTTTCCTAGATCATCATCAAATATTCATCACTTAAATGCTTTACAGACTGTACCAATTAAACCTAGGGTGAGACTTTAAACAGGTTAATTTAGAATAAATGTCTTGCCTTGATTAAAATCTAGCTTATTTCTAGGCAACTTTGAGTCAGTTGGGAGCAAAGTAAGCTAACCAGTCACTGAATCAGAAATGTGTATGCTCACTTAGGAATTTGCATTAAACCTAGGTAGCTAAATTATTGCAAGCTCACATGTCTGCAAAGCCTGAAGAACATTTATACAGTAGATGTCCACATGAATGTAACTTATGATCATCAACATGGATGACCTAGGACCATCATAAGCTTTTTAAAAAGTGTTGTAAAGGATCTGACCCTGCATGGTTTGTTCCGATAAAATTCCTGTGGATTTCAAAGGGAAAGCAGGATCTGCAGCATCCTGGCAGCCCAAGTAGGCACATGGCAACATGAAAAGCCAGCAGATGATGATGTCATCCACCAGGGTCTGCCCTTATAAACCCAGGAAATACCAATCAATTTATATCTCATCATCTTAACCCTGAACTTCTAGGTAATGGTTTTATCCCGTATTCCCTCTTTTTCCAAAATGTTGTGCTGTTCCTTCTTAACTTGATTTACTTTACTTATTTCAGCTGCTGACTTTGGCACTTTATTCCCAGCTCTAACCAACCACAGCATAAAGACATATCCCTGAGCTGCTCCGGTGCAGAGTGGCAGAGAACTAATTCACATCAGTTCCAACTCAGGTGAATAGGCTTGTCCTTGTAAACTGGGTTAGAAAGGTTTAACGAACAGCCTCAGACCCCAGGGGTGGAGATGCCCACACCTGCTAAGCCCAGGGTAGAAAAAAAGCCTAAAATACTATCAGCACTTTATTCAGTATTTGGTTTAGCTGGTTCATGTGGAAGCGAAACCAATCAAAGGGAAAGGCAGATTTTGTAACCTCACAACCCAAACAGTACACTTGCATGTGGCTGAGGGAAGTCCTGCGTTTTGTCACTTGAAAGCTTTCCTAAAATTTTATACATTTTTCACCCAAAAATCAAATACCTAGCGCATGTGCATAAAAGTCACAGTCAGATTCCTCAGCTGGGCAAGTGAAGCCTTTTTTTGTTTGTTTTTCCAATTTCAACTACAGAAAACTCCTCCTGGTATAATTCACTTCAAAGTCTAAAATTTGTTCCAGTGATAATTGCTGAATTTATGTGTATTTAGAACCCAGTACTTAAATAAAACAGCTACATTGGGTGATTATATATAAACACTGTGCCAATTTCTTTGAATAGGAATGTAGTAAATTACTACTGATTACACAAATACTGATTAAAATTTGAAGGCAAATAAATAACGAAGAGGGATGTTATTTATTTGTCCAAATGCTCTTAAGAGTGCAGTCATGCCAAGCACAACTTCCAATGAAAGCAGATGATGGAAATACAGGGTTATGCTGGTGGATGGCCTGGACTGAATCATGAAGACAGCGGCAATCGCTGGTTTAAGGTTTGCTCCGTCTCTCTGTCTCTGTTTTTCCTTGTTACCTCTATAACAGTAGGAGCTGAGCTTATACCAGGAAATTTCTGACATTAACTTTGTGCTTGCAGTTCCTGTTCAACTTACGTGGGTTTTCCTTTTGTGCAAGCTGATAGAAAAGTGAAGGTGCAATCTGTTAAGTCAAAGGAAATATTCTCAAATCTTATGTATTGTTCCCCCATGCAGCACCTGCAAGAACATTCTAAAACCTTCGAATTCAAATGCAAATCTGTCTCTGGAAACAGTTAGTGCATCTCTTAAACACTGCCTTCAATCTGTTTTACAAGGAAGGATATTGACACTTGGATAAGTTCTGCTTAGGAGAAGGCAGAAAATTATGATTTAGATGCTCAAGAATAAAAATTTCATTTAAACTGACCTGATCCACAAGAGAGTGTGGTAATAATAGTTAACACACACAGAGGATAAAATTACTGCAGTTCCATGCGATTCATAGTCTAGGGTCTTAGGTGGCACAGGTCAGTACAACTGCATTGGAAACAGGGACATTGGGCTGATTTACATGAGTGGATGTTATCTGAGCTGAAGCAGTTGAAATGACAATAGTGTTGCAAACAAAAGCTGGGATCCTGGGCTCATATGCAGCTGGACAGGGATGTTTTATGCAGTGTGTATGCATCAGCTATGAAATTTAGCCTTGTGAACATGTCATAAACACTGGTGGCCCATACAGGGCTGTAGGGCTCTAGACAGCATTTCTGTATACCTTTCTATACCAACATCCTCTTGTATAACCTCAAAGCAAAGTTTTATTGTTCTCCACTCCATAGGTGCATCTCTTCTTGGGTATATTTAGTCCCATTATGTCTATCCTGTGCCCTTTTAAAAGCAACTTAAAAAGGAACACAATGCTCCAAGCCAGAAGAAATAGGCACCGGCATTTTTATATTCACATCTCTAATGGTTAATTTTCTTTTGTTTAATTAAATTTTGCAATTGAATAATCCAGAACACTCTAATTTCTTTTGGCAACTGAGAAAGAAAAGCTAAACCAGATGAGAACCTGTGATTTAGACACTGATACCAAACTTCATTCACAGATTTTTATGAAGATTTTTATTAGAAACAGCACACATTTTAAATGAAAGGAGCTGCTCCTGCCTATCAGCTATAGAACAGTTATGTTCAACTCGTGCTGGAGAAACCTTTCACCTTCACATGTGCTTAATATGGATATATCTAATAAATCTGCAGACTTTGCAGGAGTAAAACCTTCACTGATCACAAAGGGAATTTATACTTACACATACAGACTTTAATTACCAGATATGACCATTAAAACCTGGAATTACTTATTTGCTACTTCACATGAAATCTACTAAAGTTACCACACACAATTTCTTTTTTCTTATATACTATTTTCTCATTCCACCAAGCATACTGGATTAACAGAAACAACCCTAATGTTCCAACAACAGAACTAAAAATAAAACTGAAGATTTAACTGAGAACTAAAAGATTAATCTCTATTTGCTACTTCCCCTTAAATACTTCAGTGAGCAGGTGGTATATGAATCTCTTAATGCTTTCATTAAGTCCTATTTCTGCACTATTTTACATGTTTTTCAGCCCTGGAAGTACTCACCATCCCTGCTTTTTAACTACAACATTACTTAATCAAAATATTTTAAATGTAGTAGTAGGAATAAACAGAACTAAACTGAAATGTTATGGTCTCTAACTCTTCTGTAGCCCTCTTTGTCTCTTATTTGAAAAAAATTACCATGGTACAATGCAGATAACAAAAATATGATGTCATTGGGGAAACATATGCTTATTTTTAAAGATTCTGCTGGGAGTCCTCTGTATATGTAGAACTGCTCAAACCGAAACCCGGGTTTTGTACAGTTGATTTCTTGCAAACCATAAAACAGATTTCACTTGTCTCTGGTGTTACTTGTAGAAATACGTATCAGTGAGATCAGAAAACTATTATACATTCTCTTTTTTAAACATGTCCCAATAAGCAGTCTGTTATATTTCTAGTAGCGCAGCATATTAAGTTACCTTTTAAGTTCCTGCCAGTTGGGAGCTCCTTCATTCAAAGTAGAACCCCAGTTTAGCTTCAGGCTAGAACTTAGCAATAATCATGTTATTTTAAGGATCTAATTTAGACTTTCTATAAATTCAAAGTGTTGAGTTAACCATGTTCTGTTTATTTGTGGAATATTTTCTGACACCTTGTTACACAATTACTCTACAACCTCAGTTTTGACCCTGGTCCTAAGAATAGAGGCCTGACATACATAGCCCATGCCACCTGTAGCATAATGTATTCTTTCACTCTTACCCCACTCGTAGATACCAGTTTCCTGAAACAAAAATGGTCAGGCTGAAAATCAGCTATTCAACACTGCCAGTAGAAACAAAAATGTACAGAAGTGTAAACAAGAGAAAAGAATGGATGAAAGAAATCATTAACAGCCACCCACATCTAAAGTCTTCAACTCCATTTAAATGGGTAAGGATTTTGTCTTAGGCTTCAAGTGGGCCAGAATTCATTAACATTCAAAGGCAAATAGGGATCTGCATCTCACCCTGCCTGAATGATCTTACCAGTAGCTCCTGCAGTTAGGGGTTATAGACTCCTGCCACGTGCGCGACCTTCAGCCCTTTCCTTGTTTCAAACAAGAGAAAAAAAACAAACAAGTGAAAATCCAGTTCATCCCCTCAATTACATAACAGACCCTTATTTAAATACAGAAAATGCATAAATGTAAAAAACCAAAATGAATAATTATGGAAATGATTGCATAATGAATAAAAATAATGAAGAGATTTTTTTCCTTGCATTACTGTCATCCTCCATAACGTTTATGCTTTTATTTTTTCCAAATAGTGTATCCCAGTCTAAACAGCAGAGATTAATGGTCCTATCATCTTTCCACTGAGATCCAACCTTATCTGGTGGTGTTGCAGTAAGCAACAATACTAACAGATACAGAAACAGTACCTAGAGTCTGCCCTCCTTTGAGAGTTTCTTTTCATCAGACATTTTGGCAAAACCACTTAGTAGCCAGCATCCTGGTTGCCCTTTGTGATGCTATCAAACAGGCACAACTAAGTTTGAAAATAAAGAATTTTTTTTAATTGTAAATAGCAACCAAAAGTTAATGCTTACAACATACTAGTATTTATTGTACAATGGATTAATTGACAAATGCCATACTAATCCTGGGATGCTTTATCATCCAGAAAATCAAAGAAACTCTCCAGTCAGTAGTGAATCTTAATCTCTTCATCCCCTTTAGCTACTTCATTAAACCCCATTCCCTCTTACTTTGTAGTAAACTATCTAATATTTCATTTTCGTTTCAGCTAGAGCCACTGAGAGATCTGTATGAATAAGAAAACTGTTCAAACTAAGTAGCAGCTAAATATTTGTCCATCAGGAAATGGAAATAATTAAAGCCATCCCCACCAAGGCTACTCTAGTGCAGTACAGCATGGGCATAATAATGTATAGCAGCTTTTGTACATACATGACAAACGAAGCAAGACCTGATGAATTATTCAGCAGTTCTAAAATGGTCTGTGATTTCCCTCACATGTCACCCCATTAGTTCTTAGCTCCTGAACTTGCCACTTAGAAAAATTACTTGTGATTTGCTGAGTAATAAATATGCATTTCTATTCAACAGAAAAGTTTCCATCTCCCAAATCTTGA
Source organism: Platalea leucorodia (assembly GCF_965183815.1). NCBI lineage: Eukaryota > Metazoa > Chordata > Aves > Pelecaniformes > Threskiornithidae > Platalea > Platalea leucorodia. The sequence goes on along the minus strand of NC_138828.1, from coordinate 70,977,023 downwards.
AACTTGTGCAGAGCCTCAGATCCTATTATTGCTTCTAGATTGGGATTCTCTGTATGTAACTCAATAATCACAAATTTTAGCATTAATTCAGAAATGCAGAGAGAAAGATAAATTTCCCTGGAAGACCAGTGAAGTAAAATTTTATCTCGTAAGGATTCCTAGCTTCAAGTTCAGAGAAAGCCAAACATGGGCCACTGTTCTGAGATTAAAATTTTCAAATGTTTTATTCAGACCTGGCCCAAATGAACCTTTGGCATTTTGAGATGTATATATTTCCAAATCTGAATGATACAGTTCAGCTGTTTGAGAAGCCTTGTGTTTTTCAGAAAGCATCCTTGCTTGGAAAGTAGATCCTTTGCCTGATTTGCAAGCCAGAAAAGAGAATTCAGGATATATTTCACCTCATCTGAAGACTGTTAAAGGGGATAGAGTGCTGAGGCTTCAGGACTGCGTCTGTAGTGCACAGTATCCAGAATAGTGAAACTGGTCATGTTTCTAAAGTACAGAACTGGGGCAAAATCCTGACTCTGAATCATTTACTACAAGACAGCCAGGATTTATCAGGTTGTTTCCATTTCTGGTCTTGTCCAGACAGCCTGTACCACTCTGGGCAACTCATTTGACCTCTAAGTAAGTCCCATGTTTGTCTACTCCAGCTCTATACACCTAAATAAGGTGCCTAAGCTAGGAGCCTGGGCACCCACAAGTTTTTCAGCTCTCTGTGTAAAGCCAGCATAGACAGGACAGTGAAGGCTGTGGGAACGTCTGAACCATGCTCCAAAAGTGTTCGTCTGCTGAATGGCAGTAACCTAGGACACTAACCTCAGACCTGATGTTAAGTGGATGAATAGACAACTCAAAGCCTTACTTCCTTACTTGAACAACTAGGTAAATGCTTTGTCAGGGTATGTTTCTGTTGTTGAAGTCCTCACAGTCAGTACCAGGAAGACTGGTGCTGTTGTGGCTGTCAGAGATGGTGTAAACCTTGGGGGAATCCTCTATCCCCTTTAACAGTCTTCAGATGAGGTGAAATATATCCTGAATTCTCTTTTCTGGCTTGCAAATCAGGCAAAGGATCTGCTTTCCAAGCAAGGATGCTTTCTGACTGAGCAGAAGTTCTCAGACTTGAGAGTGCTTTGTGTAACACTGTACTTGAAATAGAAACTGTCCGAGTGTCACGGACCACGAAAAATCTGCTGACTGGTTGGCCTTTGCTTCTAATGTGCCCCTACTACAAGAAATTTGCATGTCTGTATCTTCATTTGAAACTAAAAAAGCAATGAATAAAATCTACAATAAAAAAACATACAAATGAAACTAAAACCCATGACTTTTACACAAAGAGTTTCTCTTCAAAAAGGGCAGCAAGACTCCATGAAGTTCAGTACAGCTTTGTTGATTATTGTTTATTTTACATGAAAGATGCTCAAGTACCATTACGGTGAATAGCAACCTAAAACTGATACAGCATAACATGCAGCGGCTACAAGCTGTGCCCAAGCAGGGCAGTCATACTCAGCTTCTGCTCTTGAATGCTGGAGCCCAACCAAGGATCTTTATTTGTGAAACAGTTTACGTGACCTGAGCAATCAGACATTTTAATGATCTAGCAGGTAGATTTTTGCTTGCGTTGTGAAAATAGGCTTTTTGGAGAGTGGTTATAGCAGCCCAGGAACAGCTGCTCCTCAGGCTATAGGAAAGCTTTTATTCTGCAGGCTGGCCTCCTTTCAGTGAGGCCCTCTTTTTAACCTGCAGGGATCATGCAGGAAACATAAAAGTTACTGAGGCCTTGCTGACCTTGTCAAGGCCACGTGTGGGAATTTTTAAAGTTTGGGTTGCTTCAAAATTACAGCAATTACTAGAAATATTCCAGGAAAAAAGGATTTTTTTTTTCTTTCTGCCAGTTCAGATTTCCCAAATGAAATTGTCATTTTCATCTGCTAGTCCTTTAAAAAAAATAGAATTATAGACACTTTTTAGTCACTGGATAACAGATGTTATAAAACATTGTGGCACTCAGTCATAATTAAGTCAGGCCTAATATGCATCTGTCAGAAACCATTGACCTTTGCTGATGATGTTAGGAAAAAGGCTTTGATACTCTACCACACATTTAAGGATTTTTGAAGGAAAAATGTCAAAGGTTTGGGTGTTCTGGCAGGAAATTACCTCTTGCGTTCCTAATGACAAATGTTTTTAGCTTAATCTAAGTAAACAATGAAATGGTGATACTTCAGTTGGGATTTCTAATCCGAAATATCATCTTTCCTATGCTTCCCTAGCAAAGAATCAAGGAATTGTAGAACTTAGAATTTTTAAGGTGACAATCTGTCAGAGCAAAAGCTCCTAATGCAATTGACAGCTTTCACCTGCAGAATGTGGCAATAAAGGAAAACTTGAAAAGGGAATAAAAAGAATTTTGTTTTCAAAGAGAATTTAACTACACGACTTACCTTAAATATTGTGGGCAGCACAAGGACTGGGTACTCACAAAGCTGTTTGGAAAAGGATTGGTAGCTCAGCAATAGTCAACATTTTGAAACTTGTCATACAGCTTATGCTGTATTACTAATAGTCTCCTACCTTAACATTTGGCATAAACTGCATGTGAAGTACCTGCTAGGGATCCTTGTTTGCAAAGTCAAGACACTGTGCTAGAGCTACGTTGAATGTACAGAAAGCTAAATATCTCATCATGTTCATACAACCTCATCACGTAGGCATTATATGAATAAATTCCTGTGAGGACTGCGTGGTGGGCAGCTGAAGAGCTTTCTCAGAAGCAGAAAGAAACTCTACCCAATGGCTACAGCACTAACCTAACATCTCTGTGCAATCTCGGCTTCAATTTCCTGCCTGACCCAGGCTTCTGGTGTTTTCTTGGCCAAAAAAATTTCAGTGCAGATCATAGACGTTCCCAGGCATACAGGCATCTGAGCCCCACTGACATCAGCATAATTGGAGGATTTACGCCATGAAATTCCCTTATGAACCCAGGCCTTAATATCTCCCTGCCTCAGCCCTCTACATATAAAATGGTAGTAATATTCCCTTTCCTCAGGGAAGTGTAGCGAGGATTAATGAGTTAAAGATGATGAAGATGTAAGGGAGAGTATTAAATACTTTCAACAGAGGAAGGTAACATTATTTTCAAGTCCTGTAGCTTTCAGAAAGCCGTACGTGTGTGTATGCTTTAGTGTATTTATTTAACAAAATTTCTACATCACATACCGAGGAGTTGCAAAGAACATTTTAAAGGTCTTATTTCAGTATTTTACATTCATTTAACCTTTTATAAAATTATTTTAGTTATCTGAGTGTGTCCACTCAGATACCATGCTCCTAAATATCTTGTGGATTAACTGGTGCACAAGAAAAAGGTGGTGTTTTCATAGCTTGATTCCTTTAAGCAGGTTACTGTATTGTTTAGCTTCAAGGAGAACAGAAATTTACCTAAGCCCACACAGAAATTCAGGCTTGAAAGCTGTACAAAAGCCATGACAAACAAACAAAAAGCTTATTTGGAAGATGAAGGAACATAATCTTTTCCCAGTGCATCTGCAGAGTAGACTGCAAGACAAATGGCAATGAGGAAAAGATCAAATAACATCCCTCATTGCCTAACACAAATAAATAATCTAATACCAAGGATTAAAGATCAGATTGTTTAATATATATCCCTCGTTGGCCAGTGGAAGAAATGTAGAAGGTAGCATTTTATGTTTAGCCTCATGAAAATTTGCCCCAAATGCAGGGTGTTCTGCATAATCAGATTTCAGCTTTGAAATAGCTTTTGCTTTCCTATTCCAGAAAGGAAGCCAGTGCTTCCCAACACTGCCCAGGAATGCCATTACTGCACCTACCCAAACAACAAAAAACAGAATGGAAAATAAACTCACATGGAGGAGAGGGGAACGGAGAAGCAACAGTCCCAAGACAGGAAAATAAAACCACCCAACACATTCAGACGTGGCAGGTCTTGAATTAAAGAGACAGTGCCAGGTGATTCAGTCATCATTTACGTTCTGTGGTTTGACAGCACATAATATTACTTGTTCTTTTGAATTAAGAGGGCTTTAATGGTATTTAAACCTCTTGCTGCCACACTGGCAACTTAAAATTCTGAAGCACGTTCCTAGGTTTTTTGGAAAGACAGTGAAAATCACTCCAAATAAGGAAGTAGCGTTCAGAAGAAAACCCATGACTCTACTCCTGATTTGGCTTTTATGCAGTGAAATATAGATGTTTCCATTAATCTTTTTCTTTTTTTGGCTGTTAAGAACTACTGTAAAATTTACAACACCTTTATTATGAAGCACCAGAACTTTCTTCTTAAAGCTATTTTCCAATTAAATTAATGGGTTCGGTAATTTCATCTGATGGCAATTTTCTGCAATGAGATTCGAAAGGGTAACAGTGATAATACTTGCTAATTCTCCAATTTCCAATCTTAATTAATCATGACAATATTTGTTAGCAATGTCTTATGTTTATATAACTCAGCCCCATCACCCAAATATAATGTTCTTCACATCAGGCATATCCTGATTTTCTCCAACCAGACACACAAAGGGCTCAAATGGGGAACTTCAGGAGCCGTCCCACATAAGAGATTTGGGCTGCTCACATTGTCTTGGTGCAAGACTGGGGTCTCAGAGCTGCCACACTCCCATTTTCTACCTCAGTCTCCAGCACCTGCAGCCAGAAGCTGCCAAAGATGACATTAGTCTTAACTTTTAACTCCAGGTGAGTAATCAATCAAGGCTTCACCACCTTCACCTTCACTATACCACTGAAAACTGGCTTCATTTTACCTTTGGTTTTAGTATTCCATTGTCCTCTGTCTGTCCTTTTTCTCTGTTTAGTGCTACTCCCTTCCTAATTTATGACACCCAAGAACATGGATGGACATCTTTTGGGTTTATTCCCTATTTTTCCTGTTCATTTAGTTTCTTTATTAAACATTACTTTCTTTTTCCTCTACTTTTATGGCATGCTCAAACCTCCACACTGACCTCCAAACATAGCAGATGGTGTGGAAATTTGGACCCAAGCCTTGTGAACAGCTTCTATTTCTCTTATGGTCCAAACTAAATGCCCTGATCTGGCAGAAATTCAGAAATCCAAACAAGAGCATTGATCCCACAAGGCTTCAGCACATATCGCACTGCGAGGGGGCGAACGGGACGTTTTGCTTCCATGGACCTGCTCCCACATTCAAAGTTAAGTGTGTATATAAATTGCAAAAGAAAAATTACAGTCAGAGCTCTCTTTCACTCGTGCTAATCTCTTATTGCTGGAACAGCATCTCACTTTCTGCCCAAGGACTGGGTCCACAAACAGATGTCACCAACCCTCACCCATCCCCTGCTCAGATGGTACCCAGAGCCATTCGGCTGCAGGGAAGGATCAGGGCCTACATATGCACAGTCAGGACAGAGCTGTCACAGCTGACAAGGAAGCATTGGATGGAGTTGACCTTACCTCTAAAGGTTGTTTTGATTTTTTTTCTCCATCTGGAGGGCAATGCTAGGGTCTAATATTTATCTGAACATTTGGGCGAACACTCAACGCTTTGTCAGGACTCAGTATGAATACTGAATTCTGAAGAACTTCAAGTGTACCATGAAACTGGAAAAATTCAGCTGCATGCTGAGAGGGGTGGCTGGGATGGAGGGTAAGGTCATAACCAGGAGTGACAGAAACTATAAATCTTGAAAAATTGTTGTTTGACCAACAAATATTCTTCCCTTGATGTCCATTAAATTTTACAGTGCAGGCAGTGCTCGAAAACTCAGAAGTAAATGTGTTTCTTGCAGCCCAGCCTTGATGGTAAGCGCCTGAGGGGGAAAAAACCTTCAAGAAAGATGATGAAAGGCTTAAATATAAACTGAGATATTTCTTCTTACTTAAAATCATGCAAATTTGGAAAGAATTGACCACGGTTGAGGGGAAGGAAAATTTCTCTAGGGAACAAATGCCAAAGCTTCTTTGCCTGAGCCTGGCCAGCACTGGGAACCCAAAACTGTCTGGAAGACTTCACTGGCCAAGCTGTGGTTTACACCCCACTCTGACGGGTGAAGGAGGAGAAGAGGTAGGCTGGTAAAGCTTTTAAATACCTTATTAAGGGAAGGCCAGCTCTTGGTTTCCCGTAAAGACACTACCATCACTTCATTCAGACAATCCAGATTTCCACTGTGCACAAAAGTAGCTGTGATGAAGCAGCTCTCACAGGGCCTAATTCTCCATGTGCTATTGACCTGAATATGGTAGGAGATATGATCTGGTCTGTTGGCACCTATCCTCATGGGTGTGGGTGAAAGTCTAGTTCTCCAGCTGGGATTTGCTCCGGGAGCTGCAGTGCTGTTAAGTTAGTTACCAACCACAGCAAAATAGTGAAGATCTGTTCCTTTTGCAAAGCCAGTCATGGGCAATTGTTGTGCTTACTGTTGAGGATTTCATGTGAAATGTGCTTTGTCCTGGGCTCCTTGGCCATAGGTCCTCTGAAAGGGTCAGGGAGCAGCTCTGCTTTCATGCAATGTCTTCAGAAAGCAGATGATACTGCTTAATTCCCCTGCATCCTCCCAGTCTGCATTAGCTGTTGATTAACTGCATTGGAGACAGGCACAGGAACTAACAAGTAAGGCTCAGTGCTGATAAATCTGAGGCAATTTTGGCTGAAGAGAAGAAAGTAGCTAGAAGACAATTTGATTTAGCCATCTTTGACTGACTACTTCTACCTTCTGTGACAACAGCTTGCCACCTGTGGGAGCTTATATCTCCACCTGCTGCTCAAAGTCTGTGTAGCACGAGTTACCTTTTTCTTTTCTTTTACTGTGTCTGAGCTGTGGCCCTTTCTTTCGTAAATAAATGTAGACCCCTGACCAATTTATACCCTACCGCCATTACTAAGGGAAAGTAGGTGTGAAAATCACACTCGAGAGGTAAAGATGAACCCAAGTCCTACAAAGGGGAATCATTAATCAACTAAAGAACATAAGTTAATATGTAGCTTGCCAAAAGCATTTGAGATTTCCATTTGGCTCTAAATAATTAAAGGCTTCACACCGTTCGCAATGCCATCACAACCATGTAATTCGATTTCTGTAAAGGTCTCCACATTGTTATAAAGTCACCTATTCAGTTATGTCAGCAAACATACATCTCAGCAGATAGAGGAAGCCCGCTGTATTAGGAGCTCTATGGATACACAGGGATAGAGCTGCCACTTAGATCTATCCAGAAACTGAGTTGGGCTGTGTTAGCTCTTAGAAATGGTATTTGAGCAATGGTCTAGGAATTGTGCTGACTGCTTATCAGTTTCCAGAGGGAGTTAAGGTATTGATGTTGACAGGTAAAGCCCTGTGAGAGTCTCATATGTCTCCCTTTGTCATGTTACTGGAGCTGTTGGGGGCAGAAGTAACTCAAAATGAAGTCCTACTCCATACAAAAGAGAAGGGTTATCTAGCCAGAGGGACGTCTTTAGTTTGTTTCTTGCCCTTGGGTCAATATATCCAGTTCCTTCACTGGTGAGAGGCTGTGATATTACACTGACTTTGTAACTGCAAATGACACAGAAAGGTGCAGAAAAACTAGGACTCAGGTCTGTTTCTCAATGACTTTCTGTTACAGTTTTCTAAGTAAGACTCAGATTCCTAGGTTTCTCCTGGTTTACATTTCCCTGAAAAATCTCAAAAGCAAGAAGATGCAGAAAACTGGCTAAAGTCTGAGAAGTAAAAAAGAGGAACTTTTACAGCTCTCTTCAGTTAAGGTGCAGACAGCAGTTAACCCTAAGTTTCCCTCCCCTTGCACATAAGGGGTCATGGGTAATCACTTATGACTAATTGCACACTTGTGTCAGGGAGATGGCTTTTCACATCTGGTTCAGATAATCCCACAGTCCTGAAATGTTCCACCAAATGTTGCAAAAAAATACAACCTGTGCAGTATAACAGCTGGTGGATGACCCGAGCCTGCAGACTGACACCTAATAACACATTTGCACCCTGCAAGAAGATCTTATTACAGCATGGTCATTTTACATGATGAAGGATTATCATCTTCAGGATGAGAATTCCACCTTTAAAGTGGAGCTATAAATGTTCGAGGAAATGCTGACTGAAGAACTGACCAATGTGCTATAAAGCCAGATGCCAGACTTGGGGAGAGGGGTCAGGACAGGGAGAAAGATCCTCACTATAAAGTTTGAGTAGCAGCTTCCCAGTCAGGGGTCTGAACTTTCTGACACATCCACAGCTTCAACCTGCCCCATGATTTTTTTTCATAAAGCACCCCCTACCCACCTCAAATGTCTTCTTTCTAATCTCTCACAAAACAGTTTTGTCAGAAAGATTAAGAACAGTTACATGTGATGTTCCAGATACATGAAAATGGGAAAAATAATTTCTTACTGCCAAGAAAGTAGTGTTGCAGATTGTCAAATAGCTTCACCAAGATACCCTATACTTCATTCACAAGCACTAACAACAGTTTTTCAGCCACTCTCTCAGCAGTTGTAATTATTCATTAATAGTGAAGTAATTAGCTCTCACTAAAGTTTATAAACTTTGTGTTTAAAAAGTTCGATCCGTGTATGACTTCTGGAGGTATAATACATGCAATATAAGACATGGTATGCTGTCCCATCGCCGACTGCTGAGTTTCAGTTCATAGCACAACTTTCATTACACACATTACCTTCAGGAAAGTGGCTCTCTGCACCAAAATCACTCTTCCAGGACACTAAATTACTAATGTAGATGCACCCTTCTAGAGAAGGTAGAACTATTTCCCTGATCTCCAAAGACGTGAGCAATTAGCCTTCTCAGTTTTAGAGTACCTGTCTCCCAAGGTAAATCTGTATTTGTATAGACAGTATATTCAAACATGTCTGAAGATTTTGTACTGTATCAGGAAGACAAGTGGGAAAACTGATGAGAAGTACGGTTTTTTCCTTCAAGGCCCCAAATGCTCAGTCTAATGTTGTGGGGTTTGTATATTCAATGAACTATAATCATAGTGGATGTCTACAGCAGAAGTATCTCCAAAAAGGTTAGTAGATGGGGTTCTGTATTACACATGATATACTAGGCCACGCAGTTCAAAGCTGCTGCCCCTTTGTATGTGTATCCTAAGAGTAAATTCAAACTGACCTATAAAATCAATTGTTGACAATACAATAGGCCTCACTGTTTTAAATACTTTAAAAGAGAATACAAGAGATGTATAAAATTCTGTACTGGTCAAGAATCATGGATTTTATGGAATTGAGAGGAAATAATGTGTAAATACTCTTGCACATTAGTAACAAGGTAATAATAATAATACTGAGTCAAAATAATGCCATAATATAGGGAAAGACAAAAACTGGACTTTTCTTCATCCAATTCCAGAGAAAAAAAGTACAGCAGAGAGGAAATAGAAATTAAATACATCACAAAAATTGAGACATAGTATTATAGCCTTCAGTTCACTCTACTCTGCGTTTCACAAAACGGTCCTGCTGGTGATAAAGGTTTTGCTTGTGTTGCAGATTAGGAAGGCATGTATATAAAAATATACTAAAGCCTGAAAGACAACCTGATCTGGCTTTAAGTACCAAAATTGCCAAGCAGTTGTTCCGGGCACTGCATTCTCAATACTATGAGGTCAGCCTTGGCACACAGTGCCTAAATATCCCATTTACCTCCCTGGTATTCTCCTAGAAGGACCCTGCATTCACCTTATCTGCCTGACATGAACCATATGAGAGTACCACAGGAGAGCTATGATTGAAATGCACCTGGCAGGTCCTTTCTCCAGAGAGGGACAAACTCAGATCTGTACTGATACATATCGCAGTCCCAGGATGCCTCATCTGGCATGCACTGAGGCTTACTTAAGTCCACACCAATTTATGGGCTTATATTCACACAGTCTGGACAAAAGACAAATTTGGGTTTGAGTGTAGGTCTGAGTCCCAAAATACAAAGTCAATATAGTCAGCAAGATATCCTACTCAAAGTTGGCTTCATTACTTAAATATTACTTAAATAAAAATCTAAAAAAAAAACAAAAAAAAAAACCAAGAAAAAAACCCTGAAAAAAAACACACACCAAAACAGAGGCAGGGTTCAGTCTTTTCTGTTAAAAGGTATGGAGTCCAGGCACAACTCTTTGGTACTATTCTCTGTTTTCATGAGAGAGCAATTACATTTAAATGCAAAAGGTTCCTGTTTGCTGTGCCAGAAACTGTTTCATGGAACTGGAAGGCCAGTCCTTCTAACCAGAAGAGAGGGATCAATATCTGGTGAATGATGCTTCCTTTACAAGAGCAATAATACAACTCTTGGAAAAAAAATTATGCGCTTTTTTTTCCTATTAATATAATCAAATATAAATTCCACCATTTCAAAGACTTGCTGCTAGAAGAGCCAAAATCATTGCAAAAACATTGCTCAACATGGACAAAAGTAGATCTCCAACACAGAACTGGAAACCTACCTTAATGAAACCAGCTGGGAGTTCCATACATCTCCCAGCACATGGGCTGTGTGTTCCACAAATCGTGAACTGCAGATGTAGGATAAGCCCTAAAAAGTTTATGTTAGATGAGAGTCCACTTTATGAGTAGTACTGGCAAGACTCCACAACTCAAATCAGTTTTGCGTAGTGAAATATACTCCTAGAAACTAAACCCAGCCCTAAAGTATGAACCAGTTTGTGTGAGCTACACAAGATAGACTTCTAAGCTGAACAGCAACCTCTTGTACATTTTACTAAGCTAAAAATATAACAAAAAATAACTTTTAGAAAAACAATAAGGGAAAATTAGGAAAAAATTATAGTAGCTATATAAAGTAACAAAAATTCCTGCAGATGGGACCACGTTCATAATCCCGTCCCTTCAGCAACTCTGCTAAGGCAGAACACGCTGGCAGCTCTAAAGAGCACACGTGCTTATTCATATCATATTATGCACTCTACCTCATACTCATGCTAAAATATTATACGTCTCTGGGGCAAATAGAACTTGAAAGGCCATGAAGGGGGTAGCTCTTCAGTTTTATTATAGCCGAAAGATGCATGCAAACACAATAGACCCAGTACATAGCTATTCAGAAGAGCCCCTTTTAGTACTTTCCACACTGAAATATATCAGAGGTATAGGTACATCTTGGGTTTACAAAGTCTAAAAACACAATATATCATAAGATATACTAAAATTTAAAACACCATTTTTGTCTGACTACTGTAAAATATTATTTGGCTTTCTTCTGATCCTGAAAAGGCAATGCAAGAAAAAAATATACTTCTAAAAATGATTTAATGAAGAACCTAATCATGATTTAATACAAAATTATTGCAAATGGGTGTGAGGACTGTGATTCCTGTCACTTTCTGGAATTATACAGGTAAATAATTCCATCAGTCACTGTGGCCTCTTTATGCTGCTCCAGTATTGCAAAGGTAGCATAAATTGGCCTCTAGAAATTCCTAGAGTTCAGGAGTGGCAGAGAGCCAAGCGCAGGCAGAGCCACGGTGCCCTGCTGCACCAGCAAGCTGGGAGGATGCTGGTGGGAGTGGCCTTTTCCTGAAACTGCTCTAATTTGTGCCCTGGAGTGGTCCAGACTCCATTTCTGGCCTGTTTTTTTCTGGCACACTCTGCCTCCCTGGAAGCAGAAATCCTGAACCCTAAAACGGCATTACCTGCATTTTAGTTGGAACTAGAAACAACTTCTTGATCTCACCTGTGTTTTCCCAACTTGGATCCATAAAAGTAACTTTTAAGAACCTTTATGAAATCCAGAGACAGGCTGGAAAACTTTAAAAAATGTACCTAAGTCCCAGTGGCTGTTCTTTTGTGTTGCCTGCAACCATGATATACAATTACATAAATGATAAAGTACAGCTTGAAAAACCTCTCAGCCATATGCTTCCTTGCTGAGCTAATCAGGTAAAATACAGATTCAGGCTGATGTTTATCCTTCACGTTTTGTTTAGTGGTATTCCTGAATAGGTTTAATATGGTTCCCCACCCCCTGCCTTAAATTCTGGGTACTCTTGGCGGGTAGATTGGGCTGCTGGGGGAATATTTGCCAGTGGAAGACAGAATTTTTTCCTATATATTCCTGTTGAGACCTTCAATAAATTAAGTTGGTGGTTTTGAAGTTTTTCTGCCTACTTGCTACCATAAGTCTCTAAATAGAGCCTCTATAGTTTTTTCTATATAACCCATCTTAGTGTTTATAAGGTGGTAGAAGTTGTGGAACTTACCTGCAGGCTTGCCAAGGTCAGTGTATGAGCATAGCTCTGCTTTATTAGACCTTGGAAACATTCCCATTTGGAGGTTCATTTTCAAATGTATAAATCTCAGTTGGTAAAATACCATGACCTTCTAGCAACTTCTAAGCAAAAAATCTACACTCACCTCATATATCAGCATAAATCTAACTCATATCACCTTTTATTCCTCCTCCTTCCACAGCTGGTCCAGCACTCAGTGGGAAACTGCTGAGTTTCACATCCCAGGGGAGCACTTTGCTTTGCAGTGGTTGCCACTGTACCAGTGTGGCAAGAGCCATTTTTATCTCTGCAGGTTTTTGCCAGAAAAAAAAAAAAAGATCCCCCAGAAATAATTGCTATAGTAAATAATTCTGAGCTATAGAAAGTACGATAAAGAATTGCTTTACTTCTTCCCCTTGCAACTGAAGGCAATCAGAATTTCATTTTCCTACACGATTTCTACAGAGCTGCTGCAGAGACATTAAAAGAAACTTTTAAAAAGAACATCTAAAGGCCAGTTTTATTCTAGAAGGTGCAGGGAGATGCAGTTTGTACCTTCATGCATGGACTACTGTTCTCTGTGAGGGCTCCTCTCTCTACCCAGGGAAAATCACACAGCACTTCCGCTTCTCCCCACACTTTAAAGCTCCACTGAACTCAGAGTCATCCCCAAAGAAGCTCCAGGACTACTGAGAAATCTTCCTGGGGGATGCACAAAACAAGCCTTGTCTACTGGTACCAGCCAGCTTGGCTTAGGGGATCCTTATCAAAGCCAGTTCCACTAACTCTTTGGATTGTGGCAGCCACCCAGAGGAGGAAAGGTTGCAGGCACCTGCATACTTACTCAAAAATTCATGTCGCATAGAGGTCCATGTTGGTGGATGTTCTTGTCAGGGGTGTGCTCAGCCAATTCAAATCAAATGCAACTGATAATGTGGAAATTCTACCATGTTTCCTCTTGGGCTTGGGCTTTGGCTTTTTTCCTCCTAAATCTTGAGGATGAGGCTAGAGCCTACCTTTAATGACTGATTCTTTTACACAGTCAGGTAAACATATTGTCCAAAACCATGGGCGAGAGCTTACATCTTTTTTATTTCCAGAAACAAAGAAACAAATAAAGAAGGAAAGAAGAAAAGAAAGACTCATAAAAATGGCAGCTAAACAATACGACTCAAATGTCACATTTACAACTTCTTTATTGTCGGCTATAACCCAACAAGCGCTTCAATCCTTGTGGCTGAATCTGCTCATGACATACTGTAGGCTACATTTATTCACAGTATTGTTCAGTGCAAAATACATGCTTTTACTATCAATAAAACTGTGAAAGAGAGGATGAATACAAGCTGGGGAGAAAGGACAAATAAGTCTAATAAATCTCCAATGTAAAAACCATTTTTATTCTATTTTTCCACAGCATTCAATGTCCATGCCTGCAACTGTACTACAAAGAAAAAATGTTGGGGAATAAAAGAGGGAGACAGGAGAAAAAGAAACTAAAAAAAGGAGGCAAAGTAAGACAGAATAAAAGAAATTGGAAGTGCAGAAACCCAAGAAAAATAGGAAACCAAGGAAAGGAAAGCAAGAGGGAAAGGAGGCAAGTGTAAGGCTTGCATGGCAACAGTTACAGCCAGCATAAAGACTGGTCAGTAAAAGTGTCTGCAAAGATACTTTTAAATCTTTGTGGGTGCAGAGAGGGTAACACAAAAAGTGGTGATGAGATGGGAGAAGGTGACTCCATCAGCAAGAGCTCTTGCTCCTAACAGTTGTGAAGTTAGGGGCAGGGGCTCCCCTGCCCCCTGCACCACAGCCCAGAGCCAGCCACCGGCTCCCCCCAGCTCACTGGACGCCCACCAGCCCCACGCAGCCCAGTCGCTGCTGGGGGCGAGAGGAACCCTGTGCGCACAGACATGCACACACGAGCAGAGAGTGAAACCTGCAGCCAAGGCTGTTCAAAGCATTCTTTTTCAGAAAAGCTTTTCTTTTTAAAAAGTCTCAGAAATCCAAGTCCCCGCACCATTATATTTCTTCTGCCTCCCATGAATGCCAGCATATACTCAGCCAGTGTTGTGCTGAGAAGTGCGCTCCTACCACCTTGAAGGAAAAGATTAATTTAAAGCCTCCCAGAATTCCCTAAAATCAAAATACTCTCTGGCTATTACCCTGTCTGAAACGTTACAGTCAACTGCTCAAGAGCAGTGTTACAGATATAAAATAAACAATAGCATACGCTATTAATTAATTTGTTTACGAAATGCCATACACATTCTAGATGTTCAAAAAAAGATAGTTCCTACCCAAAGAATCTAGTTCATGGCATAATGACAGCACACTGGATAGAAATGAAAGCAAATGGAGAAAGCAAACAGCAAGAGAGGCACCATTAAAACACAAGCGAGACATTCTGCATTGGCTAGGCATAAAGTGGGAGACAGAATAATAGCCTTTCTAGCACTGAATCTATACACTATTAAAATAAAGTTTTTAATTTAAAATCAGTTCAATTCACCATAGTTAAATCCCACCAAATTACAGAATCGTACAAGTCAGATATTTGTGTCCGTGCTGCCGCTTGTGTAATTTACACTCCGGTCCTAAGTGATTACTGGATCAGCCAGCTGACATATGGGAAATATTTGCACAGAGCTGTGACACGGGGAAGTTTGTGGTTTAAAAAAAAAAGCGGGGGGGGAAGGTGCTGTTAGTATGGAGACTGTGCCACTCCAGCTGAGTGAAGCCAAAGTTTCACTTGGAAATTTTCCCACCAGAACTTCCATCCTCTCAACGGTGCTAGCAAGAAAAGTCTTTTGCATTCATAATGCTTTGCTTTCACAGGAAGAGAGACCTATTGCTGCAGAGCAGCAAATGCATCTCTCTCTCTAATGACCTACCTATTCAAAGAAGTATTACCAATTGAAATGTTACAAAATGAAAATAGAGTTGTCAGAGGAACTCAGATGTTGAGCTCTACTTATGTCTGCAGGGTCTATTTAAGAGGAGAAAACTCAGCTGCTCTTGCTAGTAGTGCTGGCAACATATTCAAAAGTTTCTTTTCCTTTTGAGTCAACGATACGTCGCCACGCTATGGTGCAAGGGAGTGCCGCAGCGTTAGCAGTGCCATCTTCTAAGCGAGGCTCAGGATCAACCTCGTCCCAATCACTGATCACTAACAACCCTGGCTAATTTTTTCCACAAGTCACCTCAAGTTGCAAGTCCTATCTAAATACACACTGCAATTCAAATTCTCCCTCCTGCCGCTCTCTGGGCTGTTTCAGCTGGAGATATTTGCTGTGCTCAGCGCCTGCCATGTTGCAGTTTGTTCAGTTTGCTGCTACATGCTGTTGAACTG
Organism: Platalea leucorodia; assembly: GCF_965183815.1. Taxonomy (NCBI): domain Eukaryota; kingdom Metazoa; phylum Chordata; class Aves; order Pelecaniformes; family Threskiornithidae; genus Platalea; species Platalea leucorodia. Next base: position 70,961,410 of record NC_138828.1, on the reverse strand, counting down.
ATGCCATGTTTCAGTTCATAAGCGGCTGGCTTTCAGTGGTGGGAGAAGTAATACACATTAACACATTGTATAAACGAGCTAGGCTGTAAAGCCCTTTTAAATCCACCCGAATGATAATTGCTTACATAGCAAAGGAGAGAGAGAGTTCCCATTTAGTTTGTCTTTTCTGATGTTATTACGCCAGATGCTGGGTTGCGTTGCAGAAGATGCAAAATCTTGTGCCATGAATTACCAGCTCATTTACATGCTTTGAGCCTGATCCTGTCTGATTTAGTCAGCTTGCCTCACCAGGACAGCCACAGAGAAAGGTGCTACCAGCCCTTCAGGCTATGTCTGTGCCCAACAGCTTTTTGCCATTACTGAATCAGTTATAAGAAATGGCTTCTCCTCGCCTGACTAGCTTTTAATAGTGAGAAAACTGCTCAAAATTCTTCCAGTGTTCTTCATGCTTTTTAAAAAAAAAAAAAAAAAAGATTTGACACTTCATATGTGAGATGAACCAAACCAATTCATGGAAATGTACATCCTATAACTAGGGAAAGTATTTTGTTACCATTGGTGTTACTAGCTTATGAGAACTGACAAGATCACAGCCCACGGTGGTGTGGCTAAATGCCTGCAGAAAGAAAAAGGCTTTTGTAAGTTTGCTGGAAAGAACCTACATGCAGCCCTGACTTCTGACTGCAATGGAAGAAATATTCTACTTTCAAATGAGAATCAAAAAAATATTGCTAACATATTTCTCTCCATCAGCCAAACGATTTGTCTTATAAATACGCTTTTTTGCTAATTCCTCAGAGGATGACAGCTGGGTGGTAGATTTATACAGCTAAGAAAAAATTTTGAGAGGAATCCAACCATTTTGAGGCATCTGAACTTTTCCAAACTTCCAGACCTTTAGAGCTTCATTCCTCACTACTGAACACACAGTAGTTCCTCTAACAGTGTGTCATTAGAGCTTACCATGAAAAAAAAAACAAAAAAAAAAAAAACAAAAAAACACCCAAACTCTGCATCTTTAAACTGCTGGGAATGGAAATCAATAATATCTTGCAATTTTATCTGAGGTAAGAGTCTAAAATGTGTTACTTCTGAACATTCAATGATAGAGCTTTCATTGAGTATATTCTTTCAGGGCTCTGAAAATATGAGCAGGGATAAAAAAGACTGCTCAGTCTTTGACACTCTCTTCCCCTTAATTCTTAAAAAATAAAAGCATGGTAAAGTTTTTTAATCTTTTTCCATCAGTTTCTTATAAATAAGGGAGGAGCCAATGCAGAACATGGTGTGAGACAGCTCAGTACTAGAAATCATAAAGTACTCAAGTTCAAATTTCTAATGCAGGATTTCAGGGAGCTTAGGAAAAGTTATTAGTTACTATTAGCAAGAGAGTTTTGAAAAACAAACTGGGACATCTTCCTATAAACTGAATAATTGGGATAGATATGCATATATACACACATGAAAAAGAAATAAAAACGCAGAAAATTATCACTGTGTCTCTGGCCTCACTGAAAAGAAATATTACAATAGATGTGGAAGAACCAAAAGATACCAGGATTTTCAAGTAAAAATCACCTGCATTTAATCTGAGCAAATGTAAACAAATACATTTGGATCAAAGAAGATGTACTGAATAAGGCCTTTTAAGTGGTAGCTCCGGGCTCCTGGAGAAGGTCTGACAGCTTGAGGTACCATCTGTAAAGGTGTTCAATGCTATCTATGGCATATATTCAAAACTACCTTAGGAGGGACAGGTTACACGGTGTGCTCTCAAGTGTGGTGACAGCCCACACTGACTTCCATCAGCCTAGCCTGGGTACCAAGAGCAGCTAAGCTCTGAAAGCACAGACTTCGGTGCAGGCTGTTCAAGCACAGCTGGGCATCAGGCTCTTTCCCGGAGTATTCGGAGTTCCCATCCTCTGTTTCTCTGCTACTGGTATCCAACTAGATGATTGATAAAATTACCAGATTTGGCCAACAATATTACAATCGCTTCTCCAGCTTTGGTCAAGTTCAACTATTGGTATTGATAAGAGTGCAGATATGCACAGTGTAAGAAGTTCAATACTAGAAATAAAAAAAGGAAGGTAATCATGGAAGAGCAAGAGAAGTTCCTTGACTAAGGATACAGCCATTTTCTGCAGATTTTTGGCTCTTAAGTCAAACAGCAATGACAGACATACATCAAAAAGACAGGCATAGTCCATAAAACTCTTATATTTTGTATTCTTAAAAATACCCTGTAGTTTTTACTGTGAGTTTTAATTCCTGTCCTAAACGCTGTGTAATTTTGCTATGTGCTTTTAAGCGGCAGCCATGTTTTGACACAGGATCGCTGTATTCCAAGGGTGAGAAAAATCAATGCGCTACTGTTTAAGTGGTCTGTAGACTGCTTTGAGAACCAACCAGCAAAAGCACTCTGCATTTATTTCAGTATTTATTGTTATTGTGCAGAGGTGGCTATAAAGTCTGCAGGAATTAATTCCCCACATGTGTTTGATCCCTGGGCTCTGTGCGTGGACAGAGGGCACCTCTGTCCAATTAGGAGCCTTCCAAGAGAACATGGCAGAAGTATCCACACCAGGGATTTTGTTTTATTTACTTTGCTTCTTAAACAGAAATATCAACCAGTTTTCCAATGCGGGACTGGTTCTGACGGCCCTCATCATGTGGGAAGGCAAAAGAAGCCTTTTTTTTTTTAAATATACACTACACTAATAACTGAAACATATGAAAGTTCCTCTTTATTGATATCAGTAATACATATTAAGTAACTACATGAGCAATGTCCATTTCATAAAAATAACTAATACTTAATTTCCTTAACAAATACATATTTTTCAGTTACATCTGGCCAGGCATACATGATACTGAGAACATCTCGAATGTCCTGGATTTATTCAGTTTCTGAGCTACTCATAAATGACAGATTCCAAATCCAGACTGAAACAGAAACTCTACAACATGCAGAGATGTGTGACGGCACATATCCCATGACTAGCCCAAGTTCTTTGCTGGATTTTAAGGAGTTTTACCTCTAGCACAAACATGCATTGCTATTAAACTATGTTCACTCATTTAGTACAGATTTTTAAGCAAGTGAATGCCTAGACAATAATCCTTAAGAAAACTGTAAAATAAACATATGACTCATCCTTCCACAACTATTAATAAATGCTACTTGGTGGCAAGCAACTTTTCTACGCCTTTGGAAGGAAATTAACAACATTAAAATGAACACATTTGTTACAAATCATTATTTTTCATTTTAAATATTTAATAGAGTTATCAAATATGCATAAGGAAATCTGACATGATAACTCAGTCCGCTTGAAAGGAAAACTCATTTTTTCACTCATCAGATGATCCCAAACAACTATGTTGAATCTGTTTTGTTACTCCATGAAAGTTTTTTCAATATTTTGAATTCCTTTCCATCTCAAAGCAGAAAAAAAAATCAGATCAGGAGAATTTTTAAGAAACAGTATACATTAAAATTTCATAACAAAAAGTTTTCTGAAAAAAGGCATTCATTTGCTTCCAGAAAGGTCAGAAAGATATTTCAACAGTTCCAAAACTCTTCTTTTAAAAAAAAAAAAATCACATTAGGAGACAGCTAAACTGTATTTTTCTCCCAGACAGCTTCTGTTTCCACAAGCTGGAATTTTCTGATGTAATGTGTTTCACCAGAAAATTGTCTTCATTATTTTAACTTTAGCATATTTCAGAATATCTAACCATTTCTAATGAGCACACTTAAAAAGAATAAATTATTTTATTCTTTTTTTCTTGAGGTTCTGGGATCACTGCTGTGCTAAGTCTATTCTTCTAGGAGCCAACAGATTCCCTTGTCATGCCTGATTGTCTAATACTGTATGGCATAATTCAGATTTACAGATTTGCAGCCAATCATTGGAATATGGGGACCGGGTAGAGAGTGGCTTCAGAACTATCTCCAAATGAGCTGTTAATGGGGTGTTTTCCCAGTGCAGATCCTGGAGGGTAAAAGCCTGGTGCAGGAGAGGAATGACAATGTGGTACAGCAGAAACATCTACTGCATAGGGCTGTTACTTTCAGGCAAGATATTTTGACATTGGCTAGCACTCCTGAAGTACTGAGAGGATCCAGGAACTTCCCAGACCCTTGTTCTCCACAATCCATTCAATAACTGTTGAGAAAGGGTGCAGAGGATTCAAGCTATCACTAAAAATAGAGTCTCTGGAGTGTTGGAAAGACTTTACAGTTTAAGCTTTTCCCGTGTGAATGGTAGTACTGCGACAAAGATACAGGTAAACCTCTACACAAGTCATGGGAAGGTCCTCCAGTTTTGCTCTTGGTTTTTGGTTAGGTTTTGGTGTTTGTTTTTTTAAAAAAAAAAAAAAAAGTTTACAGTAGAAGAAATTAAGAGTCTCTCATACATGATTCTGGGTTTTATACCCAAGTGTCCACCAGTCACTAGATATAAGGGTGCTTAATGCAAATTTGAACATCTCATGAACCTAACAAGGATAATATCCTGTTTGTTCTCAGAAATTAAGCAACATTTTTGCAATGATAGGAATGTAAATCAATGCACAGAACAAAGCAGGGGCATTCTGACCACACAGAGCAAAGGATGGGTTTCTTTCCACCCTGGGCATCAGTCATATGAATGTAAAGTAACTCCAGTATTAGAGACAAGTAAGGAACATCAAAGACTTAGTGACCAGTCCAGATCGCTATCATCTGTTGTTTTTTTTTTTTTCTCTGACTCTTCTACCTCTTTCCTCTCCTGCTTTTACATGGTCCTTCCACATATTTTTGTTATTCCCCTTCATTAGCACGTGGCTGTTTATTAGTTTGCTACAAAGATATTGTGTACATACAGTAACAGGGTATCAGATACCATAGGGAATCATTTTCCTTTTACAATTGTCTTTTCTGTAATTTCAGGTAATTCTTGAAGATAGACTTTCATTTGTGCTATGGGCTATGGGCTGTACAAGTTAAAGACACTACCTTAAAATATACATGTTAAACACAGTTACTACTATATGGTCGAGTTTTGAGTAACTTCTTCAGAATCCCATCTTATATCTGTACTTGAGCTAGAAAATGAACCTAGATTGCCCAAATTAAAGCCCAGGGATTTAAGTAACCTGCTCAGCTTTCTTTTACAGTGACAAACAGAAGGAAAACCCAGAAGTGGATTCCATGTGAAACCTTTAAGAGATCAAATCTTTAAATCTTCATTTTTCCATTTGCAAAGTGCAGCTGACAGAGAACAGTTCATACACCCATGTTTCTTCACGGTCTAGTACTCCAGAGAGTAGTGACAACTCTAGTGAGAAACTGCTGTCATCTAACTGTCGTCACCATCCTCTAGAATCTAAATATTAGCAAACTTCCTAGGAACTTGCCAAGAGATGGACCACATGTCAGTGGTAAAAACGCTTGAGTGAAAGATTCACTGATTGCCTACTTGCTATACAGGGACCCCTTTAAAATGCAGGACTTCTGGAAAGAACTCCTGGACTCTTGCTTTCAGGCTGGAAAAACCTGTAAACCCTCTGACAGAAAGAGAGAGGCGGCAAGAGATAAACAGGGGTAGGAAATTTCAAAATATTTTAAATCTTTTCCTGTCCTTTTTTTCCCTCAAGAAAGAGCCTTATGTATGACCAGGTTCATGGATACAGATTTAAAAATAGCTGGGTGACTTCCTGGCTGAGGGAAACAGAAAGATATAATTCAAGTTTATTGGCTGCCTAGCAGACATTACATTCTGTTTTTCTCTGCGCATTCACACAAGTAATTGCCTGTACATACACAGTCCTGGATGTGAAAGTTGCATTCAAATTCATGACATGCTTGTTCTGTTATTTGGGTGCCCAGTGGTTTCAGGAAGCCACTGCATATTCCATCAAATCATACCCAGTTCTTCAGATAAAGTACTACCATAAACATTCAGATACTTTACCACTCAAGAGCAGAGACTGAATTCACTGATTTCCATTTCATTAGCATCCATTTATTGCTGTATCATATACAACATTCGTAAAGAGAACAGTAGCTTCCCTTGTTTGTTTTAATTTCATAATTCCATTACCAGAGGTCTTGGAAAACTGCTGAGTTCAATCTCATGCAATGTCATGCAAAAGAAATTAATGTATCTTCCAAGGGCGTTGGAAGAACACAACTGTAGAAAACCCAGAAAAGCAGTCTATTTGAAACAGGCTAGAAAGGACAAACCTACATGGCTTCATGTTGTGCATAATGCTACACTTGTCTGTGAAGGTGGATGTACTGCAGCACAGCCACACTGCTGATACTTGAGGCATGGTGCATAATCCATGGAAAACACCACGGGGAGGGGGAACCAAAGAAAGAGTTGTCTTCTCTTTTCTGTGCTGCTTAGGTATATTTACTTGGCTTGAAATAATCAAGTAGATTCAACAGATTCTTCATCTCTGCCTCTGCCTTAACTCTTCACTCCCAAAGCTATGCCCAAAGCCAATTATACAGAACCGTATAATGTAAATATCCCTGTTTGTACAAAAACAAACTCACTGCATGTTGTTTATTTTTATGAACTGCTAAGAATCACAAGAAAAGTCATCTTCCCCAAACACACCTAAGTACAAAAAATGGTCATATGAAGACATCAGCAAAAAGTTGATAAAGAAGAGTAGAACCTAAATGAGTCACAACATTCACAAGGAAACAGATTTGACTAAAACATGACCTAGTCGATGCTTACAACACTTACATTCTCAAAGTAGCACTGTAATTAGTAGGAAATAATTCTAGTGGGGAACATCCTTTAAAAAAAAACTGGAAACTCTGGAGTTTTTTTGATCATTCAACTAAACATCCTATTTGAAGTCCTGATTCCACAATTTTAATTCAAACAAAAGCAAGAATGGGATTCATTCACTGAACCAATTTTGTCAGGAATTATTGAAGAAAGATTTCCTGCAATGGTCATTAAGGGGTTTGAGAGACCTATCACAACCCCTGTTTCTCTCTTTTAGCTCTGGGGGGAGGCATCTCAAGTAATATCCCAAAGGCAGTGAATACCAGAAGCTGGGTTGAAGAGATTTCTCTTTGCTCTAGTAAAGCTGTGATGCTACATGCATTTCTTTGCAGCAGGGCTCACAGGGGAAGCCTGTGTGAGGTCCCCCACAGTGACGAAAGAAAACAGAAAATCTCTAGTTGGAAGGCTCTGTATGGACTCTAGGATCTCACATCCCAGTGAACATGTCCAAGTGACCAAACAAACTCACAGCTAGAAACAGTAACTCAATCCCCTCTTCCAAACACATTTTAGCAACATGTGGAAGCCAGTAAGTGGGTTGCAACAGATAAGTGACCACACATAACAAAATGAGACTCATCAAAATAGTTGTAACTGACTAAGAATGGGGGAAAAGAGAGAGAGAGAGAAAAGCTGGAGTAAAGATAAGAAATTAGCACACTGAAAAGCAAGCTTACTAGAGCAGGCCTGGTAGGTCTGAGTGGAACCCAGTTTATCTTACTTATATAAAACCTGGTTTGAAAAAGGATGTCCGATTTCAGCAGAGCCTTCAGCTTTCACACAAACATGAAAAGGGTTTACAGGCAACAAGTGGCAGCACTGCCTAGAGCTGGTATCAGAGAGCACAACATCAGAGTCGAAGCTTCCAGCTGGCAGGGAGATGTAGGGGAATAAGTCCTTGAATGAGGAATCTACCTACTTTGTACTAATAGGAGTTAGAATGGGAAAGCAGAGAATCAGGTCCATACCTTTCTGAAACCAAATGACTTTCATTAGAAACACACTACCCAAAAAATTTGTAGAAGCAAAAGGGTGACTCACTGCTTGCATTTGAGTTTATTTACTTGCAGGGTTACTTTTTAAGAGGGTGGTCTCCTATTTTTGAATTAATATTTCCTTCCTTTTTTCAGGCAGCTACACAGCTTATAAAATGTTGAGATTTCTTTGAAAGTCTTGCTATTCTGCACTGTTTAAATAGCACAGCTCTAGCAACCGACATTTTGAATACATTACCCACCCACATTACTAGCCATTAAATGAGCAGATGTGTCCCAAGGCCTCATGCAGGCTGGAGCAGCTTGGAGGATCCCAACTTCAGTGTGGGACCTACTGACCCACACTGCTCCTCATCTAGTGCACTTACACAGGAGATGAGGCCACTGTTTCAAACACACCTCATCACCTTCCTTTGCTTCATTCTTTGTGCTTTTCACAGGGTGACCTTTTCAGTCACCTGCACATTTTAGTTTAGAGGTCTTTGTTTGTTTTCTGAATAGCTCATATTTGCGGCTCTCAAGCATGTGCCCTTTGACTCCATCTTCCCAAAGGACAGTCATTTTGGTCATACCTACTTGCTTTTCCTAAACCACAAAACAACACTCAGTCTCATGATAAGGTGGTTACTTCTGCTGCTAAGCTCCAGACACACAGCTCTTTACATCTGTTGCTATTGTGTTAATTCTCTTTGAGATGTTTTACTTCCCAATGCTTATTTCTCTTTGAGAGTAACTGAGCTAGATTTCTTCCAGATTTGGTTAAATCAAAAGGACTTTTTGCTTTTTCCTCTCTTCAGGAATGATTTCCATGAGGCAGGTTTTAACTGTAGGAAGCTACATAATTAATAAATGTCTGCTTGTATGATTTGAGGTAAGCGAGCAACATTTCTGAGTGCCACCAGAGATACCTTTGGGTATCCCCTGGTCTCCAATAGGAGGAACACACCTTTCCAGGGGTACACGCATCCTTCAAAGTTCCTGTATGATGCCTGCCAGTCCCACAGAGCTGTCTCGCACACCCTAGGGAATTCTAATAACATAGGTGCCTGTGGCTGGGCAGCAGAACTGAGCTCTATCATTTATATAAGGCTTTCAATATGCCATGTAAACAAAATAGCCTGAGGATCCTTCATCCCAGAGAGTGTACAGCACAAGAATTTATAGGTGCAAGACAATGGTGTAACATAATTTCTAAGCATATTTATACCTTGAAGACCACGTAAGATGTAGACTGGCCAGAAAATACCAGTCAACACAAACATTCAGTGATTGGAGACAGCAGGCGCTAGACCAGAGAGCAAGGCAGTTCCTGACAGTGAGTGTGAATCTAAACAGAAAGCTAAAGGAAACCTGCAGAGGGTCTGGATGGAGAGATTTTTAATAATTTAGAGGAAAGACAACAATAATCTGTGGGTAAAGAAGAGTTTGCAATAGAGCTTTCAGAGATAGAAATCTCTCTGCAACTTGTGGATACTTAAGATTTGACAAAGTTGATTAGCAAAGGTGGGGTGTCTCCGTGGTTTTATGTGCTGTGTGTTATGTATAAACACACATATACAGAATGTTTCTTCTTTGTCCTTCAGGCTTTTACAAATCTAAATAGAAAAGAGAAAGAGATATAGATCACAGATAACAGTTATGAGTTAGGGGGATGGTTACTAAATTTTATGTTGAACAAATCCATAGTGGAACAGGAAATTGAGCCCAATAGTCTGAATTCCAGGTCAGTGGAATTTCTAAACCCTAAGAAAGAGTTGCCCATCTCCCTAATCCTGTTTTGTGCATATGCACACATACATAACATATGTCTAAGACATAGGATCAAAAGATCTAGACTCTGTTCTTAGTTATGCCAAAGCTTTTCCACTTGAAGTTAAACATTATTTCCAGGTAGCTTAAATCATCACAGCTACATTGAAATCAATAATCCTTGTTAGGAATTATGTGTACAATCTTCAGACATCAAAGTTATGTTCAAGAGTACTAAACTGAATTACACAAATAAAACTCTCATGTTCTGTGTCTTTTTTTGACTAAATAAGATGCAATATTTTTCCATCGAATAATATTCCAGGGAATTTTAAAATTATTAGGTTTAAGACTGTCATTTATCAGCCTTTATTTTTCAAACAGGCTGACCATCTTTGGCTTGCATGGATTTCAACCAGAGCTGCACTCCCTTAGTTTGTATGAAAACTTCACACCCATGTAAACACAGGAGTAACAGAGAAAATAAGTGCAAAACCAGAGACCTAAAGGGACAGAACTGAAACATCTATATAGTCCAGTAATCAAAATTTTATCTCCTTTGTATTCAAATTGATGTTGAGAGGGAAATCTTGTCATGCTTTTGAAAATAGCTCTATTGGTAGCTGTAGAAAAGCTGTCAGAGGTACCTGGCCTTCTGCTGCTGGGTCACTCTCTTGTGGAAGATTTTTAGCCAGTTCAGCCTCCCACTAATAACAAACAGATGTACTTAATGCTACTGAATGTAAATATTATTCTAACACACTTTTGCCTAGTTTTCCATGAGGCCCTATTTTGAACCGTACATGCCTGTGAATCCCCCTGCCCAAGGGTTCTGCAGGTGGCCTATCTCACAGTGCCATTAGAAAGTTAATTACCTACAAGGGAAGTTTAAACAAGTTGTTCCAAAAGCAGTGGAACTAATAAAGCCTGGTTTCCTACAGATTTGTGGCTTGCATCATTCCCCTCTCTGTACTGCAACAGCCCAAGCCCCTTTTCCATACTCCTTTGATAAATTCCCCTCCCTGCAATCCACACTGCCCCCCATCCCTCCCATATCCATCAGCTTCAGGTCAAGCAAGAGGCAGCACACACCGTGCTTGTTTCCAAACACTGTGTGTGCCAGTTGCTTGGACAGGATATGTGTGCTGAAACTTGTCCTTCCACAGGTGTACTAATGTCTGTCTTAGCTCTAGTTTTCTCACAATAAACAGGAACTTCATAATTTTGAGAAAACAGTGGCACTTAAATTCAGTTAAAATTGGCCAACGAGTTCAGAACTTTCTTTGGAAAAAAAATCTCTAATCATACTCAGCGAATGATTTTGTTAGATACATTCCCTTAGAAATTTAATCTAAAACATTCCCTCCTCTTAGATCATCTGTGTATATTTTCCCATTAGCTAAAAGGATGTTTTCTCTCTTATTCTTCTAACCAAATCTTTGAGACCATTCCAATCACTGTCTTCTTCATCTCAAAGATAGTTAGGGCTACAGAAAGATAAATGCACACTTTCCAAAATGTATCAATTATCATATAGCACTAAAATTAAAATGAGAATTCTAATTTTTCACTGCCACAGAGACTGACATCACTGTCTGAACCACTCTCAGATACTTGAACTCTTCAAGGACTAAAGTGTTTTATTTCCTTTTGATAAGCTTGCCCCACAGCTCTCATAGTATCTTTCCTTCACTAAGTAACGACCTGAAAGTGTAATTTTCTAGGACTTTCCTCTCAGTCCTCCTTAGGACTGTTTGTGAATGCCATAGGTCTGTCAGCTATACAATGCAAGTTTCCTAGCCCCTCAGCCACAGAGAGATTAGACTTTTACAGGAGAGACCTTTCTTAACAGCAAAAAATAATAAACGTACCTCCTAAAATAGCATCTGTGAATCTGGCCCAACTCGTTCAGAGATATTTTTCTATCACCCAGTAACTATAATATGCATGTATATTACTATCCCTGAGCTCTCTGGGCCAGTTTTGATTAATCTTTCCCCAGGACACAGAGCCTTCCAAGCCATGAATCATTTTGCTTGATTTTGTCTGCACTTTTCCATGTCAGCAGTTTTCCTGCCCCACCGCATGATGACAAGAGCAGCATGCAGCGTTTGTTGACTGCCAAGTGTTACGCTAACTGTCACACAAGTAGAAAAGGCAGTGGAAACAGATCTGCTTTGTTTAAGGATGTGCTGTAATTTCGTAGGCATCTCCCTGCTCTCTAGCTCCATCTATAGAAACACCAAACCTTCCTTCCCAAAATAATTCCCAAGATTCCCCACAGAGAACGGGAACATTTGATGCAAAATTGCTTTACCACAGGGTAGTATGATACAGCCTACAAAAGCTTAAGTGGTGACTACACACTTACAACACCCTACTGCAACACCCATTTCTGTAGGCTGATTCCATCTGAAGAGCCTGACCCCGTAACATCAGAAATTCCCCGTGACATACTTGACCTCCCCGGCACACTTGCATCGCCCTCTTTAATGAACACACAGCGGCTAATGTTCTCTCCAATGCCCATCGGCTCCGTATCAGCCTTGCCCTTTGAATCTCTCCCTCGGTTGTCCCTATTTTGATGTGTTGCTGACTCCGCAGCAAAGCTACACCCTTTTTTCGGTGGAGAATATGTTAACTACTTTTTCATGACAATAGTCATTAAAGATCTATCATGAGTCAAGCCTTCGGTCAGGACTTTGTTTATTCTGTATGAGAGCTTCAATGGAACTTGTTCCAACTGTATGCATTCATCTTACAGCTGATGAGAGACATAGGGAGAATTTTGTTTTGACCTTCCCAAAATAAACACTTTCAAGAAAAGAGATACAAAGTAAATAGTAAAAAGACTGTGAAATATTAAGAGGAAACTTGGAATGTCTGAGAAGATTACATAGTGTCTTCCCATTTGAGATTAATTTCTTTTCAAACCCCTCTTCAAACTGTAAATTAGCAAATAAACATCTATTTCAGTAATTACTTAGAAATTTAAAAACAGAAGGATGAAATTACTAGAGAGAACTATTAAAGGAAAAGGAAGCTAAGGTTCTAATTCATTTTAAAACTGATCCTAGCTGAAGTCTCCAGTAGGGCGTTGCATAGGAATACTCAAGCAGCAGCAAAGGAATCTAACACAACAGCAAAGGGGCTCTCACTGCTCTGGGTCTGGAAGAAGGAGAGGTCCTGTGGTGGGCTACATGCCCCAGCCAGGGAGACGTTTACTCTATATGTCACAGTGTCCTGCTTCTCCCCATGCTGAGGCAGTTCATCTGGTTCTGCCCCCGCTGGCTTGTGATCCAGTGAGCAAACCGAGTGCAAGTGTTTCTCCCTTCCCCTGTCCCTTCCTGCTTCTTCAAGGAACAAAGAGAGGCCTAGGAGAGGAGGAGGTGGGAAAAGAAATGAACGCCTAGTTGTTCTCTGCAAGGGAAGGGATGAAGAAATAAACAACTTGCATCACTCACAGGAGGGGGTGAAAGGAAAGCAGAGCCAGTCTGGACAAGCTGGATTTTCCTGGCTCCAGCAAACCCCTCCTGGAGTAATACATTGAGCCACCTCACATGCTTCACTCCTTTATCTGAAACACACTGTCCACTCACAAGCAGTGCTTCGCCTTCCCTTGCAGACCTGCCTCTAGCTGCTTCTTGTAGGTAGAGGAACAGAGGACCCAAGAAGCCCAACGCACAGGCAGAGACTCAGCAGAGGAGGAAAAAAGCCACAGGAGTCACAAGGATCTGGAAACTCCAGTGCCATCCAGGAAAGAGATGGGAATAGCCTATGTTCTTTGCAGAGAGGTGTCCTAGCTGTAAAGTTGCCAACTTTCCTTTTGACCTGCCACAGAGTTGCTTGTGTGGCTAACACACAGCAGGCTGGTAAGGGACTAAGGAAAGTAAAAACAACATTTCTATTTACTGCATCAGACTCAAGACTTGCATGACAGAGTGGCAAACCTGCAACGCATAGGGGAGACTGGAGTAGTTTCTGCAGACACATAAATTGTTTGAATGTGTTTAATCCAAAACAGATTACCCATTTTGAGAGGAAGCTAGTAGGGGCAAATTATGCGTCTTCTTGAAGGCTCACATTTTAAACATACAATTTCATACACAGAATATTCAGAACTCTAAATCTTTGCTTATCTTAAAGTGACTGAAAACCACAGGTTAGATAGTGTCCACTCTAGAGCTCTGCTCTTTCAAAACAAAAAACAAAACAAAACAAAACAAAACAAAACAAAACAAAAGCTTCCAATGTATTTTACCTCCTTCTGCACTCAGTACAACTTAAAATTACCTTTTCATCTCTCCCATATTATCAGAAAGACGGCATACCACCACTTATTTCTTTATGCTCTTCAGTAACTATGGAAGATAATAAACTGAGATCACAACCAGTCTTCAGAATTTTACATAACCACCCAAAATTATGGAACACACTGTGACTAGTGGAAACTTCTGGGAAACATTACTCTAATATGCAACCACCAGATGACTGTGCAACAGATTTATAACTGTATTAGGAGGGTAACTTGAAATCTGAATATAACCATTGTCATGAATGATGATATTTGAGTCGTCTCAGAAGACAGCTTCCTCATCCACTGAAGATACATCACAGGGGAAGGATTTATGGAATTAACTTTTCATTCAAACAGAGTTTTCCTTAAAGCAACCCAGAGAAAGTAATCTACAAACTCCAGGTCAGAACTGAAAAGACAGCAGCCCAATGGTAAGTAGAGGGAACACAAACTGAACAGGGACAACATACTGGCATGAGTGTTGTAAGCAGTCTGCATGGACAGGGCACTGCCTGACCCACCTGCTTTCAGGTCACCTTGGCCTCCCAAGTATCTCCATCCTATGTATAACCTCATTAGAGACCTCCAAAAGGTCTCTAATGTCTCTAAAGGACCTCAAGCCTCCTATGTATAACCTCATTAGACACCTCCAAACTCAGAATCCCACATCCAACTCTCAGGCAGAGACCAAATGGCTACCTGGTAGATAAATAGAAAAACTCATCTATTTGTCACCTCCTGCAAACCCTTTCTTTGGCACCTTTATTCAGTGTCTGGGGTGGCTTCTGGCACCTACCTTGAGTTTGAAAATTCATCTTCCAAAAAGCGAAGCCCAGAAGGTAGGCATAGACAATGCACAGGAACACTGAAACGTCTCTTTACCTTTGCTTATCAGTAGATAGATAACTTTGGTGTCCAGCTGCATTTTTTCAGACACAAATTAGGCATCAAGAACCTCAAGATCAGCTGGTCTGCAATAAGGTTAGGTCTACACACCACTGAGACTTTGAAAAACATGTCTTAAGTTCCTACATCTCCAAGCTGACTTCTGTAAATTGTTTCCTTCAAACCACTTTGGAGACAAGCACATGTCAGAGGACCAAGCTGAATGAAATTGCATCAGTTGTGTGTGTGTCCCTCTCTCTGCAGAGGTAGTATAAAGCAAACCCTCATTCTATTAGAGACCCATGGATTTTAAACCTCCTCTCCCGCATGATCCATTATCACTGCTAGTTTAGTTACAGCATTGTCAGAGATCCCAGTATGGACCAAGGCCCTCTGTTAAACATTAGGATCCCACTCAGAAGCTTCCTACTGGCTGGCCAAGATTTACAAGACAGCCCTTTGACCCAACTCAGCCTAATATAATCCACCGCCTAGCAAATGTTCAGACTTTATTACTGGGCCCCCAGCCTTTCATCAAAATATTAGTGTGCTTCAGCTAACGAGAGTCCATGCTAAGATCATCAACTATGTCCTTTCCAGAAAGAAAATTTCTTGGGAGTCATTTTGCAGTCTAGGGCCAGGATGAGGCAACTTGCAGTAGTAAAAAAGAAAAGCTTAAATGTAGCTCCGCTGGAGCTAGCCAGTGACTGAAAGCTTGAACATTCACAGACAAAATCCTGGCCCTGTTAAAAGCAATGAGCAAAGTCTCACTGATTTCAGTGAGGTCTGGATTTCTCCCAGATGTACTCAGAAAAATGGTCAAAAAATCACCCTAGAGGCAGAGCTAAGCATTCACATTCCTGCTTGTGTAAAGAACCAAAATTCTCTCTAACCCCCAGTGCATGAAAACCACCCCCGTATCTAATGTAATTGCATTTATCTTCAAAAGCATGGTAACAGGTCCAGAAAACGGATCAAGAGGCTTGTTAAATGTTAAACAAGTTACACTCTTCTGTCTCTCCCCTATGTTTCCTCCTGTTTATTTTAAAAGGGAGCTTTTTAATCCAAGAACCTAATTCCCATCCTGCAATGTTTCAAGTGAGTGAGTTATGGGCATTACTAGGCCGATAAAATACTTACAGGATTTCTGAATTAGCTTTACCTTTCTAAAATCATCAATTCTTAAAATAAAGTAAGAGGAATATCCGGTGGAAATGTGTTTTATCAAAAGGAAAAAGAGTGCACCTATATTTAGTCCCATTCAATACAGACAGTTTCAAAGCAAGACTGTAAGTAAAACTCTTAGACAACACTATATAAACACATTATTTAAACTACATTCTGGATCTGATTAATTATAACAGGAGATCAAATGTTAACAACTTAAGAATCTTCACTCCCATCTGCACATACGGAGTACTTTAAAAAGTACTATAATTTCAGAGTAATAAATAAGAGCTCTCACCTAAATTATACAAGCATTATCTTTCGGTTTCTTTAAAGGTGAATGCACAATACAGAGTTTTTATTGCAGGCTCATTTGATAGAAGTTGCCCATATATGGCCTATGAGAGAACTGAAGAGGAAAATTATGTCCTTTGTAAGAACATTTAATTCACATTCCTGTTCTGTTTTCTGTACAACAGTTATGCTTATGACAGGTATGCATTCCTGCACCACTTACAATGTGTTTTTATATGAAAAAGACATTCATATTCATTCTTAGCTGAGAACACGTCTTGCGTTGCTGTGTTACAGTAATCCTCAGTTTCTTAACAGAATAACACAGGCCAACTTTCTCAGTATTCGAAGTCCAAATTCAATTTGTATCCTTACCACTTTGCTTCCAGTTATTTTCTCAAATACTGGAAAACTTCCACTAAGGTCTACATCTTACAAAAATATATTGAATGTTTATTGCCTGATAACAATTACAGCAATTTTCAGTATAATCAGAACTGCCACATCCTGTAGTCACCAATTTAAGAGAAAGGGAAAAACCATCTCCAGTCCAAACCATAACACAGATAGTCCAAGCTCATTCCAGATGAGAGAGAGCAGAAACACAAGCATGTGATCCCAAGCTACCAATACAGACTTTTATATGCCACATATCACCTTATAAAATTCAACAATGGAAGTGAATCCTCTATTTGAGGTTTCAGTTATTTTCCTTTTTCCTTCCCTTTTCCAGAAGCAGCCATAGTGGGCGAGTTTCATTTTGAATTAATAGTCAAAGTGATCAACCTTAAGATGGCAGACTCACAGGGAAAGAAAGCCCAGTACTTTGGAGAAATTACAGCAGTAAACCAGGGCTGAAATCTACTTCCATGAGTTTTCATGGTGCATGATCAGACTCTTGGGAGAAACACCTTTTGCTTAACACTTATGAGCCTGGCATCAACCAGTAACCTACCCCTTTTTGCAAGGGCTCAGGAGTACCCAGACCCTGAATTTGGTTGACTTCAGACTATGAAACACAGAGGGAGGAGGGGAACAGTCACACGGCATTGCTCTTGCTTCAGTGTCACATTTGAACCAGAGTACACAGGGTTTGTATCAGGTGACACCATGGCATTCTGTTAACTCCAAAGATATGTTATCTTTATTATGCCACTGTATACACCCTACATTTACAAATGGACACCAGAAACCAAACTATGGTCTTACGTATTCTGATGGCAGTAACAAAAAACACAAGGATATTCCAGAACTCAAAATGTCCATTCGCATATAATACCTAATATCGCATTTCTATCCCATTCACAGCAGGTAACTCAAAGAAAAAGTTTAACTTCTTCATTTACTTTGCTTCAGAAAGCAGGAAATATGTACAAAGTCAGGAGCTCTAAGCACAAATAGAACAGAACCTCTCTAAATAGTCACTGATCTTCTAAAAGTGCTCCACATATAGACAACAAAATGGCTAGCCAGTCCAAAATACGAGGAAAAGCCATGACATTGAAAACATTAATAAACAAATAATAGCATATAGGTCAATTGAATGGTTCATGCCATTTGCTGTTTGACCAGTTAAATATATGGATTTTTTTCCCCTCACAAC
The DNA here is from genome assembly GCF_965183815.1 of Platalea leucorodia. Taxonomy (NCBI): domain Eukaryota; kingdom Metazoa; phylum Chordata; class Aves; order Pelecaniformes; family Threskiornithidae; genus Platalea; species Platalea leucorodia. The sequence continues at coordinate 70,943,623 of NC_138828.1, read as the reverse complement.
TCAACTAAAGTTTCAAAACAAACCTACTTTACATTAGAAGCAAAAGAAAATAACCCTTTCATTTGGAAAATGGTTAAACAGGAAAAATATTTTTTTTAATTTGCACTACTCCAAGTAACCTTATTCTTTAGATAAGCTCATTTGCTTTTCATTCTGTTCTATTGTTTTCCAACAATAAATGTGTAATCAGAATATATCTAACAAGCTGTAACTGTCATTTCCAGAACTGACAGGAGAAGAACCTAGGTATTTTATTGGTGTCAGAGCTCAACAGAGCAGTGACCTGCCTTAACCAACTGCTAACTCCTGAAATGAGCCTCAAGGCATCACCCCTGTGCTATGCTCTCTCCCTCTTCCCTACCCTCCCCAAAACCATCACATATTGCACACTGACATCACAAGGCAATTACCTCACCTGAAACGTGACCTTTTGTTTCAGCACCTCCATTATCTTCTTTGCTTGCCGAAATTTACATTTCTCACCCATTCCCCTTGCGTCCATGGGCATGCTCCATGTTTTCTTTAGACATTAACCTCACGTTTGCGCATGAACGTGCAGTCCAGGGAAACCTTCAGAAAGAAAGGCAGAAGACGTGTTAAAACTCAGGAGTTTGGGGGCTCTTGCATGCTTCGTCTTGCTGCTAGGGAAAACAATTTGCTGTAGGTCTGATGAGACACTGTATTATTCTTTGGCCAGCTAAGAGCATATAAATATTTCAGTATAATATCATTTCTTTCTAGATTATGCCTGATATTTAAAATGCAGATCACATGGTTAGGATGGTTAGTGTAGAAAACAGGTATGAAATACTACAGTAATGATGGCAGTATTAACTACTTGAAAGCTATCAGTAATTTTTTTCTACATTAATTTTAATATTTTTCAATACTGCGTCATAATGGCATGACTCTGAATTACCACCTCAAAATAGCAAGTGGATACTCCTGTGGATAACCACTTTTCAGATTCCAACTGCATGATTTCCATAAGGAAAATAACAGGCAATAAACCCTCCAAAGTGTTAGGTAATGTTTCTAAAAACATCTTTGTTTCTAAGCAGCTTAAACATGTAACTTTTGAACTTAAGTAATTATGAAAAATGTTAATGCATATATGAAGAAAAGTAAAGCGTTGGAGTCTAACACTTGCAAGAAGAAAAAAGTAGGAAGGAGGGTCAAAATTTCTTTTTTTTTTTCCCTTTCATTAAGTGAATTGACAAAGTTACCAGCTGCTAAAGGACTTGAAGTAGCTGGTATAAGCCTTGTGTAATATGTTCACTCTTCTAAACTTCACTCAAGATTAACAAGTAACACTGGTCAGAGCAAGGGTGAAATACAGAGACTGTCTTATTGGGAGATGAATGGATAGCCGGAGCTTACAGAAACGGGTCTGGACTTTGTGCTTGTATAAGGGGTCAACCAGACAAAAGCTGTAGCTCTAGGTTAAAGGTACATACTTATGAAATATGTACCACCTTCCTCCTTTTCACCTAGTACCAGAGCATTTCTAACACAGTAGGTCAACTAGGACAAGGCAAGGAGTCCTTTGGCTTTGAAAGTTCATAAGTCCTGTCAAAAAGGTGATGAACCAGCTTAGAAGGCATAAGTAGCAGCACTCCCTCCACTGTGCAGCATGTCCAGGCCCAGTGTGCCTGGCACTGAGACACCTGAACACATGGCCAGTGCATGGTCTGGGACAGCTTTGGAGTGCTGGACTCACAGGCTGGAAGCTCTCCGTCTGCCAGCTGCTGCACAGCCTCATCCCAGAAGGACATAGGAAAAGCAGGATCCCATCCGCTGTCAGCAGAAATGGGCTCAGCCCTGTTCATTTTAGCTGCAGCATGTCACGAGCAAATCCCACATGCTATGTGCAGGTGACCAAGTGCCTCTGCTGCAATCAGAAGGAAGTGCTCTGTCTGTAATTGGAAATGACGTCCCGTGTGTCAGGACTCAGCAACACTGTGTACAAGGAATGATTGGATTAGGCGAGATAGATAGCGAATCTCTTCATCATGGAGCACTTGCTGCTGTTTGGTGACTTCTTGCAGGCCATATGAGCACAACAGTTGACAGGACCAAGCTCCTGGGTATAAGCAGGCTCAGGAGGAAGAGTGAATTCACTCATTACGTACAAACAGATGTAGCCCATCGCTATGAGCACTTAGCAGCATACAGGTACACTAGATGTCATTCAGATGTAGGGCACCAAACACAATTTTAATAACTGGTTTTTTCACTTTCTGAGGCACAAACAAGGGGCTCAGGCCTCCTGACCATTGCTTGGCTTGTGCTAGCCCTGGAAATCAAAATTGCTTCATCTTCTGTAGAAAAAAGTTCTTCACTGGGGGAGTGGTGAAGCACTGGAACAAGCTCCCCAGGGAAGTGGTCAAGGCCCCAAGCCTGTCAGTGTTCATGAAGCGTTTGGACAATGCTCTTAGACATATGGTTTAATTTTTAGGTGCCCTGTGTGGAGACAGGATTTGGACTCGATGATCCTCAGAGGTCCCTTCCAAGTCAGGATATTCTTAACCCAAGGAGCTGGGACTGCATGGCTTTGTAGTTATAGACGAGATCTCACTCATTGCTCTAGTCCAGTAAATGAGCTTCACATCTCATAAATGATCCTTTCACGACAGAGATGATTGACACAAACTCTGCAAGGTCTGTAATTTTTAAAGGCTGCTTTTGAAGGGGACAAACTGCTGAGAAGAAGTAGAATCAGCTGGGACAGTTGTGTCTCAATATAAATATTTTGCTGTTACACATGGACTGTCATTAACTTCTATATGAATGAAAGTTTCACAAATGGAGGTTCTCCCTCCTTCAAAAAATAAAAATAAACAACCATGGGTGAGCCAGCGTAAAATTCACATCACAAGCAACAGAGTTCAATGTGTTAAAAACCATTAATCATGCTGAGGTCAACCAGTGCTTTACATATTTCCTCCCCAAACTCTGTCTTGTGGGTGATCTGTATCCTAACAGGTTTTGTATTGCTGAGTTGTAAAGCGTTCCTGATGAATTGTTTTTGGCACTCAGTCCAAAGCCTTGAAAGCTTGAGTCCTTGAGAATAAAAAGCAGAGCCTTCCTTTAACATTAGTGTTGGACACAACACTGGAACAGAGTCTGCATTGTATGCATAACAGCAGAAGAGCCTATGGCCTGTGCTTAGGTTTGTCTGTGACATCATGGAGAGTCAGGAGGCCATCAGCAGTGTTATAAAGCAAAGCCATTAGAGAAATGAGAGCACATTTGAAGGGAAGGCTATTAATATTAAATTTATTCCTCCTTCACTCTGACACAGTAACTGTGGGACTTGTTACTACGCCTGTAACTCCCACCATCAGACAGTGACCCAGTCCCAGACCCTGCTGTCCTGTTACTCTCCCTGCCTTTCCTTAACCTCTCACTCTCATTAGTTTCCTCACACTTTTGACAGAAACATGTCTTACTCTCCTACACTGTGTGAAGGAGAAAGGCACAAAACCCCCTCTGGCTTCCATCCTTTTATCCTGCCTTTTCAACAGTTGCCATGAACAGTCATATTGAATTCTTCCCCACTGAATTCATCCTTCACTCTGTCCAGTCTGGCTTCTCCCTTGAAATTACATCCTTCCACATACAGTGAAGCACACCTCCTACCTGAATCCAGATGTTCTCGCTCCACCTTCACTGTCCCTCAACTTTCATCTGCTTTTACAAACTCTTTGTCATGATTCTCTTCTTTACATCCAGCCTTCCTTTGCTTTTTGTCTTTTGATTAAGCCTTCAACATGCTATTCAACATCTTTTCTTCCATTGCTTTCCCACTTTCAACAAAGGATCCCAAGACTCCATCCTCTGCCTATGCCTTTTCTCCTTCAGCTTCCATACCTATTTTTATCTGTCATTTTTTTCTCCACTTTCTCTCCAGTCTACAGCCCCGTTAGAGAATTGCCTTCAGCTGTCCAAAACCACTCATCAGATGGCCTTCTTCTGTATGGGGAACCATAAGTTTGGCATAATCTATTATCTCTATCAAGTTGCCATGTCCTCTCCACTTGTTCATAGAAGTAACTTTCACTGTGATGAGGTCATACATTTAATGTATGTGTCTAAAGTATTCCTCTTGCTTTCTTCTTACATCATCAAAATATTATTTGGGTTTTGATTCATCATTTTTTTCAAGTGACCATCACTTCAAGTCTTTGCTTTTCATGTCTTTGCTGTTTCCACTAATTTTCTGCCACTTGTCAAAGAGCCTTTGGTCAACACTTACCTCAACTTCTCTCCTAGAGTTGGTGCAGTCTTCAGCATGAAAGCAGGTCAGTTATATATATAAATGCTGCTTTTTGTCAAACTGAACTTCAACAGTTCTGTATAGCCAATAGATATATGCAGGAAAATACTCTGTCTCCCAGCCAGAAATAAACATGTTTCAAAGAGATTGGTCAGGAAAAAAAACAATTTAGTATTAAATTACATCTCTTTCAGGAAAAAGAAGAATGCAACTAGAGTTACATTTGCAATCCAGACAGAGTTCTTGAGCAGAATGATTTTATCAGCTGCGTACAAAAGAGGCAAACTCATCCACATTCAAAATAAGTAGCATTACATTCTGTAAATAAGCAACACTCATAGACTGCACAGAAGGACACAGAACCATTCTTTTTTTCATTTTTTTTTTCTTTCTATTCTTATTCTCTTATCATATAAAATTATCATCTGAGAACTGTTATAGTATTTTTAGACAATAAGTAAAAAAAGCAATATATAATTCACTGTTATATGGTATGCCAGACAGTTGTACCTCATCTACACATACTTACACTCTGTCATAATTTATTTTGTCCTTCATAAGTCCACCCAGGTCTTCCTAAATTACCCATAATCAATAACATAAAAGGACAACTCTTCTATTCTCAGACAAATAAAACTGCTTTTCAACTAATAACCCCTTTCAGGTTTAAAAATTATAGTACTATTGTGCCTCATGGCTGAGGATTTAACTACGCCAACTAATTTTTCATAAAGCTTGCAACTTGAATTGAAAGATCATTTCTCCATTTGTTTTCACTAGAGTCAATAGGAGTCTATTCCCGGATTTCAGCAGAAGCTGGAGCAGACACCTATTTTCTGTGATACTCAACTTCATTCATCATTGTTATCTACTATTTATTCTTCACCACTTGACTAGGGTTGTGATTAAAACACAACTAAACTAAACAACTCAAAGAAAGTTAAAAAACATTAAAAATCATGGCTGCTTTAATGAAATGAGATAATATATGACAAATAACTATTTATAACATAAGGCAAATATTGTCTGTATAAGACTTAACAAAATGTAATGAAGGAAATTTAATAAAATTCTGCAGAGTCCTCATTCCAACAGTGTTTTGTTTAAATACGACATATAGTCATTTTAAAAAACAGCTATGGATTGTTCATAGTAATTACAATCTCACCTATGATTGTGAAAAAGAGTATTAGCATAGGTCTGTGAGGATCACCTTCATTCATATGATTACTTTCACTTAGTTATTCCACTTTTTGTTTGGTTATTTGTCCATGTCATGTCTTGTCCTTTTTTGCCATTAAATGCTCAGAAAGAATTTTCTATTCCATGTTTATAAATAACCTAGCACAACAGGACCCCAATCCTGGTTATGAGATTCAGAAATAATTCAACTTCTAATTATAGTGACTTCATTATTTATGGCTGGCCACAAGAACAGTCCCATTTAACTCCGAGTTCAATAAAACTGTAAACAACATTGCTGTCAGCCCCTTGTTTTTGTGATAGGTTGTGGATTAAATGAATGCTTTAAGCATCATAATTTTCTCTCTTGTGTACAAGAGAACATATTTTTATATAGCCTCTCATGTCAATAAACTGAATGTACCATTTAATTCTTCATGGAAACCAGTGATCAATGTTCCACCTCAAAATTGCTAAGAAGCACTACGTTAGCCTCTAACCTCAGCTGCCCCAGTATCTGCTGGGGGTAAGTGGATGTAGCAAAAAATTTCTTGGTCCTTTGAGCTTGCCAATGGTCTGATTTAGAGCAGCCCACATCACATCTGGCTAGCTGTGACCCCAGAGGGCTGCCTGCCAGCTGGGATTTGCCAGAACATCGTGTGCTTTGGACATTCCCCTGTTCCCACAGTAACGTTCTTGTCAGGGGCTGCAGGGAATGTGCTAAGCAATGAGAATACCCAGCTGAGGAGACAGGGCAATTTTCCAGACATCTACAGAGCAGAATAAAGGAGCCCAGACTGACACACTCCAAAGCTGTTTGCAAGTGCAAACCCTCTTATTCCAGGATTGAAAGATCACACCCCACTACGCCAGTATTGACTCTGAAGGAGAGAAGGGGAAATGTTGCCTATGAAGGCATTTCTATTTTAATTAACAGGATAGCTAAGATAAGCAGTGCTAAGCTGCGACTGTATTCGAATGGAGGGCACTGAGGTAAATCCAGGTAACAAGGCTTTGTGCTTACAGGGCATCATTCTGTCTTGAAGCAGTTCTATCCATCTTGTGCACGATTTTACATGCGTATTTATCACTGTCCATCAGTGGAACATCATCTTTATATAATCAGTGTATATAAATAAATGAGATATCTTGTGATAATGAAATATTGTTGCACTTCACCTCTCTTTGCAAGGTAAAACACCTAATTGGGACAGGCCTGAACCAATAGCCAGCAGCGTGTTAAATTATGTTTTTCTCAAAAATAACATTCTTTGAATGAGACTTAAAAGTGAGGCTCTAACTGCCAAGAGCACTTAAAAATCCCCATCCATTTTAAACGAGGACCTAATCAACTACCTCAGCTCATTATCTTCTGCTCGTTCACTTCCTGTCCCAAACCACTACGCAGGACGGCTCAACAGCATTGGGCGGTTATTGAATTCCTCTCCCATCGATCATGGCGCCCCAGTGCTGTGCTTCCGAAGCTGTGAATAGTTTTGCAAATCCCTGATGAAATGCATAAAGCACTTTGGGGGAAGGTTGATAAATGAAAGCTCCGTAGAACTTTTTTGTTTAGCACAAGAGCTTAATGGAGCATGATCGTGGTGGGTGGCATGCACCTTCAATGGGGGGCGAAGGGGGGACCAGAAAACAACCTCACTGAGAAAAAGGAGGAGACAGAGACAGTAAACATGAAGCCATGAACATTTTAAGAGATGATTTCTTAAACAAGCGTATTCCAATATGCAGCACACATATTTTCTATTGCTTTGAAATTGCATCTGCTTTTTATAAGAGTAGGGTGATTATTATATAAGAAAAGCCTATTTGCCTGAGTATGTGGTTACACATTTTCTACTGACTTCACAAATTGTTCAAATTTCAGTATTTGTTGGCTTCATTATAAACCAGTGTTATTACTGGCAGCTACTATAAGGTATTAAAAAGACTTTTTTTATTGTTACTATAGCGTGGCATTAAGGATCAGAAACATCTGAAATAAGTGAAAGCTGAAAGGGCAGGAGTCAATTTACATTGTATTTCAATTTAAAATCTTACTAAAATAAATTATATTTACTCACCAGGTCCAGGAGCCAATAGATCCCCCAGATCTGTGATGTCTTCTAAGATCTCATCAATTAGAGCTCTCTGGTTCAAACCAAATCCTGCCTGATCACTCTGCTCAGTTGAAGAGACTCACTTTGACTGGCCTTTGTGCTTTGGCTCGCCTTCTACCCAAGGCATTTGCTGGACTCATTTAGGGCTGACTTCTCCCCCATACTTTAATATTTTCTACTGGTTTTGGTCTCGTACTAACTGAAAACAAATTTTCCACCACAATCACCCATGAACATAAGGCAGTAAGGAGGAACCCGCACCATGATGAGCCATGAATAAGAGTTGGCTTAGGTCAAACCAACAACAAACAGCCTTATTTTTGACAAGTTGCCCACTGTTGGGTGAAATGTTTCAGTGTCATATTTCTGCCAGTGTGACACACTCTAACAGAGAGAGGAACCAACAGATTTCAACCAATTGCTCATCCAAGCCTGCATGGTACCCAGCACCAGGCAATCCTGTGACATGAATGCAGGCTCTTTTGTAGCATCAGAGAGGGAACACATGGTTTCAGGTATTGTTTTCAAAAGAAACAGGCTTGGAAGGACCCTTCAGGTCATCAGATCCAGCTCTGGCTCTCACAAGCACCAATTCAGGTAATTGTTTTTGTATAATTTCCACAGATAATCTGTGGCTTGCTTTGTTTTCATGGCTTTTGTTTCTCCTATTCATTTTGTTAGAAGACTGTTTCAGAAATTCAGTGCTCTGAGGGGTGGGAACCTTCTCATTTCCAGCCTGACTGCATTTTTACGACCAATCTGTATCTGTCTGTTGTTCATATCACTGCAGCTCTCAGCTTTTAATTTCTCTTTCAGTGAAAACCCCAAATAAATCAGAATTTTTTTCTCAGTGAAGCCCCTGCTAAATCATTAGTTCTCTCAGTTACTGTAGATAATTTCGTGCATTGCCATCATGCACAGAGGCAGGGGGCTGGTTTTCAGGACAGCAATCTTCCAGCCAGACCTGTGCCTGGAATCCCCATTGAAGCCAAAGGGCTGCCTGTTTTGCCACATGCGGGTGACCAAACCTGAAATAAACTGAAATTAATAGTAACAGCACCCTTCATAAAGATCAGGTCATCCATATGCAGACTCACATACAGCATTTTGAGGAAAACAGAAAATCAGATAAAACTCCATTCCCAAAGGAGACAGATTAAATCTCTGTTCATTGCTTATGTTTTTACTGTTTCATCAGTAAACTGAAACACAAAAAATTGGTTTATAAAATCTACAGTTACAGACCAGCTAAACTTTTTCCTTCACAATACTAAACTAGAATTGTACAAGCATGTGAAATTTTAGGGCAGCAAACCTGTGCCTAAATTCATCCTGGTAAACTGAGACCACAGAATGTACCCATATGCATTAACAAGTAGGAACATTTCAGGCTGAAAAGAATAAACACATACGTGAATGTTACACGAGCTGTTGATTTTGAAGACCGTACAAAAACATCAGTTACTTTTTCTGTCTTCTAAACTGAAGTGCTCAAAGAACATGAGAATTGTTCATAATCCGAACTCCCTGAGTACGTACAGGGGCTCCCTAACTTTTTAGTGAGAGATCAAATGCAATGCTGAACTATTTCACCTCATAGGGTCATGTTGAGTGCTAAAGTCAGCAGGAGCCACATTGCACCCCTGAGAGCAAAACTCATCTTGTTGGGTCTGCTCTCAGGTAGAAGACATTCAGAAAAATCAGATTTAAGGTCAAATGTGGTGGGACAAGAGGACAGAAAATAAAGCCAACAAGACCCGCAAAACAGAGTTTTCATCTCAGTTTATGGCAGCACTACATGCAGACTAGCAGAAAGCATATGTCCAGTTTGCTGAGCAGTAATGGGGAAGAGGGAAAGGAAGTCAGAGAAGTGTATGTCTTTCCACTGCATTACTAGCCTGGGTAACCTCCCAGTATCTACTAGTTTCACTAGATTTGAGGCAGCATCTGTAATACTATTATTTACAACAGTACCAAACTCTCAGTAAGTTGCCACAACATCAGCTCTATTCTTGGGTAAGGAGAGAAGATACTCGCTGAGCCCAGCTCTTCATAAACCCTGGACAAGACAAAAGATGATCAGTTTCCCCTCAGTTACACACTGCAGTTGTTCAAATGACAGGTTATTTTGACACCTACTGGCCAACTCAGAGTACAGCATTGTTAAATTTCCAAATTGAAACAGTGCCAAGAGTAGGCAGATGTTTAAGCCAGCCTCAGTAAAGTAAAAACTTCTTTTTTTTTCCTCTTTTTTTTTTTTCTACTGAAAGTCAAAGTATGGTTGGAAACTGGAAAGGCAGGAAAGACTGCCGAAGATCCCAGGCTAGTCTGAATCACAGGGTTACTTTAAAATAATTTGAGGGGATAGGGACAGGGAGAAGAAGGGAAGGAAGAGGAATATGAGGACTGGGGAAGCTGAATGCTGCTTGAAGAGTGTAACATTTATGTTTGTAAGCACTGGTGTGGTTAATGGCTCTAAAATAGCTCTTAGGCATTGATGCATGAAATCCATTGCCAGGTCCAGGCATTGAAAAAAGACTTGACTGACAAGAAAAGACTGGTCAGAATTGAGAGTGTTACCAATGATATAAACAACTGCCATTTGGGTGAAAAAAAGGATTAATCACCACTGGAAGCTAATATCAGAACACCGTTGCCCCTAAATACTGTTACAGGATTATAGCATCAGGGTCCATACAGAGAGAGGGGTGCTCTCATGTAACAAGTCGGTTAAAATATATCATGACAGTAAAATCTAGGGGTGTGGGATGAAAAGATTAATGAACCTTACAAGATTTTGACACTGGAAGTCAAATAGCATGGTTATTGTCAACTCTCCTGCCAGGTGGACACAGGTACAGAATCAGTAGATGAGGACACAAAATGACGATCCTGCCCAACTAGTTTGGTCTACAAAATGGAGAAATTATTAAGGTCCAGAAATGATAATTTTTTTTGAGAGAAGAACTGAGTGCATTCATTTAAGTATCAGTTCCTGGATTTTCCAATCTTCTTTCCAAGAGCTTCCACACTCCTCATTTCCCTGGCTGTGCACCTGGACAGAAGAGGGATCCCACAATGCAAGGCAAAGCAAAGTTCAGAGAAAACCTCAGCTGAAAGCAGAACGAATTTTCCAGCCTTCAGCTGTTCCCAGCTAGTCCTTTGGATTTAGCTACACTGTAGACAGCATAAGCAACAAGTCATGACAATTTTTGCAAGTAAGGAATACAAGCAAAATATTGCAAAAAAACAAGCAAACAAGCAAAACATACTTGCAAATTATTTTTTTTATCAAGGAAATCTAACAAGTAGCACTAGAGTTGCCATATATCACATTATGCAGTGAGGAGGAGTGAGAAATAGGTAAAAGGGACAGACTGTATAAGCATTGAAAGCTAGTGCTATCCCACCTTAGCCTGCCAGACTTGGACATGCAGTAACTGTTCAGTTGCAACACTGAAGAAATAAAGAAAAATTGATGAGAAGAAATGGACAAGTTTTCCCAAGCTGAAAAGTTTGTGAAAAATCTTCCTGATGAACACTGGTAGTAAGAGGGATCAAAGTTTTCAAAATTTTTCTTTCTTCCTTCTTTAAACATTTTTTATTATGTTAGGGGCAATTTATTTTTCTAACAACTGCACCATTAAATGGAAACTTGTTCTTTATGGATAAGGAAACTTCTCCAAACCCAGCATAGTGACTGGCCCATATAGCACAGAGAGTGCTGACATTTTCATATGAATTTCTGCCCTTCCTAGTCCTGTTTCTTTATCACTCTCAACCTCCATATTCATTTTTCCAGAGAGAAGCATTCCATTACCTTTTTTGCTTTATATTTTCACTGATTTTTTTTCCCTGCCCCTTTAACACAATCTTGAAATGAAACATGAATCTAACAATGTTCAAGCTTGAGCTGAACCTTGAAAGTGATGATATCTGAGTGGGTTTGAAATTAGACAAAACGAGTTCTCCCTTCCTCCATTCAATTGCTTGGGAAAAGATGTCAAGCTGTTTACAGAGATATGGGGACTGACTTGTGTCTTCAGACAGCACCGAACGCTTTTACAATCGATGTGTGCAGTATTTGGGATACCGAGTCATTGCAGAAGGATTTTGTACCCTACTGCAGAGAAAGTGTCCAGTGTTGAGAGAGCTCGTACAGAGCTCATACTTCATCTGGGACTCTTAGAGAATACAGCCATTTTTTAAGCAATCAGTCTACCAGCTAATATCACCCCTGCATGGTGGCTTTAAAAAAGCAAAGCGAAGCCGCAGACAAAATACAAGTACCATTTTTGCAGTTTGGCCTGATCTGGCAAAATGTATCTCTTCAGGCTGTGCATCCCGCTGAGACAAGGAATATCTTTTTGCTCTCCTCTGAAGAGAATACAGTCCCAAGCCTCCGGTAATGTGAAGCATTTTGGTGAGAGTGATATGAGCATAAATATGCATACAAGAGGAATTACACCATGAGGATTTAGCTTGCACATGTAAGCAACAGCAATCATAGGCATCTGCAGAGTGAGAGGTGCTGACCACAGTTCCTGAAGTGTTGTTAAATCCATTTCTATTTGTATTTGAATTAGCTGCAGGGAAAACAAGTGCTGGCCATGGACATCAGTGTGGTAAGTGTAGCCTGACCCTGAGCAGAAGAATGACCCCTGTGACAGAAACATTGCAACTCCAGTATCAGACAAGAAGGTACAGACAAATCCAGATGTGAAATTATGAAGAAAACTGAACGAGTCACCTTGAAGTGCAGCAGTCTCAGCTTGCCAGGTGCCTGCTACTCTTTTTGTCGGCTTTGTAGAAAAACAGAATTTTAAGAAGCGATACTTAAAATTCATCTGCACGTAAAGCTAGTGTCAGTCTCTCCTACCCAATAAAACAAGGAGAAAAATTCTTGAGTTCATGCCCTCCAGCAAATTCACCTAAAGAACTAGAGGCAGCATCCACTGCATCCAAAATGTTAGCAGTGTAGAATCAAGGTTCTTGAAACTTTATACCATCAAATGATGAAGCTAAAAGTCCCTGGTAGCTATTGAGCCTGAGGTCAGATATTCCACAGCTGCACTCCAAACACAAAAACAACTTTTATCTTAAGCCTCCCACGATACTTCAGATGCCTTAAGCAAAATTCTCCTCTTTCACATGCTCACTGGGTTTCATCTCTGCTGCTGTTTGCTCTCCTCCTGTGGGCAGAGCTGGTGGGATTCCCACTCCAGCAGAGCAGACAGAATAGCAGAGCTGAGATCTTCTCTGCGATTGCTGAGGGGAAGAAGTTGGATTTTAACAAGACTGCCCAGGAAGACCAGAATGGATATTATCATTGAAATAGTCACTTCCCTCCAGCATTGAAAATACAAGTACCCCTGTTCCAGCCATATACATGGAAGAACAGGAAAAGCTTGTGGACAAATTTCATAGGTTGATTGTGCTACTTCACCAAGACTTTATCTGCTCATTTTATCATTAAAAATTAAGCAAAAAACCAAACAAACAACACATGACATTTTTGCTGGATAAGAAAAGATACTGTCCTGTGTCTTTCAATATAATATCTCAGGTAAGTATTAAGAACAGCACCCAAAAGCACTTCAAAATGGATAAGGCTTTAGGAAAAGCCTTTACTTCCAGGGATGAAGGTTACATGCAGGTTCTGAAGAGAATAAGCATAGGAATGACAAGGCTGGTGTAACACTAGCCTTAGTGTTGCATGCTACTTGCTCTACAGCTGTAGTTTGTATGAGTAGAAAGAAGCCATGTGTTGAGAAAGGGAAGAGGGAGGCAGTAGTTGGCCAAACTAAGGCAATTTTGCAGCTGTATGGGTTACAAGTATATATGGGTGAAACAAAGGAAACCCCAGAGCCCATTTTTCCTTCCACTAACTATCTGGCCTTTGAACTCCAATCATCTGCTTCCCCTACAGCTATAGTTCTCCTGGCTTGTTTGAGGATTTAATTTCAAATTATACATGTGCAAAAACAGACTGAAATCCCATTTACCACTGGTTTGATCACTACTGTCTGAACTATAATTCTAAAATACAGTGACTGTAATGTCATTATGTTTCTTGTCTGCTATTTGTAGCATAATAAGATACAGAAGCCAGGAACCCACTGTATCAAGCACTGTGCAAACATATCCCTGTACAATTCTTCCTCCATGAGTTTACAATTTAAGTACACAGGGGTTGAACTATGTTAACACTACTGCTACTTCCTTTTTTTTTTCCTAGGCTCTGAAAGACGTAAACATCAAGTTGACTGTATATGTTATAAATATTTTCTAAATATTATTTACCCAAGAGGCAGGATAGAAGCTTTGAAAGTGTAAGTATGATGTAGAAACACTTAAAACACACCCAACTTTCCCATGCCTCTGCCTTGCAATCCATTTAACACAAACACCCACTACTGTTTTCTCATAACACCTTTATGTTAAGCATTTCCAATGAAAAACAGAGCCTGTCTTTACCTTCAAGGCACTGCTTAACAATCACCTCATTCCTTTGCCCAGACAGCAGTATCTTCTAGCTGCCCCATTTCTGTCTGTGGGTTTTTTCCACACTACCATAAAGTTAACAGAACTTCCAACTAGACAGGACAGAACCCATTTAAAAATACTTCTGTCCCAAACTAATTTCTCCTTGCTACATATAATGGCTAGCAGCTTTCTGTAATATGCTAAATTGCATTTTTTTGTCTTAGAGTATACCCAAAGATGGCAGGTCCTTTAGGGCCTATAACTCTGAAATGGCTGGTCCAACGGACAGCTTGACACATTTCATAAAAGAGAAACAAAACTGGAGTTTATGATAAATATGATGCCACCTTCACTTCTGAATTAATTCCATCTTCTTCTGCCTAAAAATATAACTTGAAAATTAATCCTTCCAGTGGGTTTCCCAGTACATATTCTCTTTCCACCTTTAAGTGCTAAACGCAACGAGCAAGGGACTGTTTCCATTTTGTGTCTTGCACAGAATTGAGCAGTTCTGTAATTTGTGATGAATATGTGAAAGCGAACAAGGGAACATACCACCTGAAGTTTCCGTTGCAGACCACTGAGTAAATTCGTACGGAGACATTAAATATTAATTTCTGCAGAACAGACCAGAATAGTTTCTCCTTCGTGACCCACTAACAGACCTTTTGTGACAACTCCTTCTTTCAGGAATCATATTTAGACTGAAGGTTTAATTCATTGATTAAAGTTGCATAAATTTATGAGTTTGGTGGACATTCTTACTTGTTTTAAAAATGTATCTTTTCTTCCCCTATTAGAGAAGCTATTATAGTCAGCAGTTATTCAGAAGTCATTACAATGAAAGAATACTTCAGAATCATCTTTCTGTCACACATGCATTGCTCAGGAAAAGTTTTCACATTTTAACCAGTGGCAGGCTTACCCTTACTGCTGTCAGTGGTTTCATCTTAATATATTGAATTTTAAATAATTCATTCTGGTGATTAAAAAGATCCAGAAATTTATTTAATGGACATTTAATTGCTGAAGAGGCTACAATTTTAAAGCCATTCATCATGTTTTAAGTAGTTTATTACATGTAACTAGCCCATTTAAAACTCATGGAGCTTTGATTTCACTAATATTAATATTTGTCCTAAGTTACTCCTAATGATGGATATCAGTGTGAAACGATCCCTTTTCCTTCATATATGTGACCTGCAACCACCCAAGCTGTGAGCCCGCTGCAGATGCACCAGAGAATCCATCTTATAGCTACAGTCATGTCTAGTTTTTCCTCTTTGCTTTATAACTTATCAAAACAGCTGTAGGAGTTTGAAGGGAAATGAGCAGTTTTATATTATTGTGTATTCTAAATAGTTGACTACTCAGCCAAAATAAACTTTGGTCTTTAGTAGCTTTAAGGCAGTATTGGCACATTTAAAACAAAACATACAACAATACATACCACGATGAGTGCCAGATGTTCATGGAAGAAAACACACAGCTGTTGGGCTTAGATCACCTGAACTCTTTTAAAAGCCAAAGACACCAGTCACCTTTGTTGAGCTGTCAGATTAGCAGAGGGACTGCAAAGACTGCAAGCAAGGAAGGGTCGTCTCAGTTACACTGAAGAATGCCAATTTATGCCTCATCAGCCAGCTGTCATGTAAAATTCCTTATGATAGGCAGGACTAAAAATAACTAATTTGTCTTAAATCTACTGTTAGGCACTCTGAAATAATCTATAGTTCCTCTTCTGTTAGAAGCTGAGTGTTTCTCAAGTTTACTGTAAAAACCCAATTGACTCCAATTCTTCTGTTCGATCCAGAAACAGCATTGAGCAATTCAGCAAGAGGTTTTTCAGCAAGACTAAATTTCACCATGCCATGAATTACAAGCAAGTAGACTTGAAACCCCTCAATTTTATATAGTAATAAAATAATATCTAGGAATTATGATTATCTGGCTTACACAAACATAAGATAAATAATGGGTGATACATATCCCTGATACGGAGTTTCAGTAAAGATTAATTTTGCTCAAAAGATGAAGATAGATTACAACAAATCATTAAAATATTAAAGGTGAAGTTACCCTAGTGCTGAAATAAACTCTAGCAAAACTAGCCCCCAAAAGAGCACTACTCTTAAAAGGATATAGCTACAGGATTTTAAGTCATTTTGATGAAAACCAGTTGTAAGACTAAACACAATATTCCATTCCCAGTGCTGAATTACAGTAAAAGCAATAAATATTTTCCTCAGTTTTCTGAGCATGCAAACAGCAGGATCATGTATTCTTCCAGAAGGATTCAGGAGTTCCAGTGTTTGGATCAGTTATCTAAAATTCTGCTAGTGCACACAGTCAGAAACATAAGCATACTATTTTTAAATCACAATAACCAAGTGAATAATCTATTTTTAAGCCTATTTTCATTGAGCTCTTATGCTATGCATGTATCCAGCTGAAGATACCTAACAATCTGTTGTGCTTGCACACGGTGTTTCAGTTGTTTCTCTGAAATTCAGTCAGGGCCAATTCCATAAGGGTGTTTATCTGCTCATATCCAAATTTCTACACTAATTCCCACTAAAATTTGGAGATTAAATACTTCTAGATTCTTAGAAATCACTACGTTCTGCTGGGCTTCTCACATTTGCTCAAGACAATAGTTTTGTTCTCACTTTCTAGAGACATCCAACAGAAACACACAGATTTTGAATTAGCCAAACTCTGTTCATGGTGAATCTAGACTTTTACAGCTAAAAATCTTAAAGGCATTTTTTCAATACAAGTTTATTGGGGCGGAGGGGGACACAGACCTAAAACAACCAACTTCAGAAGATTGAGAATATACAATGGATAGCTTTACACTTCCTGTGTCTAATATACATTTTCTGTGTCGCGTATAGCTGTAAAAGCACAGCAACAGAACAAATGAACACAGCCACAATGTGCTGGCAAACACTTCACTACCATAAGCAGTCTCACTGCAATTACTGGAACTATTCACAACCATTTATGAAGAAGTCAGGACAATTATCATTGTATGTTTTATTCTCTCACCTCCTCACTATTCAACAGAATCACCTTTTGCTCTTTTTTGATTACATTCATATATAAAATAAAACTCCCTTTGGCAAGATGTTCTTGCCCATAGTAACTAAATGTAATGATGTGCTTCTGATTAGCACAAAGAAAAAAAGTTTGAACAAAAGCAATCCTGACTCCTATCCATTGTACTACTTACGATGTGAGAGCAGATCTAGGATATTTCCCTCTTACCGAAGACAAAACTAAAATTCACACAGTGCTAGCTCATGAAAGATTTGGCTCCGAGAGCCCACACGTTAAGTTCCTTGTTCTCGGTCTCCACATGCCTGCTACGCTCCTATGCTTTAACACATCCCTGCTGCATTTCCCCAGTACCACTCTGTAAATGGCAAAATTACACACATAAGTTTTTAGTCTTTGTCAATCTTACTTAAGAGGAGTTAAGTTCTCACTTGGAACCAATATGCTCTAATATTTGTCTGATAAGCAAATTATGTCATGGTAGAAAATTCAGGATGTATTAAACATTGGCTGAGAAGTTTAGATCAGTCTTTATGGAAAGACTTTAAGCAAAGGGTCTATGAGGCCCATCTGCTTTCCATAGAGTATGAAAGCCTATGAGATTCCTATAGTTTCATATTCTGCTATTAGTTAAGGACTTTATTGCTTCCTAAATAAATACAGCAATTCAATCCATAAACTCACCACTGTATAACATATTTAGCACCACAGGTCTGATATTACCCATCTGAACATGTGATTACCAAAAACAGGTGAACGATTTTTTGTTCAAAGCACTGTATTTCTGTATGCACTGAGAGAAACGTAGAGAAAAAAAAATGAAACTATTGTAATGAAATGTAACAAATATCTTAAATATTTTCATTGCTGTAAAATCTCATGGGTGGTTTCATGGAAACACCCCTTTTTTATTAAGTCTAATAAAGTCAATGCTTCCTTAAGTTGTTGCCTCAACTGAAGATTTTAATTGCTATAACAGCACAAAACATTTATTCATACATCTGGTTAGAATTCCTTTTCTTTGACAAATTTAATCAGTGTAATTATCTAGCATAGTTAGACAAGGAGAAACCTCAACAAGATGTAATTTACATGCTTCAATTAATCTTTCTAAAAATTTGTACAATCTAACAGACGGATCAAACTCTATGCGAGTATTTGACCAAAGGCTATAAATCAACAGTGACATGTTTCCTTTCAGGCAGTAGCTTGAGAAATTAATATTGTTTCACAAAGTTAGACAAAGGAATTGTAAATCTTACACTTACAATAACTCCCTTCCTCATAAAACTATCTACTACATAGAGAATATTAATGATGTAGCATTATTAACCATGACAAAGAAAGGATAGGTTTAAAATGAACATTATTCTTGTTAAATCATTTTCTTTTATTCATGTAAATAACTTCATAGCCCCGTGCTACTGCAAATTAATTCACATTAACACTGATGAGCAAATAGTGTTCCAAAAAAATGCCCAAAAGGCAGACTCTGCAGTTACCATCTAATATCACAGCACACTACCAAAGCAGAGACGCTTCCCTGTTTTCATATTTTCCATTAACATTAAAAAAAAGTGCAAAAAATTACAATATGATGACAAAATCTGATCTGAGGAGGTGGTATTATTCTAGGAAAGGCTCCAATAGATGATTGGTGCTGTACAGGAGAGGGGACTACGTCACTGCTGACCCTCCCTGTTACAGATGGCACTGCACTACTGCCTGCCCATGGCAGCAGTGCCCAGCTGCGCCAGCCAGGGAGTCTGTATTGCTCCACAGTCTCTTGAGCGTTGATACCATGATACCGGGGCTTGGCACACCTACAGTCGGCTATCCGAGAATGGCTCTGGGTGTTTAGGCTGAAAGCCTCTCAGTTTAGACCAGCCTGGACCTCCCAAGCTGCCCTCAGAAGAAAAAGTAAACTCACTGCGTCACCCCCCCAGTAATCAAAATACACAGTAGCTGAAGTGCGATGGTCTGCAGCAGGTCACCGCGTTACGACTGTCTTACTCTCAGCAGCGCCGTACGCCCACTTGGCCAAGCAAACAGAGTCATTCAGAGCTGCAGCACCCGCAGGACTCCCTGCCATCCCCCCCAGAGGTGTGAGACACCTGACAAGCTGCTGGCCTCACCAAGGACGGGGCTCCTGTTCTAGCTGAGCTCCTGAGAGCCTTGTAGAGATGGCCAGGGCTGCTACCTTGTACAGAGATGTTGCTGATCAGCTGAGTAATGGCATCTTCCTATAGACCAGCTTAAACAGCTTCAGCAAAATGAAAGAATAAAACTGGCATCTCTCCCCTGCTGTGAGAATGAGCAGCATGTCTAAGTGGAATGCCTAATCCATTCACTATTTAGGCAACCTTTAAAATAAAACCTTACTCACTAGCAGAGCATGCTACCATGCTGCTGTCACAGTATGCTTCAGATTAGGTACCTTTGAGTGACAAGTAATGCTTCTTAGTCTTTAAAGCACCGTGAGTGAGAAGCCATAGGAAGAAAGTTTTTCTGGTATAAAAACATAGTTTCTTGGTTGTGACCTTCATCATTCTGCACTCTGAGAAGTAATAGCAGCTTTGATGACAATTAGGGAGCTGGCAACATGCAGCTCAATCCAGACTGTGCAGTGTAGAATTGGGTGGGAGCAAGAATATCATTTAAATCTTCCACTTGTTAAATATATCTTTCCATCTGTCTCTGAGTCAGCAGCATCCCCCTCAAGGCTGCTACAAAGCTCAAGAGGAAATGAAACCGCTCCAAAACATTTTCAAACTTAACATATCAAGCCACTATTTAAAAACATCTGAGGTTCACTCCACTCTAAAAGAGGAGGTGGGGATATTCCTATCTATCTGAACCATGAGTGTACTTCAAAGGTACGCTCTTTTCACTTCAATGTGAAAAGCAGACCTAGTTCTCTAAAGCTACAAAGCCCTAACGCCCTTGATGTCTTAAAGATTATTTAAAATCAAATCAAATCAAAATTAATACCAGATGGGGAGGGGCAAGGAGGCCAGAGAAAGCGAAAAAAATATTAACATTCTGTTTTATCTGCAGTTATTTTTGGCATTTCATATTGGTACTTTAATTTTTTTACCCTTCAGTCTGCTATGACTAACTAATTCCGAGATTAACTGGTAGTGACTATTGGCAATTTTGCTCACTTGTCAGATAATCACAGCAGTTAATTTTTCCAGATCTTTTATTTAATAGTGCTAGGCAAATACATCAAAATTTGTTTGCAAATACTATTCCCCTGTCGATGATTTCTTCTGCTGATTCATTGCGCTGGTATTTGCACCCTGCTTGTTTACTGAGGCCTTGGATCCTGCTAGCACTTACGTTCACAACTTATTGCTCACATAGAGCCAGCCAGTGGGACTATGCATGGATCGAAAGCTATCATCTCATGCAAACCATGGATACATGCAGTCAAGCTTTGCATTTAAAGGAAAAAAAAAGCTCTTATTTCACAGCATAGAAATAACCATTACAAATCCTTAAGCAACTTGGAAACAGAGAACAAGATAACACATTTTTCAGTCTTCAGCTTTCCATAAGGAAACAAAAACAATAATGTGCAAAACCAATGAATGATCCTATGGTATGAATAACTTGCAGCAACTGGTATAAGACAAAAACCCACAGACTAAAATGAATTTACACAGATTACTGATTGAACTTTAAGAACATGAACGCATTCCCAACACAATCCGTTTGTGGTAACTTGGAATAATCTTGAGGGATATATTTTAAAAAGCTGAAAAGGTCCTTTTTTATAATCTTGCTAGTTCAATCTAGCTGAAAAAACCCAACTAAAATGTAAGATAATTTGCTTTAAAATCTACTAAATATCACATGGCAGCCTTGGCTCTACCATAGAATATTTATTTATACATGTATATTATATTCAATGTCTATTATATTATATTATATTATATTATTATATTCAAAAAAGCCATATGGAAGAACATTAAGGCTCCAAAGCCAAACACTCAAAAGTTAGCAAAAAGCCAGAGTTCAAGTTGCCTGTTCCACCATAGCGCTGCCTGCTCATGCATATACATTTTGACACCGTCTCCCATTACATGACCACTTACTCCTTTCCCTAAAGAACCCCTCCCCCAGATATTGCATATTTTCTCCCTCCTTCACCCAGAAAGGTGCAGCATATTCTGTTATTTACTGCATGAAAGCCTTGCTGTGAGGGCAGGATTCATTTCCTCAGTGGTGAATGTGGTGTTGCACATCCCCATAGTAACCGAGTGCTTCAACCACGCACGTATTTTCACAACACCCCTGTCTCCATCCTCCGTCACTCCGCTTGGTCTCAGTCCCTTTGGCAGGCTGTTGCCTTCCACAATTTCACGCCCCAGTCACCCAATTCCTCATGTAATCTTGGTCTCAGCCACACCTAGAGAATGAGGTTTCCATCCAAGTCATAACTCCAGGAAAAAAATTTTAAAAGGTGGGGTTTAATCCTGACTTCCTTGAACCCCTTCTGATGAAGCAGCTCTCTGACTCCTGCAGACCCACTCGAGAAGAGAAACACCAACCCAAACAGCCAAAGTTTAACAAAGTTTTTGCAAACTGAACACAGGGAATTGGAAGGGATAAAGTAACATGGTAAATCTTTGCAGAAGAAGTTACAGCGGTTCTGCTGATAGTTTTTACAATAGAAGACACCAGCTTCTAGGCAAAAGGAATTTGAACTGAGAAAAAAAAGCACATGAGGTTAAAAACACCCCCCGGAACAGAGAGAAGCACTTGCTTGCAAAGGCCACTTTCAAGGTTAGGGGTGCTTCATTTTGCACCACTTTAAGGGCCAGTTCCCAGAAAAACGTGCCAAGGAAAGAAAGGTAATTTTATGGAAAGCAGGCAATGTTAACAGTTGTAGTGAAAAGTGTTGTTTATGTGTATTTTCTAATCCAAAAAGCAAAATATATTACATATTCTGAATTAACTCTTGCTATCTTTGCAGATTTGAGTTTTATAAAAAATAACAGTAACATGAAATTACACTTCAAGACTCGTTTGGGGGGGGGAGGTTTAAGCTTAAACACAGTGTTAAAACTTTTTGTCTCTACAGTAACTGGAAAAAATATTCTTGGAAATCTTCTCCCATTAACACACATTTTGGTGGTCATATCAACACACTCCTGCATGTCGAGGAACAACCTGTGCTGATGAGCTGGTCACTCACAAGCACAAACCCAGATTCCCTTCATAAAGGCTGTGTTTCTCTGCATCCCTGCCTGCAGGCTCTCCTCAACCCAACAAACATAGCTGCATTACAGGACACAATCTGTATAACCCAGACATATCAGCTGCGGGTGCTGTGGGGATCAAATACATCTCTTCTGCAGTATCTCTGAGCACAAATTACACCAGCTTCTAAGAGGAAACCATCGAGAGGTGTGGGGAATGCTATGCTAATTTGAATCTTTACTGTCCTAAAACTTAGCGGTCTGCTCTCTGGACAGATGCTGCTCAAACACTGAGTCCCCAGCAGCTACTTTAAACTCTGGAGTCTGAAGAAAATGCTGGCACTGCCTTTACATTTCAGAGTTCATCATCTGAGTGTAGACGCTCAGGGCCAAGACTGGCGGCCTTCGAGCCAAATGCTTGAGGCTGGAGGCCTGTCTGCACTCCTTTAGTCACTGTTGTACCTTTGATACTCCTCTTTGCAGGACAGCAGTGCAGCTGAGCACCTTGTAAGCGCTCGCATGAACAACAGCGAAGCAGTTTCATTTATGTAGACCAAATGATACCATGACAACATAGACGTACTGGCCATCCACTGTGCAGTATCAGCCCTGGTAGCAAACCCCTGTTAGCTGTATGAAGCAAAATTAGCTTTTTTTTTAATCAAGTAATTCATACAAGAATCACCCCTGCAATGTCACCTTCTAAAGATCTTGCAGCAACCAGGAGCACTCAGTCTTCACAGGAAGCCTCCCCACCTCATAGCGTCAGAGACCAAGGCAGATAAATTTTTCCTACTTGCAACTTTAAGACCAAGTGAAATGTCTCAAGTTAAAAAAAAAAAAAAATTAGCCTCACTCTGACAAAAAAAATAATGGACTTGGGTTTATTTCAGCTTTATCAAATCCCAGTGACTTTTTAGAACATTTATTCAGCTGGCCTGGATAAAACGTAAAAGATCTAAAATATTTTGAAGTATCATCAGATGTAAGACTCTCTCATAAATTACAAATTGAAAGGTCAATGACTCTGTGAGTGTAAATGGTAACCAATTAGTAGACAAGGGCAGGAGTCCAACTATTATGAAATCCATCTCCTGACTCTATTGTAGCAGATTAAGTACTGTGTAGCTGCATGGGTAAACCCTTAGTCCTTTATGCATCTATTATTTATTAAAATTTAGCAAATGTTTCAAAGACCACACCAGCTTAGTATAGAAGCAACCTTGAATCAAGGAGCCTCTGCTTTTTTGCTGTTATTAGTTGCGCTGCTGGTGGTTTTAACACTTTCTACAATGGGCACTCTTCAGCTGAGGGATGTAAACCCACCTTATTATGCTTCCAGGTATCTCCTCAGGTTGTGAAGTATTAATCTGAAGGAAGATAAACCTTGTAACCTCACCACACAACAGGTATGGATTTCCTGAGGTGTTACTTCATGTCCGTAACAGAACCGGAGAGAGAAGCCCAGGCCTCCTGAGGGCTCCGTCCATAGAAGCTGGCTCTCTTTTTAAATGTCTGGTTGACAGCGTTTAACCAGAATTGTTTTTCTGACCGGGTATCTGCCTACACACCACTGTTAAGCACTGAAATAGAAATTTTTCAGTCAATAACACAGAAGTTGCTGTACAGCTAACACAGTCTCTGAATCTAGCAGTGATGGATCAGGCAATGCTGTTGAATGTGTAAAAGTCGTGTGTCCCCAGCTCTTGCCTCCTCCTTGGATGTACACCACCACCATGCAGCTTCTTCCCATTGAACATATATTGTGAATATTATCATTTACACTATACCATTCTGAAGAGTAGGAATTTGAGGACAGGCTCCCTTTGATCTCTCTGGGAGTCCAGGAGGCCTCATTTGGACTCCACCTTGAGAGGGTCATATTAAACAGAAAGGCTACTCAGTCTTTACCAGAATCCGATGAGTAATTTTAATGAGCAAAATCAGTGTCACCGAGCATCACAGATCTTGCAGAAGAGTGGGCTGCTGCCTTTGTCAAAATCCAACCTACAGAGCTTCGCATTTAAACATCTAAAGGTGCACCATTCCTCAATTTACCCTTATCTCTCCGCATCCATGTTTGGTTCCTATCTCCTGCTTACCATGGCAGCTCTTTGGGGCGAGGCCATCATTTCTTTCTGCATCTGAACAGCAACAAGCTTCAAGAATTCCAGATCACAGTTGTGGGTTTACCACTTTTTGATAAATATAGGAAATAAACATTCTTCCATGTTTCCCCTAGCAAACAAACAAACAAACAAACCAACCCAAAACACAAAGGGGAGAGGAATGCTTAGATTTGAATGATTTGACCAAATGTATATCATTTACATGGCATAAACATTTACATACATAACATACTGCAAATATAAATTAACAGGCTATGTTTAGGGATTGTAGCTTCTATATGAGGGGGCAACTTCAGCTTTGATGCATATAGGCATAATTACATTAGCGTCAGTTGCAGCCATATGCTAAACACATGCTTTTCTCACACAGAACTTTTTGAATCAGGAGAAAAACTACACAAGAAAATCTCTAATCAGTATGGAGCCATCTTTGCCATTAAGTTACACTCCCTTCCTCAAGTCATTTATTCACCATCAGATGGAAGAAGAAAAAAGCCAGGTACTCTAAAAACAGCAACTGCTCCTTTTGTGAAAAAAGTGCCAGAAAACACAGGGAGGAATGTAAAGCATTTCTTTGCAACAGATTTCAGATAGGCTGAAAGGGCATCCCTGTGTATTTCCTCGCTCTTTGCTGTTTCAAGAAACCACTACAGAGGTACAGAAAAGAGGCAGGTCACTTTATACTTAAGGTAGTAATCTTTCCTCATTGAATTTAAAAAAAAAAAAAACCACAAACGATTTTATAAAGAAAGAAGTTATAGCCGTCAATTTTCAAAACTTGGGGTAACCCTAGCCCTGCAATCAGATGCTTGGGTATTCTGTGTCTCATTTTAGGCATCTCTGAAATATCCCCTATATGGAACACAGTAAGGCCTGTCTTTTGGTGCCAGATGTTCTTTGATGAGGCAGCTGGCTTGGCAAAAAAGGGGAAATTCTTGAAAATTATTATTATCTGCTGTGTTTCTGCCATTAATAGCAACATGCAAGGAAAACAATGAGAATTGAATATCTGGGAGCCCAGGAAAGGACGTGTTTGCAGACTGACTTTCTGCAGGTGGAATTGATGTCAAGTGGAGGTCAGACAGTGGTGAGAAGGATGAGAAAAAGGTCAGTTTTCTTTACAACTTTTGCACGGCCTGAGGAATGCAGGTCATAAAGAGCTATACATTTTCCCAGGTCTGTGATTCCATGAGAAGCTGTCTTCACTGAAACACTGACCAGTGGTGCTTCTGTGCCCCAGCTCACTGCTGCCTCAGCTGTGCTTAAAGAACGTGTGCCAGGCCACATCAATCCTGTCTTCTAAGAAAAAATCATTAGCTTATGCTCCTCTTCCGCATTTTTTAAGCTGGATCATTTTCCCAGTCCAGATTATAACATGGCCATATAAATAATTGTGCTGCCCTAGTGACAGCGGAGTGGAGGGAAGATTTGAAATACTGTAGGATGATACTGCTGGGAACATCCAAGTGCTTTGGAGAAATGGCAATGAGAGCTGGTTTGCATACCTACTCTCCAGCCATCTTCCCATTTCCCTGCTTCCCACTGCAGCTCTTATTGCAGCATGTAATGAAAAGTAGAAGGTGAGCTCTGGGCAGGCATGTTGCTTCTGCACCACAGCAGTGCAAGCAACAACGTTCCAGTGCTCTGCGTGCTCCTTGCACCTGCTTAATTTACTGTATCGATGTAGTCAACATAGCCTAGAGACAGCTATATTTAATACATACCATTAATAATTGTAGGTATTTACAAGTTTTAGTCACGTGATCTAATATGCGATTCTAGCCGTACTGAAACATTTGGCTTAAAACAGTAAATAGAGACAGGTGAGGAGGGAATCGAACATCTATCTAAAACTTGCTAGCACCAACTACCAATTCATATATATGTGCACAGGTGTATGCAGGCTTATATACGTATTTATATATACACACAGACATACGTGTGTGTGCGCAGTATAATGTCTTACTAAAGTGCATAGCAATAGAAGAACCAGTTATGCTCAGAATGGTTGCTGGTGAGGATGACTGCAGTTGTCAAGTATACAACAGAAACCACTGCTCTAATGAGCTGAATGTTTAAAGAAAAAAAGAAAAAAAAGAAAAAAGAAAAGAAAAAAGAAACAAAAAAAAAAAGAAAAAAGAAAGAAAAAAGAAACAAAAAGAAAAAAGGGAAAAGGGAAAAAAAGAAAAAAAAAAAGGTGGTTTTGGTAACTTTTTGGTTTTTACTAGAATAATTAAGGAAAGGGACAGACCAGTAAAAAGACATCTTTTTTTCATTAATTCCAAAGAATCCCAAGACTGACTTACACAGCTTGTCAAAGCATTCATCCACCCCCAGGCTTTGCCAGAATACCTCAGTGATCACTTGCATTAGCCTTCAGCTGTCATTTGTGTGTCTTCTAAGCAGAAGTGGACAACATTTTTTAGTGTTGATGGCTTGTATCATGTAAACAGTCAGCTAATCTTGCTGGGATAACTTTTATAAACTTGAACCTATTTGTTACCCAAAATACACCTGGTCCAGGTCCACCCCATGTATTTGGCTATAAGAGGGACACCGTCAGACTGCACAGTTGCACGATGGAAGAATTAACAAGAATCCTAGATAATATTGCTTGATGCCTCCCATGTTTGAACAAGGTACCAGTTAAAACTACAACTCCACCAGAGTACACAAGCCCAGGACATTCCCACAAGTGCCCACGGCAGTCCTGCTGGGTGGAATATTACGGTCACCCTGCAGAGTCCCAAGACACAGGCAGCTTACGTGGTTTGTACAAAGGCACATAGGAAGCATTTGCACCTCCTCCAACTCTGAGCCAATTCTGCCAATTTCTGTTGAAAACACCCATCTGCAATGCCCGGTTCCAAATAATCTTAAAGACATTATCATTTGAATGTCTTGGTGTCAATTAGACCTGTAAGGTCCTATAAGCAGGAAAAAAACAAACAAACAAACAAACGCTCACCCCACCAATATTCAGCAATTCACCAATTTTTATTGCCCAGTACTTCCACTATGCTGGGGGAGGAAGAACAGAGAAACAATCACAAAGATCAGAATGACCACGAGCTGCTTACACCAGCCCCTTTTAGCGGATATTGCAGCATCCTACTGGATGGTACTCAGAGAGCTGGCTAATGAGGTCGGTGCCTGCACAAGGATCTGGATTCAAACTTTCTCAAAGCTGAGTCAGATTCAGTGGTCATGATCAGAATACTTTTTATATTGGAGGACAAGTCACTTCTTTATTGCAAGAAAACTTTAATGTCTGACAAACCTGCCATGGTAACAGATCTCTGGCTCTGTAAAATTTCAAAAAGAAATATAGGTAAGCTGCAAAATGCAGTTTCCACACGTAAACTGATCTCTGACAAGCACCTTTACCCTCCTTCTTTCTTTCCAGTTAAGTTCCCTGCTGATGATTCAAACCAGGTACAGCACACAGCTTTGATTAACTTCATAACCAGAAACAAATAATGATGCTTCTAAGAACTTAGCTTGCATGTAGCTCTCTGCAACCCGACAGTGAAGTTATTTTTCATATGCTGAATGACAAAGAGGATTTTTATCAGTAGCAGATGATTGTTAATGATTTGGGGATCTTCATGGACCCTACATTTGCCATAATCTACCATATTTCAGTTGGCAGCATAAATGTTTTGCCAGAATAGGCAAATCCATGGTTGCAAATATCTGTGCCATGATTTAGCAAATTTGTGCCTCTTACACTGGTTACCAGTTAGATGTCAGAAAATATTGAAAGTTGTTGTATTTACTTGTTCAGATAAATATCTCAAAGCACACTTGGAGTGCGATACCGCCGTTTCTTCCTCAGGTGAACAACAGACATTGGAATCAACATTCTTTTACTCTTTTTAGGGTGAAGTTTGGCCTCATCCTTGCTACTCCAGCCCAGGAAAGTGGACAGCACTAAGAATCTGATTCAGAAAACCTGAACTTTTGTTCACAAAAGCCACAAAATGTGCTGTGGGAGAGAAACATCTACTGAATAATGGAGGTTCACGTGCACAGAGGGTCATAATCGTTTATGAGTAGTCACTTTGAAGTATCTGGATACAAAAGGAGTTATAGGACTTTATTGTATAACAAAATGCAGAGCCAACAGCCCAGTTCTTGTGCTGATTCTGTCTAGCATTTTTCTACCTTTCTACATGGCCAGTCCACAGATCCATGTAGGACTTACATGATACAGAAGACCCTGCATGGACCCTGACCACAGTTGTCTTTCCTGTGCGTGATTTATGCTACTATGGAGATGAACATACGTGCAAAAACCCACCTTTATTTTCAAATTCTTGCATTTCCTTGGGTCTGTTTTGTCTCTGGAGGACATAGATTTCCCACTCCCCAGTACCATTCACTCTGAGTTTTTCCCCTATATTTATTTTAGTGAAACTCTATTAACAGGGCTAAATTATATGAACCCAAATACACCTTTTTGCAGTACATACACAGATAGCAACAACAGCAGACAGTGTTAGGTATAACACAACAGCACAGGTATCACGTAAGTACCTATGTAACAGCTGCAAGGAACTGGCTTTGCTCTGCACGTGGAATGGGAACATTCACCTGGCATTTTTGGACTTCCACAACCTGGGTAGTGGTGTCTAACCTGAATCAGTATGGTTAGGAAGTCTGCACTGCACCAAGCTTCTCAAACAAAGAGGAAAAGAGTATGCCCACACACAGGAGGATGCAGAAACATCCAACCTGTTCTCACAACTAAACAGCTACAGTAAATTTACACTCACGTAAAAAAAAAAAAAATTAAAAAAGTAAGTTTGTGTCTTACCCAAAAGACAATGGAAGAAATTCAACTTCTGGTGACATGTGTACAAATCAAAATCAAACTAATTGTATCTCAATCAATTAACTTACACTTCTGTGATTGCAAAATCTGGCTGAACCTTCTCCAAGCATGCTCAGCTGCGCTTCAGCATCACCACTGGCTGTCATCTCCGTCTCTGCTGCTGGGGACCTGGCTGGCCACCAGGTGCTCTTGACAGACGATATTGGAAAGCCATCTAATCAACTCAGCTGTTGACTCTATGGAGACAGTTAAACTCTGACTTTCAAAGGTTGGTCATTTAGTCAGAGGGATTGGCAGAACCATAGTGAAAAAAAGATAAGGAGCACTCTCTTAAGAGTCTTGATTATATTCAAGCTTAATTGGCACAAACACAAATTGTGCTTTTAATTTGAGAATATATAACATATTGAGTACAGGGTTTTTTGCATCCCTGAATTTCTGGGTGATAAAAACAGGAAAGAGGTTAAACTGAAAGACTTCCATTTCCTTTCTTACATCAGTGTGTGATTCCTGGGGGATATGATTAGTTTTCCTGTAGTTTATGCTAGGTTGTGAGCTCACTCACTGTTATAAATGGGTTGTCTGTATAATTGTTACCAATTACATGCAAATTGCTGCTAAATGGCACAGACAGCCCATTTGTGCCAAATGTTGGTTTACACTTTGCTCTCTTTCCAAGACAGTGGGGAGATAAAAAAGCAATTGGATTGATGAGTGGGATGTCAAAATTTCTCTCCAGTTTCCATTATGCAGCTAAACATTGCCTCACCATTCTTTGACAAATACTGGAATATATCCAGAAATCACACTTCATTTTTTCCAAGATGGTGATCAAATACCGCCCCAAATCTGAGCAAGAAGTACTGGCTCTTGTTTATCCTCCATGTCAGATCTGCAATTCAGACACTACAAATGGGAGCTTGGTATGTTTTCCTGCACTATCAGTCGGTATTCAGTTTGCAGTGAGACTTGCCAAGCGTCTCCAGATTCTTTTCTCTGTTTCTGATTCATTATGGATCTGAGGAGCATGTGTTCCAAAAACAGCAACTCGCCCAATGTCAAGTAAATGCTCTGATCACACAACGGAATCACATTTCAACTTTTTTTTTTTTTTTTGCAACTTCTGTATCATTCATGCTAGGCAAAAGTATGAGAAAAGCAACTGAATATATGAGAAACACCTTTTTTCATCTTTTTCTTTTTAACTTGGGAGTGGCTTTATTTTATACCCTTCACTATGGGTAGAAAATTTAAGGAACAACACTGAAATTCCTGAAAGAACTTTAGCCTCAAAGGCATTTATTTCAATGGACTCAGAATTTCTGTGTCAGCAAAGTATGCCAGAATGTATTTAGCTTCAAGTGTGTACTTAAATCGCGTAGACTTCAAGGGAACTTAAATACGCGCTTAATTTTGAGCATATGCTTAAGTGCTTTTGGTGAATAGTATTGAACCACAGCATTCACCTCTTTGTAAAGGAGAGAATGCTTTCCAAAGCAACATTTACTTCTCAGGGCACGGTGTGTGTCTTTTAAATCCTCCTTTGATGTTTCTTGGTCTACTTTGTTTTTAAAAGCTCACCAGAAATCAAAAAGGATTAGTAGGTCATGATCCTGCAAGCTACCTGGTTTGGATCAGCCCAGGAAAGGACAGAAATGGAGTTTAGCTAGCACAGAAAAAATGTTTGCCTGGAGCAGTTTGCAGGACCAGTTTTCTGAGGCACAAACTAGTTAAAAACAGTTTCGTATTTTATTTTGTATTTATAATAATTATCATTCTAAAGAATATTTTAAATAAGAAAAGTAGAAAGCAAAATATAGGATATTTAGCAGATCATAACAAGCAAAGATGATTATTAATGTGTATTAATTAAACACCTTCACCTATACCAGTGATACCTCATACAACATAAGCAGTTTTTTCCACTCGTACTTAAAAGAAAAACTTTCCTGAACCAAAGTATAATTACCACATTTCATTTTTTAAATGGGGACTTGAATTAATATTTTTATAAAAACATTGATTGCCAATAGGACATTTGAGAGTAGAGGCAGAGAAAGTCTTGAAAGTGAAATTAAAAAAAGATCTGGATTCCTATTTCCTCCAGAATTCAGTGCTCTAAATGTGGTATCTGAGCAAACACAAGCTCTTGACCTCAAATCTATATTCTTCTCCGAGGTTCATCCACTAGGATAAGGAACGCTGTGTAGCGGTTAAATACAAAACAAACCTGAAATTGGTACCTTCTGAGGTTTGGTTCTGACCAGCCTTTGAAACAAGATTGCTTTCAGTCAATTGGTTATTTCAGCACTTGACATCACCCCCACATAAAACAAGGCAAATGGCCAATTAGCTAACTGGAAGTTTTCCAGTTCACAATGGTGCCAAAATGAACGAAGATGAAGTGGAGTAGAAAAAAAAAAAAAAAAAAAACTTTAAGTTGGCTGAACAGTCAGCTCTCTATGGGAAGCTGAAAATAGAAATCAGTTCATGGAACTCAGGAGCTTCACTATCTTCTATTTGGGGAAGATCAAACTTCGGCATTTGCAAGTTAAACAGGGATCCCCAAGGCTTCTAGAGAGTACTTTATAAAAAGAGGTTTTATATAGGGCCTGTGTATTTTGCAAATAAAACTGTAGCACATTAAATTCTAATCACATTCTATTCATAGTATCTGAAATCAGAGCACAAATTTGCTTCCTACAGATAATTATCTGGACTGGAGTTTTAATCTCCTATGTATGCCATTACCCCTATGCAAACATGGATAAATTTGGGCTTTTTCTTTTCAGCAGCATTCAGCTACTTTGACATTTCAAGTGGTTATGAGTTGGTTTTAAACAAAGACAGCCTAAAGGAATCAGATTATATGTTAAGCAGTAGTACTTCAACTGAGAAAGAAAAGAATACAATAGTGTAGAGTAACCTCTTTCCTTGGGAAATAACGCTCAAATTCCAGAAGGAAAAATAGTTAATCACGTCAGCTTTGTAAATATAATTTCTATAAAAGTCAATGCCGCTTTAAATACATCTATCAGGCCCCTCATACAAACTCTTAAACTACACCAGAAATGAATGCAAGTATTCTAAATAGGAAAAATTCTCCTGCAGAAAATTTCACATTATTATTAAATTGTTAATCATATTAAGGAACAGTAAATTAGTCTTCTGTCAATGACAAAACATAAACAGTACAGTACAGTTCTAGTTAGGTATAACAAGATATATTTTGAAAGGGTTGAAGACAACAAGTTTTGGGGGATTTTGTTTTGCTTGCAGTCAGTTACAGCTGTCGGGCCAGCTCAGAGCAGTGATCCAAGCATGGCACAGGTACATAGCGACAAGGCTTCAGCGCCACTTGGTCTTCCCAGTGACACCTAAATCTTTGGTCTCAGATCAACACACGAAACAGGGACACCTTTGTGCTGGTTTTGGCTGGGATAGAGTTAATTTTCTTCACAGTAGCTAGTATGGGGCTAGGTTTTGGATTTGTGCTGGAAACACTGTTGACAACACAGGGATGTTTTCCTTACTGCTGAGCAGTGCTTACACAGAGTCAAGGCCTTTTCTGCTTCTCACCCCACCCCACCAGCGAGGAGGCTGGGGGGGGCACAAGAAGCTGGGGGGGGACACAGCTGGGACAGCTGACCCCAACTGACCAAAGGGATATCCCACACCATATGGTGTCATGCTCAGCATATAGAGCTGGGGGAAGAAGAAGGAAGGGGAGGATGTTGGGAGTGATGGCGTTTGTCTTCCCAAGTAACTGTTACACGTGATGGAGCCCTGCTTTCCTGGAGATGACTGAACACCTGCCTGCCCATGGGAAGCTGTGAATGAATTCCTTGCTTTGCTCTGCTTGCATGCACGGCTTTTGCTTTACCTATTAAACTGTCTTTATCTCAGCCCACGAGTTTTCTCACTTTTACCCTTCTGATTCTCTCCCCCTTCCCACTGGTGGGCAGTGAGCGAGCGGCTGCGTGGGGCTTAGTTGCTGGCTGGGGTTAGACCACAACAACCTTCTAAACAGTACTCTCTGCTAAAACTTGCATGAAAAGGTCACAATCATCATGAAACAAAGATTACAAACCTCCTTTTCTGACAAACCAACAATATTCCTAACAAAATAAATGTAAAAAGGAAAAATATGATTTTGACTTATTTAAATTGCCATCATCATCAAAAAGCAAAAGAATAGCTAACTTTAAACATTATTATGATATTTTTCATTATAAAATTATTATAAAATTATAATAAAATTTTGGCTACCAGGTTTATTATCAGGTGCATTTGCCAGCGTTTACTCTGACAAGCAAATTAGCTCTGCTTTTAAAAAGTGCCGCCTGATCCAAAAGCCGTTTAGTTCCGGTGAAACCCAAACAGTGCTTTATGGAACAGGGGTTTTTGGTAAATAGATGCCTAATGATGCAGATAGATAGCACCAAAAATTTTCAAATTCCTCAAGAGAGCACACCATGTAATTTTTCTAGTGACCTTGTATGTGTCCTTTAAAACTTTTTTTTAAAAAAAGTTATTCTGGTTAAAAAGAAGCCTCATGTTTTCATAACTCTTATGAACTGTCAAAAGAACAATGTATTCAGGGAGGAGATCATAAACTTGTCACTGGGTCTGGCACTCACAGCAGGGAAAATACCTTCACGCTGCTCTTGTGAAACAGACTCAATTTGACGCCACCAAATTTCAGAATCACAAAAGATAAGAAGTTGCATGAGTCTAATAATGCTTCAAATACACGTTTTAAAAGCACTGGTAATCTAACGTACCGCCAGGCACAATGTACCTATTGGTATCCACCACATCACATGAGTGACCCTAGCGAGGAGCTGAACTTAGAAACAATTTTTAGCTGCAGAGCTGTTACTGAAATGATTAGTTACAACAGCTCTGAGCAGGCAGATCACTTCACCAGTGTGGATCTGTGCAAGATCAGAGCCTGAACACATTTCTTCCCTATATCTGGCCTCAGCTGCAGGAAAAAACATGTTTTCCCCCTGCCCCAGCCCGCTGCCCACGTCAACGGACATTAAGCATATGTCGCCTCACTTTTGGAAAGTGTTGCGTTATTTAACTTCATTACTGTTTGTTGAATTGCTTTCAACCACTTCTCACCTTGCAAAAAACTTTTAAGTGCATTAATATGGCACGTGCTTAAACTCCACCATATGTGAATCGTGTGGCTCAGTAGTGGGACATTACTTACAGAAGGAGACTGGGCACAGGGCGCTGGCTCGCCTGCCTCCTCCTATACACCTCTCTGCCTAAATTTGTTTCTATCCCTCCAGTCTCCAGAGAGCCCTTGCCTTCCCTGCAGAACAGTGTCTACTCCCTCTCTCCATGTTACTTAATCCTCCAGAATTATCTCTGACCTTTCTGCTCAGCCTGGTGGGACTCGGGCCATACTGATGGCGAAGGCACCCCTGAATCCTCAGCCACAGCTGCTGCAGCACTTCAAAGGCAGCTACCGCAGCCTCGGATTTAGACTGCGGCTGGAATCCGAAGGCTCAACGTGGGGTCCCCAGTGCTGAGCAAAAAGAGCAAAGCTCATCTGTAAGGATTAAAACGTGGACAGGTAATGGATCTAAATGGGGCAGGAAGGGTAGGGAAAGGCAGGGAGAGTGGAAGTCAGTATACAATACAGAAAATCTGAGGAGGTTAAGAGGGGCAGCAAAAGGAGGGGCTGGGGGCACAGAAGACAAGAGATTCCTGGTTAGCATAAATAATATATGTGTGTGTTAGGGAGGAAGAATGAGAGCAGCTTGGAAATGTAAACAAAAATATCTTCAGAGGAGGTAGGGCTTTAACATAGAAAATGGTGAAAAGATCAATGGGAATAAAACACAAAAGGATGTACAAGTCAAAGACAGCTAGAAAAACAGGCACTGAGAATGAAAGATCATGATGAGACAGAGATATAAAATCCCTCTGTAAAATAGCTTGGACTGGGACATGTATCACAGCCTTCATACTGCAGGATTACCCCAAAAGTAAAAGCAAAAGTTTTTTATTATTCAGGGTAATAATGGACTTTGCATATCAAGTTATGAAAAAGCATTTTCTTCTGAAAAGTAAGATCAAGGAAGTTTTTAAGAGAAAAACACCGTTTGTTTTTTAAGACCATGCCACATATTACTTGGGAAGCAGGACTATGAAGTTGACTCACGTGCACTAGAGAAAGCTGGCTCCAGCCATCCAGCGGAGCCAGGCTGTGCTCAGCTCCTCAGAGAGGCGGCTGTTCTCATGAATATCTGAACATAGGGGCAGAGTTCAGGACACAAACACACCAAGAAATCTGAGGGTTCAGCAAAAACTTACCACATGCTTTGGAGGGCATAAACTTGTAAACTTATCAGCTACTTCAGAAAACCTGTTTGAACAGAAGTTCTCATCTGGTGGTAGTGGAAGATCGTTCACCTTTCCATTGCATTTAACTATAAGGTAAAGCTACGCAGTGAGACACGAACTCCATGGGACAGGGGCAAGAACACAGACTGTAACCCTAGAAATAATAGTTTATCACAAATTCACACCTACCTTAGCGTAGAATAATTTCTCAATATCTCAGCTTGTCTTAGAATTTCCCACATTTGAATGATAAAATATTACAACACTGTCATTATCGTGTAGTTATAAACTATGTGTCAAGCTGCATGTTGAATGGTTTAAAAATGAACTTAGCTTTTCAATGAACTTGGAATATACCAAAATAATAACAAATAGCACATTTTTGCCATCTGCAATCTTTTTTTTAACATAGTTAAAATAGTTTAACTATTTTATTGAACTATTAATAGTTCAACAGTTCCAACTCTTATGTAGTTGCTTGAACAGCTTAATAGGAATGCTCACTTGAAGGACCTTAGCATTTTCACTTGTGATATACAAGCTTCCTTCACTCAGCCTCACTAATTTCCTAAATCTCCACATCTTTTGTTGTACTTTATAAGAAAACACATTCTAGAGTTAAAACAGGAAAAGATTTCTAGTTTGGAATCAAGTTGGCTTATTTTTTTTTTCTCTCCTTAGCATTCTATTCAGATGCGCCAGCAGAGACCTGAATGTCTAAAAGAGACTGCTATAAAAGGACCAGAGGAGAAATGTGATGATCACAGAGCAGACAGCTTTTTATTTGTCATTTACTCTGAACTAGGAAAAAAAAAAAAAAAAAAAGAAAAAAGAGTACCAGGCCAAAAGTCATTCAGTTAGTTATTGAAAATGACTGATCCTAATTGATCTATCAACAGTTTCTAATGCATGCTGAATATATCACTCAACATTTACAGCCCAAACTGTTGACTGAGGTTCATCCATATTCATGAAGACATATGAGCATATCTACTACTGCAAGAAGTAATGCTGATGTGGTAATAAAAATACACAAAACCATTAGCATTTTTCAGAGCATCCATGGAGACAACTTGAGACTTCAGAAAAGTAACTATATTTATATTACAGCTTTATTTCAAGCGCTGTTTCTTACTGGATATGATTTATACATTTTGCACTACGTGTGTGTGTATATATATATATATATATATATATTAATGGAATACTTCCAAAATTATCCCTAGATAAAATGTGCTTAAAATTATTCCAGCAATAGCTTTCCCAAGTTACATTTTGCTGAGTGTTAGTTCAGATCACAGGAGAAAAAAGAGAAAAAAAAATTTAAAAATGCTTTGGCAAAATACCTTTCCATGGTGATGTCTTTAAAAGTATTTTGAATGCAAAACTTCTTCATCCATTTTTATTCTGGTATCAATCAGTCAAATAGATAGGAGGAAACACATAAACACAGTTATACTGCTTTATTTAAATATAATTTAAAATAATATAGATCTTAATTTTTCAGAGTGTGTGGTCTCCTGTTTGAACTTCAGCCCATCAAAAAACTGCCTGCTGCTTCTCAACATACAATGGTGCAACGTGTTTTTGAAACCTCTAATTGCATTGTTGCGATGGTCACTGGTAAAACAAAGTTCCTTGTAATCCCAGAGCCTGTGTCAAGGTAGGAGGACCGCCAAAGGTATCAAAACAGAGGAGAATAGCATGGTCATTGAACTGCACACATTGAGCTTCTAGGAGGATTAACGGTTCTTGTCACAGGCTCCTGACTGTAGTTGACAATATCTGCCTTCACCACCCTCTGTCATAAAAGACAAGACAGTAACAATCAGAAAATGTAATCTTCATGCTGGCAAAGCATTCAACAGATATTTTACTATGAAATATGAAGGGAAAAAAATTAGGCAAAACAGACACTGTTTAGGATTTTTTTCATTACCTTTCAGAAAGTCTTATTGGGTGCTAATTCTCATTCTAAATACCAGTTCATCCATACTAAGCAGAAGGAAGTGCCTTAGTAGGTTTTCACAACACTACAAATGGAACATGACTTTTTTGCAAAAGCAATGAATACAGGTTTACTTCCATGAAAATTTATTTGTATGGAAATAATAAAACAATATTTGTTTACAAAGACTATGGCATGCCTAAATTGTAATTGGAAATTGTATGTAAGTTTGTCTTTCCATCTTTACTCCAAGCGCTTCACAGGAAAATATGGACAGAATTCAACGCAAATTTCAAATACAACCATATTTCAAAACAGCTTTGATGGGCAGACTGACTAAAGACTAAATTAACATAAAAAGAACCTCTGCATACCATAAATATTTATTTTATAATACAGATCCAACAGATACTACCCATTCTATTTACAAAGCATTTGATAAGACTGTTGGTCTCTCCTATATGAAGAGAAGGAAATAAAATTCCAGTTTTGTGTCCATTTCCATCTGAGGCAGCTATGTAACATTTTGAATATACAGCACTGAAGGACCTTCCTAATACAGTAACATGAAGTATTTCAAAGTTTCTGTGAACTATCTAGTTATTAGAAACACCATGTAATTCTACACAGAGTTTGAAATTAATGTTAAGTGTTAAAAGTGCTTACAGATACAAAACATATTTTTCCAATAGAACTTACTGCAACAGTTGTTACTTCATGTAAAAGCAATGCAGCTTGAAAAAAACCCCAAGTTTTCCATCAATACCTGAACTACTGCATTGAGCAGACTTTGCTCTGGCAGTTGGACGTGTTGTGACGTTGGTTATCTTCTTCAGGATATTTCACTAGTTCTGCCCTGACAACATGCTGTTAATCATGTATCAACATAATGGATAGAGGGCAAGGAGAAGAATGTAAAAAGAAAAGAGAAGGAAAAAAAAATGGAGAGATTGATCAGTAGTTGAAAAGAATGAATGAATGACATAAAAAGACTATGCAGAAGCAAAACGAAAGTGCACTTCTTTTCAGGCCTTATGCTGAAACAAGAGCAATGTGTCTAGCTGAAGCATCACTATCAGCATCAGGGCTGCTTCTCAAGCTTCTTCAAGGAAATGCCCTTTCAAAGCACCAAAGTGAAATATTCATACGTGCAATCAGTGGAAGTGTATTAAAGCAAGAGAAGGGACAGAATAAAAAGGAAGGCAATTCAGTGGAAGAAAAGATGACAATGGCCTATTGCTTTAAGTCTAGGGTACTTAAATATTACATTAGTCAGCTTCCTATCAAAAATTGTAACAAGTGCATTAGATGTACACATGCATCTTTTTCATTACATAACTATCGCATTATAACTAAATATATAATCAAAAACAGTGACATAAATTTAACAATCTCACATCTCAGTGCTGCAAAGCTTTGAATTCCTTTATTTCATACAAAAATAAAAGGCTCTTATTTTTCCCATTAAAGACAAACAAAACTGTTGAAAGTTTTCTCACTATTAATACAGTGTTCATGCAAAGGGGAGAAAAATTCATAGAACAGTTTCAGCAAAGAAGTAACAGAGGAGGTAGGTCTGCTATGAAAGACATCCCAAACCAGTTTAATAATTTTTTCTTAAATACTTCAACTTTTGCACAACATATTTTCAAGGTTAAAATGAATGGATAAATAAATAAATACTATTATTTTAAAGGAAACAATATATAAACTGGATTATATGAATATATAAACAGTATATGTTAAAAAGTACCTCTGTAAATAAAACCCATATGTCAAACAAGCAACAATAATTGAATTGGCTGGTAAGGGATCTGGATTTATTAGCTGCTGATGTACTCTTCTTGAGTTTAATTGATCACATTCATATTATCTTATCTAGTGGACAACACTCATGATTTACTGGACTCCTGGCCTGCTGTTATCAAGAGAAAGGTTGCCAAATCCCACGTAAGGCAGCAGTAGGAGTTTTAGCATTAAACAGTGTTATCTGACCTCACAGGACCTAGTTTCTTCATACTAAATCTTTTGATTAGAGCTGGGGGGGGGGGGGGGGGAAAGTCTTGCAATCAGTAGGTAATTAATTGTTCCTCAAAACATTGGTCTAAATCCCGTCCTGTAAACATAGGCAGGTTAGTGACCCATGCTTAGGCACACCGTAGCAAGAAACTGACTATCACAAATTACTTGGATTTTCTAAAGGAATTTCATCTAAATTAAAAAAAAAGAAAAAAGTAAAAAAATACTACTGCAACATTTCTTATATTAACTTCATAGTAATTAAAAACGTGGGCTTCTTTGTATCAGTTTCTATGTCAGGCATATCATTGCCATGGTTCAAACCACTGCCAATGTGAAATAACCTTTCTTGGTGCAGGTGCTCCAAATTCCAGATCTGACTTATCTGCCAAACATTTTATTGTACAAAGCTGGCACGCACATCCTAGTTTGCTGAACTGGCATTTAGTTAAAGAGAAAACTACACAACACTTACAAAAATGCTAGCTCTTGCCAATGCCAAGGAACAAAGCTGTACCCCATGCAGTTTTTACACTACAGTTGAAAGTAAAAAATATAGAAAGAAAAACATTTGATTAGTAAAGGAGCTATTTCCTCAAATTTCATCAGATCCTTGCGATTTAAAAGGGAGAGTATTTTGAAGACTGAAAATAAGTCAGAATCTGCAATATTCTTACTTTGGAGCTGTTCCACTTCAAAAACATGCTCTACGTTCCAGTCACGCATAGAGAGTAATCTAGTTCTTTGTTTCACCACAGTTTTGATCAAATAAAGGTTTGATTAACAGTCATCTCAGCATGTTAACAGACAAGGTTTAGTAGCTCTAGCTGAGATAGTTTAAAAACTTACCACCCCCAAATGTCTGTCCTATTCCTCTGCTGGAGATCACTGCTGCCAAAGGAGCTGGTGGAATGTAACGTGTACTTGCACCTCATCCGCTTCAGCACAAAGTCTGGCAGCTTCACTTAAAAACAACTTTCAGCAGCAATTTAAGCTAAGCTGCTCAACTTCACCCTGATGTGGCCAAGGCACACGATCACCTTCCATTTTCTGTTTCTGCTGTGGGAGTGATAAATGCCAGCAAAAGGGCAGTAACAAATAGCTTGGGTTGCATTGATACCTTAAACTGCTGCAGCTGTTTTCTAAAACAATGCATGGTAAATAATTCCATTTCTAAGGCTTGTTCTTGCAGGTAATTAACAGAAGTTTTGCTATTAATTTGAAGGGGGCCAAGAACCCCCATCCACTTTTCACAAGAGCTTCTGCAGTTCTGCCAGTCATCAAAGCTCAAAAGCCGAGTCAAGCCCCACAAATTCATACAAGTTAAAATAATGTGTTTGGGATTCCTATTACTTATTTCTAACCACCTGTGAGTCACTTCTAAGATTCTCCTAGTGACTGTGACAATTATAATTGATTTTAAACACACAAAATACGATCTTCAGGCACAAAATCAAAAATGCAAGAAATTATTTTTAAAGACTATTCTCAGACAATCAGTAATAATGAAGAAATGCATAATAAAACTTAATTCACATATAGCATTTCACTGATGGCATTCTACACAAACTCAGTATTTCACCTTATATTTTGTTACCACCTAGACTGATCTGATGTCCTCTGATGAACATAGTCAAGCAACAACCTTCTCATTTTTCAAAATGAGGAAACTTCACAGTACACAAAATATGGAAAATTCAAAGATATAATCCAGTGTGTAAATAGTGCACATTTGTAAAAACGAAAATGTATTTTACTCTTTGTTTAAAAATTAAACCTAACACTTGCATACTTACTGATTTAAGGATGAATCACACTCACTATTGTAATTTTTTTATTTGTTTCTTTAGAGCATTTATCTAGCATCCATCCATCTATCTATCTATCTATCTATCTACTTTTATAGTCCAATAGCTAGAGTATTAAATGCCTAAAAATTTTAAGGAACACATTCACATAACTGTTCCACAATTTAAGGAAGACCTGTGCCCATTTTACAAATGGAAAAAAAAAACCACAAAACAAAACACCACCACACTAAGGAACCTGTACCTGTCATAAAAGAAGTCTGTGGTAAAACAGAACCCTAGTAACGGCAGTATCATCTAACACCACCTCCTTCCAGCCAAGAGACCAGCTCCATGCTTTTGGGAAACAGCATCAACACATTGCTTCAATTGGTCTTTTCCACTGCAGACTAATAAATTTCTCTCAGGAAATGTCCTTCTATTCATCTCCCTGAGGATACAAAGGTTAAAGTTTTCCTTCTCCAATTTTATGTAGAGACTTTTCCTTTCCTATCTTAAGAAGTGACCAAGGTATTTGGTTGCATGGAACAATGAACCTTAAGATACAGCTAACAGACAGACACTCCAATACCATTCCCATTGGTTTCTCACTGACTTAAATTTGGGCAATTCCTATGGCCCACTCAAAAGAGCACTCCGAAAGGAAGCAAATGTTTTACTGGTAACAAAGAACTACTGCTTGTTTGGAATAGATTGAAACTACGCTTGATTAGCAGAACCTTGCAAAGTTAGGCAGCTGCTTTCCAGCTCTCACTCTTTAGCTACACCCACAGTGTAGCACCACATCATGACTTCTGCTGAACCTAATGGCGACAATGAAGTTTCTTTTCCGTCCAACTCCATTGGCTTGTTTCTACTTTTGTTGTTTTTCTGTTGTTGTTCTTGGTTTTTCAGGGGGGTGTTTTACCTTTTTTTAATCGCCATATCTTGGATTCACATTAACAGTAATGTTTGCCACAGTGAGTATTTAATTTATGCATATTAACTATTTATAGCCCATTGCTACTGCAAATTGCATAATATCAACTTTGTCTGATCCACATATTGCATATTCCATTGATCTGCTCAACAAAATTAAAAATTGTAATTACAAAACTGAGGTAGGAAGAAGCCTACTTAAAGCTGATACCAATTTGACATAGAAAATTATGTACTCTTGAGTCAGGGCTATATAGAGGTTCTTAATTTAAAAACAACCTAAAAATAGACACTTTCTTTAGAAAGCTACAATTTTCTGTATAACCCCATTTC
Organism: Platalea leucorodia; assembly: GCF_965183815.1. Lineage (NCBI taxonomy): Eukaryota > Metazoa > Chordata > Aves > Pelecaniformes > Threskiornithidae > Platalea > Platalea leucorodia. The sequence goes on along the minus strand of NC_138828.1, from coordinate 70,900,937 downwards.
TCGTATTCTCTTTTTAATTTAAGGTATTTGCATACCTATCTACAAGCTTACACCTGAGTTACCGGAACACACCACCACACAGCACAGAGAGGTCTAAGACTGATGTTCCAGTGCTAGCTAAACAACTACAGAAAAATTAAAGAACTGTTTATGTGCTGAATTATTTATATGCAAATAATCATAGAGCTCAGAACAATAGATGGATGGTGCCTTAGTAGTAAAAGATCATTGAAAAGACACTATTTCTCTACCTATAAATTACAGCTTTTTGAAGCTCCTTAGCTTTGCTTGTTAGGTATGCACTACAAGTATATTTTACCATTTTACTGTTTGCAATACAGTTTTCTAGTTAACCACTTCAATACAGATTGTAAACACTGCTGCGGCAAAACACTTCCAGAAATTACATATTTATTGTATATTTCAAAAAGCAGGAGACCAAGCTGTACATAAGAAATGTTTTGCCTTTCTTTTAAATAAACTTGACTTATTTTGTGGTACTTGTTTAATGTTGGTAGTAACTAGCAGTTCCAGGATATTACACCGCTAGAACAGCTACCTTTTCATTCAATAAGTAAATTTAAAATAAGCGTATTGTAATCTCAAATGTTATTATATAGTAAGGGTTGCCTCAGTAGTATAATCTTTGTTTTTGAGGTTTCTGAAACTGGGTTTGTATAAAATCTTTTTGGTTTAAACCTACGCACACAGTCTTCCTGGCAAGGAAATTATTTTCAGAAGCAGGAACTAAGAAGAAGGAGGTGGTAAGGGAAAAGGGATTATATTAGAAAACCTCTTGCTTGATTGCTTGTTTGAACAATTAACACATTTTTGATCTCCCAGCTTTCACTGAAAAAAACTAAGTGACTTCCAACTCTGGTAGATACAATTAAGGAAGTACTCACATTTTAATTAATATAGTTACAGCTCAAATTTTTAAAAGCAGTGAAAACATCTTTTCCCCACTAATTCCTAAGGTCATAAAACAATGTTCTCATTAGAGCTATTTTGCATACATCAATTACTGAAGAGCATGAACTGCAACAGAGCTCTGCTACAGTTCAGAGCAGGACATGCAGCAGGGTTTTGCCATGCGTTCACAGTGAAATCCCTATATTCACATCCCTAACTCACTGCTAACCAATGTAAGAGATCGGGGGACAACCTTCTTGGTGACCTTCCCACCTATTCCTGGGAAACATTCTCCTCTCTCTCTCAGTCCTTTCTTACTGCTGAGGAAATGGCAGAAAACCCCCAAGATAACACTCATAACGCAAGGAACAAAACACAAAATGCAAGAGCAGAAACTATGCAGTTCCTTTAGGGGGAGATTATTTGGGACTGGTACAGTGAGACAAATAATTGCAGATGTCAGGGAGCTGTAATAGCTACCCAAACACATGATTCCACAGGTCTGCCTGCTGTTGAGAATGGGTATGCTGAACCAGAATAGGATTCATTTCTCATCTGCACGTCAGAATAAAATGGGAAATAGTGACTACAAAGTCAATATTCCTTCCCCAAGGCAGACAGTCATTACTGAGGAAAGTATTCGTGTCCTGTATTATACAGGCACACAATGAAAACTAAAATCTGAGATTAACCAAACACAGGATTTGACATAGTTAATTCCTGGCTCTGTGACTGACAAATATTTTTTCCTGTATGACTACAATGAAGACGACTGATTTACAACATTTCCACTCACAGAAGCTTATGCCCTCTATCACTTAAATTTGTAGTGTTCTAAAATGAAATTTGTTTTTAAATATTTAAAGAATTAAAAAAGAACAATTATAAATAAAAACTGTATCTGACATCAATGTACAGTAATTAGTGTATATATAAGTGTCCTCCATTATACCTGTATATGCATACATATAGAGAGGTTTTAATTTCTAAACCAATTTTAAGTACTATTTTTAAATAAACAGCTCTCAAACTAAAGTTTTGTCCTAACTTTTTGAACATATATTTTCTTGTTTCAGGAAGTTTATCATGATGGATAAATAAAGAATTATTATATTCAAAAAAAGCTGTTGTGAAAGTAAATAATTGTCTTCAGAACAACAGATGCAGCTTGTTTTCAAGGACGGTTACTAATTTGCAATGAGATTATTTTTTTAATAATAACTAAAATACTAAGAAAAAACATGTATTTGTGGAAAATCACCTGTGATTGTTCCAATTCTGCTTTGTTTAATTTGATGCCAAGTATGTCAGCAGCAATTCTCTGAAAACACAGGAAGACCTATGGAAAAAAATTAAATTACATTTAAATGATTAAAAACAGACATCCTTGAGGTTCTTTCAAATATATCAAACCATTCTTGAACTGTAAACAATGAGATATACAAAATTATGACCTTTGCAAAACAGATCTGAAAATAACCTCATCTGGTACATTCAATTTTGTTTAAAAATTGGAGAAAATAACTCAACAATGGTACAAGGAATGAACAGTATGCTGGATTGTTAAGTAACCCTTCTACTCTGCCTCCAGAGACCTAAGTTTAAACAAGCTTTTACACAACTCACCTCTCAAATACTACTCTCAGTGCTATAAAATATGAATAAGGGTATTCACTAATGTTTAGCACAAAAATATATTACCAGCGTATTGTGCAATAGAGATGTAGGTTTCTGAAATTGAGAACAGAACTGTGCATCAACGTTACCAAAATCTCTACTGCACACGTTTAAAAAACGTTAGCAATACAAAAGCCAAGCAATGATACATTTGTTCGGAAGAGTCTTGCAAAACATTATGAGTTACACTGAACAGAAGTTCTCCAGGAAACAAGCAAGGTGGCGTACAGCGTGCACCAGCCTAGCAGAGTGAGACTTTGGACCTGGTTTGACAGATAGCATGGGGTGGCAATGCAATCTTAAATAACTCCTTTACTTCATCTCAATCCAGTCCACCAATCTTACTGTTTAGGCAGCTGCATTTTAAATGAGATTAAAGAACACAACAGATGTTAAAGAGGAGCAGCTTAAGCTTGGACTGCTGCTGAATACTGTATTGTACGGATTATATTTTATCTACATTGTTATTCGACTGAGCTCACAATCTAAACTACTAACAAGCACTGTTTTTCAACATGCAGCTGCCACCCCCAAAAGGTAAGGCCTGTGTAAGTGCTTTTAGTCATTTTCAATGAAAATTCAAAAAAAAAAACATTTACGCAATCTCTTCTTACACCTGCCATGGAAACTAGTAACGAATTAGTGGCACAACCAACAAGCCATGGTACCTTCCAAAATAATTTCTCTTTCTCTGAACTACTTGGTCTAGTACTGGTCTATTCTACCAGCATCCACACAGCAAGAAAGGAAATCCTGAACAGGCTAACCTTTTCCAGAGACCTACTTTAACCCACACCAGGCTCCCAGGTGTACTGAGCTAGATCACCTGCCACGAGGATGCTTTGTGCACAAAACATCAGGTGTGAATTCAGTGCTTTAGTTATACAATTTGATGGACAGTAAGACAGTTAACTATACTAAATCCTTCATAAAAGTTCTTCTCCCCTGAGGAGACTTTTGGGCTTTTCTATGTACATAAAATTATCTTTTGCAAACGAGTCTCTTGGAAAGATCTGAGGTAAACAAAACAAATCATTTATCTTAACAGAGTATTTAAGACTCCTCTAGTCTATATCCACAGTAGCAATGGATGGCCTCTTCTTAAATCACTGTCTAGGGTAAACACCCTGTCTTTCCTGCACAACTACCCAAATACGTGAAGATTTTGAAAGGCCAGTGTGCAGTGACAGTGAAAGAGTTAATTCAAATCTACACTGAAACTAAAAACAAACTACTGTAAACTATACCTCATACCTTCTTTTGTTAGTAGATATTTAAACAGAGATTTCTGGTTAATTCTTTCTAGGTACGTTCAGATTTACTTTAGTTTTTAAACAGTGAGTTAAAAAAAAGGACAATCGGTATATATAGTGGGATGCTCCTGTAATTCATTAATCAATTAAAAAGATGTAATAAAGATTCCTTCATGATTTGTAATGTTAAATATAGCAACCTTATAAAAAGTACTGCTTTTTTTTCCTGTTACCAAATCCCACAAAAAGGTTGTCTCCTTGAGAAAGGAATACATTTTATCAGATGCACACTTCATTGACTGAAGTATTATAAATTTTTTTTGTTTCTAGAATAAAAAGCTTGAATTTTCCCACTTTAAACAAAAATTTCTGCCAAAGATTTAACACAAACTATATGGAGAATCAGGATTCGCTGCACTTGTAACAGCAGTATTGTTAGACTTTACAGGATACCTATTTTCTTATAAAATTAGGCAGTGCAATGTAGAAGTTTCATCAAAGATGTTGAAAAAAGTGATTCCATTTGTGTTACAGAATTATACTTCCATATCATTGAATGTGGTCTTACCATTCAATAACATAAAGTAAATTATGTTGTCATAAATAGGAGACAGATACAGGACTGTTTTATGGGAATGACAAAGTCATTAGGCATGTGACACAAATCAAGCAAAACAATACAGTGTGATTTAATTTGACTGATATTGTCAACTGAAAAAGAACCTTTTCTTCCATAGGCTTCCAACTAAAACAAATAACCCAGTTAGCCCAGAGTCAAAAGATTGTTCAAAAACATGCTCTGCAAAGCATTACAAATACCAGAATGTTCAAATTTCAATGGACCTGCAGAGAAAGTGTCTCTCATGGCTCAGGAGCCATATTAAAAACTTTGATTACAACAGGGTCTCGTGACATTATCAACTGTTGAAAGTTTCTGTATTGATGGTCTGTAGATGGGACTCCATCTGGACTGAAGGAATACATTTAACTATAGGCTGACAGCAAACAGAGATCCAGCTGGTCTCAGTTCTCATGCTGATGTATAAGCTAGACCATTTCCATATTAAAATCTATACCTCAAACTGCAAATCAGATGAGAAGCCACTGTAATTAATAAAGAACATATACACTTATATAAAGATCTATTTTTCACACAAGTAGGTAGGCAAAAAGACCTGCAGCAGCTGAAGTTCTCAATGGTTTGATATGTGAAGTATAATAAAACTGCTACATCATATCCCAGAATAATGACTTTCCTAAAAAAAAAAAAAAATCATCTACAAGGATTTTATTTTTCATACTTACAGAATCTCCTGTCTTGGCCGACACGAAATGGCTACTGAAATTGTTTTCCTGACAAAATCGTTGGTGCTTGTCAACTTTCACTGTGCGCATATGCTCCAAGTCAACTAAAAGTAAGTTGAAAAAAGGAAAAATTACTACAATGGAGCCCATTTAGTTACCTGCCTTAGAAATTATGCCTTGGAAACATATCAGATGTAATCTTTTCCTTTACAGATTCATGCAAATACAAGTTTCTTTCTTTTTATAATCATTTGCCAATATAAAAATAACTAATTACCTCAGATTAATTTTATTCACAAAACTAAAATGAAACACAATTAAAATTATCTGGTCAAATGCAACAAATTCATATCAGAAATAAAGGATATTTATTTCTGGATACACACACGAAATTTGTAACAACTTTACTGCTAACTACATAAAAAAACCTGAGACAGAACATTTTGAGCATTTTGTTTGCAAGCCTGATGCATATGGGAGATTCCAGTGTAACCTAAAGACTTTTACAAAATAGAGTTCACCAAGCATATCTGAATCTACATATTTTTTCTAAGTAAAAAATGTAAATGAGTTATACAGAATTTTATTGCAGAACATGGTAGAGCAAAAACATTCACTATAATAAAAAAAATGAACTGAGTAAAAACATTGATGCTTAGTTACTTGTATATGAAGTTTTCAATCCCACAAAGATATGGCTCAGAAAATTAAAAACAGTAAAATGCATATTTCGAGTCACACGCATTTTCATTTTTATCATTTTATAACCACTGGAAGCAGAGCAAAGCTTTCAAATGGTATTTTATGTTGAAAAGCACTGGTTGCTTCCAAAACACCACGGAACTCAAGTCTTGCACAGGTTTTATTGTGTACATTCCAGTTTCTCCAAATCTGATCCTAAGGTAACTGGAAACTATATTGAACAGTTTCTCTTTTTATTGCATTACTGTTCCTATAAGGGTGTTGACTCAATGCCGTCAAATTATAAGGCAAGTATATTCAGAAGGATTTAAGGACAACCAGGCTCTTTGAGTCAATACAGGAAAAAAAAACTTAAACTGATTTCCTGAGGAAGGGACCCAACTGACTTGTAAAAACTTGTAAATTTGCAAATCTAGTAAGCCTGCATAATAGTGTCATTTGATTATCAGCTGAAAAAAATGCTCTCCTACTACATAAAAGGCTTTATTTTAAAATGATATTGGAGGTCTTTAATTTGTAGGCTCTGGAGATTTTCTCTTGGAGATTTTTAGTCTAACAGGGGATTCCTACACCCCATTTATACTGCTTACATTGGTTAGTGCGGAGTTTTTGCCACATATTCCTGTTCCTTGCACATCAGTAAGGCCTTGTTTATAAGAACAGGCCTAAAATCATCCAGTTACCACAGGCATTAATTTGTGAAGGACTAAAATACTACGCTATTAACACTGGTGTTTGTAGTACAGATTTTCATAATACTAAATGTAGAATATATAGTTTCATAAAAAACAGGAAGAACAAATACATTTACTAAGATAAAACCCAAAGTCGATAACAACTTTTATTAAAAACTCATGCAGTCTATGTAACGGCTATTTAACTTTTTTTTCTCTGAAAAATAACTACCAGAAGAGAGCCTCTGTTGAAATGCTTTTAAGAATAAAATACAGCATATTGCCTAAACCATACCGTTATTAGTTATTATTTTTACTCTTCACATACTAGCTTTAAGTGCAGCTTGGAAAACACAACAGTGAGATTACTCTTTTGGGAAAAATACATATATTTTTTCTTTATTTTTATTTGATGAGCTCTTAAAGGAACCTTAACCCCACCTCCAAATTTCAATCACTGTATTTCTTCATCTGTACTCAAACTCCAAAAACCTACACACAACTACAATAAAAATAAATAGATAGATAGATAGATACATACATAGATAGATAGATAGATAGCATTTACACTGTATCCCTCTAAAATACCGTGACATGCTTATGAAAGTTCACAAAGATAAGGTCACAAGTTACAATCTCTGTCAAACTCACTTTCCCAGGAAAGAAAGAATAGGGAGTGGAAGAAGACAACAGCAGGCTAAAAGGTTCATGAATTTTCAGGAAGAAAATGCTACTGCCATATTGGAAATCTTATCCTCAAATGCCTCCTATTTTCCATCTGAAGAAACATTAAGAATAACATATGGTCAGTGGAGCATATACTTCACTACAGTAGAGAAATTAAAAGCACACAAGATCCTAGAATCTAACAGAATGGAAGTGAAAATCAAGGCGAAATTATGTTTCTGAATTTTGTGTAATTCTCAGTCCCTCTCCCCACTTACAAGTATTTCACCTTGTGCCTTCTGAATTATGGGCAGTCTGCTGTGAACTGTATGGTTACTGTTATGCTAGATAACTGCCAGGTAACTATCCATGTGCACACTCTCAGCCCACAGTAAATGCAAGGCAATTCATGTTACATTAGCTCTCAATGAAAGAGGGCACAGTTTTAGTACAAGAAAAGGGTTTCAAGCGTTAATAAATGTTTAACTATAAAAAGTTGCAGTTTGCAGTCAATGAAAGACGACTATGCTAACTCAAATTACTTTGCATTGCCATAGGCTAAGGGCACAATCACGGACAGTTACTGAAGATCAGCTAAAATACAGTGAATAGTTACCCTCCAGTCCTTTTTTTTTGAACATCTGATGTTGGTCAGCTCGACAGGCAGAATTCTTAGCACACCAGGACATAAGTCTTGTCCAGATTTTATTTAGACATCACAGCAAAAGACTTTAAGGAGGGATTTGGAGGAGAAAAATGATTTTCTAAAAAGATGTTTATAAGGAATGCAGGGACTTTATAGAAAGAAAACTAACAGCTGGCCAATGTGGGCTGGTTTGATGAGCCAATTAACAGCAGGAATAGATATCTTGGGATGAAGGATGATACTAGAATGCACTTAAGCCACAAAAAGTTTAAAGGCAAAGACAAATAAGTTCTGGATAGAAAGAAAGAGAATCAGATACATAAATACAGTTTGATTTTACAAAGCAGGAACATGATCTTGCAGAATATTCTAAATTACTAGATAACATTGCATTGGCCAAGAAAAAGGATTTACTGAAATTAAGATGCAAAATAAGAACATTTTAACTGTGGTAATGGTTATAATAGGCCATATCTAACAAAGGTCTCAAAGAAAGAATCTGCAAGATTTGGACACACATCAAACACAAACATTTAGAGAAAGGCCCAAAGTGAAGTCTACGTGCCAGATGGTACAGTCATCCTCCTCATCTGAAGTGAATGACAAAGACAACAGCGGGGGAAAATTAATAGGTCCATTTTACCAAGTAGAATTTAAATTGATGGCTAGAAACTCACAATGGGATGTCTAAAGGAGACACAAGGATTTTAGTTTGAAAAGTGAAAAGAGATTTAACTATTTGCAAACAGTGAACCTCTGGAGCACACAAATGTTACAAACCAGTGCTTTGGATTAAGTGCTTGCTTACTTTGGATTAACTCTGCTATCTACATTAATAAATTATGTTTTCTGATCATGAAAAGCTAAAGCAACCCCAAGATGTGTAAATTTTATAGAATGCAGTGAGAGCATTTCTTTGATCTATCATTTCTAAAATTCTAAAGGTCTTAAAAATGGGACCAACAGGAATGGCAGTTAAAGTAGAAGTTAGAAAAGCAATAGTTAAAATGTCAAAGGAGTACAAGAACATTGCTAATGCCTTGACTATACAGGAACCACTTAGTATATTTGCATTAAATGGAATACTTAAACAAACCACATGAAAACTGAAATCAGGAGAAGCAGAGGGACATCATGAGCAATGGGGGAGAGAGAGAGAAAGAGACAGGTGACAGTATCAGTTTCCCTGATTGGCCTGATGAGGACAGAAAAAGGGGCTCAACAGCCCCCAAAGTCATTTTGAAGTCCCTTTCTAAGAAGAAAGCATCCACAGTATGGGCTGCTGCCATTTGCTCAAAAAGACTCCACAGTTGCCAGATATTCTCCAAAAATTATCTCCGTTGTCTTAGTTGTCCTCTTCTGCAACTCTGTTTCTAACTAACTAGTCAAGAGCTCAGCCTTTTGTTTCTCTGGAATCAAACCATTCACCTTTAAGCTTGTCTCGTGTGAAGAGTCATTTCGATTAAAGCTAGCAAGATAAATTGCTGCTCCATAACTAACAGATCTATATGCGGTTGTATGTACATGTATCCCATAAAGATACTGGCACAACAAAAATACACTAGGAACTTCAGGAATTCAGATGTGACTTCCACCAAGCCAGACATATCCAAGAGAAAAATCTCACCTCGTAGATGAAACTAGCATAGATTGGTGTCTGCTGTAGCAAAAGCAGGTAAGGCTTGCTAAAAGACTTGTTTCTCATGAACTCTGGAGAGTTCAATTTTGATTTGTAGGTGAGACTAAACAGAGATCTAGTGAGGTGAAAAAGAAAACAGAATCTAGGAGACAAGTATGAAACTCCCACAGAAATCCCAAAGATACTCCCTCTAAGGCATTCCTGAAGATGTGAGAAGAAAAAAAACAGGTAAGAAGAAAACTGCAGAATCTATGTAAGGAAAAAAATGTAAACACCATCACAGTCACCTCTGTGGAGAGCAAGTGACATTTCAAAGAAGACAGTGACAAAATAGTCATCTTAAGTTAGAATCAGAGAGATTTGATTAGATCACATCTTCAGGTGATTTATACAAACAACATTTTCACTATCCTTTGCATTGCTGCTATACATCTCTTATTTGCAGTGAAAAGCTGATAGTGCTAACTCAAAATGGAAAAGGAAATTGTACTTTAAATGACTTTCTGCAAGGCTAGATATAAAACAATAGAAAAATTCTGAGCAAACACCAGTATAAATACTTATTCAAAGTCAAATCTCTATATAACTTTACTTGAGAAATTAAGTCAGTCACTGAAATTTCGGTTTATTGGGTAGTAGCAAGGGAATAGAAAAACACTAGGAAGTGCTAGATAAAGAACAATTGGGAGCTTTACAATCTTCCCACACACAGGCATTCAATCGCAATTCAGTCTTGCTTGAATAATTCTATTTCTTACTTGAGACTAATGGTAACCACTAATGAAACCACTAATGGTAAATGAATTAATGCCATGTTTGTCTCTCTGACACTATTTAGATATATGTATCATTCCTTTAAGATAAAAAAAGGCTCACAACAAGCCACGTAGCACCACTGTGCAGGGACAAACAAGCATTTCCATTCCATTACACCATACCTATGTGGAAAACCAATAGTCAAGCAGCTTAAATACTACTTTAGTTCACCTGCTTGACTGAAATGAACTAGAACAAATATAATCAGCTCGCCAGAGTTTGCTTCAAGGAATAAAGTGAGATATCAAATCCCACAACTGTATCGTCTTCGTTACATAAAAATGTGTGTAACAATTTACTAGAGTAATACAACTGGTACAAACATGAAGCCAGTAAGTATTTTAAAATAGTATCATCAGTTAGAAGAATGATGAATGTTCTGGTTTTATAATCTTTCAAAATGCCAAAAAGGTAATAATAGTGTATTTTTATTTAAATATTGTCACTCAAGCCAATAACTGCATATACTCTATAAAGACAACAGAACATCATTTATGCAGAATGTAAAGACTGCTACTCATGCTATTTATCTCCGTTTCCCACAAGGCTGCCAGTCTCTTCTTTCATAACATCACTGGAGAAAAACTCCATGTAAACCTACAGTTTTTTAAAGTCGGGAAACATCCATTTTGCATGAATCTTCCTTTCAGGTAATTCTGGAAGAAACACAAATATATAACTTGTACAGGTACTTCCAGGCAGCTGAAAAAATAGTGACAGTACTTGTTCAGAACGGCATAAACAGCTGAGTGGCATGCATAATGCATGTTAAGCAAGTCTGAACGTTTAATAGTTCATTGGCATTCCTCCTGGATCGTGAGATTACACTTGTAAACTATAAGGCACTATACAGTCATTTTAGATGCTTATACCAGTGATAACTAACCTAACCATTTTCCAAACCATAGGTATGAAGAGAAACATGAAAGAGGCAGTTCAGAGAATTTCAGTAAAGGGACACCTCTCCACCCAAATCTGACCGTCTTTCACTTTCAAAGCTTGCAATTGTAATAACTGCAAGGGAATCTGTTACAAAGGGGCAGTTCTCCTGTTTAAGCTAAACTTTTATGGATAATTACAGTATTTGCTATTAAAATTGGTATTAACACATAAATTACTCTACAAATACCTAGTTTTGTAGTTATGCATATTATAACTATTTCATATTTTAAGATAATCAAGAATCATTTTAAAGTTATAAGTAAATATCTATATTAATCTACAGCACTGCACAAAAAAATATTCTTTTATAGTATGCTGTGAAAAAAGAAATATAAATCTTTCTGCAAAGTATTTGCAGCTGTTCACACAAGGTATACAATTACATAATGTTTAAATAATGAGCTATCACGATTAGCCCACACAGACATGACAAGTAAAATGCTTTAATAATTTATTAATTTGATTTACATGTGCTTAAAATTATGTACATATTTTCTCTTCTGAAAATACTCCAGGGTCATAAAAAAGGGGGCTGTATATGACGATCTCTTTTTCATCCTGTTTTTTGGTATTATTCCAGACTGATTTCTTAAGAACAAACCTAGCTTGAGCACCTGAAAACCTAACATAGTGATGAAGACAATACTGTTAAACAGTAATACCTTCATGCAGTATACACTGCTCAACAAGCACAGTCAGTTTAATTTCAGAGTGTGAAGGTTCTGCCTCTCCCATGCATAAGCAAAAGTGCACGAAAAAGGGAATAAAAATGGGATTTCTCTAAGATGTGCCCAAATATCCACTATTCTAAAGAATAAAACTGAAATTGTGATGAATACTGGGAGCAGCATTCTGGGTAACAGGATTTACTGCCCAGTTTATCAGCCCTCTGCCCCATAGCACCTCAGCAGAGCATAGCCTGGCAGGTCCCACAGGTCTGGCCACAAGGAACCCCTCTCAGGCCTCTTCTGCCATGAGCAATATTACCCAGGTTTAATTCTAATTCTGCCATCACTCCAAAGAAAATAGAAAAAAAAGCAACAAAAAAAAAAAACTCCCCAGCTTTTTATTGCTCAGCTTACCAGCGACCTACTGCTTTCCCACTAAAAGATGGAGCTTATTACACCTTAGTTTTTACAGAATATTTGAATGGGTTACTTAGAACTTCAAGGAAGTGCGCTTTCATTTTCTAATTAGACACAAAGGTTCTTTCTCTGCAAAATAAAAATTCATCTGATATAACAAATATCTGATGATATTAATAATAATTATTATTATCTGGTATAATAACATAACCAGAATTATGCAGAAATAATACTAAATTAATTTGTCAACAAATGGTACCAAGTCTGCAGTACTATCAGACTTTGTGTATTACCCAAATTTTTAAAAATCAGTTTTGATTAGGTACTTTTAAATTACTACAGCATATACTTCTCAAATATTCAAACCTAAATGCTGGAGTGCAAACTGCAGCTTTTTGTAGTTAAATTTTTATTAATACTTTCAATCTTTTTCTCACACTAAAATTGTATAACTGCCAAGAAAAGAAAACTCTTTCATAGAAGTCCTGAAAACTATGCCACTACTCTGATTTAAGGAAGCTCAAAACGAAATATAAATATAGTTCCAGTACAGATTTTCTCAGTGATTTTTTAGGTTATCAAGAAAACATCTAGAGGGTTGATCTGGTTATACTCATGTCAGACAAACTACATGTCACATTAACTACCTCCAGGAAGTTATTCCAAACACAAAATAAACTGTTTATGCCCCTTCTCAGATAGATAGCATGACAGATTGTTATTAGTTGAAGACAGATGAAATACATTAATTTGATTGCAAGCATGTGTTTACTTTCTCACTGTCATGTACACTCTACTGCTGATGCTTCCCTATGAGGACATAGTAACAAATCAAACGTTGTATTAGAAGACTTGCTAAGGCAGAATAATAATAGCTGGTGCTGCACTTTACTCCTTAAAAAACTATACTTAACATTTCTAGCTACAACAGGAAATTACTGGCTTCAGAAAGCAAAAAAAAAAAAAAAATTGATAGCTTAAAAACACTTATAATTTACACAAAACATTGTAACACTTCCTTCTCTAAAAAAAATAGAATTATCAGCAAATATGCTTGTCAATTATTAAAGAAAAATATAACTTTCTAAATACGAAATCTATGATCTGAGCTCCTTCTAAACCAAAAGACAAATTCCTACAGATACAAGACATGAAAATGTATGTCTGATATGGGAAATGAAAGGTGAGCAATTCCTAGGTCTCTGGTTAAAAACAGAAAGGCATCTTGCCTGTGAAGTGAGGTTTGCCTAGTTTAATGCATACCTCTCTTACAGGCCTCCACTTATTTGTAGAAAGCCTATGTGGAACTCCCTTTCCTCGCAAAGACTGACATACGAAGACACAAAATCTGTGATGAGCTTCTTAGAATAAGGGTACTTCACACAATAAAATCAGGTTGATGATGCCAATAGTTTGTTCTAACACAGGAAATAATAGGAAAGAATGTATTTAGCATGACAAGTTCTCTTTGATTTGTATTTATGGAAGTAGCTGTAGTCTTTATATTAAGTTTTCTACATAAAGATATGCCATATTAAATGAGACTTTCAAATACTGTTAAATGATAAAGCATTACAGCATTTTTTCTAAAGCTATAAAACATAGCGGTTCTTTTGAACCTTTGGAAGACAAAAGGTTAATAATGTTAACTTATCCAAGATTTAAAATAGGTTTCAATAAAAAGCAAGAAGAGCAGCCAGAAGGAAAGGTCTCCATCTCAGCACCCCAAGTGCAGCTAACTATAGAGGACACAATGTGACAGGATTCTCGCCTAATAACAAGCATCTATAATGTTTGGTAGATGACAGGTCATTTTTAAGAAGATATGTTAACCTTTGCAAATACAAACAGCAGGCATCTTTTCATACCAAAGTAAAATTTCTTATGAAGAAAAAAAGAACACACCCAAGTTTCTTTTCAAAACTAAGACAAGAGATGACTGGCTTACACAGCTTGAAGAAACAGTTAAAGAGAAAAAAAGAATATTTTTTTTCTCAGCTAGACATTTCCCATTTTCATTTTTCAATAAATTCTTGGCAGAAATTCTTGCAAACATTTATCATTTGACTGAACAGACTAAGATTACACTGCTAGTTAGAATCTGATCCCTTCAGTTAGGTACCTATACTCCTTATCCCTACCCCTAATGCAGACATTTTTGGAAACAAGTATTCAAAAAAGATTATATTATTAAACAAATACAGAATTGAGTCACCTTGTAGTAGTATCTTAGGATTAAAACATAATTGGAACAATTCTGCCTTTTTTTGTCTTTTTAAAAGGGTGTCATAAGGACAGAGAAAGCAAGAGAGAATGAGAGGCGTGTGTTGACTGCCATCTCCCCACCCTGCAAGCCAAGTGACTAAGTACATTGAAGATACATCTAGAGGGCAGACAGCGGCCTAGCAAAGAGATGTCCACCTTAACTTGAAATGCATTAATCTGGGCACAAGGAGTTTAGATGTGGCAGTACAGACCTCTGGGCATATGATCTTACCACATATCTCTGTTTACTGTCTGCAGTGTACAGACCTAAATAAACACGCCCTTAGGGTAAGCTTAACAAATCAAGTGGGGGTGTGAACGAAAGAACATGAAATGCTTTTGTGCATACTGGTATGGAGAGTGAACAGCCCAGCTTCAGCAAATGCATTAATGCACTCTTTCTCAACAGCATCATCTCACAGGACTTTTATGTTCTCTAATTTCACACCTTTGGTTAATTAGCTTTTATTTTCCACAAAGAAATGTGTCCTATGATTACAAGCTCCTCCTGGAAAGAAGGCAGTTTGTTCATTGTTGCTTTTTATCCAGTCAGTCAGATTCTACATGGCCCTCATTGCCAGTTTATAAACACTTTGCAATTACTAACAGATCATTTGCTGACTAATTCTCTTCCCAGTAAATTCGGCAAATACTATTCTTATTTTCGCAAATGGAAAAAAGGAAACATGTCCGAAAAGATAAATTTAAAGCCTTGCTGAAGATCACACGAAGTTTCACTGAATCATGAATTTATTGCTTTGTGCACTAAATCATCTTTCATCTTCTTGAACACTTGTGTTCAGGCTTCCTAATCTTTGTGCCAATGAGAAATTTGATAGCAATTAGTTTCCCTTCCTTATTAAGTTAAAGCTGTTAATTTAGACTCAAACATCTTTATGAACAGCAATCTCCTGAAGAGAAAGAGAAATGAGAAAATAGCTGGGACAGGAGAACACCCCCAGCTGGATTTTTCTTGCTATATTAATTCAATTATAAAAATCACTGGGCAGTCACAGTAACTGGTACAGCACACGGATGCAGTTGGGAAAAGCTTATTTATTGAGCAACACTGAGAAAGCAAAACAAAACAAACTAACCTGTTCTCACACAAACCATAATGCAGAATGCCCAACAGCAGCTGGACTTCCAGTCCCCAGAGGCACACTCTAACACACTGGCATTAGCCAATGAAATGTCTAATGAAATTATAAATGATACAGTAATAGCATTAGGGTGACCATCTCGGAGAAATGGCAATTCAGTTAATTAAGTACCACAACTCAAATACAATACAGCATAAAAATATGTAATAATTATTTTGTGTCTCTGCAACTGTAGCTGCAGCATTTCTTCTCACATTCTTAAAAGTTTCTACAAGTAATAAACACAATATTTCACTTTTTGGATCCAGCATCCTTCACAAACACAGTAATTAAACATACTCATTGAAAAAAACAAGTTTCAAGTGATATGTCATTTTCTAATTGCCAATGTTTTAGCAACACTAACAAGGAAAAAGTTATACCATTTAGAATCTACATTTTCTCTCACCAATATAACACTACCCTTTACAGAGCAACATGAGAAACACAGAATTACTTGACTCATAATCTTGTAAGAATATTTTTAACACTATGACAACTGCAATATATATATTTTAAAATGTTCATATGAACTGCTCTGGACAAACGAATTTCTATAACTAACTCAAAAAATACATTTCTCTTTAGGTTACACATTACCGTTCTTGATAGTAGTTTCTAAACCACTCTATACCGAACTTTAATGACTGCCAAGCACTCTGAAACAAAACTTGCTCACAGAAAAATAATAACAGACCCTTCTTTGATTCAACACGAAATGATTTTTATCAGGATTACTGAAACAACATAAAAAACTGCTTAAATTGATTTATTTAGCTGAGCTACTAATGACAAACTGTTGGACTTCAATAGCTTTTTTCACAAAATAATTTCACTCCTTGTAATATTAAATCTACTTTTTAGGACAGAAGTTAAAAAAGTGTAAAAAAAAATAGATATTAATTTCTCACTAATTCAACCATAGATATTCTTTGCTTTGGTTTAATTTAATGATTTCATAAACTCAATAGAGTGTAAAGAAGATATTACAGTACTGTGATTACCGAAATTCAAAGTTGAGTGAATATTTTTTTACACGTTCTTTAATACCTTAGTGAAGACATAAAGCTGTAATGTACTAAACATTCAGAAGATGGTGCTAGTCCAATATATCTGCAAGCCATGGGTGGATCAGCTTCATCTCTCTCAAGTATTTTCTCTAATTTTGATGTATCTACTACATCATCACTGAATTTATCAATCCCAGGACAAGGTCTAGTCATCTTCAGTTAAATACTAAGAACACTACTAAATGTTTTATTATTCTAAAATTCACAAAGATTTAGTGGATTGACAGCCATAAAATACAAAGCTCATTATAATTTCATCAACTCAAGGTCTTGGGATCTTAATGAAAACTCATTCAACATTTCTTAGATCCTACCTTCAGTCACTCACATCTGCCTCCTTTTGCAGATACAGTAAGACTTTCCAGCCACAGTTCAAGACCTACGGATGCCAGCACCAAAGCTCAGAAAATTTCATCAACCTGTCCCACTCCTGCTTGTTCATTCCCACCCTCATGTCACAGTGCAATATTCTCTCTTTGCCTACTTAGGAGGCCATGCAACTCATATGAGCTTATGAAGCTAATAAGCTGATCCATGTTAAAAATAGCCATTTCTTTTTGCAATCTTCTGTTTAACCCAGATAAGTCACAGATCCGATTTCCCGCAGGACAGTGGTGCTAACTTCAAGCTGTAAACCAGCTTCACCGCAAAGCCAACCGATCATGGAACTGCAGCCTCCGTGAGCTCGGAAGGGCTGAATTCCTTGTCAGCATTCAAAAGGGCAGGCAAGTTAACAAAGTCAGTCTCACTATTGCATACGAAAAATTAAATTTTTCATGTTATTAAAAACAGATATCTCCTTATTAAGAGATTAGATGCAGCCCGTAATTATAGACAGAATTAAAAAAAAAAAAAAAAAAACCACCTACCTTCCCCCCATCAAACGTTAGACGCATTTGCAGTTCTGCCTACAATTCAAACATTCTACAGTGCCTTGCAAGCCAGGTACAGTTGTACAATTAATTTCTTCCAAAAATAGTAAATCCGGACATACTATAACATCAAGTGAAAAGCTTTATCCTTATGTAGCAGTTCCTAGAACAGTGTTCTCAAAATAATGCGTAGGAACATATCTCAGAGTAATATATTTCATGAGGCCTTGGAAATGAACTATTAATATTAAACTTCTTCCTATAAAAAGCATTTACCTAATAACACTTCCTCACAGGACCCACTCCAGCATTCTTGATGGCTGCTGCTGCATCCATCTATACAGACTGTTTCCACAGGTATCCTGTTGATTTCATGCCAAACAGCCATGTTAAAAACTGGCTATCCTCTCACTTGTGATGCTTTTATCCAATACTCTGAATTACTTGCTCCTAACAGAGCCAACCCAGGTCAGCTCCAGGGCCCTTGCATGCCTGATTCCATTGTAATAAAGAGTTGGAGACACTTAGTGCTTCTCCTACATACCCCTCTGGGAGCTCTCCCACAACAAAAATTATAAATGAACATGAAATCATTCACTGGGATATAAAAAAAAGCCTTAAATGTTCAAAGATCAGGCCAAGTCAGTATTATTGTTATTACAATAAACCTCCAGAATTAAGCAATTTCAAACATCAGTTCTTCTTCCAAACTTTTTCCAATGTAGAGGCAAGATTGGCACATATCTGAGTGAAATTACTCAGTTACTAGGCAATTTATTACTGCTTAACTGTTCCATGTGTATCAAATCCTGTTTGACAGCAGCCCAGTTTTTCTTCCATTTGGAAGCTTTAGTAACTAATTATTACCAAGCCAAACTGTTTTCAACTGGCAGTTAAAAAATTAATAGTACAACTTGACTTTATATTAAATTACTTTTTATAAGAAAGAAGTAAGACTGCTTAGTAAAGAAATATAACATACTTTGCTTAACTATAAAAGGAGAAATGAAAAACAAACATATTCAGATCACTGATAGTAAAATTATCAGCTGTTTCTTAAATTGAGCCACAGCATTTCAAAGACTACAAAGAACTGAATTCAAACTATTTATATTTCAACAATATGATGATTTTAAACCAGACAGTAGAAGTGGGGCTGTACAAAACTCTTTCACATTTCCCAACTCACATATTTCATTATCACTAACCAGTCACCCAGGCAAAAAAAAAAAAAACAAACTGAATTTCAATCAATACATCAATCATTGATTCGATTCATCATTGTATTGAAGAACTGTGCTTGTCCCCAAGTAGAATGATCACATAGCTTGTTTCTTCCTGATATAAATTTCTATCATGTTGTCAATACTTTGGTCCAAAACTTCATTAACTTAATAGAAGGCTCTAACTCATTCAGAGACGGAGGAAAAGCTACAAAAAGCTCTTCTACAATATTTATATCTACTATTTTTCCAAACAAATTAAAAACATCGAATAGTGGACACACTAAGACAGAATATATTAATATTGCAACTTTACAGTGTTGACCAGTCTCAGATGAGCAAGAGGAACCAACTCATCAGGCTAGCTACAAAAGACTGAACAAAAATCATTAACAACTTTGTCCAAGACCTTAAAGCTATATTATGCATAAAGGACCCAAAGGAATAAGAAAACTACTTTGTACATAATTTAATTGTTACAGATCTAACAAAGCAGGGTTCACACTCTTCTCAGAGCTAACCTGGCCATCTGGCTGTGCAGAGCAATCCAATTCCCTCTTCTTGTCTCACACACAAAAACCAAAAACCGAAACAAACAAAAAAAAACCTACACCAAAAAAACCTTTATCAAGAAAATAGATGGTTCAGTGGAAGGGGCTGGCCTGAAACTAGAGTTAGAAAAGCGGTAGTTTCTTTGGCTGCTTAAGCTAACATAATTGCAAATCAAATGGATGATCCTAGCTTTCCCTGAGCTGCTGGCCAAGCACTTCCAAACCTGCTCATGGGATAGTACGACTGCAGAATAAAAAGAATCCACAAGTTCGTTCAAACAAGATCTCCCCCCGTTGTTCTGTTCAGTTTGGGTTGGACAAGTGAACTGAACCAACAACCTGTGCAGTGCTACCAGGCCTACAGTTGACAAAAGCAAAACTGGGTTAAGTCAATTGCGAAACCACCTCCTCAGACTGGCCTGAGTGTTGTGGGGAATACAACACTGAAAACAGCTGAATTTGGACACTTGTATGCAGTCTTAAAAATTTTTGTCAGGATTCACTTTAATTTGAAAATATTAAGCAAGCAAGTTAAGGTTCAGCTGGGACTTCTTTTTGTAAACTTTTTAACACTTTTTTCTTACAACTTCCTAAGACCAAAACGATTTTAATAGTTTCTGCTTCGCTCAGTTTTTATTGAAGTTAGAGAAATCAGCTACATCGGACTTACAGCAGATTTTAGATGCTGAAAGTGTATTTTCCCAGGTCAATTTTGTCAGTCACGACCTCAAACAGTTAAACAAACCCACTCTAATTTTTATAGTTAGGAGTCCTCAAGGATAAGCAGCACTTCCTTTGCTAGCTTGGAAAAGGAAAGGGAGAATATGAGTCAAGAAGTTAACAAGTCCCTCGTAAGTAACCCCAAGATATCATCCACTAAAATTTTAGCACAGCCCTGATGATGACCTAGTTTCTTTGTGACTTAGTACACTCCTCCTCTTCTAATATACATTAAGAGGGCACGGAGTTTCCACAGGCATAATTTCCATGGGTGAAGTTTTCAGAATTAGGATAGTAGAGAGACTCTAGTTAATCGTTAAACATTCATTTAGGCCATCATTGAGCACTTTTTGAAAAATTGTGTCACCATCATACTTCCATTTAAAACATATTTATAAAGATGTATTAAACAACATGTTAGATTTTCAGAACTTTTCAGCAAACTAAACTTCTTTAACACAGTCTAGGCAAAAAGTGGGGTTTTCAGAAGAGTCTGCGTGACTAAAACACAGCTGAATTTGTTAAGAGCAGATACTGTAAAGACCCTGAGGGCCTAAAATTAATCACTACGGATTACGCAGATACCCAGCGCCTCTCTCTATCCCACAGACTTCTTAATTACTTTTATCCAAAGACTGTTGTATTGAAAAATAAATGAGAGACTGTGGAGCAACCACCAGAATCCAGGTCACATTCTCTCACCTGCACTGTTCCAACCAACCAGACACAAAGTAATACACATAAATACAGCTACACAACCTAAGGCACTGATGGCAAAATGACAAGGGCGGGTGTTTTGTTTGCTGTTCTGAGGGGGTTTTTTTGAGGGTGCAGTGGGGGAGCAGGAGTTGCAACAGCTCAAGGTCAGGACTTTTTTTTAAAATCTGATATTTGAAGGTCTGGTATAACCCACGCCAGTAACCCGCCTCAAGGAGCTGTCAACAGCAGGTATTAAGGCAGGAAAACAAGAAACAGTACAACTACAATGATCCTTCCTTGACACACACCTCACTTTCAGACAATTTGCGCTCCTCAGCTTGGCACTACATCTCCAGATTGCCAGGAATACAGCTGAAATGTTTTATGCTCACCGGTGGACCAGCCCTTCACTAACCTCTGCAGTTCCTTCCTGAACCCATGTGCACTTTTGGCTTCTACAACAGTCACTGAATAGGACTTCTACAATTTAATTATTCACAATGTGAAAAAGTAATTTCAACTGTGTATTTTAAGCTTGCTGTTTAATAAAACAGCATGAGATTTCCTTGGGTTTGTACTGAAAAGATGCGATATCTTCTATGTTCTCTAGTCTCTTCTCATGGTTTTATACACCTGTTTGTCTTTTTCCTACTGCTAAGGAACTCAATCTATTTCGTTCCTCCTCATATAAAAGCTTTTTCATTCCTCTGGTCATTATTTCCCTCCTATATGCACTGTGTAGACTGGGACCACCTAAACTTTCCCCAATTCTTGAGGATAATTCTGTGATTTATACCCAAAGTTCTAATCCCAGCATAGACAGAGCCCTGTGAGAGCTTCACAGTTTGGCACCAGGGATACTCACTGTGACAGAAGGAAATTACTCACCTGGTATTTTGTTTGTCCTACTTGTTTCTTTTCCTTCCAGAAACGATAGTGGGAAATTTTTAGGGAATTCTGACTAAACAACGCAAAAATGAGACATCCAAGAAACTGGAAGTGAATAACAAGCTTTTTGGCTCTTGCTTGTTAATAATATGAAGTCATAACATACTTACGCAGAAAACAAGGACAAAATAACTTTAAAAGAATTTGCATTGCTACCCAACTCATCTTCGCTAGCTGCCCATGCAAAGAAAACATGGGCATATTGCAAAGAGAGATGTGTCAAATGAAAGCCATACCAAACCTTCAAACCCAAAACATTAGGCTGCACACTGCAGGATACACTGTTGGGAGCAAAAGTGATACCAAAGGCATAAAACAAGTGTGGAAATCCCAACAGAGCACTTAGAAGTGTAACAAAGCAACAAATACCAAGACAGACCATTTTAGTGATGGCACCAGTTAACACAGGCTGTAATCTGCTAAGATTAAAAGATAACAGACACCTCAACAACCTCAATCTAAAAAAAAAAACTGCAGCTTTGAAGAAACTTCAAAAGCATTTATGGTTATTATCATTCTGCTGCCCCACGCAAAAGTCAAAAGACTGAATTAGAACGTGTGGCTCAGGGGACATCTCACCTCAGTGGATCAGCACAAGTTACCATGCAAAGCTTGTTCTGTCGCACTCACACATACAAGGTTGTATCTATATGCCACATGTAGCCCAGGCCGGTGCCACAGCCATATATCTGCCAGGCTTCCAAACCGTATGAAGCCAATTCCACATCCAGATGCAGGCTCTGAATGAGTATTAGTGCACACTAACACAGTAAGCTTCAGCTAAGCGAACGTACTGTCCCCCTACCACAGTGTACCTGTTCAGACAGAGTGCCACCATACATCTGGGAAGGTGTTGCAGCAATGACGCCTCGCTTATGGAATGGACCAGCTAGGACAGGCCCAAAGAAAATTGCCCAAACGAATTCCAGAGATACATATACATGGCTATTAGGTCACAGAGCATTTTATACTCTAGCCCCCACCCCCCATCAGTAAAGACAAAATGTTCTTGAAGGAACTATTTTTTTTTCTCTCTGAAAGCTCCTTACAGTACAGAAGGTAGTTTGAACAAGGAACAGTCTAAATCGTTCCTCTTTCTTTTAAATATTCAATATCTAATAAATTCCCTGCATGTTTCTGTCCAACTGATTAGTCAAATTTGGTAACTTGAACTCAAAAAAGAAATCCTATGATTACCTCAAAATGCTTAAGTCATGAGCAGGACTATAATGCCTGCAAAATATGGCGTGAGGGAAGTATTATCCTTCTACGCTTAGTCTTGGAACTCCGGAATTTCAAGGAATGAGATCCCTCATTAGAATCAGATGGGGACAGATGTGCCTAGACGGTGGGTGGGCATGGGTGGACATCAGCCCCTCCAACCTCTCTAATGAGCAATTTCCCCAGATTCAAAGAAAAATTTCATAAAAAGTTAAAGAGACATGGCAAGTTGCCTCCTATTACCACTGGCCTAACTGCTCGGGCTGCTGCTTCTATAAAACACAGGTTTTTTTCAAAGAAAATTATTGTTAAAACCATTTGGCTGAAAGTGAAGAGCTATTGAAAAGTACAGTCAAACTGGCAGCTTGCTCTTAAAATTCCCCCCACCACTTTTATAAGTATCGTTTTGCTTGTGGCTTTTAACAGCTGTTCACACACGCCTAAGCTAGATGTGAACTTTTATTTTCCCAAAACTAAACGGGAAGCTTTAAACAGCATCTGATTTAATTTTTTTTTAATTAAAAGTGGAGGTTAAAAGGACCGTGGAAATGGATGATGCAGCTGTGCTGATGCTGGGGAAAAGAATTCCAGAACAAGAAGTGAGGTAGAGTAAACACACAAAATAAGTTTCACAAAACTAAGTATGCACCACTCTAAGTGATTTTATTAGCTAATGGGAAGTCAACTCTATGTTTCTTGAGAAATGTTTTCCAAAATTAAATTAAATTGTATTTTGCAAATATAATAGAATTTGGCTACCTACTATGCTTTTCCCTCAGAGCAATCCTAAAATTAATTTCAGAATGAAGTGAAGTGGCTTCACAGGTTCCAATATTAACTCAGAAAACTCAGACACACAACTCAGAACTAGCTCACTAATATTGCCATATATTTACTGTTCTGGTTCTCAAAAGAATTTAACTTCTCCTGCATTGAGATGCCGCCTTGGAATAATTAAACGTTTAGAATCAGATTTGCAACAGTACTGAGATATTGAAAGATGCAAGCAGGACTTTTCAAAGTACCAAAGCAACTACTGGGCAACTAAGCAATGGTTTAACCACACTTGAAAAGCCCACCAGGCACCAGTCTACATTTTTAAGCACCAGCATATTCATAAAAATTCTGCCCTCTTGGCCTAATTACTTAATACATAGCACTAGATACCAAATTCAAACAAACAAACAAAAAACCCACAGAAAGAAAGGAGAATAAAAATGCCATGTTTTATTTCTACTTATACACCTTAAGTACAAAAGCACACAATGACAATATAATAATTCTAGATATTGCCACATATTTAAAGGGTCTCTTCTACTAAAACTCTTGGGAAAAACATAAAAGTATTTTTAAGGCAGAAAATTCACAGGATTATGAAGGAAATGCCACATTAATCCACGTGGATTATATACCCTGTAGACTGTAACAGCTCCAAAAGAAATCTTTTCCAGTGCACTAGTATAGCTACTATTTAAACTGAAAGACCTTAGTAGTTCATCCATCAAGTTTATTCAGCCAGAGAAGCTGCTAGAATTTTTATAAGATGTCTAATATACTAAAAAAGTATGCAAAGTAACCCACACTTCTCAAAACATAACTATTTAAAAAAAGAAGAACAAAAACCTGGTGTCCATATCGGGCTGATGAAGCACCACTCCCAGAAGATCTATGAACAAAAAAGAAAACCAACAACAGTAAGAGCATTCCCTTTGCACCAAGCACAAGGGACTAGGTGTAAAGAGAATGGAGAGAATAAAAAAGTGCAAGAAAAGAGACATGTAATCCAGCCTGGACAGCAGAGCCTAATAGAGGGAGGTGGAAAATTTTAGTGATGCAGTCATTTGTTTGCCTCCCTTGTCCACCCACATGCAAGAGACTCAAGGATAAGAAATAAAGCACTCGTAACAAATACAAAAATCTGACCTAATCAAAACCAGGAATCCAGAATATTCTCTTCAGGTGCAATAAAAAACACTACAACCTGGATACCTGCCTAGGGTTCCTCTGGGACATAACTTGATATTGTCTTTGATGATATGAAGCCTTGATTTCTGTTGGGTTATTTCCTTGCTGAATCCAAGGCACAGTTTGACAAATGAAACCCAGGTCACAAGTAAAACATTTTATTTAGATGCATATAAATTACATTTGTGCACTTTAACCCATCAAACATAACAAATAAAAGTTCACCACAGGTAAACACACTGATAAAGCAAATATAGCACTAATGTTTCTGAACCTTCTACAAATAAAACCATGCTTTAAGAACTGAGATTAATATATTGTACACCACCAACAGATAAAATGATTCATAGTGCACCAATTAACAAAACATGTTTCATATTAGACAGAGCAGAAAGAAAATTCAACCTCCATAAGCATGAAGTGGTTATAAGTCACTTTTTGTTGCCTAATAGTACTGCCCTCAGCACTACAAATATATATAAATCAATTATAAAAGTATGGCTCAATGCAAAGACAAAAGGAACTATCAATGACCAATATACACTTGGCAGAAATACAGTTCCTCAATATTCCACAAGTTAGCTGAAAAATAATTGGCCAAGCGATCTCAGAAATTGATACACACTGCAAATAAGACCACAGAGATGCACTCATGCTATAAAATGCTCAAAAATGGATGGCATGGAAACAGAAAACGCCTTGTTCCCGTAAAATAATTCTTCATTCAAAGGATACTAGAAATTGTCTTTCTTTTCCCTTCTGTCAGTCAGTATGACCCTAACCATATCAGAAGCTAGCTCCAAAAAGGAGCACAGAGATTCTCCTGTCTTGAGGATTCTTAGCTGGAAGTGTTCTCTTCAGGTTAAACAACTATAAAAGCATATGGTTCTGCAACCTAATAAATAAAGGCATAACACGGTGAAACTATTCAAATTTACATGGAAAGAAAGCATAATCATTTTTATCAATAAAGCAATATAATCTGCTCAGGAAAGTGGTTTTATTGCATGATTGTTCAGTGTTCCCTTTGTACCTTGGTTTCCTAATCTCTGACTTTGTTGAGAGACTGTCTCCAAATGGCAGCAGGGCTTGGGATATTAGTAGAGTCTGCACTGCTTGAGAGAAAAACTGATGGCCTTTTCACAGTGATCTATTCTAGTTCAGTCTGAATTACTAGACATGAAGAAAGAGTTACAAGCAAAATATTATGACCTGTGCCATGCAAATCAAGCCTGATTATAAAACAGGGCTTGTGGCTAAAATCTCCGAAACAAATCTTGGTCACACTGACGTCAAAGGCAAAATGGTACCGCTGACAGCGGAACTAGACACTCAGTTTTGAATTTATGATTTTTCAGTTCCCTCTCAAAGCAGATCAAGAATATCCTAAAGCTTATTCCCACATACCTGTCAACATGACAAAAATGTAGGGTACTATTCAGTGTAAAAATCATAATTAAAATAATCATTCTATGATCATTTATTTCAGAATTAAGAGATGAGGGGAGTTAACAGTTGTTTGAGTGACTGTTACAGAGCAAAACAGTGGATTTGTAAGTATTCTTCAATTTTAGAGAAACCATGTACAAGACACTTTTCTGTCCATTTTGCTCTCTAGTGACCTGCTTCCGTTATTAGTTCACTGCCACGCTCCAAGTTTAAATATATGAAGGAAACTTCAGTGTTCTTTCACTGCTTTTGAAGCCAATGAGACCACTTGGAACAAGTGAGGATAAGTGTATACCGTGGGATTGTGACGTTGCTATAGTACTTACTCTTTCATGAATAGTAATTGCTCTAGCAAGTGTGTAAAGCAGACAGGCCCAGTTGCATAAGGCTCAATGCAGGTTTTATGAACTGCAGAAAAGCATGATTAGTATGGGGGGAGAAAACATGTTTCACACTTTTATTGTAAAGAACATGAGAATCTCACAGAAACTGCCAGAACAGATGTTCATAAATTGGGCCCTTAATCTGCAGCACTTTCCAGGTTTTAAGCTATATCCAATGGTCTGTAGAACATATTCCTCTCTTTTTAATATAATTCTTCTGTTTAGTTTTTTTAATAAATAAGTTTATGACTTTAGTAGTGTTGCCAGCTGTTCAATTTTGATTTACTGTCA
Organism: Platalea leucorodia; assembly: GCF_965183815.1. Taxonomy (NCBI): domain Eukaryota; kingdom Metazoa; phylum Chordata; class Aves; order Pelecaniformes; family Threskiornithidae; genus Platalea; species Platalea leucorodia. The sequence goes on along the minus strand of NC_138828.1, from coordinate 70,873,821 downwards.
GAGTCTGCTTTAATATATAGTGGCTTTTGTGGCTTACCCATATAGATTACATTTTAAGCTTCAAGATATCACTATAAAGCAGCTGGAAAAAGTACTGGCTGTGCTCAGAAACCAGCATTATTGCCCTAGTGATCAACCACTTAAACATGCAACTACACCAGTAACTATTCTCTAAAAACCTTTTGGATACACCATTCCCAAAATAAACCTGCAAAACTTATGGTGTAAGAGGAGGTCATCTTAACATATGTACTTCAAACAGCCAGCCCAAGAAAATTGTTAATTATTAATTGGGCAATGTATTAGCTGGCCATAGAGATCTCTACAACAACTATTCTTTATTGTTTCATTACATCGTTTCCTTTACTTCTACTGTGTAGCTTGAGACAACTTAAGAAATAAACACACTTCACAACAACAACAAAAAAACCCCAAACATATAAGTTCAAACATCGTTAAGTCCAGACATTTTCAGTAATTGTTCCTGATAGACATCAGTAGTGTTGTAGAAAGTTACAGTTACTGTAGCATGAAGTTACTGTAGGATGACAAGAACTAACAGAGTAAAGAACGCAGTAAGTAACTTCTAGGAAAACCCAGAACCCTTCTACAGCCTGAACTTGTATTCCATATTTTACAACTGCTTTATGCAGTGCTTTCTAGAAAATTTCTTTACAGCATTTTTTACTGAACATTGCTGTGAAAGAACTGTCAACACCCTTCATACAGGACCATTTTTAACCTCACAGAATTGCAATATAACCAGACTAGGCTTTTTTTCCTCTATTATCTGCAAGCACAGGGTAATGTTACTAAAATAAACTACCACAACAGTATTCTTAGAATTGAACAAAGGATCAGAATCAAAAACTCTGGAAACTCTCTACAGTTGGACTAGTCCAGAATTATCAGTCAGAACTACTAGGGTTTTTTTTTATTATACTGAAAACTGCTTTTTCTGCTCAAAAAGGTTCCTTTTTCCATATAAAACTAACGCCAAAATATTCCAACCAAGAGAACAGAACAGTTTGATTCAGAAAGATCAATATGGTGCCTAAGGGGAGGGGTTTTTTGTTTGTCTTACACTGTTATTTTCGCCCAAGTTTGGATTTGCCAGTTAGACAGTATCCATGATGCATTACTCTCACAAAGTCCTATCATACCTAAGAGGATGTGATACATGGTGGAAGACATAAAGGGAAAAATAAAACAAAAACAAAACGAGCCTTTATATCCATAGTGTCAGGAGCGTAGCCCATAGGAGAATGGGAAGAGAAGCACCAGCACTACACTTTCCCATGAGATATAGCAGTGGCATCTCCAAATCAAAATACTTCAAGCTTTTCCATAATGGTTTTGAAGGGGGACTGAGAAGTAGGCTCCAAAATGCCACAATTTTCTATGTGGGCAGTAGAACATAAAAATATTTTTGAAATGGTTCAACTTAACAGCCTGACCAACAACTCCTATACACTGCTTTCTTCCTTCTGCATGCCTACAGCAAATGACTTTTCAAACTTCTGTAAATGTATAAAGTAAGGTTTTAGCAACTGAGGGTCTCTCTTTCTTTCCACAGTATTAAAGGTGTGCTATCTGTACAAATTGTAACTGATTTTTTCCAGCCTTCAGTTTAAATTATCTACCGCAAAAAATGCTTAAGATTGCAAAATCCAACATTTTGAAGTTCCCTCAATATACATAATGGTTATATCCCAGTATTTTTCAAAAGCAAGACTTAAGACATTTTACTATTCTGTGTGTTCCATTCAACTATCTAGTCTGGAGCTTTTTTTGAATTTGTGCTTGCTTAGCATCTGAAACAAAAGAGCAATGATCCTGATGGCAGTTTTCAAATGCTATCATGTAGGAACACTTAGGAATGAGTTCTCTAGGCAAAGTCAGAAAAAGGTAATGTTATTCCTCTTTCTACATACACATTTCAAAACTGTAATGAATTCTACCGTCATATACTAATATTATATTAGTGTGATATATTCCTATTAACACATATAATTAAGTAAACATATTGGACGATACTTAACACAAAAGAAAGACCACATGGTATACATATAAAAAAAGTATCCAAAAGAATATTACAATCTAGGGGCAAGTCATGAAAACACCAGTGTAAACTTGGAGCAGCTCATCTGAAGTCACTAAATGTGCTCTAAATTTACACATATGTAAACAACCAAAATTTTTATCTTAAGGTCAGTGATTCCCCACACTGAACAAAAGAATGCAGCAAATGTGATATGGCTCATTTTACAATTGTAAAAATTTTCAAGTGTTAAAAATACTAATCTGGATGAGATGGGATGGTTACTCCCTGTGTTCAGAGCATCAAAGGACAAATGGATGGAATGAAATTAAACCTTCTCAAAAGGCCCGGCAGCAGTTACATATTTACAATTGCCTTGCCATATTCACAAAATACACTGTTGCACTGTTAAACAAGGGAGATAAAACATTGAAAGCACTACTTCTGCAAAAAATTTGAGTTAAAAAAGCTGAAATATATCATGAAAATTTCATATGGAACTCAGTATTTTTCAAATAGAAACTATGTACAATGTGCATAAAGCCCTCCTCTTTTAAGAGCTTATTTTAAATATACAAACTAGCTTTCTAATTAACCATTCATCATCACTGTACACCATCTCTTTAATCAACATGTTTCAGCAAATATTAATTGATTTTTAACACTGATTTTTTGGCACTACAGAATCTTAGATCTCTCCTTTGAAAACAACAAACATATTTTGAGGTTATCCTCCATATCACGAGGGCTGGAAGCACAGAGTGTAAATAAACAATAATAAAAAACAATAATAACAACAACAATGTTGTCTGCATTTAAACTACCAGGCTTATCTCAGTGAACTATTAAGATCAAACAAAGTTTGATACTGGCTTAGCAGTTACTCCCCTGATAACACCTTCAGAGTCTCATATTACACAGAAATGCCTTTTTCAAATACCTTTTTTCCCTCAAAAAATCTGACCTATAAAATAAACCAAAGTAGATAGCAGAAAGAAATTACAGCTCATTCAGAACCTCATTAAGACACAGCATCTCAAATACTGGAACAATGAAGAATTCATAACCAGAGGTGCTAATGTCATGAAGGCATTAATATGCTTAAAGATCTCTCAAAAAGCCACACATTTAGCAGAGTATACATGCTCTTATATTGAAATGGGCATCATAAACTCAGAATGTCTCATTACATCAAGTGTATGGAGCTATAACTGTGGACTAAACTTGAAATAGTACCGTTAATTTCCACTTGTTCTCTTGCAAATCCACAATAAATATGATAATGTCCTGACACTTACACAATTTTAAAATAGACATATAATGCATTCCCCATAATTTTTCTTCTTCATTCTTAAATCTGCATGCACAGAGTTCATACTATACCACTAAGGGAGGCTGATTTGAACACTCTACTCATTTATCCATCTTCTGTTGTATTTTGCTCCTAAAGGATCTGACAGCAAATTATTTTGCAAAACAGCAACATAGCAAGATAATCCAACAATATTATCTTAACTTTAATCTCTATAAGAACTTCAAATTTTCTAAAATATTTTCAGGACAATGTTTCAGAATTGCATTTTTCATACTACAGGCTCCTATTAATCATATTAATGGAGGTTCTCTATTATGATTATTCCCCTTATTAACACAGGCTATCCTTCATCCTCTAAACTGAGCTGAAATAATTACTGGTTACTTCCAATAAAAATCTTAAATTTTTATGGTTCACTGAAATAAACAGAAAAAGCTTAAGTTTTCCCTGCTGATTAGGAAAAAAAACTTCTCTTCCACACTTTCTGCTTGTACAGAGTAGTAAACATATTCAATTACCATATGCATTTCAGTTGAAGTTGCAGGGTACACATAAATACTGTACAACCGTCACTATATTTCATAAGTCTGACTCTGAAACTGTGAAGCATTACAAAAAGATTAGTTTACTGACTTATTTAGCTTTTAAGTAGAAAATAATGCCACAATAGCAGTTGTCTTTTTCCCCCTTTGTCCAAAATCCTAACACTAATGCCCTATTCACACTTGAAATTTGGTTATCCTCTCTCATCAACTTCCTTCAATAATAATATATGAGAATATATTTCCACAGTAGCTAATGGAGACATTCCTACAAATCAATGTGCTGCAGTGATACAGAAATAAAAGCTTATTTCACTGTAATGATGCTTCCAGACTTCCCTCAAGTCAGGTGGTTACTTGCAGTTAATGATCTGTGACATACCACACAAGTAGTCCTAAAAAGACTTATTATCCACTGCATGTGCAACAATATTTGCTTTATGGATGGCTAAATGAATGAAGACATTCAATGTAACTGTAAAAGTAAAATCAAAAGAAAACTTACAAGTAACATGTTTTCTTTGAGTAAAAGAGCTGTGAACATTTTCCATTAATACTTAACCTTTTGCTGGAGCAGTGCAACCACATATAATGCTTGAATCTATAAAGCCCAAGAGCTGCTCAGGGTTAACACTGATTAACTGCGCCCAATCAAATGTTATAACATTTAAAATTTTCAGAGATCTTCACTCCACTAATGAAATCAAATTGCATTTATGTCATAATGCAAAGTTGGGAGCAGGACAACTTGCAAAGAAAAGAAATTCTGTCCTGTCCTAAAAACAGGTATATTTTTCAATCAAAGTAAAGAAATTCTGTCCTGTCCTAAAAACAGGTATATTTTTCAATCAAATAAAATAGACATGAAATTGATTGGTTTTTAAAACTATGTATTTTATGCTGCACTGACTTCCATTAATATACTAATAGAAAAGAATAGGAAATTAATTTAAAATACACTACAATCCAACAGTACAATACCTCCCATGACTCTCAGACTGTGCAGACATTCACACATTTTCTGTTTATAATTTTTTTCATTTACTAGACTCAGCTTTTGTCCACCATATGTCCACCGTAGATTAACTATTCCCTTAGGTACAATTAAGGGCTTTCCATTTGTTGTAAGAAGACCTAAGTATGAAGGACGCAGCCAGAAAAAACATTTCTACCTAAACCAAAAACAGAAGCACATTCAGCCTGGACTATGGTTTATGCAGCATCTTTTTTATTAGACGTATGTCTACATTGCTAAATAAACTACAGACAAAATCCATGGAAACAGTAAGAGATCTCTCAGCATTTCATTTGTGTATTATTATAAAAATAGGATACATATACTGTTCTAACCTTTGTGTTTAAACGGTTTACTTCTACTTCCATTTTTCAATGACATCCTTAAAGATTTTTCTGAATTTAAGCATAACTGTTAGTGAATGAGAATATATTATTTACTGGCACTTCTGTCACACTGGTGTTTGAGTTCCAACTACACTAACAATATTCTACCAGGGCCTTGAACTTGGTCTTAATTCTTGGTTGGTCCTAGCAGGCAAAACTTATGTGCGCAAATAAAAAACTGCAGTGCAGCCTCAAGCTTTTAAGTGCAGGAAGAAGAAACCAAGTTATTCACACTCAACTAAAATAAAAAGCATAACGTAAGAACAGTCTATCAGTTGGACTAGTTCATGACTACCCTCACTTTCTTGTTAAAGCACCATATGATTCAAACGAGAAAACATTAATGTCAGCAAACAGTTGGTACAATATCTAATCTGTCCTCATTCAAATGAATGCAAATTCATTGATTTTCATAAAATTACACCTGTTTATATCAGGGCTCTGTCTAGCTGTACAAATCTCAAACTCAGACAAGTGGTGTAACAGTAATAGATCTTCTGTGGGCAAGATGTATACATTATTCAGCTTCACCCCTGTACTGAATCCCATACTGCAGCAGAACACAAATCAAAAAGCAAGCTCACTACTAGCTAATCCTATCTGTGTGGAACATCAGAAACTGGTCTTAAGACTGGCAGGACAGAAAATTATGATAATGGTCATTAATTATCTTTTGAGCAGCATGACAGAAAATATTTCCCCTTTCCACTCCATTTTTTTTTTGTTAGTACTTTGGCACAGGCCACGTGGCTTTTGAGAGCCACCATTAAAATCTATCCTTTATACATACTCCAATAACAGCTGCGGCACTGGAAGAAAGTCCAGAAGTCTAAAAATCTGCCTTTAACCAGGTGATTTAGCAGCTGCTGTGTCCAGTGTGACCTCCCATCCAAGAGATCACTTTATGAAGGATTCTGAAAGAAGGGTCCAAGTAAAACATGGGCTGATTTGCAACCAGATGCAACAGATACATTTATCACAGCAGATTACATGGAGATTGGGGCCAGAGTGGAGTACATATGCCCAGATCCTTGTGATCTATCCTGCCAAGTGTTTTCCCTTCTCAGCCAATGGAATATGTGTAAGTAAATACTACACAACAGCAATAAACCTTCCTTCTTTTGTTCTGTATATTTTCTGTGAGCTCAGCTACTTTCTAAAGACCCACACTTGAGGCTCAGGCTCTGTTTACATATCTCTGTGGCATATATCACAGTTTAGTAGACTTGCCCACATGGCAATTTAACAGACATAATTAAATAGATCACTTCAGCAGCGATGGTAGCCAGCACCATTAATATTATGCCAAGCGTGATTTAGGATCAAAATCTAGCAAGACAGATGCTTTCTCAGACAAGCAAGGTAATTTTATCACTCGAAAATGTGTATGTTTCTAGATTGCTCTGATCCCTAAAGTAATACAGAGCACATTCAGACATTGGGTTGGAAACGTATTATTATGGTGAATAAAAGATCATTTTCACCTGTGATTTTCCCTTTCATTAAATTAAGTTTCTTGTTAAAAATAATAAAAAAAAAAAGTTACGCGACCATTGAAACAAACAAATCCACAAGACCATAATTTTCTATTAATCTTACGGGTTTGTTGAGACAAACATTCTATACATATTTTAAAACAGGGTGGCATTCTACATTTATTCAAATGAGTTGGTAAATTGACCGTAGCACAGGACAAGGTTTTCTTTTTAAGGGAGTCTCTACATGTAAGTAGTTTACCCTCCAATCCCAGGAGTGTGTGTGAGGCTCAGGTGACTGGACCTGCTGTCAGGCACACAGGAACTTCAGTTTAATCAGGCATAAGACTCAAAAGAACAGGGGTCTTTGGATTCGCTGCTCAACACTTGTCTTAATTACAGGTGAAGGACCTAGCAAGTGCAAGTCTATGGGAAACAAGAACAGAAAACAGCTGGGGAAGGTTGGGAAGGACAAGAGAATGAATGTATTGTTCTGAATTTTAATAAGCCAGAATCTCAAAATGAGTATTAATGAAGAAATTTTCTGAGTACAACTGGGGAGACTAAGCGTATAAGGCAGCAACAGAGTCCAAAAGCAGACTGGGTATGAGCTGTTACCAGCCAGATTCACATTAGTACACAGTACACCAAGCATTCATTTGTATCTGGGCTGAAAAATGTTTCTCTCTGCACTCAGATAAGATAGGTAAAAACACTTTATGCTGTATGTAAATGCAAGTTAAAGGGTACACTAAAATGTAACCTTTAAACTTCACAATGTAACAGCATACCACTTCCTGTTCAGAGATAGCACTCCAAGATCAATTAATCATGGCTAAGACGAACAAACGGTCAACATTCTTAATTAGTGTTGATGCATTCTCCTCCGTGCCCTCATCTGTCATGAAGACTGTTTAAAAATCTGAGTTATTAGTCTTTATTGAGGAGTGGATCTGGTTAATATCTCTAAGAATAGAAATCATTCATCCATCCACTATACACTGGTACCTGATAATTCCTACCCCCTATATAAGCTACAGATAACCACCACCCTAAGACAATCTTGGTAGCTATAAATCAAAATCAGTGTAGCTCCCATGCAACCTGGGTTAATTTTTGTTTACAAAACTGTAAATGTTGGTACAACACTTGAGGGGTCTGCTTATAGATTACTGCAGAGGAAAATACATAAAGTAGTCAAGGTAGAAAGGAAAGAAACACATCAGTTACACAAAACACAGTAAAACCTCTCTAATTCACACTAAACGACCAGAAGATCCATTGCGGTTACTGAACTTTGTCAATACCAAATTTAAGCAAAGATCCTAAGTGCACAAAACACAATTCATTCACTTGATAACTGTAGTTCAATTTATACTCTACAATGTAAGTCAAAGTATTTGACAGCAACATATCTACAAAAGTTTTAAGTTACTGCATTGAGACTCAAAAGCATTTGTTAATATTAATGATAAAGTTTAATCTCTTATTTCTGGTGCAAATGAAGTGGTATTAGCAACACAGAAAGAAGCGCACTTCAAATATACTCAGTATTAAATCAGACTAAAATACCGCAAAGTAAGTTACATGGAAAGTCAAATTTAAGATTGAAAGCCAACTGCAAATTTTAGGATTATTAAGATCTTATGACTTACAATTAATATGAAAAAGAAAAATTCTACATTAAATTTTACAATTCTTTTTGTTGTTTACCAAACGTACAGACAAAAATCTATGGAAAGACAGAGAATTAACCGATAATCAGACATAAGTGTAGGAAGCAGGTCTGGGCAAGATCTTGATTCAAATCAGTCTTCTACCCTCTCTGACGGAATGTGTAGGTCAGGCTATGGAAAAAATGTATGGGAAGGAAGAAAAAATGAAAAATAAAACTAAGCACCCAGGAGGAAGACAGTCACCTTAAATAAATCACCACTTTCACAAAGGAAGACTGTATCTCTGAAGCTCTTGTTCTCCCAATTATTTTTAATAAATTAGTGGGCAATGACAGTCCTTCATTTTAGCTAGTCCTGGGGAAAAAAAAGAAAAATAAAAAAGAGGGGTGGGGAGGTCCAGAATTTAGGAGATCTCAATTAATACTAGTCTATTATTTTCAAATTAATTTCTGATGGATGAGAGACTGGGGACTGATTGGAGCTTTGTATGTAGAAATTACAATTGGTGGAATACTGAAGAAATTCCTGCAAACTTAACACATTTAACAGAATGACTACTAATTGACACAACAAAACACTAATAAATAATGCAGTTTTATAGACAATTTAACAGCTAGTATACAATGAGGCACCATATACTGCTATATCTGAAGTAATTTGCTTTCAATGACAAAATTACCCAAGGAAATTATTTTCTTCTAATAGAATTCATGTATACAGTTTTCTATATTTCATTGTGAAGAAAAATATTTGTCATTGTTTTCTTCCAAGCTTTTTTTTTTAAAAAAAACTATGGCTTTATTCCTATTTCTGAAGCACTACAGCAGAGATCCTAGGTGTATTTACTGCAAAATGGAAAAATACACATTTCTTTCAGACAGTACTAATAAGTGAAAATGGTCAAATGAGAGCCTAAGCCCAAGCTAAGTATACTTAAAAGAGCAGCACTAAATTTAAACCAAGGTTTCAAAACGGAAGGTTTCAGCTGGGCTTCCAATTTCTTATCTAGGTATCTAAATATTGGCCCAATGCTTTCCACTTGCTATAAATGAAAATAACTGCATTATTGGCAATTTTTTAAAACTTTATCAGAAAGAAAGTTAAGTGTTACAATAACTTGCCTGTGGATATAGACTTTTCTAGTCTTTAAGTGAGCATACCTGGATATTTTCCTAAAAGATGTGTATAGCTCAAAACCCAAGTACAATCCTGGGACAGAAACTACTGACTGAAAGTATTTCTCCTGTATGATGCAGGAGGTCAAAGAAGTTCATCAATTCATCACATGGCTTTTCTTGGCTTTAAACTTATTTTCACTCTTGCATTGTGTATGAGTGTCGTACCACTTACTGAGTTAAGAAGTTGAGCTATTCTGAACACAGTGATTCCACCTGAAGAACTTGTTAGGACTGGTAGCTTTATCCTTTCATAATATGCAAGAGTCAACACCATGCTTCTGTATAAACACTTACCTTGTTTTCTATTTATGTAACAATAGGAGCCTGGCTACAGTTACCTCTCACAGGCCACTGACGTATTGGGGTGGAAGCCCTCCTAGATATTCTTCTCCTATTATAGAATTCAGAAAAGCAATACACTTCTAAAAGCTTAATTTTTATAATGCTGAAACAAAAATAAAGAAAAAAAAATGACCTCTGTAAGCAGCATCCCCTGCATGCTCGATATATGCATGTCATATGCATACAACATCCTTAGGATCGCGTGAAAGCAACAGTTTGCTTTTTTTCTTTACACACAACTTCTGAAGGTAAACAAGGTAGCAAGCACACTGTTCCTTCATAAAATGAAAGCCTTTTCACCAGTCAGTGTCAGCCTTTATCTGGAAACTCACCTACGAAACCATATTCTATTTACAGATGCTCCCAAGGAAATACTTGAATATTAAAGAATTGCAGGCATGTATATGAGAAAAATATATATACTTAAGGTATATAACAGAAACAAAACTCCTTCAAATGGAAACCAGTGTCTGATTTTCTACCTCTATGGTGTCATTTCAGCAAAAGAACATTATTTATCCTATGTTACAGTGTGTCTTACTGTAAACACTTTATAAGATTTGCAGAACTCTAGCTAGGAAGTCCAATTTTGGGGCAAAATATAAATCAGTGAAAAATACATTTCATTTGAATTTCAACAGAATCTGTATTGTTGACTCGGGTCTGCTAGAGTACAACACTGTCTATGTTATACTTTCAGAAGTGCTATTTATATATTGTAACTCTAAGAGCTTCTCTGTTTTCTTCCCAGAAAATAAGTAGTCTTTCATAATTAATATCAGAAAATGTTACAGCATCATAGTAACAACACTACAGTTAATGGTTCTGAATGAAAGTGTTGTCTCTACATTGTTTTCAAATACTTTTAAACAATATTAACTTGCTGGATGACGTCTTTTTTCAGGTTTGTTCATGATAGGGACATTGTGACATGGACACAAATTACTTGGAAAGTCAAAAAAAACCTGTTTTTTGTTGTTCAAAAAAATATATTTACATTGTTAAAAAATTCTGCATGTTTCCAACACTTTGTTTCTAAAATTGCTTTATGCTGCAAGATTTCTTAGCTGGAAATGGAGGAATTTGGAATCCATCTAATTAGGAGACTAACTAGGAGACGGTTATTTAAAGTGGCATATTTTGGTGCTCAGAAGAAAACCATTATATCATACTTACGTGATTAAAAAGAGGACAGGTTAAAAAAATCCCAGAACAACAGGAAATAAGTAACCTCATGTGCCAAACTACAGATAGCATGCAAAAAAGCCTAATAAGCAACTCATAAATATTATTCCCAGTGCATAGTGTAGTTACTTTGAATAATATATACCAGTACTTAATGTAGCAGTCTCTTGACATACAGAACCATGAAATATACCTGTTATTAAATCCAGGAATGCTTCCCAGTTCTCCATTCTAGATACATGCCATGGCAATATCCTGAAGCTCTACCCAATTCAAACACAGCTGAGAGATCTCTACTCTTGTGTGCTGCTCTCCAGGTAAAGAAAACACAGGCAGAGAGGCTGCAGGCTAGGCAAAGCATGATGCAGCAAGTCCCTCAACCTAACTGCCCAGAAGCAGAATCCTGAGGTACACCCAGATATGTCATCTGTACACAGGAACAACACACAAGACAGTAGTTTCATTTTACTAAAGATATATGCCCTGTGCCATTTCTTCAATAGAGAGCAACATCCAGAGTATTTAAATTAATATTTATGTATGAATAACTTACTTTTATTTCCAACCAGGGCCATAAGTGGCTGAGTTTCTGATTCTTCATTCACTTTTTTTACCACATTATACCAGTCTTCTAAATTTTCAAAGCTCTGGCTGTTGGTAATATCATAAACCAAGAGAATACCCTAAGTAAAAAGATGTATTTTAAATGTTACAGGTTGCAAAAATGTTTTAACATGGTAAAATTTGCATCAGTCTAAATTATTATTATCATAAAACAGAGCATTAACAAATAATGGCATTGTATATTTTGAGGAATAATTAAAGGAATTACAAGCTTCTGTAATAAACATATTTTATTACAATATTTCTTCTGCATTCCATGTGTTCTAAATTCAGATGCTAACTGAACTACAAGGGCAGAAAAAATGGCAATTCAGTGAAGAACACAATTAGTTCAACTAGAACTATTCCAAACTGCATATGCTTTATGAAAATCTCAAAAAGCACTTCACACTAATAGTAAGATAAAAATCACACTGGAGAAGGACTTTCATTTTAGCTAATATTATTTGTAGTTTCACTGCTCCCTTTTTGAAAAAAAATGAGAAATAAAAGCAGTTCAATTGTATGTTTCTGCACGTTGCCTGGCTGTCACATCTCTGCTCTCCTTTGGGGAGAAAGGCCCTTCCTTCACTGTTGTAGAAGACAAGCAAGAAGTACTGGCAAGCTTTAAACTTTCAAAGGAGAAACTCAAAATGTGGTCAGAAGTCAAAAAGAAGGGAGTCCCATGTATTTCAGAGGTTTTGGGCCAGGCTACAAGTAACAAATACTCAAACCAGACATTACTGAGGATTCCTGAGAGCTAATATCCAACATTATAAAGCACAGCCTATTAACAGCCCACACGGCCACCTTCTCCCTTCCATAATTCTAAGATCAGCTCTCACAAATCACTCTCCTCTCAATTATTGAGTCTTCTGTCCCTGCTTTCCACTACACCCTAATAAATTAAGTATCTTGTAAATGAGGAAAAAAGTCAGAATTGGCTTCTGTTGCACTTGTTCTCATGGACTTCATATCTGGAAAAAAAATCCCTGCAACTGCACGCTGGTCCTCACATAAAATTTTCACAGATATTCTAGAAAACCAATACAATGCATACAAAATTAGCTGGTTCAATGACCCACTGTCAATAGAAAAGATTTTTCAAGTCAAGTTTTTCAGGCATTTGTCTGGGCCCAGCTTTACTTGATAGTTTCATGAGGAGTGTCTTAGATCACAAAATAGAGTGCACGCTTGTTAAATTAATTTCACAGATGACAACAAACTGGTGGAGACTGCAAGATTATTTGAGGAGAATTTAGATTATATGATGAGAAACAATCTAAAAATAATAGGATGCAATTCAATAAGTACCATGACAAGTTCAAAGGAAGCAATAATCAACTGCACGATAGGAAACATCTGGCTTTGTAGCAGGTTCTATACAATAGGATCAAGGAGTTACAGTAGATCACAGTTGAATACGTCAAGCTTATTTTGTAGCAAAAAGGCAAATATCACACTAGAATGAAACATTCCAGGTGAAATAATGCATCCAGCTTTGGACACTGAATGTCAAGAAAAGGGTAAACTGGAAGAGACCAGTAACAATATCAGAGGTTTAGAAACCATGACTGACATCAGAAAATTGAAAAAACTGGACTGTTTCCAACAAACACAATACTGATGGCAGGCATGATGACGCTGGTAAAAGTTTCAAGAGAAGATAACAGGAATTCTCTTTTTATATGCTCTTATACATAGTTTGCAGATGACACTAAATTGGGAGGACCAGCCAATACGCCTGAGAGCAGGGCTACCATTCAGAGGTATGCAGACACACTCAAGGAATGAGCGAATGGGAACCTTTCAACTTTCAACAAGGACAAATGCAAAGCCTTGCAGCTGGGAAGGAATAAACAACGCAGACTGGGGGGACTGATTGGCTGGGGAACAACTGAAAATAACCTGCAGGTCTTAGTAGACAAGCAAGCCAAATATGAGCCAGCAATGTTCCCTGGCATCGAGGACAGTCAATGGGATCCTGGACTGTATTAGCAGAAGCATGGCCACTAGACCAAGGGATCTATGCCGTTCTACTCAGCACTTGTTAGATCATATCTAAAGTAATACATCCAATCTTAGGCCCCTCAAGACCGGAGTAAGTTCAGCAGAGGGCCACCAAGATGATCAGAGGCTGGAGCACTTGTCCTATGAGGAAAAGCTGAGGGAACTAGAATTCTTCAGCATGGAGAGGAGGTGGTCCTGGGACGACCTAAAAGCAGCCTTCCCACACCCATGAGGAAGCTATGAAGGAGATGGAGCCAGGCTCTTCACAGTAGTGCACAGCAGCAGGATGAAACACAACGGGCGTAAGTTGAAACAAGAGAAATTCAAACTAGATATAAGGAAAAGCTTTTTCACTATGAGGAGAATCAAGCAGTGGAATAGGTTGCCCAAAGAGGTTGCTCAGTCTCCATCCTTAAGAGGTTTACAAGAAGGAACTGGATAAAGCCTTGAGCAACGTAGTCCCATCTCACAGCTGACCCTACTTTGAGCAGGAGGTTTGACTAGACACCTCCTGAGATCCCTTCCACCCTGAACTTTCTTACAAGTCTGTGATCAATACGACATGTAGCAATAGGTTTACCTTACAGCAAGATTATAGCAAGGGTACATACTAGAAAAAAAAACATGTAGACAATAACAATAGTGAAGCTCTGAAATACACCACCTTCAGGGACAGCAGAGTCACCAACACTGGAGGGTTTTTGAAGGCTGATAAAAATGAAATAGACATCGTACGGGTATAGCTTCGGAGAAGGACAACAGATCCTGTTGAGATCCCTTCAATTCCTATTTCCCTATGACAGCAATACAAATCTCTCTCTTCTCCTTCGATGCCATCTACTCCTTGGCAAAACGAGTTCTTGTTCCTTATATATATATATGGCTGCCATGAATTCCTGAGGAACAGCTTTCACCAGTTCCTTCAAGGAAATTAAGAATTATGACACTCATCTTTTCCCTTGCTATCTTTCCTCTTTACTAATCAAATCTAATATTAAACATCCACTTCCCTCTTCCAACTTTTGTACAATTTATTCCTTAATATCTTGCAGTTTAGTTAACTTCTCCTGACTACTTTTATAACTACCCAAATGCCTGTGCGTGTATGTATTTGCCTTTCATAATATAAGCCTTGCTCTAGGAAGGACATATTGATGTCATTAAATGCTCAGTGGAAAAGAAGAAACTCAAGCTGAAGGACAGATATTGTAAAGGTTAAAAAAAAAACAACAAAAAAAACCACAACAGATGTAAGGCTGAGAGTTGTAAATGAGAAAGTGCACATGGCGCGATTCTTTCACCAGTCCTCAAGTTCTTTCACCAGCCTGCAGAAAAGCAGAGCAGGCTATCTAAACCATTTTCAGCACTGAAGAGTTTAATCAGAGTTAGATGTAAGATAAAGTTAATAGCATCTGAGCGTTTAAGGTTGGTCAGCTCTGTTTCTAACTAATTCTTCATCAAAATGCTACTCTGCTACATGTCCTCTAGCCAACCGCAGCCCACCCACACCTTTGGAAGAAAGAGTATTCACGGTGGATTTACTGTGAAAGAAATCATTGAACAAAGTTCGCAACTAGAGCTCACCTAACTTCCTTTTGGTCCCCTTCTCCATGATCTAAAACATTGCCTCTAAAGCATATTCTTTTCTTAACCATTCTTTTTTTGAATCTTGTCAATATTTGCTATACTTGAGAAACAAAGACAGCAAGTATAACATCTTAGAGATGAAAAAAAAAGCAGCATGGCATCCAGGTCATAAAGAATATTTCTTGCTTAGACTTTTGCCACAACAGCACCCTATCAGCAACTTAGTATGATACAGATAATTAATGAAGGACTAGTCATAACTCCACAGCTAAAATTTATTTCACCTTTTTTTATTTAACATAGAAACCCCATCATTGCTTTCACAAAAATACTTTGTATTTTCCACACACTTACAGTATATGGAGTACAGAATGAGTAGATAGTATAAAAGCTGTTATTTCCCTATTATGCATGAGAAATTAAGGTGGAAAATTAACACTGGCCTTTTTACACAAAAGTAGCGCATTTTCCTGCCATGGAAAAGGTTTGAAACATATGGAGGACAACATGCCGAGAACAGCACATTAATTCTCTAGTCTCCAGTAACGTGGCAAATAGTTCCTGCTTGCATAATTGCACTCTAGTAAGAGAGACATTTTGCCTACATTAGTGCATATGTGAGTGCTTTTTGTTTTGGAATTATAGAGTATTTTAAAAAATAGGTCACTGGAAACTGAGAATATTGCAGAAATTATTTGCTGGTCTCTGGAGAAGGTAAAGTCTGCAGTACTCTTATTCTATTAACAAGCCAATTTATGAGGTAGTGTATGCCAGCTCTTAAAGATACTTTAAACTAGATATTTGGGTAGGGGCAGCAATTACAGGTAAGAGATGGGAGCAGTTCTGAAATATTTACCACGAAAACAGCAGCAGTGCTATTATACAGCAGAATTGGAAGAATTGTAACCAGGCAATATATTCACACTAGACAATCAACATGTAAAAGGTGTCAAGTTTATGTCAAGATTTGTCACAATAAAAGAAAGCTACAGAAAACACTAATTAAAACCACATGTTTTCTTCTCAGGTTTATCCTCAGCTGCCCTCATCCTCTGACTGACTTTAGTATGAAGGAACTAAATTAACTTTCAAATTTTCATTAATATTCATGAAATATGTCAGATCAAAATTCTAAAATATTTTTTTCTAGTCACAGAATATTCATTTTAGCAAAGAGTAACTTCATTATGATATCTTGCACATCTGCAGAAATGCTATTTTTACAGGTGAAAACAGTTTACAGTCTACATATACTTAACCACTGTTTTTGCTGATACTGAGGATATGGTCACTCAAATGCATGTGATTGATTGAGTTGCCATAATTGAATGAACTACTCTCGATCAGCTCAGCTGTGGTAACTGACTATATGATTGCGCTTACCCTCTCTCAATTCTGAGATAAATGTGTCTGTTTTAATCAACACTGACAGGAAGCTGTTTATTAGCACCTTTCATTTATAAAGATCAAGGCGTTCTTTTTCCCCCAAGCTTGCAGAGTTCTTCTGACCCATCAGTGAAATTTGGCTACCAAGTGGCAACTATATTGTTCTGAATGAGCAACACCAGAGAAAAAAAAAGGGGAAGAAGAAAGCAACTGCTTCAAGACAGCAAGTGAACTGCAATTTCTCCAACTGCAACCACGCAAGCAAATTATATAGGTTCCCATCCTCAAATCTGGCACTTTTATTTTAAAGCATCACACAAGAAATCAGGGACCTCAGTCAAAAAATGGCACCTTAACAGTAACTTAAGCAAAAGATCTATCCTAGGGAATTGATTCAGCTCTCATTCAAAGAGAAGGAAACCTCCAGTGGCAAGGTTTGCAGCAAAGCATAGATGGATGCTCCACTTACTCCCCCTGGTATCCTGATCAAATTTCAACTGAGATCAAGTGAACTGTAGACTTGCTATTAAGATAACCTTTTCAGTTGCTGTAGAATCTCAAAAGTTCCATCTTGAGCTGGTCTTAGTATTTTATAAGTAGGTCTACAATACATTTGGATTTCTGAGCAGAAAATCAAGAATTCAGCCACTTGTGATTTCTGAATCTTACAATGATCAACCAGATGAAGTCTATTCAAGGCTATGGGCATCTGCAAATACTGGATAAAAGCATGATGCATACTGTAGGCATGCTGCAAGCTATTCTACACATGTACTTTAAATCTGAATGATTTAGATTCGGAGAATACATGCACATTAACACAATTTCTGCAACAAATCCAAATCACCTACTCTATGTCTAAGTTTACAGCTTGTGTACTTTACAAACAAGATGTTTAAAATCCCAGTTGCACCACACATGCTGACCAAGTGCAACACACCATAGGTACACATACTTCTTTTGTAGCAACCTTCGCTAGAATTGCTCCTTTAAACTTTAAAGGCTTTCTTGTACTGGGGAGCCCAAAACTGGATACAGTACTCCAAATGTAGCCTCAAAAATGTCAGAGAGGATGATAATCACTTTCCTTGATTTGCCTTCTTTATTCTTACTAATGCAACCCAGTATTCAGTTAGCTTTTACTGTTGCAAGGGTGCATTGCTGACTCCCATTCAACTGGTTTTTTTCCAGTAGGACCCTCACCTTCTTTTCTGCAAAGCCATTTCACAGAATGACTGAGGTTGGAAGGGACCTCTAGAGGTCATTTAATCCAATGCCCCTGTTCAAGCAGTGTCACCCAAAGCCAGCTGCCCAGGATCATGTCCAGATGGCTTTTGAATATCTCTTGAGGATGGAGACTCCACAGCCTCTCTGGGCAACCTGTGCCAGTGCTGGGTCACCTTCACAGTGAAAAAGTGTTTTTCTGATGTTCAGAGGGAACCTCCTGTGTTTCAGTTTGTGCCAATTGCCTCTGTTACTGGGCACCACTGAAAAGAGCCTGGCTCTGTCTTCTTTGCATCCTCCCTTCAGGTATTTATATACATGGATAAGATCCCCCTTAGCCTTCTTTTCTCCAGGTTGAACAGTCCCAGCTCTCTCAGCCTTTCCTCATAGGGGAGATGCTCCAGTCCATTAATCAGCTTCGTGGCTCTTCACTGGATGCTCTCCAGTTGATTCCTCGACAGTTGACTCCCAGCCTGCATAAGGTTATTCCATCCCAGGTGGAGGACTTTGCATTTGTCTTCAGTGAACTTTACAAGGTCCATTCCTTCAGTTGGTCATGGTCTCTCTCAATAGCACCCCCACCCTCAGCATATTGACCATTCCTCCCCAATTTAGTGTCATTTGCAAGCTTACAAACAATGTTTTGTTCCATTGCTCAAAGAATTAATAAAAGACATGACCCCAGTACCAACCCCTAAGGAATATGACTTATAACCAGGCACCAGTAAGACACTGAGCTATGGACCATCTCCCTTTAAGTCCAGCTGTCCATTCAGTTTTTCAGTCACCTTACGGTCCACTCATCCAGTCTGTTTTTCTACATTTTGTCTGTAATAATATTATGGGAGATTATGTCAAAGGCCTTGGTGAAGTCAAGGTAAATGACATCCACTGCTCTCCTCTCCACAGAGCCAATCAACTAACCACAGAAGGCAATCAAGTTGGTTGGGCACCATTCACCCTTGCTAATTCCATGATAGCTCTTCCCAATTATTTTCTTGCTACTTTGCTGTCCATTCATAGGAATTTTTATAGGTACTTAAAAGGATTTTTCTTTCTAAATACTCCTACTTGTTCTATTTTATCTTTCCTCTTTTTCTTCTACAAAGCTACAGATGTTCAACATGAAATAAGCTTCTGCCTAGAAATAAGCTGAAAGCAGTGCCTTTCCGAATTATTCATGGTGTTTCATGAATGGATGAAAATAAAGATAGTTTTATGTGTCTTTAACAGGTGCTGTGACAAAGCTAACAGAAAAGTATGTTACAAGTCAGCTTTGATGATAAGAAGCCTATTACAGACATTGGCAATACATGCCAACAATGGGAGAGAGAATAGCCGTTAGTTCATTTAAAAAATTAGAGTTACAATGAGGGTTGGGGGAGGATTAAAGGAGAAGAGATTGGATGTAGGTTTTTTTTGTTAACGTGCTCAGAAAGACTAAAAATCAAACATTTTTAACTTTAGGCTTACCAAAATCAACTTTTTCACTACTTTGGGGCACTGGTATTAACTTTTTGACCTGCTTTTGCTGATAAGAAACTCCTAAGTTTATCATCAAATTCAATACAGAAGAAGTTAATAGCCTTTTATTTCCCTGGGCATATGGCAACAATTTGTGATTAATCAAATTCCCTCTGTCATGGAAGCCACTTTCTCGTGTTGCTTGGTAGATTTTAAAAGGGCAGCAAAATGTTTTTTATTAAAAAATAAGAAAATGCTATAAAACAGATGCAACAGCTAAAAACATTTAGACATTTTTTGAAAGTGACAAAATGTTAAATTGACAAGTTTGTCTTTATCCTTTTAACTAATAAATCCTAATCTCCTTAATTAGCCATTCCTGTGCTGTACTCATTAGTACAAAGTTTCTGTCCAACAAAAGTTTTAGGATTCCATATTCCTATTGCTTAAAGTATTGGGGGAAAAATAGGTGCATTCATTTTCTTTTCAGATAAATATAACATTTATATAATAAAACATTATGCCTATCGTTCTCATTACAAACTCCAAATTAAAGAACAGAATACATTTTAGGATCACTCATGTTAAGAAGTTTGGCATACAGTACATCCTCCTAAATCATCTCATAACTCAAAATACTGTTATAATATTTAGCTTTTACTTAATCCTACCATTCACTTTAAGTTGCTTAGTTAACCTCAAGATAAAATTAATTTTCATTGGTTCTGCAAAAATATTTAGCTACCTGGTTGCCTCCTTTTGTTTGCCCTCTTATAACCCCAGTTGCATGTATGAGTTTAATGGTGTAGGATTGCTCTTAATTTCCTCCTTCTACTTTTTTCCCCCAGGAGGCATCTGTTCTAAAAGCAGCCACTATATCTACCATGTGGAGATCCAAATAGCCTTTACTATTTACTATGATTGCTTTTCTTAACTCAAGACACAAAGCATGGAAACATACATCTGTTCTTGAGAGTTATCCAGATCTACAAATGCACACCCTCGCTTTACTTTTTAAGTCAGCTCCAAAAAATTAACTACATACAGAAATTAGACTTGCGTATTAATATCAATTCAGTTCAGGTTAAGCAGAGATTCAACATTTTTGAGATCTACAAAACAACAACCTGTAACAAACATATAATTTTAAGAACAACATTTCAATGAATTTTATAGAATTACTATAGATACAATTATCATCATTTATACTGTACCTGAGCTCCATAAATATATTTATCCAGCATTTTGCCTCCTATCGTTTGCCCCCCTACATCCCACACTTGAAGAGTAACATTCAAATTTCCTGAAAAAGAAAATTATATAGATATTGTATAACCTTGAAAATTTAGATACAAATAAAATTAAAGATATATTATCATGGCAGGTAATACAGCTCTAGCATATCAACAGCAATAGCTTTTTACAAGTATACAATAAATAGTAACTAAATATCAACACAAAGATGACTGTATCATTTGGAAAAAAGTCACTTGTGCCCAGCTAAGTCATTAAGATGCAGTAAAACTATAGCTAGATATTAACATATTTAATAAAATATAACATTCCTGACTAGAAATTATATAACATACTTCACTGAAGAAACATGTAAAACTTTACAGAGAAAGTTCTATAACACGGTACTTGGAACTGAAAGGTAACACAATTAATGCCAACTTAACCACATTATTTCATACTCTATGTCCCTTCCTCCCCCGCTCCAAATTTTCTTCACAAATCTAGAAGCAGGGAAAATCTGCACAGTAACTTCATTATGGTACTGATGCTCTTAGTACTGTACAGTTAAAGAATTATATAGTTGACAGGTTAAAAAATGGAAATACTGACACATATCTAAGTTGAGGATGCAAACTATGATTATTTCCTCCACCCACCACCCCAAAGCAGGCAACTAAATTGGACATGATTTACACAATTTCATCTTCGAAGAACCTACACCAAGAATAGATTTTCCTTTCTATTCTAAACAGTCTCCAAGCTATGTTGAAACTGTTAACAGGTTTTCATAAACAAAGTAAAAAAAAATCCATGTAAATACAGAATATTTAATATCCTACAAGTCATACATATTCTGCAAGCTAACAACTCAGAAACCCACAGACTAAACATACACACAGCAATGTATGTCACCACATGCATACAAACATATTAAAGTACAATTTGGCTCATTTTGCATGGTGAGAACTGTTTTCAAAACTGTACTGATTACATGGAAGCACCAAACTCTAATATAGTAAGGTCTGATGAAAATTCTTCTAATCTATGTACAACTCACATGACTTACTTGTTAATAACAATTCTACACACTCACCAACAATCATAACTGCCTACTGATTTTATTCCTAGATTTAAAAAAAAAATTGCAACAAATTCCACATCACAACAATTGAGAGTTGAGAGAAAAAGAACACAGTATTTTGGGCTGCTAAGAAAAACATACTCTTAATTCAATTATTTTATGTTATTAACAAACAACCTTATTTTACACGATGTGATCTTTTCAGCCATCAGTTTATAACTAACACACTCACATCAGTTATGCAAGGGAGTATGCTCCATGGAAATATATCCCGGAGCTCAGTGAATATAAATAGCAAATTAGAACTATATAGCTGAATACATGCTACTTGTGGTATTAAATATACCACATTATATTTTTATGATGCATCTTGCTTTAATCTGGTTAAAAGCACAGATTTCCTCAAGTGCTACTTTCTCAAATATATAGAGATGAACGTGAGACAATCTATTCACAGTACTTTTAAGCTACAGTGAGTTTTATCCAATACTAAGATAAAGAATTTCTATATAAAGCTTAGTAAATACATCATAAACACTCCAGTTCAATAAAGGCAACGTTTCATAGAATAAAAAGCTTATTTGTTTTGATGGTGCATATACTATGTATAATTATTTTTAAAGCTTAGAACATAAGTGACTGCAAACAATGCAGGAAAGTCTTCCATAAAGCATCTGGCATGGATAAACTGGTGAATCTGCAGTCTGAAATGACAATGCATCCTCAGTGGGTATACAAACTAAACATGCTCAAACGCTTACCATGCTGCAGTATTCTACCCCTAATATGGCTGTATGTATTCTACTGGAAATTTACCATGTCATTCATGTCAGCTATTGGGAAAAAAAATCTTTAAAAATATTATCACTTTCAAACTCAACAATTTTCAGATGCCTAATTTTGTGTTCAAATGCTTTAAAAAGTTTTTAACTTCATTTGTCCTCCTAAGAGTAGTAATCATGCACGGCATACTGGGCTTAGTATCTGGATAACTGTATGAAATTATCTGAGAAACTTTAACACAGGAAATTAAATTAAATGGTCTAACAGTGACTGTTCAACTTTAAAATCTACTATTATGAATTATTTGCTTTCCTTCACTAACAATAGAAAAAAGAAACTGGGGAAAAAAGGTTGGAATGTTCATTTAAAGTGAAGTCACTCTTAATTAAGACCTCACTAACTACTGAAATTCATGCTGACCATCTCCAGTGCAAAATGCTTCATTTTCCCTTTTTTTTTTTTTTTCAATTAGGTCCTGTAATATTTGCTTTGTGGTCAGATTGATTTGAGGGAGAAAGAAGGATGTTAGGATTATTGTGACAGAACAAAAAACTCTGGATAATTTGCCTAGCAAATATATAATTAACAACTATGATAGCAGCACATGAAGTTTTCTGCAAAGAGTTTGAAATCTTGTTTTTTCATAGATTTAGGAAGAACATACAAACTAGAGAATGACAACAAAACAAAAAGAAACTATGGATAAGACAGTTCTTAGAAATAAGGTTAACATACCGATAAAAATAACTGAAGAATCCCATAAAAATAATATGTAATACACTGATAAGGAACAAGAAAACACTAGCACTTCTTTACTCTGTAGAAAAGGCACACAAGTGAGAAGTTAAAATAACTGAGGCAACACAGTGCAGATATCTAGATTGCTTCTGGTATGAACTGAAGCCACTGGGCTGACTCAGTAGTGATCCTGCAGAAGTATACTTGGTGCATTGGTTAACCTTACTTAAAGTGCTGCATGGTCAAGATGGAACTAAAAACATGCGTCTGCCCCCTTTTTGCACTGACGACTTAAAAAAATCCTTTTAACAGAAGAATCCTGTTTACTGGACTGCACTCACAACCTTCCTAAAAGTATTTGACTATGGCTCTTAAGAATCTCTATCAGCAGACCCTCTGACTAACAGATACACTATTTAAGCAGTAAAATCTACACCGTGGTTGCATCCAGACTATACAAGATACTGCATCAATAAATATGCTGAAATGGATTTGCATTTGAAAAAAATATTTTGAACAAACTGCATGAAGAAAATTTGTCAACAGCTGAACACTAAAAGTCTTATTGTTCGAAATTAATCAAAGCATTTACTATTTGTATTAAACCATATTGTTTTACCATGTAAAATATTTACTTCTTTCACTGCAAAACTGCATCAGTTACTAAAACAACTGGAGACAAATACAGCTTTTATTTCAAAAAAGCGAAAAAAAAAAACCAGAAAAACAGTACTTTATTTTATAAGCTAAAATGCATTTCTAATGTGGCCTAATGTAAACTTCCGTGCAATTCTAGAAATCGGTAATTTTAACTTCTGAAATCTTTGCTTATGTTTAAAGAAGAAAAAAAAAATCAAATACTGAACCATAGTTATTCATCAATCCTCCTGCTAAATAAGAGAAATTGAGGCTTTTTTTCCTACTGATATACACATTATAATTTCTGTGCAGCGGTATGAATTAACCTTTCAAGTAAACATAGCAGCTCTGCAAACCCAGAACTAATCAAGAAATTAGAAAAATCCGCTTACTTAAGTAATGCTTCCCATTCCAATATTTAGAAATTTTACCTCCCTCCCTCTTCTCTTCCTTCCCTCTCACTCCCCACCACCAGTTCAGCTTACCTATAAAACACAGAAATCCATACATACCTAAACACATCTATAGGCATAGGCAAAACCAGAATGACAATCTACAGAAAAATGCTTCTTCCTGAATATTAATACATTCCACAAACGTTACTATTTCGTTAATGATAAATGAGAAAAATAGATGTATACACTTTGTTGCTGTTTGGTGCTATTTTCATCTACATTCTGATTTTATTACAACATAAACTAGAAGAAAGTAGAACATGAATGAATCAAGAGTTGATAATTTTCCAATCTTTTTACTCAACAAGAATATTTAGAACCCCAGCAATGTACTAATAGCTTCTGTATGCTTAACAGCTGAAAAAAACTTGCGAAATACAAGTTCTCGGCATGCACACTGCATGATTTGTGTACACATTCCGCTTGCAAGTACTGCTGTTAACTATTATGCACACTGGCATTTTTAGAGGCATGAGCAGGACAATAAAAAAATTATTCTGTTGATTTTATGGAGAAATAAGCCCTGAAATTTGGTACTTTATCACTCACCAGATACTAAAAAAGTACAGCAAAATGGACAAACCAAAATAGTGAATGCAGGAATAGTCTGAAAAGATTATTCTGTTTCACTTAAAAAAAATATATAAACATAATCAAGAAACTATTGGCAATATAATTTTAACAAAATAAGTTCAAGAACTGTATATACTTTCTTACAAGTTCAGGTTATAGCTAAAATGCTTCATTTCTGGGTTTGCTTCCCTCCCTGCCCTCCACAAGGAAAAAAGACAGAACTACAGAACTTGCATCAACTTTATCAAATCTCACTACAACTTTTAATAATCACACATACTTTTTCTAACTTCTGATTTCTGAAACCAGAAGAAAATGAATTTAATGAAATACTTTCATACTTAGAGATGGAACAACTACAAATCAATGAAAAGACTTATTTCAAACCCCCAATTGTTCAGAGACAAACTTCTACCAGCAACTATTCTTTTTTAATTATTTCTTTGCATTTTCCACGCAGTGTGCTGCAACTGGCATCTAAATAGTTTCTTTGCCATCGTGAAGTGAAACATCTTGAATGCTCAAACTGTATTTTTATGAGTGCCGAGGGACCCTAAATTTTAGTGGTCTATTAAATGCCAGCAATTTCATGCTGCCTTGCATAAAACAGCATTCACATATTAGAGCACTGCGATTCCATAGCTGCATTATGCTTCTCTCACACAACTCAAATACATGTTGTGTATTTCATTTAAAAAAAAAATTCTATTTCTTTCAAAACACATATACTTTTTCAATTAATATATTTAAAGTTCCATTTCATTGTTGCATGTTACACTATCCACATGGTCAGCGAGTACACTCAAGTAGAGATAATAAAAATCATGAATATAGATAGCATTCCTTTTATTTGAACTCTGTGTTTTACTTAAAGATATAAGTTGCAAATGCATAACCCTTTGTCACCTGGGAAGAACATACTAACAAAACTTTCTCTGAATAACCTAATTTACTTTGCCATAAAAAGCACTGTACTAAGCTTATTTAGTACACATTACTTTGAAGAATCTGTTTCTGCAAGCCTTACTGCTGCCCAGCCTATCAGTGTTAGTTTTTATTCTCTTACCTGGCAATATTATCCTTTTCAAGAAGAAATCCAGTCCTATGGTTTGTTTGTACTGTTTTCCAAATGTCTCTTGGGCAAAACGTGTGGCTAAGGATGTCTAAAACAGAACAATATCAAATTAAGTTGATGTTTTAAACAGCGAAAAACTTGATGTTAAACCAGAAGTATGAAATACAGTAAAGCACTTTTTAAATCAATGCATGCTGACAGTGTTCGTGGATTTGGATTGACAAGCATTCCAGCCAACTTCAACATAATAAGATGAGGTTGCAAAGGCTACTAATTTATGCAACAAGAAGCAAGGCGCATATTTCCTTTGTATTTCAAAGATACTGTGATATTCATATTACAAAACATTACACAGATTTGAATGAGGTATCATTAGTACACTCAAACTGACACAAATCTAAGTGACACTATCCATACCTGAAGAGCTTATTATTTTTGAAAAGCGTTCATTTCCAAAACAAGGGCTCTTCCCCGACACAGAACACCATGATCCCAGACCAACTTTCTGGGAGGGAACAGAGATCTGCACAGCGCAGTGTCCTACAGGGGCTCCAAAGTGTGGCAGGATTCCTGCCACTCTACATCAAAGTTTCAGGATCAGGGATTACATGAAGTCTAAGATAGGAAGAGTACTTTCTTGTACACAGAAAAAACTAAACTCATGTTAAGAACGCACATTTTCAGAACCATTCCTTTAAGCAGAACTTTGGAAACTTATTTCTTCAATTTATATTTTGTGGATTTATGAAAGTAGACCAATACAGTGTTCACCTAATAAAGAATCAGCTTTTACTACATCCTGCTAAAAGGATACACAACTAACCTATATAAAGTAATGAAGCAAGGCATTTATATTCTTTCACTAGTAATATAAGTTCTCCATGCAAGGCAAAAAAAAGGGGAAGTGAAAGAAGGAAAGAAAGAAAGAAAGACAGACCCATAATCTAAGGTTAAAAAAAAAGGAAAGGAGAAAAGAGAAATGCAATTATAAAAAACACAAAAGTTTGTATTGTTGAAAAAATTAAATACTATATTAAAAATGAATGTCACATAGATAAAATACATCCTACATCAAATTTGTGGTGTACACTTAAAAATCTCATGTTGACATGACATACGAAAATATAAAAACAAAGTAATTGCAGAAAAAAATAATCTAAATATATACTTACATATAAAGGGGAAAAAAAAAAAAAGCCTAACAGCCTCACAAAACCCTTACACTGTCTGAGAAAACTCAAAATGGGCAAGAAGGATTATTTTTTGCCAGCTTTCCATTCATCGAGACCTGAAGAGATGAGTCACATCAATTGTTATTAGAAATTGCTGTTAGAGCACATTTAGTTAAAAATGCAATAGCAAAATAATGCCAGTAGTTCTGAAAAATGAGAATAGGCAAGTTCTATTAATAGAACACAGACTACCTGTGAAGTAAATAACACAGGATTTACTGTTTTCTTGTTTCTATATCACATTTATATTCCAACCACTGTCATGTATAATAAATGATATTTTGATATCAGAAGATATGTTTAGGAAGTAATCCAAAAAATCAATTAAAGACTATGGCAACATTTTCATTTACTTCACTGAACTTAAGGCCGAGAGGATTAAAAACAAATAAATAAATTGGGGAAAAAAGCAAGTAAACTAGAAATAGCATGAGTATGCTTACATATTTATATCATTGTGGAAAGGGTGAAGACCACAGAGGATGAATCGTGAGAAGATTCTTCTGCCTACCGCTATAATACTAACAACAGTAGTGTAGTACTACAGTAGTGTAGCATAATACTACAGTATTACTAACAACATGCACAAAATAAAATTCAATACAGATTTAGACTGTAGTACTAAAAAAATCAGTAGAACTGATTCTTTTAATCACAATAGTTAGCATGTCAAGATTACAAAGACATTATTTTTAATCTGTCATGACCTTAAAGATGTAGATAAGAATAAGAACATTGCAGGAACACACCATACAGTTTTCTCCTTGAAACTTTCCTTTTCGGAAAAGTAACCAGCACCCAGAGTACAGATTAAAATATCATCTGACTATATCACAGTATTCTACATTCTCCAACACAGTAATTTACGTCCCCATTAAATAAGCAACCACTCCCTTCTTGTTTTAAGGGCTCAGTAAATATTAGCTTTATCACTCTGTGACACTCAATATTCCCTGAGGGCTTCTAGGGGTGTTAGTAAAAATAAACAACATACATTCAATTAACAGCCAACCAATAAGAGCAGCAAGTAATCAACAGCATGGCAAAGTTCTCTTAAACAGTTTTCCTCTACTGTGCTCTTGAATGCAAAGGAATTTATAGCAGAAAATCATTGACTAACTCCTTTTTCATTTTTTTCTAATAAATGTTAGAGCTCGAGAAAGGTGTTGGATTACCAGACTAGAGGCCTCTATTTATTCATAGAACAAGCATTTATCCACAAAATACTAAGAGCAACAGTTCAAAATTCTCCACAGCAGTAAACAGAGAAGTTATGTCAATGCATATTCAAGGACCTCTACAATGCAAATACTCCCTTCAATCCTAAAGTTGTTCTCTGTCATGCCTGCTATAAAAGATTCTGCATGACAGTTTTGCCTGTAAAGATACGTTGAGTACAATCTATGTAAAAAATAACTAAACTTAAATAATGGTTCAGTAGAATTGTAGCTGTAAAAATAAATAAGTGATCAGTGACCATTTTTAAAACAAGATTATGCTCCATTCATAAAATTTCAGCCATTAATCTAGAGATCAGAGGATAGCATGACACCAAGAAGGCCTTGCTCCTTCATATCTCTACTAAGACAATCAGGCCACCAACTTTCAAAGCAGACTTTCCCTTAGACCCAGTCTGGCAGGTTCACACATTTGTCTTAAATACTTCAAAGCAAATGTTTACATGCTGTTCTGAATAGCAATACACTATCGAAGGCTGGTGTTACAAACTCCCTCCTTTCAGCCAAAAAAAATGCCTTTGGGTTCTAACATACAGTAATCAAGACAGCAGTAAAAAGTTATACATAAAAATGACAGTATTCTAAGTGCAGAATATAATGGGATATTTGGGAAGGTTTTTTGGAAGCAAACGAAGATGCAATTAAACCTCACAGGTGAGGCATGACAATTTCTTGCTTCTATTTTGCAATGTCAACAACTCACAGTATAAACTGCTGACAAGCTGTTCCTAAATACCTAGATAGTGAGTAAACAGGAAAAAAGCAAACAATATTTATGAAATAGTAGCAGACAAGTCAAACAGAACAAGCAATGATAGCCAGCTCTAACTGACACTGACAACTCACCAGGACAACATGGAAACTTGTATAGAAAACCCTGCCAATGACAATTCTTTGAGTAAAATCCTATAGAAGAAAGATTTCAAAAAGTGGTGCCAAAGTGTAGTATCATAGTTGTAAGAAAGAAAAACTAAACCCAAAATTCAATGGGATGAAAGCATATAGTTCTGAAGCCATGAATTTCCATTCACAGAGCAATTTTACCAGCCAATTGAGAATCCACTTTCCAAAAAGCAAGGCGCATCTATCCCTCCCTCACTCCCTTCTAGAACGTCGATGGCGTTCTCCAAGCACAGCAACATTCACCCCTCGGTCATGCCCTATCCCTACCGGTAAGGATTTTATGACAGAAAAAATGAAAAGAAACACTTGGCTAAATAACAAAATGCTTTAACTAGCATAAAACCACATAACTGTCCAACACAGAGAATTTGTCACTGAGAACAGTCTAGCTTTATGGCAGGCAAAGTATTTTGTAAACAAAGTAGTTCTGTCACCTGAAGGTGATGTCTTTCCACCCCTCTCCTAACCACTGATGAAACTTTGTTCACTAGAAAAGAAAAAATTATCAAGACTTTTTGACATTAGACATGCATCTGTGAAGCTAAGCCAATCTGCACGGGACACTTGATGCAATTTTCCATTTGCAAGACTGAACAGTGACAACAATGGTTTTGTCAACACTGACGAAATTTTTGAGCCCATGTGTAACCACAAAATCCAGAATTGGCACAATGCTTAAAAATCTGGCATCCTAAAAAATCCTAAAGCAAGCAAGCAGAACACCACTCTCTGTTCCAGCCTACATTTTACCTCCTGCAAACACCCACACCAGGTCGAGCATTCGCTCTTTCATTTTCATCATCCGTTGTTAAGAGGAGAAGGAAAAGGTAGGATGTTTCTGCTACCATACTCTAGCCCCAGTTGCAACAGATGGCAGAAAGACAGAATCTCA
Organism: Platalea leucorodia; assembly: GCF_965183815.1. Taxonomy (NCBI): domain Eukaryota; kingdom Metazoa; phylum Chordata; class Aves; order Pelecaniformes; family Threskiornithidae; genus Platalea; species Platalea leucorodia. Next base: position 70,843,547 of record NC_138828.1, on the reverse strand, counting down.
TGTGCTTTGCTCCTCCTGCACACCCTATTTTTCAGGACCTCCCTTGCCATGAATAGCTCCAAGATTTGCTTCCAGAGGCCCAAAACCTTTTTCAACCATAGCAAATCAGAGTTATTCTAGCTCAAATCAGCATCATTATATACTTCAATATTAAGCCAATCTGTGCATAGTAACAGTAGAAATATCTGGAACTTAATGTCATTTTTTTCAATCCTACTAGTACTGCTGGTTTATTTTAATGGAAAATCATTTTGGCTCAGGAAGAGTAGGTTGATTTAAAACCTAGATGCATAAGGCTGCTGTGTGTATATATGTTCCCTCCTGTTATCCAAATCAAAGAGCCAACTGTTATTAATAATTGCCGTTTATTTTCATCTCACATTGTCCCTGCTTCCGACTTCTTTTCAGATTGTTTTCCTAACTTGTCTAGTTCATTAAAATCATCCTCTATTATTATCTTCTTACTAACCAATCTCGCCTTCCTCAATTTTTCAACAATCTACCATTTCTTTACTATCTCTATTTTACCTTAATACTTTTTCAGATTCTATTCTGTCTCTCACTCCTCTCTATTCCTTCTTCCCTTTTTACTCCTCTCTCCTTAGAGCTTGCTCCAGCAGTGCTTATTCCTACCCTTAAAATTCTAAGTATCTAATTATTCACTCAACCACCACAAAACAAATGAATAGAAGCACAACATCCCTCCCTTGCCTCATGGATAGAGCAACTTCTAGCTAGTGGAAACACAAACATTAGCCTTAGCTTGAACTGACACTGATTTGTTTTTAAACTGCTGCCAACCCTCGCACAGAACCTGAATCACATTGCTACCAAACAATGGGTGAGGAAAAAGAAATGAAGTTTTCACCTTCAGCCAGCTGACTCACAAAGACATAATTTTTCTCCCTGGAGAACTGAAGACTAGACAGCCCCAGATGGCCAAGAGGGAGGAAATAAAATCTGGGTTGTTTTTCTTTTTTGGCAGGGGGGGAAGCAATGGAAAGAAGTCAAATGTGAACATCTCACACTAAACACAAGATGCAATATTTCAAAGATATATTCCATTATTTCCTATGCTCCTCCTGTCCAATGATCCCAGTGACAGAGGAAGAGAAAAACCAATGTCTTGCACAGTAAATGAGAGGCTAAGTATGCATGTGTGTAAAGACCAGCTGTGAACCAGATGTGAGAGGCAGGCTATTTAGAGTTGAAAAACATATAGACATATGCATGTTTCAACAAGTAAGCGGAACGAGTAGCCAACAAAGGAGAGGAACCTCAACGATTTAGTCTTCTGAGGTGCCTGAAACAGCACTAGGTACATTTTATCTTTCCCTTCCATGACCCAATCACTTCTTTATTTTCACAAGATCTTACAATAAATCTATTATTGCAAGTGTTTGCTGCCAGGCCATCAGGATGGCTGGAAGACGACTCTATTACAGCATCATCTAGGGGGGACAGGAGGAAAAGCAGCCCACCATAGCACAGCTGCTGCTCATGCAACATAAACTGCACTTGAAGCACAGGATTCCTAGAGCCAGCAGGAGATTCAGTGAGTGGCAGCTCCCATGTGAGAGTAGGAACCAGCAGGAATATACATCAAAACTCAAGAACGCTTGAAAATCCATGTTTGGCGAGAGGTCTTGCTACAAGGTGCTGAACAGCAGTAGTGAAAGGACTCCTCAGTTTGAATGGAAAACTCCTGGGGAAAGCTACCAGTGAAACAGCATTTCAGCTGTCAATCCTGTGCATTTATTATGCTCTCATCACATAGTCGCTTGGAGTTGCCCATCTACTGACTCAGATGAATACAATACCACTTCAGACTGGGTTTAGAATCACTGGAGACAAGAAATGTTTTGTTTCGTCACAGAGCTCTGCATAAGTGAGCAAAACCATGTACATACTTTCACTAAGAGCTTATTTCTATTAATGGCAGGCAGTTAATTTAAACCACTTCTAAGAATATTTCTGCTTCTCATTTGAACTGTGAGGCAGGCAGACTTTCTGCCTCCCCATCTTTTCAAGTTAATGACAGAGGAAAAACTGTATTCTTCACATATACAATAAAATTACTATTTTAGTGTGTATCTCACAAAAGGATTCAGGCTACATATTGCCATAGACATGTTCACATGTGTAAGTAAAGATCAGTGACTATTTCCATGGGGAAGAAAGCATCTTTTTGCCTTCTTTGGTCTCTATTTGTCAAAACTTCTCTTTTAAAAAGACCAGTATAACTTGTTTATAAACAAACTGCTTATAAATAGTACTTAATTATGTTGATTATAGATGGGGAAAAAAAAAACCAACTAAAAGTCACAAACAACAACTAAATTGACCCAGAATTGTCTTTCCAAACTCTGAAACAGTGACTCAAATAGATGCAAACTGTTCTGTCCACCTCAGGAGGTTATCGGCTCTGAAGTCGACGTGAAGGGAGCCTGGAGACCCAGCTAAGCCACCCTCCCTGCTCGCCCTTTCGGCGGGAACCGCGAATTCAGGTGCCGGGCCCCGGCCCCTCCGGGCACCGCCAGCCACCGAGGAGAGCTCCGGGCTCCTCCAGCAGCTCCAGCCGAGCCACCTCCCGCCGCCAGTGCACGGGCATCAGCGGGAGTCGCCATGGCAGGCAGCACCACAGTCCTTACGTTATTAGCCGCTTCTTTTATTAAGGCTCAAGAAAATTGGATTAAAGTCGTATACGTCTCTCTGTTGACCCAGCCTCTCCGGTAGGGAAACCCCGCCGGAGGGTTTTGCTGCCGAGCACGGGGCGGGTACCGGCGGCCCCGGGGGGGGAGCTGCCCGGCGCAGAGCCCGCCGCTGCCGGCCGGCCGGAGAGCGGCGGGGGCCCGTCCCGGCTCTCCGCTACGCCCCCGCCCCACACACGCGGGGGAGACCGCGGAGAGGGAGCAGCGCAGGGCTGGGGGTGAAGGGGGAGCAGTCAGCCGGCGTGCCGCCGCCGGGTATCGCGACAACGGCAGCGCGGTAGACTGGAAGCCGCCAGGGGCTGCTCCCTCCTCAGCGGGAGGGCCGGGGGAGCGCTGAAGAGGGAGGGCAGGAAGGGGGCTCGGGGCACCGCGGCGACGGAGAGGAGCGGGGCGCTGCCGGCGGGGGCCGGCACTGACCTTGCCAGTGGTGCCGTCCCCCAGCACCACTAGCTTGAGCTGGCGGTCCGGACTCTCCTCCTCCTCCGAGTCCGACATGGTCCCTACGCCCCCGGCGGGGAAGGAGAAGAGGCGGAGGGCAGCCGCGGGGGACGGGGCGCAGGAGCGAGGAGGGGAAGGGGGAAAGGAGCGAGCGCCGCGCTCACGGAGCCGGCAGCGGTGCAGAGGCCGGAGCCGCCATCTTCCCTCCGCGCGCCCGCCGTCGCTATGGCCCGCACGGGACGGAACCAACGCGGGAAGGGAGGGAAGGGGGAGAGGGTGGCTCGCGGGCGGGAGCTACGGCAACGAGTCCGGCAGCCGCTGCGGGCGCAAGCAGGGGGCACCCGCGGCGCCCTCGCCTCCGCTCCCCCCCCCAGCGGCCGGGCGAATGGTTCAGCCCGACTCGCCGCTAGGCGCAGCGGTGGTTTGGCCCCGAAGTGACGCCCCGCGCCGTAACTAAGGAACGTGGAGGTCAGAGGTCGCGGGGTGGGCGGGGCGTGGGCGGGGCTAACGGCTCCAACGGCCGCCGCGCGGAGGGACGCTCCGCCACGGCGGGGCCGGGCCGCAGGGTGTGGGCTGGCCGGAGCCGGGGGGCGGCCGTCCCGCCCGCCCCAGGCGTTGGCCGCAGGCCTCCGGGGGAGGGAGCTCCGGCAGGCGGCTGGAGGGCTTCGAAAGGGAATAAAGGCTGGGGGATGCCCCGCGGGGCTTCCCGTGAGAGCAGGAGCCCCGCGGGGCTCCCGGGCGGAGGCGGCCGGCTGCAGCCCGGGGGCTGCGGTTTCATTCTGCTACGTCCGCCTGCGTGGCCCCGTCCCTTTCGTGGCTGGGCTGCTGCGCAGCGACAAGCTGCGTTAATATTTGTAAAGAAACGTGCTAGCATAGACAGCAAATACGATAGCGAGCAGCGCCCCGGGTCCAGCCTGATCTCCCCGCGTTGCAGCTCAGCCGTTCTTGACGGCGCTTTGCCTGACCTAAACCCACCGGAGAGGGATGCCACCGTTTTCCTAGGAGATCTGCTCAGAACTTTCTGTCCATACAGGCAACTAGTAAGAAAACTTGTCTACGCAGCCTTAACTGAGTTTTAAACCATTATTTTATTATGTGCAATGACCACGGAGAGCAGCATATAACCTCTTCTGCAGCAGTTTTTCACATATTTAAACACTGTTAGCGTGTCTTCAGTCCGTCTTCTTTCCCGTAGACTAAACAACTCCGCTTCGTTCGGTCTTACTCGGGGTTGTCTTTTCTAGACTTCTGATTATTCTTGTTGCTTTCCTTTGGCCCCTCTCCACTTTCTTGAAACGGTGTGCCAAAAGCTGGATACAGTACTTCGGTTGAGGCCTTGTGAGTACTGAGCAGAGTGGAAGTATTACTTCATGTGTCTTACATACGAGACTCCTGTTTATATATCCCAGTATGATGTTTGCTTTCTTCACGGTATGACATTGCTGACTCATACTGTTTCTGATTTACTAAAAAACCTCTGAATCCTCTCCTGTTATCAGAATTTCATACACTTTGCAGTTTTATTCCTGTTTAACTGTAGTGCTTTCTGCATGTCCCCATTGAATTTCATCCTATATTTCAGGCTACCTGCACAATTTGTCAGTATAATTTTGTTTATAATCCTGTCCTACAAAATGCATGCTATCCCTTCCAACTTGATTATAGCTGCAACTTTAAGAATCATATTCTCTATTCCAAAGTCATTAATAAAGATATCCAATAGTACCAGATCTCTGCAAGCCCCTATTTGACATATCCTTCCAATATGACGAGTGATAACAATTCTTTGGGCATAGTTTACACAACAACTTGACAAAAGAGCCAGCTAAGGCTGTTTAAAGTATAGATGTACTTTAGTGGATTCAATAGCAAGCTGAGAATTTTTAGAACAACTTTGTGTAATATCTGAATAGAAATCATTCCTGTTTCAGTCTCCTTCAGGTTTTCTTTTTGAAATATATGTCAGAAATTTCCAATATTACGAACACACTGTTTTACTCAGTCCTCAGCAGGATCAAAAAGATTCCTTATTACTCATGTATTCAAGTGTTTGCAGAACTGAGGCCAAATGCTTTCCCAATGACATTGTGAAAAAAGGGGAAAAAAGCAGAAAAGACCTTAACTTCTAATGGAAAACCAGACACACATCTCTGTCACTTTGTTCATACTTCAAAACAAATTAAACATGTTACTCATCAACTGTTTTCCACTTCAAATCATCTTTTAGCCTAATTATACTGTAAATTCTCTTAACTAGGAACTTCAGCAAGATCAGCATCAGGGCTCAGCTGAACAGCATTTCTTGGAACAAAGAGCAACAGGGAAAAACATGGAATTTTCCTTTATGATTTCTGACATACTGAATGGTTGTACCATTGGCGTTAGACATTTAAAAGCTCCACATCTCCTATCGATTGCACTGTTGGTGGAACTGTTTATGTTCCTGCCAATTCTGCCTCAATCACATTAAGAAAGAACATAAAAGATTAATTCAAAGCTTCACAGTGCTTTTGGGGAGAAGCAGGGTTCTATTCAACCCCCAAGACAAGAATTAGCGGAGTTCAGGCTGTGTGTGCAAAAGCAGGATGATCAGAGAGGAAGGTGCTCCAGGTCTCCAGGCTGCATGTATTCTCATTTGAAATACGACAAAGAAATGTGTGTGTTATAGTACACACCCCCAAACTTAATTTTCTTCTTAGATTATATTCATTTTTCCTCCACAAATCACCTGAGCTTATTAAAAGTTAGCATCATCATCTAAAGAGTGAACAATATAGAAAGAACTGTTTCATCTTGAATATGGCCTTCATGGGCTTAAAGTTGTCTTGAGGGTATCTGATCTATTTAAATAAACACTTATATACTAAGGCATAATTTTGGAAATACAGAGAATGCTTGATATGGATAAACATGCATGTTTGCTGTTGACTGTCAAGAAAGATGAATGTAAACTTCCCCAGGAGACAGCACAGTAATGTAATCACACAACTTAGTCCCCAAGAGCCTCCTTGCAGTTGTTAAATGTATGGATGACAGGGATGTACTAAAATCCTTCTTGGCTATATAAAAAATCAGTGTCAAGATTAAAGCTGCCCAGTGGAGTTAATGCTTTGATTAAGAATAAAACTACAAAAGAGTGTTTTTTGCCATTATTTCACTTTATACTAGCATAACAGAGCAAACAATCAGACTACAAATCTTTATATATCTTATTCGACAATCTTAACGGCAGGGTGTCATTAGTTTATGTGGAGTGGTACAGATTGTTGGTACCAGCACAGCCCCTCTAGGGAGGTTTTCAAATCGAAATGTTTTTGTCATTGCAATCTTAACTAGTTTTTTATTTGCTAAATATGAACAACATTTTATAGATGAAAGGAAGCTAGTCTTGAACTCCTTGATACTTTACAAGTAAAGGAAATATATGAAGCACATTGAAAAGCACTGGAATTAACAAAAAGCACACTGCGGTCAAAATTAATTTTTTTTTTTCATTGATGGCAGTATGCAAATAATTTGAAACTCTTCTGCATTTTTAGAATGCTAAGGAAAAATCCTTAAGCAGTGCCTTTTAATAGAGCTTTCCTTGAAAAATGCCTGGGTCACCCAATGACACAGAAAATAAATATACATTGTTTAGTGGACATTCAGTCAGTATTTTCATATGTGCTCTTTTGTTTTTCATTATACTTTCTATATACTTTATATTATTTCTTTATGAAGAAATATCACTGGTAATCCACTGGTAATTGAGAATATTGTCAATGATAAGTGAGATGGCAACAATTTAAAAATTCCCATATTTCATATAGGCTCCAAATAAGAAAGTAATTGTATCCCCATTCTCTCTCAAGTTTTGGCCTATTACTTGGTTTGAGCATTTTCTACTGAATTAAATCAACTTTTTTAGTATGTGAAACCAAATGCTACAGACAGTTTCCTATCTCTATACTTCAGAAAAAGGGAGGGAAGAGCTATATGACTTCATTTCAATTCCCTAAACCAATAGTTATTGATCAGTGGAGCCTTGGGCATTTGAAAACACCTTGCAGGAGTCCATGGAAGGGTGCTGAGGAAAGCAAACCCAGAAGGCTTAGATTTAGCCTATGTAGATTTTCCCTTTCAGTTGAGGGCTGTCAAGAGTCTGTAAGACCGATTGTTGCTGCTGCTCTATGCCACTACTAAATCTTCCACCTTTATCAGCTGGGCGGTGAGTTTAATAAATGTTTTTATTTGGTTTGGTTCTTCATCTTCAGATTATCACTGAAGTTGTCCCAGTTCAGTTTTAGCTGAAAAGGCTCAAGTATTTGAAGGCTTGGCAGCTCTCCCTAAGTGGGATCACTACAATTGCTGAGTAAGTTTGGGTGGACAGAGGCAATGGAGAGTGACAGGAGGGGCCAGAGAGGTTTAGGAGAGGAGACAGGCAGCGGTGGGGCTGTCAGAGGGTTTATGTAGGTAAGGAAGGGGGGCTGGAAGGGTTGAGTGGGTTATAGGAAGCTGGTGCTAGGAATAATCTGCAGGAATTTCTGAGGGTCAGAGGCAAATGTGGGAATCTCTTCTTATTGTTCACTCTCTCCAGTCAGCCCCTCCTGTACAACATCTTCCTCCATCCCAGGAGACAGGGCCACATACCCAGCTCACTCCTCATCTGGGTCAAAAGAAACTTTCCTTCCTGGCACCACCTTATTTCTGTGCCTCTCTTGGTGGCCACCACTTCCCTTCCTCGCATCTTCCCCTGTGCCCTCCTGGTCACATTTTTCAGTGCAAGCCATTGCTTTTCATTTACGCTGTTGTTTTGAGCTGGCAATCAGAAATACTCTTTTTTTCCCTACCATTTTCCCACCATTTTGTTCCAATTTAATTAGAAAATAGTTGTTGGTAATCAGTTTCAGTTTGAAGAAGAAAAAGCACAGTTCCAGTTTTGGTTCCTTTGCTCCATGTTCTTAAGTTACCTTGACTAAATAATTGTGGCATCCACAGTTACACTATTTTTGCAAACGCATATTTTAAAAATGCAAACGGGACGTGTGAATTTTTCAGAATATAGTATAAGGTTGCATTTCCTACATGCAAGTATCTACAAAAGAGCCCCAAATCACTACCGACACAGGAAATAGCTATAATAAGAATCATTTGTGTCATCCTTCCCTGTGTCAGAGCCGTATGCTTTTCCCAGGCTCTGGGGAAAGGTGGGAATCAGGCTGAATGAGGTGGAGCTCTGGGCTGACAAAAAGGAGCAGCACGTGTGAGAGTCTGCAACCTTTTTGCCATCCTTGTCAGGAATGCAGGGTCGTTAGCTAGCAAGTCATCTGTGCTGTCCTCTTCAGCGCCTGATGGAAACAACACATTTCTCAGTGATCGACGGGAGCCGTGTCCTCTGTTACCAATACAAGCCATTCTTTTAACTTTTGTTCTGCTATTTCTTCCTGTGCTTACACGAACACATGCGTTTCCTTTTGTGTTTCGTTCACATAAATTTTTCTGTTTCAAGTCTCTATAGCTGGGATCCATAGACCCTCCTCTTCATCAAGGTGGAAACTGCTATTGCATCTCTTTGAACAAGGAAAGTGTCCTTGAAAAGAAAAGCAAAATTGTTGCCAAAAAAGTGGAATGTGTATTAAAAAAAATTTAACAGATTTACTTGTGTTCTTGTGTTGATTTTGCCGCTCCGCTGCAGAGTGCTACTCTGGAGCAGAGTAGAAAGCAGCTGTTACTTTTAATTGCACTAGAGATTTGCAAATAAAAACCAAACTGTTTCTTCTTCATCAGTATCATCTCTAATGTTTTTACCAGATAGTCTTTTCTTCTGCACTGCTTGATTACTGTGCCTTGAGTCAGTCTCAGTGATTAATGCGGCTGACTAGACTGACAACTGAGTGGAAATGGTAAATAATCACTTGTTTTTATACATGTAAAAAACAGTTCCTACTCAAGTTGGAAATCCTTGCTTTTGGAAGGGCATTCTTCCATCTTGCTTCCTGCTAACCTAAGGTCATTTAAGGAATAGCTGCTTTAAGTGCTTGTTGATTACAGTGATGTAAACGTCTCTGGCCCAGACGCTGCAGTGAACAAGAATTTCCACACAGGAATATGGTTAAACTGAAGGCCGCAGCTTTTATGAACTACATTGCCTAATAAAACAGGGAAGAACCGCTAGCCAGCTGTTCCCCACAAACTACCCAGTAAAACAGGACCAGTGAGGTTCACCAAGCACGAGACTATGGAGGCCAAGCTAAATGTTTAAGAGAAGGCTAACCGCATCCTCCCTCCCGCAAGAGTGACCAAGGCATGTGGTCCCAAACAACCTACCTCCTTCTACGCTGTCTGTGCTGGGGAGAGAAGAGTAAAGTAAGTAGTAGCTTTTTTCGTTGTCTAAGGTGCTAAATTTTCCCTGCATTGTGGAAAAGGAAATAGCTAGCTGGCACCTGGCTAGTATTTAAGACGTGAACAGTAATTCTGGCCACAGCTAACATAAAAACCCACATTGGAAACTTGCTCTCCAGTTGTGTGAATGCACAAACAAGTTCTCTGGTCTTTCCACTAGCCGAATTTGCTAGTAAAGCCACACCACATTTTCAGTGTGGTAAACACTTTTTCTCACTGTTGAAGGAAAGCATGCTAGCCAACTGAGAGTAGAAAATCCAGCAACAGCCAGGCTAAGTAACGACAACCACAGTTAAAGAAAGAGAAGGGGTCAAAAAGACCTTCAGAACAAGAACTAATTTATAGAAGAGGCAACTGGAACTCAAACAAAGTACGTCTAACTTCTGCTGAGCGGGTCACGTAAATTTGAAGTTTCCCATCTGAACACAGAGGATCACTGGGAACTCCTGTTCCTTGTCTCCAAACCACAATGCTTGTTAGAATAATGGAGAAAGCTGTCTCTCACAGTGTTGACTTGTTACTAGTCCACTAAAAAGCCATTAATTTTTTTCTTCCTTTTATAACAACATGGAAAATAATTCTAGGGTTATTTTCTAGCATCTAGGACTGCAGGTTTGGAAGGGCCCACCTGAATCACTGGTGTTCTGTTCTAGAATTCCTGAAGGAAGTCATCAAGTTCCATCACAAAAGCAGGAAAGTCATTTGCCCCCACTGCTCTTGCTGGAAGCTTGTTCTGGTTTGACTCCATGTGGTATGTTGACCCCACTTGGCAGATAAGCTCCCACCCAGTCACTTGCTCACTCTCCCTCAGCAGGACGGGGCAGAGAATCAGAAGGGCAAAAGCAAGAAATAAAGATTGAGATAACAACAGTTTAATAAGTGAAACAAAGGTGTATGCACAAGCAAAGCAAAAAAAGGAATTCATTCACTACTTCCCATCAGCAGGTAGATGTTTCGATGCTTCCTGGACGGCAGAGTTTCAGCATGCATAACGGTTACTTGGGAGGAGAAATTCCATAACCTCAAATGTCCCCCCTTCCTCCTCCTTTCCCCCAGCTTTTGTTGCTGAGCACTACAATTGCGTTTGCTTTTTGCACAAATAAATCACATTTCCAATAGACCTAGTAACCACCTCATTCTCCTCCTTGTTAGAAATGATGTTTTATCTTCTCCTGGAGATTTGGTTTCCGAGTGTATGACCTTGCATTTCACATGGCTGAATCTTATCCCACATCAAGTGTTTCAGACCACAGAGTTATCCAGTCCTTTTGGCCCAATATCTTGAGCCTCCTCTATAGCTTCCCATCATCCTCTTACTGGTTAATCAGCCCGATCCTGCTTTTTGTGGGCAGCTCATTAAGAAATGCATTACACAAGATTGCACCTCAAGCTTATCGTTGAGGTAGCCCATCCCCTACAACCTGATACTTTTTTCAGTAATATCCATCATCATTTTCTCTTTAGCTAGTTCTCCCATCTTGACTTTATCTACTGATTTCCAACTTTCTAACTTAATGAGTAGCTACTCTTTCTTTATCAAAGTCCACATAGATGTTACCTACCATATCACCCTTGTCTAAAAAATCTTTCAGCAAAGAAAACTGTCACGTTAATCTGACACGTGAAATAAACCTGTGTTGCAATGTATCCTATTTTCCACTTGCCTGGAGGTCCTTATTAATTATTCTTTTCCACACTGAACTTTATGCCAAGAGAAGTCCCTTGGAAGTGCATCAGTAAATGCCTTCATATAATCTATCAATCTGTGAAGATATGATCTACTTGTGAACAATTCTCAAGAAGACAAACTCAATTTTCTGAATAAAGTATTAATTGCAAATGTTTTTTAAGACTCCCATGATAGTGAATATATCCCCTTCAGCATTTTTATGATCAGCCTCTCCAACAATAATTATTCACTATTAATCTCCATCCAGGGAACTGCACATACATGAGTTGAATGAATCTTGGCATGGTAAACCCACTGCAATCCCCTTTCTGCCAAGTCTAACTGACCTGCTCAAAGTCACATACGATATCAGCCTCAAAGGCAAGATTAGAGCTCAGCGTTTCCTACCTTGACCTCTCCAAAAATCCATTTATCTCCAACACTAAACTGCAGATGTGAGTCATGGCTGCTATACCTAAACATGCAGTTCTGTGTTCACTGCAGCGCATACCAACCATGCTTTCAGTGTGCTCAAACATAATTGGTTCCCCAGACTCCTAGGCTTTTTTTTACTAGTCTCTATATAGCACAGAAAAATGTTCTGAGTTGTGATCCACTTGGCAAAACTTGGATCCCTGTTCCAGGAGCCTTTTTGCAGAAAGAGATCTCCCTAGACTTCGAATTATGTTGGTTACGCATCTGCATAGCTCTTCAAGAATCTCCCATATTGTATGGGAACAAACATTACCAGTCCGGGTACAGGACTCGGATATGAAGAGATGAGAGCCTACTCCTCCGCTCCTTCACTGCTCAACCTCCTTGTCTATAAATATCTTGGCAGCTGGAAGGTACTGATGAGCCAGTACAGTTGTCTCTCATACTGAATAAAATTGTCTTATTGTTTCTTGGTTCTTCCCCATGACTATGGCAAGTTTCTGTTGCTTTCTTTATCCCTAGATTGCAATTTGCAATTTTTAAGGAACAAATATGATCTATTTGATATACCTGGGTACATCACCTAGTGAAATGAGATCCTCATGCCTAACTACAGATTGTAGCTGCTATGAATCTATGAGCAATATAGTCAGGTGTACACCTCAGTCTGGAATTACTCATCTGGATGCACACTTTCCTGTGAAACTTTCATGAGAGAGGTAGGTTTGCACTGCCTGCAGAAACCCGAGACTGATTTTCTTGAGTAGGCAACTATTCCAGTCCAAAATGAATTTGAAATGTCTATAAAGTGTCATTTAGTAGCCTCCTACTCAGGTATGTACTGCTGTTAATGACTGTATAAGACACAGGGAAGAGAGGATGAAGCCTAATGTTACCTCCACAAACCATCCAGCCATTCATCAGCCATTTCAGTGCAACATGTCAGCAAATGAAGGCAGAGATGACTGAAGAACTAACTACCCCAGTGTCCTTTGCCAGAAAATGATCCCCATTTGAATCATTAAATGTAATGTGTCTTAATTGGCTTTGAAATATCTATTGTGCCTGACAGGCATTCTTGTCACTACCCAGTGTGGCAGAGGGCTCTGGCTCACGTTCAGAGAACAAACAGCTGCAGCAATTCACGATGTTATCCCCACCCTCTCCGTTACTTGTTACGGCACCACTGCCTGTGGTTACCACCACAGCAAGAGACTTGGCAGAAATGAACGTACGCCCACACCTCACCCACACCACAGCCTCATGCCTTCACGTGAACTCGTCTTCATCAGTGACTCAAGCCATGACGTGAGCAGTGAGGCTGGGCACAAACCTCTGCTGTCCCTTCAGCTCCTGTGACATCCAGCAAACTGGAGAGCTGATGGCCCGGCTGGGCAGCTGGGCATCACAGTCCGATTCAGCAGCTGGCCTGTCATAGCTCTAATAAACATGCTCTCTTGGATATTCTTGATATTATTGAACACAGTAAAGCTGACAGCTCACTGGTAATGTGTCTCAGCTGGAATGACAGAGGGCTAGAATTTCAGGTACTTTTCCTGTCCATCTTTCTCATTGCGCACGACAAACTAAAATCAGAACTAACTGCGAATAATCCATAAATGAGTATGACCAGCAACATTACATATGTGGGTAACTGATTTTCCAAACCCTGCTTTGTATTGATTTTCTTCGGGTGTGGTATCAAAAGTCATGACTCACCCAAAATGCTTTCGTTCAACACTAGTCTATGTGCTCCCAAACCAATTTCCTCCCAGGAAATCTTACACCTTTGAGGGCAGTTCATTTACCACTGCCAAAACTATAGGTATTCTTGATGGATCTGGCGTAGCTTTATGGCATGATTATCTCAGATCTGTGTTTAGCCAAACTATCGAGATGTATTAGCAGCCAGGTGAGTGTAGAAAATCATAAGGAAGAGATAGTTAGGAAAAGCACATCAGGAAAAATTAAAAGCAACAACTGTGACAGAATTCATGTATCTAATTCTGTACGCAAGTAGACCAGGATGAAACCTTGAAATTAAGGCTTTGAGAATATGCAAGTGTTACTAATGAGAGATTAGGTATTATTTTCAGTGTCTTGAGGATGCCACCACGTATCCTTTCATCATCTAATAGTGGATCAGATCCTGTTGGGTTAGGTTTAGTTTAGTTTAGTTTTGTTTCGTTACTTTACTCAAGCAAAATTCTTGCTAGTTAATAACAGAACAAAATTCATGTTCAGTTTGGCCATGTATTAAATTAATGAAGAGCTTGCCCAGCTTATTACATGGACCTGGCGAAATACTATGAATAAATACACATTTAGAGTAATACGAGAACCGAGATTCAAACTTACAATTAGATGTGCTGGCTCTTTAATCTTTCTCGCCATGCAACACAATTTGAAATGTTTGGAGTGATTTGGTGTGGTTACTTATAATTAGAGTACATGTTTTTAGGAGAAAATTTGATATATCAAATTGATAGTGTTCCTTTAAATGGACAAACACACACTCACACCCGCAGACACACATACTAACATATGTATCTGTGACTGCTGGAGCACATCAAGTGAAGTGGCTGGATTTCAGATCCCCGCTGGCAATCACAAACCTGTTGGATGCTGTGCAATTCTGTCACTTCACTTCGGTGCTTCAGTGGCAGCTGTAATCTTCTGAATAAAACTGCTCTCATAAATGTCTGAGCTGTTTGGCCAAGATCCTTCGCCTACACAAAACTGCCTTCTCCTCAAGCTCTGTTAATCCATTAAAATGTTACCAAAGATCTCCACTGATCTCACTTTGTCATGCAAGAACTTTTCCAAAATATTCCCTGCTAGATTTTAGCTTTAACTGATAGGTGTTGGTATGTTTTCATTTGTCCTGAATCATTCGATGTCTGTCTCAAGTGCAAACCAAGAATCCTTGAGCCAGACTCTTGCCATGCACATGCAGAGAATTTTTTTGGAGATCAAAGGAGAAAATCTGGCTGGTCTGAAGGGTGATATCACTGCTAACCCTATTTTATTTTCTGCCTACTGAGAATGAAAAGAAGAAAGCTTTACACAATATACGATGTAAACACAACAGAGGGCATGAGCCTGTCAGGGTATCATTGACATGAGACTTGCATACCTGGATCCTGACAAGGATATTTTGTGACCAAAGGTAGTAACAAGGCTTTGAAAAGCACACATTTAAGAATGATGAATGCTTTAGACCTGTGCTCATACAAGTTGTGATTTAAAAGGCTGGAGGCTTCAATCTGAGCCACTAAAATTCAAAATGACAGAACCTTACAAAATTTTATTGCTCTGCATTTAATAAAATTTACATTTACAAGCTGTCAGTTTGAAATGCTGAATAACTTATAGTTTAGAACACCAAACGCCAATTGGGATTGTGCTTGAAGTCCATGACTTCCTACTTACAGTCTTTCTCAGATACTCAGAATAATCCTTCCAATCCATGCACTTTTGTTATCTCTCTTAATTCAGCTTTGGACCAAAAAAATATATTGACTTCTCAGGAAAGTCAGGGAAAGACATGTATCTTGTTGCCATTAAAAAAAAAAAAAAAAAAAAAAAAAACAACAGGCATAATTAAAAGCTCCCTTTCTGCTTGTTTAATGTGCTAATATGAGAACATTAAGGCCAATGTACCATCTACTGCCTGGTTGCTCCAGCTGTCTGGATTTTTTTGTTAATTTACGGACTCAATTATGTAGACTCTTAAATCCACAGCATTGGTGGGTGGTAAGGTAGATGGTTAATGAAGAAACATAGAGTAGGAAACTCCTTTAATGCCTGTTTTATATGTATCTTGGGTAACATTTTTAGGAGAACAAGGATCAAAGATTGTAACTTTAAGAAACTCTCAAGACAGGAATAAATGTACATGGTTTTAAGGCACCCCTAAAAATTATGAGATGGCTAATATCCCCACGACTCTGTGGTCTGTTCTAAAACAAAAATATTAAGCCAAATGTTTGGCTCTGTATAATAAAAACAGATTATCTAATGGTTTCCAGTGGGAAATATGAGAAAGACCATTCATAAAGACTCTGTAATAGTTATGAATTATAAAGACTTCCTCATTTTCAGTATAAACTGAGACCCCAATAGAAACTGTTAGATATTTATTCACATGCCCTCAAAGGGACTGCACGTGGACATTTTTAATTAACATTATTTGCAACACCTTACTCAAGTTGTTCATTATTAATTTGACATGTTTTGAAGTCCTGACCAGAAAGTTTTCATCACTTACTCTGATTACACCATTCTTATATGACTTTAATACTTTTAAAAGGATACAGTGATTTGCAATCTATACTTATTTTAATTAAAAAAGAAAACTGTGTTTAAGTAATCTAGGTCATAACATACCAAAAAAAAAAGAAGTCAGGAAACATTAAATAAAGTTTGGGTCATTCTCTTTAACATGCCACTAGGCCTTCTCTGTAAGGAAAGAAATTAGATAATTTAAAAATAAAGACACAGTTTGACAGCCCTTCTGCGTTTCCAGAGATGTCTCTGTTGTCCCCATTTTACCCTTCCCTTTCCAGCTCCCCAAAATGTTTCTATGTGTAGTAGTGGGTATAAAATGGGTATGTCACCCTCAGTTCACCTCCATCTGTCCTCACTGCCCAGATGTCTGTGCCAGTCAGTTCAGATGATTAAGCTAGGGTAAAACTTCCTTGTCTTGCCTTGTTTGAATTATTTTCCTTAGCTTTTCTCTTTCATGCAGTTTTTCCTATTGAAGCCATTCACCAAAACTGCATGGTGAGTCTGCAGAGATCTGTTTGAGGTTACAGTGGTGATAGCAAAGGCAGAAAATATGCAGGAAACTATTGACGTGACCTTCATGTTTGTGTCTACAAAGGATAAATAAACTCTGCTAGTTTCTTCTTAGAGAATGGCAAACATGACTAGAAGAAAAGTGCCACTGGAGAGACCTGCGAGATAAGCAAAGCCTGGGCTGAACGATGATGGATACAGAAAAACCTGCTCATCCTTCGGAAGATCCAACAGGCTCAGTTATGCTTAAGCTTTGCTCTTTAGTTAGAAGCTAAAAGGTTGAAATTCAGTGTGTTAAATAAAACGGGCACTTGGCACCTCCCTTTGAGAGCATGTGTGAAACTGTCTGCAGACTCAGCTACGCCTTTTTCTTTGCAAATGACACCTTTTCATTGAAACTTAGTGACCGAGACTCTGGTTTTGTAAATAATAGCTGAAACTGTAGAACACAAGATGGCAGTGTCAGACACCACGTACCACGCCTGCAGGGGACCACAGACTGCAGCTCTGGGGAGTGGGGACGGGAGCAAGCAGCGCTGAGGACTTCGTGCTTTCCTTGATACCCCCCTGGAAACCTTGCTAGGAAGCTAAAAGACCTCTGGGTTCCCAGAATACCTAGAAAATACCCTGCAGAAGGTATAAAAAAACAGTACTCTCTGCGGAACAGGTCTTGCTTCCTTGCAGATCTCCGAGATCTCCAGGTTTAAGGTGGTGTGTTAAGACATAAAATAGCATGTATCTTGCAAAGTTATCAATGAAAACTGACTTTCCGTCGCTGGAACATTGCTTTTCTTTCCCCGGGGTTATCCTAGCAGAGAACAGAGATCTAGGGTGTTAATTTTTTAATTTTTTTTTTCCAAATTCGTTGTCTCTGTAGCTGGCTAGAGCGACACGTATGGTAAGAGCCTAATCTTTGTCAAAGACATACAGGAAAATTTATTTATGAGTTCTTAAATGCCATGGTTTTGTCTTGTTGCTTGTTTTAGGAAGCTCACTACAATCAACGAGGGTGAGCATGTGAAGGTCAGAGTGGAGAAAGCGCGGAAGTGATCTAAAACGTGGCAAAAAACCCAGATCAAACCTGGCAGAAACGGAGCGATCTGGAGTCCAGACACCTGGCAGAGTCTTGCTGGGGAAATAAATTTCAAAGACCCTTTCCTCGCAGCAGTATGTCCAAACCCAGCGACGGTCATTAACAATTATTGTTCTGCTGAGTTCGGGGACTTGGCCCTGGGGTGTCCGTGGCGACTTTCCTGCCCTGCCGGGCGCCTGAGCCCAGCCCTGCTCCGGCTGAGGGCCGCGGCTCTGCTCCTTTGCCTGACGCAGTTCTGGACCCCCCAGCCTCCCGCTTGCAACCAAGAAAAACTTTCACCGAGTGTCATTACTTGAGCAAGGACACTCGAGTCGAGCACTTCTCCCGTTGACCTAAAACCGGGCAGATCCCTTGGGGGCGAGGGGAGGAAGGATGAGAAGATGTCTGAGGACCCCGGTGGTGCAGACACAGGTGGGAGAGCTCAGCGACACTCGGGGCCCTGCAGAAATAAGGGTGGGTGGGATAAAGCACCCGGGGAGGGGGAACAGCAAAGACGCGGGGCTGGAGTCCCGCATGCGAGGGGGAGCGAGGACACGGAGGAGGGTCCCGGCTCCCAAAACTCCCTCTCCGCCCCGGCGCCTTCCCCTGCGGCGCGTTTGGGTCCCGGGCGTTTCAGCCCAGCCTTCCCTTCCCGGGAGAGCAGCCCTCGCTCCGGGCAGGCGGTCGGTACTAGCTGACTCGCAGTGCCCTAAGCTTTAACGTGTAGCGGGCTGGTGGTTTTTTCTGTCGTCTTTACCTCGAAATGGAGGGCTGCGAAAGTATTTTGTTTAGTTCTTGGGGAAACTGCAATAACACCTCAGACACGCCGTGGAAGTTTAACTAGAAATAAACCTCCTAATCAAAATACCTCTCCGGGAACCGAGAAACCTCAGACAGGCAATCCCTCCAGTCCTTATTTTAAAGCATATTGATGGAGAAATCCTCCCACTTTCTCCGTTAAGACCATGAGGACCACATTTCCTCCCCCTCAGCTGCCGAAAGCAGGCCTCGCTGGGTTTGCTCTTTGCGGGGCCGTTTGGCTGCGGTCACCGCGGGGGGTGAGGACCTCATCCCTCCCGCAGAGGAGCGGGGCCGGGGCCGTGAGGCGGCCAGGCCAAATTCAGCACTTTCCCGCCGATGACAGTTCCCTCTCGCCGCCCCGAGCTGGGGTCCGGCGGCGACCGCTCGCCCGGCGGCTCCCCCGCCTGCATCCCCGCAGCATCCCCCGGCCGCTTCGCCTCTGGGGGACGCGGCCGTCCCCTCACCCCGCCGCCGCCGGCAGCTTTTTCGCGGGTGCCCAGCGAAGAAAGAGCAGGGAAAAAAAAAAAATTAAAGGGGTATTGAACAGGAGCTGTCGGGTTTGGGTGAATTTTAAGCTTTTGCGATGAAGGGGAGCGCCGTCGAAGGCAGCGGGGAAGGGCTGTGTGCGGGGAGACGCGAGTTCACGAGTGGGTTGGTAGAGGCGCTCAGGGGACACAGGGAAGCCCCGGGTAACGCCGCGGCATGCCCGGGCGTGTGGCCCTCACGCCGGTGATCGCCAGCCCTCGGACAGACCTGCCTGTCCCACTGGAAACACGCGTGTCTTTGCGTGACCCTGTCTGTCGCTGTAACTAGGCCTTGGGCTGCGTCGGTGAGCATCGCACGGCGGGGCAGAGCCGCACAACGTCAGGATCTGACCTTGTTTGCTCCCTCTCTGCCCTTCCTTGCAGTTACGACTGGGATATCCACGGTCAATTATTCCTGCCGAAGGAAATTCTTCATGTGGCTCTTTAACTGTTAGTGCGGCAGAAATATTTAGGGCTTAAAAAGAAAGCGATGCCTGCCGAGCTATAGAAACGCGGAGTTCCTTGCCTTGCAGCACTCGGCAGGGACGTTGTGTCGTGGATGTTGTGTCCTGGCAGTCCCGCCGTGCGGGGGTTCAAACCAGACGCCAAGGCTTCAAAAACAGGAGTCACCCAGGGTAAATCCTCACCCGGTTGCTTTTGGCAAAGGGTGTCCGGGCGCGGAGGGGCCGGGGCACCGGGGCGCGTCTGCCCCGCGGCGGGGGTGCCCCGACGGCCAGGGCGGGCCGGGAGAGCGGGGCCGGGGCGGCGGCGCGGGGCTGCCCGTCCTGCTTCCATCGGCTGCGTGGGATCCCGCAGAGATACCTTCCATCGGGTGCATGGGATCCCGCAGAGACACCTTCCATCGGGTGCATGGGATTTCCAGGGGAACTGTGGAGGTAAATGCCGCAGGAAAGCCGATGGATGTGATGGAAAGCACTCCGCGCCCTTTTCACAGCTGAACCCCCCCGCCACCCTTTTGTCTCTGTCCCATATAGGACGGTTCAAGGCCATACGTCCCCACGTCGAGGAGGATCGGGGCTTTTCGCCTGCGCTGGCAGCCGGTCTCCTTTCGCTGCGCACAAGTAAACGCACGGGATTGCTGGCCGCGTTGGCGCTGGGGGCGGCGGGAAGGGAACAGCCCGCAGAGACGCCTCTGCCTCCCGGACCAAGCCCCTTCCCCAGCCGGGGTTTCCCCCGAGGTGTGCGACCGCCCCGCGGCCGGGCCCAGCCGGGTCGCCCCGGGAGCTGCGGGGCTGGCCGCTTCGCACGGGGCTGGCTTCTGTCCCCGCCGGCTCGCCCCACGCACGGCCGCGGTCGCGGAGCTGCCGTCCGGGGGCTTGCGACGGCAAACGGCGGAGCTGCAGCGGCCTGGGAAAGGGCCGGGGGTGCCGGGGCGGGGGGGGGGGCATCCCAGGTGCCCCCCTCAGAGGAGAAGGCCTTGCTGCAAATGTCATCAGGGCCTCGCAGCCGGGCCCGGCGCGTTTCAGCCACATATGGTGGGTGGATTTAGGTGTCAAAAGCCGGCGAATTATAAATGGTAATTGTCCGTCATTATAGGTGAAACGCGATCTATCACAACAACTGAAACATGTCTGGGCGCTAGCAAAAATAATTTGAATGATTAGCGATCATTATGGATGTCAAGCCGCGTCCATTAAGTTGTATGAAGAAATTATCCTTGACGTGCGAAATCAAACTACAAATACACAGGCCTGGCATTGAGGAGACCCTCCCTGCTGGGCCGCGGGAGGCCGGCACCGGCCCGGCAGGGCGCTGGCAGGGCCCGGGAGAGGCGCCGGGGCGACCGCGCTGCCCGGGCCGGGCCGCCGGCCGCTCCCGCCCCGCTGCCCGCGGTGGCCCGGGGCGAGGGCTCTGCCCCGAGCCTGCGTGGCCCTGCTCACGGTGGGGGGACAGGGGAGAGGCGCTCGGTCGTTCAGAGAAGGTTTTGCAGGGAGAGGGAGGCGCGGGGGCAGGGAGCCGGGCGGGACGCGGCGGCGATGGGCGGCTGTCCCGGGCAGCCAGCAGGCACCTCCCGGAGGAGAGAGGGCAGGAGGGAAATGGTGCGGGTTGGACTGGCTGGGCGGGCTTCTGGAAGGTGCAAGGGACACGTCTGCGTCTCCCGTAGTCACACCGGTCCTCGGCGGGACGGGACGTCCCGGCCCCGCCGTCCCGCTCCTGCGGGGGCGGCGCGCCCCGGCCCCGCCGCGGTCCCCAGCTCGCCGCCGGCGCCGCCGGTCCCGCTCACCCCGCCGCGCCTGCCTGGCAAAGGGGCTTCGCCACCGCGCTGAAAACGAGACTCTTCCCGAGGCGAGATCAGCTTACAAGTAATTTCCACGTTGCAAAGGTTGCATATATTTTTTCTAAGATAAAATGTCGTTTTTTTCCTTTTAAAGTTCGCCCCTTACGGCGAGGGCTTGCGATAGATTTTTTTTTCCTTCATCTTCGTTTCTGATCCTTCTTCAGCGAAATCATTTGTTCGCAAAAACGAAGCGGCTATTTCAGTATCTTTTGGAGGTATTTTTGGTAAAACTATGCCCTAGTGATCGCCGGGCCACAGCCTGACACGGACATCTAAGCACAACTTCCCAGGGTCCGCGAATCCACGGTGCAGACCGCACTTTTTAAAGCAATACGCAAAAGCTTTTCTCTAAGAGCGAGGAAAATCGTCCGTTTCTTCCAGGCATTTTATTTTTTTTTAATCCGATAAATTAGTACATTTCAGACAAACTAAAGGAACCTTCACAGTCACTTGACAAAATGACAGTCTGCACCCCTGCAGAGTGGTGTTTATAACTGGCGAATGAGCGCATATATCCTTTTCTTGTTGCGGTCGCTGGGAAAAAATGTAACGTGTCCGTAGATGTTCCCCGTTTGCGATTATTTTTTATTCTTAACCGAATAAAGGGAGCCGCGAATCGTCTTTTTTTTTTTTTTTAATTAGCCAAGTAAAAAATATTTCTTTGCTGTGTTCCTTTAGAAACACTATGCCACCGTGCAGAACGGCCGCCACCTCGGTAAATCGGCTCAGGACGTCCCCAAGGAGGAAACGGTCCCCGCGGCTTCTCGGCGGTGCCTGCCCCCCGCCGCCCCCCGCATCGCCCCCGCCGCCCGTGGCCGCCCGCGGTGCCAAAAGGCAAATCCCGGCCACGACCCGTCCCTCGTTTTCCCTGTCCCCAGCAGAAGAGCCCGGCACAAACCTCGCCATCGAGCCCAAGTGCTGCCGGCAGCCAGCAGAACTGCCCCCCACGCCCGCCTCCCAGCCTACCCCGGCTTTATTCGTACAGTTTGCAAATCTGTATTATTCCCGCACAAGCCAAAAATAATATTAGCCCTCTCCACGCGCATTTCATCCCTAATTATCACTCGAATCCTTTGCCACAAAAAGAGTTTCCCCGGCCGGTTTAAGCGCAACGCAGCGCAGATCCACGGGCAAAGTGTTTTACCCCTACCCGGGAGAAAAACGGGGGGGTCTCGCCGTCGGGCGGCTTTAGCGGGAGCGGGTCACCGGTGCCGAGCAGGGTCCTCAAGCCGTCAGAGCTGAAAGGCAGGGTCGGGCTCTGCAGCAGCGGGCAGGGGAGACAGTGTCTTTCTGAGTCACCACCGCTTGCAGGATTTGCTTTCCCCACAGAGCAATTTAGGAAACAAAGCAGCAACCCACGCCCCCCCGAGCAGCCGCCTCCTGCCCCGGCCCGGCCCGGCCCGGCCCGGCGGCCGCCCGCCCGCCGCCCCTCTGCCCCGGCCCGCCGGCGGCCCTGCTCGCACGCTGCTGCCGTCCAGCCCCGGGAAGCTGAAAATCAGACCCTTCTTTGCCTTTCCACCCGTTTTATGGTTTTCTGGCCATTCTTGCTCGGTGTGGAAGCACTGTTTTTGTTTCCAGTCGGCCGTGCATGAATAGGCTGCGTGTAGCCTTTATAGCTCCCATGCTTTTTTTTTTCTTCCTTTTTTTAAGAAAGAAAAAAAAATGTTTGAAATACCTACGAGGACTATTACCTAGATGTATATTTTTATTAATAGCTGTGTCCCTACTCTGGTGCCAAGGCCATCAGTCACCAGTCCTGGTGGCAACTTGCAGCCCTTTGGAGGCAGCAGGTGGTCCCCGCAGGTCGCCCCCTGCCCGTGGCCAGCAGCGGAGCGGCCCCCCTGCCGCTCCCGGAGCCGAGCTACTGCCGCGGGCGGGGAGAGGCTTCCCCGGCTCGGACTCAGTTCCCTCTCGGCGGAGGATCCGTTGCTGGCTGCCGGCGGTGCCTTTCGGGAGCCCAAGCGCCGGCCCCTTTACTACCGAGTCACATTTTAGGCAGAAAGCCACGGGCGCACCTGGGAGCCCCAAAACGGCGTAACCCGCGGCTCTGCAGCCGCCGCTCCCCGCTCTTGTTTTTTCAAGGCGCGCCCCGACAATTGCACTCATCGCCGGCACCACTGGGGACCAGCCTTGTGGCTAACACCTCTCTCGGCTCCGGTACAGAGCTGGGGAAACAGCCGGGAAAAGAGGCGGGGATGGTTCTTCAGCCGCCCCCCGAGGGCTCCGGGCAGCGGAGTCAAACCCCTCATCCTCTGGCCAGGGCTTTCCCCTCGGGGCCGTGGGACCTCGCCGGGCGGGCCCGGGCGCGAACTCGCCCTCTCTCGCCTCTCCATCCCTCCGGAGAGAGCGAGGGTTTGCGTGCAGATTGCTGAAATTCTCTCCCTCCCTTAAAAAAAAAATATATACATATACAAACCATGTTAAAAAAAAAAAAAGGACAGGTCCCACCTGCGGGCGACAGTCCGCCCGCTCCCGTGGTCCTTCGGCAGGGCACCGGCCGTGCGGAGCGGACGCGGGCCGGGGAAAGCAGGGTGCCCGGGGCAGAGCCGTGTGCGGGGCCCCGCCGGCGGGGCCGGGGTCTCCGGGCAGAGCCTTCTCGCCCACCGGCGCCTCTGCTCGCCCCCGGAGAAGGGAGCGCTGACCCGGCCCG
The DNA here is from genome assembly GCF_965183815.1 of Platalea leucorodia. NCBI lineage: Eukaryota > Metazoa > Chordata > Aves > Pelecaniformes > Threskiornithidae > Platalea > Platalea leucorodia. The sequence goes on along the minus strand of NC_138828.1, from coordinate 70,819,764 downwards.
GGGCGGTGCGGGGGCCCGGCGCTGACCGCCGTGCGACTTGGCTGGGAAATGTTTCTTTTGCTGCCCGGTTAATGGCGTTGTTACCCACAGCAGCGAACAACGCGAAGGCAGACCCCGCTTTTGGGGGGCTCTCGGACAGGCGAGGAGCCATAGCATCCCCAAGGACGCGGCCGGGCCAGAAAGATGTCCTATATTTTTCCCACCACCTCGGGAAAAATCAGGCTGCTCGCTGGAGCCACCACGGCCACTCCCTTAGGGCTCCCTGGCCGCGGGAGTCCGGCTTTTCGGCCGCCTGGGCCAGCCCCGGCTCCGGCGGGGCTCCCAGCGCTGCCGGCCCGCTGCGGCAGGAGCGTCCCGGCCCGGGGCTGCCGGGCCGCCGAGCGGAGCTCCTTGCTCCGGCGCTTTGGTGCTGCAGAGCCGGGGGAGCCGCCGGGAGGGCAGCGCGGCTTCCCCCGGCCCGGGGGCCGCCCTCGGGCCGCCTCGCCTTCCCACTGACAGGAGAAGCGGAGCGGAAAAGTGCCTGCCAAAGCCTCGGGCCTGCCGGGGAGAGGCCCTTAACCTCCGGGCCACCTTTGCCCCCTGCTCCCGGGAGCCCCTGGGAGGCCGGGCAGGTGCTGCGCTGCCGGGGGGGCTGCCTGTGCTCCGGCATCTTCTGCTGCTTCTCCTCCTCCCAGGGAAGCCTCGCTGATTTCTACCTGACGTGTGTGCGTCTGTGTGTGTGTTTTGGGGGGGGGAAATCTACGTGGTTTCCTGTTTTATTACCCTGCGAGGGAGCGGGAGGTATCTAAATATAGGCAGCCTCCCGGTTGCAGAGCTGGTCTCTGCGCCTGTGCGAGTGTTTAACACAAAACACAAGCGCCTATGGAGACCTATGCAAAGATATACACAATTTACACCACATTTCAACAATCGAATTTCTTCTAGCTGCGGTGGTTTCTCTCTCTCTCCCCCTCTTTCTATTGGACTGTTTTCTCTTCTTTAAGACTGGAGCTTGTCCATGGCCGGATGGAAAACGATTCCCGCGGCTCCCGCACGGATTCGGGGTTTGGGAGAGAGGCCGAAGTTGGGACATATCGTTAGGGGGGTTATTTTCGTGCTGCAGCCGTGGATGTGCTGATGAGCTGAATGTGTGTTCGGGGGGGTGGGTGGGGGGGTGGAGAGAGCGTGTTAGAGCCCAGGTTCTGCTGATAACTTAAACGCCGAAAATCCAGACTAATTCCTTTGGCCTTGGTACAGTTACGCGCGGGTTACTGGGGATTTTGTCATTAAGAAAAGACAAAAAGACTCAGAGCGTTTGCTTTATATTTTAAATCGTAAAATTATCAATAAAAACAGGAACAGAAACGCCTCCAAATTCTTGTAAAATTCCATTAAATTATCGATTAAATTTTCCCGATGCAAAATACTGACGTTTCTCAAATATCGGGTTTTGTCAACGTCAAACGAAGACACTCTCCACACGTAAATATGTGATATTAAACACAATCCTAAAATTCCAAGTAACTTGACTCGGATCATCTTTTTCAGCAACTTCTGTCTCGAGCAATATGCATCTTAGTTTTACCGGATTCAAGGAAAAAAAGTTTGACGCTTTATTCTGCGTACGTTACCCGGTGTCACAACCCGGGCAGCCCCGGGGAAGCCCTAAGGACCGACGCTTTCTTTTCGTATCAGGCCGTTTCCTACAGCCCTACATCCCTCAGCACGCACGAAGCAAACTAACAAAACACGGTGTCCTACGGGAAAAAAAGAAGGCTTCGAAATAATCCTCTCCCTCGAACACGGAGCCCGATAGGAGCCATAACCAGCTTCGCCGAAAGCCACCCGCGCCGCCTGGCCTCCCCGTCCCCACCGGGGCCAAACCCTCCGCTGGTGTAAATTGTCCCACGGAAGCTGGGATGGGAGTCAGCGGCTGTGTGTCTTGTACGGGGTTGCAAGCCTCACATGGGGCCACAGGGCTGCAGGCAGAGAAACATCCCCGGGGGCAAGAAAAGGAGCAAATGGAGCTGTCTGCGGGGCAGCAGGGGCTCCTCTGCACCTTCGCAAGTGCATGGGGGCCCTGCTCCTGCCGTCCAAAACTTTCATTTTTCCCAGGAGAGAAAGCGGTGGGTAAGGCGGAAGGAAATAGTTAGTGGGAGAAAAAAAAAAAAAAAAAAAAAGAAAGAAAGAAAAAAAGAAAAAGGGTTTCAGGATCGGGTCTAATCAATGTCAGTCCTCCTGCATCTGCCAAGCTCTGCTCTACAGAGCACCCTTCTCGCCAGCACCGCTACATCTGGAGCGCTCCTTTCGCTGGCAGGCTCGCCGACCCGCCCGGCTGAACAAAACCAAACCCAAAGCATTCCCCCCGATGCCACGACGACTGACGGCGTTGGGAGCCGAGAGCTCGCCCCGAGCCCGCGCTGGGGCCGGGGCAGCCCCCGGGGAGCCGCCGCCGCCCCTCTCCCCGCCGCCGAGGGCAGCCGGGGCTGCCAGCCTGGGTGCCTCTCCCCGGCGGGGCAAACGCGGCCGGCCCGCAGCGCTGATCGCCCGAGCCTGGGGAGAGCGACATAGCCGGGGAGCGCCGGGGCGAGGGGGCCGACGGCGAAACAGCCCGGGCGCCTCTTGGGGCGGCTCGCAAGGACCGCGGCCGGCGGGCGGTGGAGCAGCGGGGGCTTCCTCCGAGCCACTCCGTGCTCGGGAGCCGGAGGGAGGCCCGTGCGAGCCAGCGGGAAGGGAAAGGAGCCGGCGCCGAGGGAGAACCGGCGGCCGCCTGTGAGCGGGCCCCGGTAGGGCTCCACCGGCGCGGAGGAACTGCCGCAGCCACCACCGGGTCCGGTCCGTCTGAGCGCCACTGCCCGGCCCCGGCCCCCCGGGTGGAGCTGCCCACCCCGGCGCAGGCTGCCCGCCCCGTCTGGCCGCGCTGGGCCCGGCAGGGACGGCCGGGGGACGGCAGCCGGCGGCGGGGATGCGCTGCCAGCACCGTGCCGAGGGCCCGGGCTCGCCGCGGAGGCTTGGAGGGGATTTAGTCCGAGGCGGCAGGCTGCCCCAAGCGGCTATCGCGGTTGTGTCGGGATACAAACGGCCTCGGCCGTTTCGCCGAGGACTGTGAAGCCCCGTCCCGCAGCCCCCGCCGGAGCCTCCGCCCGCCCGCGGCCCCCGGCCCCGGCCTCCCCGCCAGGCTCCAGCAGAGAGACAACAATCCGCCGACCCACGCACTTTCCCTGGGAGCTGCCAAGGGTTTAAACTGACACGGCCCATGGAAGCGGGCGACTGCCGGGCCGCCGGGTCCAGCCGCACAGCGAGGCCACCCTGGCCCGGGAAAAGCGATGTGGGGTCCCCGAGGCTCCTCCGACCGCCCCGCAGCCTCACCGTAACCCCGGCGGCTGACAACTCAAGCAGCGATCCCGGCTCTCCGGCAGAAGGGGGGATGGCTCCATCCTGGACACGCGTTATCAAATAATTCCTTAAGGCGCCCGGCCCGAGCCCCTTCGCCCCCTCCGCTTCCCACGGAGGGAACCGGCACCGGCGCTGCACGGCGCACACGGGCAGAGCGGCCCCGGGGACCGGGGGGCGAGATCTCCGCCAGGCCCCACGATCCCCACCGCCGGAGCTGCCAGGTCCCACCAGAGCCACTGCCAGCCTCTGTGTGAGTGGGAAAAGGAGGGACGTGGTCTGAACCACAGCCTGAAGTCTGCTGCGGGGAAAAAGTCGCTGGGGAAATCTGTGTCCGCTCTCAGAAACGACAAAAGCGGCAGAGCTAAGTGTTCAACTAAAGTTTATAAATTAAAAAAAAAAAACAAAACGTACAGCGGGTAGCTTACAAACATTCACAATTCATTTGAAGTAAATAATCTAGTTGAGTGCACAGTGCCATTAAAAGAGAAAGGGAGGAAAAAAAAAGAAGGTGGGGAAAAAAAAAAGCAATGAGTTACCTTGAAAGAAATAGACTGTAATTACATTGCTGAGCAGATCAGAAATCCCCGCCCATGAAGGAGAGGTCTGCAGAAGAACTGTAAAAGGCACTCATGGTATTAAAATTTCCCATTACATCGATTTCTTAAAAAGCCTGACTAGAAATATTCACATTGAATATAAAAATAATAATAACAACAACTTTAATACAACTGGAAAGTGCGAAAAATCCATAGCTCCTCCCTCCCCGAACACGGAAAGATCTCAGGAAAAAAGGAAAAGAAGAAGTCTGGAATTTCGATATAAGTCTCACCCTTTTGTGACATATTTATCCTTTGCCAGGGATCATGGAGTACAGGAATAACATGGGCAACAAGAGCAGGGGGGATCTGAAAGAGGCTTCCTTACATTCAGCACCATACAAGGCACACGCAGTTTGCAACGAGTTGGAAGACCAAGGACTCAAAACAGACGTCAAAAATAATCCTCCTTACAATCCACCGAGGGAGTCCTCGATCTCCTCTTTTGAGCTGCATTTGGTTTTGCAGGTTGTTTTTTTTTCTCCTCTCCTTTTTTTCTCTCTCTTTCTCTCTCCCACACAAGATCGAGTCTCTACCAATCCGAAGCGAAATAAAACAAACAAACAAAAAGTCTACAGCAAATACACTGACAACATGGATACCATGAACTAGTCGTGCCGAATCGCGAGAGTCCTCGGCTGGCGGGGTGGGGATGGGGTAAGGGTCGGGGGTGGCCGAGAAGTCCTACGTTGGAAGAGGAGAGGGTGAGGAACCATCCAAATAATATTAATAATAAAAATAACAATAAAATAATAATAAATACTGTCCGAGGCACTGAGAGCTGCAGCTGGGGCTCTGGATCTGAGAAGCGGGCTGGCTGGCGGGGGTGGCAGAGGGGAGATGGGTTTCCTGGCTGCCAGTGTGTGTGGTGGGGGGGCCGGGGTGGTGGGTGTGTGCCCCTCACTGGGTGCCGGCGGCTGCGGCGCAGGTGGAGAGAGCCCACCCGGGCAGGCAGTAGTAGGGGTAATAGTAGGAGGGCTGGAGGGAGAGCAGCGAGGGCGGCCGCAGCACCTCGCCGGGGTGGTACTGTCTCTGGTCGTCGCGCACCAGCACCTTGACGGCCACCTTCTTGGCGGCGGGGGCGGCGGCCAGGAGGTCGGCGGCCATCTGCCGCCGCTTGGTCTTGTAGCGCCGGTTCTGGAACCAGATCTTCACCTGCGTCTCGGTGAGCTTCAGCGAGGCGGCCAGGTCGGCCCGCTCGGGCCCCGACAGGTACCGCTGGTGGTTGAAGCGCCGCTCCAGCTCGAAGACCTGGGCGTGGGAAAAGGCTGCGCGGGAGCGCTTCTTCCGCGGCTTCGGCGCCGCCGCCTCCTCCTCCCCCGGCAGCAGCTTCCCGCACTTGCCCGCTCCGTCCTCCTCCTCCGGCGGGCTGCGATCTGCGGGCAGGGCGAGAGGACGGCGGTCAGGGCAGGCAGGCACCGGGATACCCGCATCCCCCGCGCCCCGCTCCTCGGAGGGCCCGCAGCCGCTCGGGCGCGCTCCTTGCGGGCAGCCTGGAGCGACGGGGCGGCCGGAGGCCCCGCCGGGGCGGCCGCCGAGGGCAGCCGGGGTTTCTCGCTCTCCTCTAAGCGCCGGGCGCCCTCCTGGGCTTCGGGCTCAGCCTGGCGAAGGGCCTTCGCCGCTCCGCCCTCCCGCGCCCCGCGGGACGCTTTTTGCCCCGGCGCAGCCCTGGTTCGCGGCACGACCCCGCGGGGCCGGCGGGCAGCCCCGATCGTCTCCCGCTCTCGGCTCCCCCCGCCCCGGGACCCTCTCGCCCGCCCCGCGCGGGTGCGGAGGGGCCGCCGGCGGGGCCGCCCCTACCTGAGACGGCGGCCGACATCTCGCTGTCACTGATGCCGGCGGCGTCCCGCTCCGCCGCCTCCGGGGGCTGCGCCTCCTCCGCCGCCGCCGCCGGCCGCCCCCCGCCCGCGGCTTCGGCTTCGGCGGGGCGGGCGCTGCCGCCGGCGCCCTCCTCCTCGGAGCGCCGTTCGCCCTCGGGGTCCTCGCTGAGCGCCGAGTCCGAGTCCCAGCCCGCCGGCGTCCGCGGGACTCGGGCGCGGGCGGCGGCGGCGGCGGCGGGGGCCTCGGGGAGCGGCGGGCCCTCGGCAGCGCCGCACAGCCGCCAGCCGCCGGCCGCTCCCGGGGGCGGCGGCCGCCCCGCCGCGTGGCGGGCGCGCTCCTCCTTCTTGTTGAGGATGGCCTGGATGGAGAAAGGCGTCAGGGCGTTGCCGCCGCGGACGGCCATGGCCCGGCGGCGGGCGGCCCCGCGGGCGAGCAGCGGACCGCGCCGCGCCTTCAGCTGGGCGACCGCATCGCCGGCCGCGGCCGCGCCGGTGCCGGGCCCTTCTCTGCCGCCGGGAGGGCGGGCGCCAGCGGGGGCAGCCTCTCTGCGCCGCTGCCGGCCCGCCCGCCCATAGGGCCGGGGCCGGGGCCGCCGCGCCGCGCTCTGCCGGGCGCCGCCGCGGGTCCCTGGCGGCGCGGGCGCTGCCTCCGCCCCGCTCTGTCCCGCCCCGCGCCCGCCCTCTCCTTTTTCTGCCGGCGGCGCTGTCATCCCTCACCGCCGCTGACAGCGCCGGCCCCGCGCCTTCCCATTGGGCGGCCCCCGCGCCGCCCGCCCGCCGATTGGCTCCCCGCCGCGGGGCGATGCGGCTCCGCGGGGCGCGCGGCGGGGCGCGCCGCGCCTTAACCCCTTGCGGCCCGCGGGGCTCCCCCCCCCCCCTCCCGCGGCCGCGCTGCCGGCCGCTGCCGGCCGCGGCGGAGGCGACCCTGGGAGCGAGGGCCCCGCTCCTTGGCGGGGAGCGGCGGCTCCCACCCGGGGAGCGAGGGGTAACAGCCTCAGGGTGTTTTCCCCTCTCGCCGCGCCTCGGCCGAGGCGGGCGATGAGCGCTGCAGCCCGGCCCCGGGGAAGGGTCCGGTCACGGTGGCGGGGGAACGGGAACAACGCCGCAGGCGGGCACGCGTTCGATGCGTGCTGCTCGGGGAAGAAAGGGCTTGTTGCGGGGTCTGCCGGGGACGGCGGCGCCGCGCCGGATCGGGGATGATCGGGGATCGGGGATCGGGGCCGTGTGCGCGGCGGCGAAAGCGCCCCGAGGTCCGGCCGCCCGCCTCGAGGGTGTCAGTGCAGAACAGCCTCGGCTGGTGTTCAAACGGGGCTTCTCACCGGTTCGCTCGTTTAAAAGCGTCGTCGGTTTTATATTAGGGTCGGTCTTCGGCCCACGGGGCTTTTAAAGACCGTTTTAGGAGGGCGACTTCTCGCCGACTAAAGACTGCTTTCCTTGAAGCGATGCTTTCCCTGAAAGAAAATGGCCCTAAACAAGAACCTTTTGGAAACTATTTCACGCACGTGAATTGTATAAAAGCGACTCGTTGCCAAAACAGCAATGTGCCCCCAAGCATCATGCTTGTCTTTATTTCAGACATTATTGGCATTCTCAGAGCGAACAGAAAAATCCCGGCGAGGGTATCAGGCACGTCCACGAGAAATGAAATGCCAGGGCTTCACGACCGTGATTTTTTTGGTGCTGGGGAGACGCGGCAATGTAACGAGGCAGAGCATGACCAAATGATACCCCCAGACTCGGCTTGGCTTCGTGAGCCGCGCTGGCAGGGCGCTGACCTGCTCCTTCGCGGGCGTGCGCCCACCTCCAGCTTTTCCCCGCTTGGTCCCGCAGAGACGAGCGCCTGTTTGCAGTAGACCACGCAGCCACGATAATTGATTATCAACGACTCTGACACGAACTAAATGTTTTCCATCATCATTCTTACCCGGAAAATAAATTAATAAAATGAATAATCCCGCTTTCACACGCAGGACGAAGCCGGAGAGCACCTTTGCGCGACTGAACGAGAACAGGCTTTATCTTTCTGCACAGATTCAGCCCGTAATAACCTTGCTTGGACTCACTCATTATCCCTTTTTCCCACCCAGGTATTTTCTGGGAAAGCCATCGCTTCTGCCACCCAAGACTTCGCTGCCAGGATCCGCTCAGGAAACATCCAAAGGGGATTTTTTTTTTTTTTTTTAAGAGCTGGAGGGGAATAAGAGGCATCTGGGGAAGCTGCGAGAAACCCACTTACGAGAAGATGTGTAGGCGGTGTGGGAAGGGTGCCCTGTGCTGGCATTTTAAGGGATGCTAAACAGCCGAGAGATGAAAATTGGGGTCTCAAAGGAGATGTGTGGACGAAGACGTGGGGAGAGGGGAAGGGCTACGCGCTTCTAAGGGGAAAGGCTGGAGGTGCGGGTCGCGGGCGTGGGCTGGCGGCCGGAGAGGGGCTCTGGGCACGGCGGAGCCGGGGAGCTCCGGGCAGGACCGGCCGGGGCAGCTCTCCGGCGTGCGCTTCTTTTTTCGGGCTCTGTTCAGGTGCGGCGGAGCGCGGGGCCGGCGGCCGGGCCGGCGGCCGCTCGGGGCCGGGGAGCGGCGGGGAGGGGGAAGGGGCGCTCCCCGCGGCGCAGCCTCCCTCCGCGCTCCGCCGCAGGCAGCTCCCAGCCCGCGAAGTCCCTGATTTACAAGGTTTCGCGTCCAAGCTCTTGGAAATACCTGCGGTTAGTTTACAATGGCTGTAATTCTTTGCTAATTTAGCCAGCTCCCTCCCTGCCACCTCCTTTTCTTTTTTTCTTTCTTCTTTTTTTTTTTTTTTGTTCTCTCCCCCTCTCCCGCCTCCCGGGGCGATCTCTGCGCCCTCTTCCCGACCAGCAAATTACTGTTTGGGGGAGGAAATGCCTGGGGAGGAGGCCGGGAGGAGAACGAGCAGCAGCGGGGTAAGGCGGAGGGGAGCGGCGGAGGGAGGCCGGGCAGGGCCGTCGGTCCCGGGGCTGCGGCGGCCGGGGGCCAGCTGGGTGGTCCCGCCGCGCCCGCCCTCCAGCCCCGCCGAGGGAGAGGGGCAGCGGGAGGGAGGGAGGGAAGGAGAGAGGGAGGGATGGGGAGAGCGGCGGCCCGGCATTGCTCCTCACTGACCGCCCGGGCCGGGGACTCGCAGCCGGCCCCCGGCCTCCCGCAGCTGGGGCAGCACCGGAGGGGAAGGGCTCCCCGGGCACGGCGTGCGGCGGGCACAGGGCCCCCTCCGAGCGTCTGTGGGAGAAACTGGGCGCAAAGCCTCCTCGCAGGAAAAGGCTCGGGGGGGACGGGAGGAGGCAGCGGGCTGGGCAGCCGAGCGGGCAGGGCAGCGCCTGAAACGGGGACGCCGGCGGGGACACCATGCCCTCCTTGCGCCCACCCCGACAAGGGCTCCGCACCCCCCCGTTCCCCGCGGTTTGGAAGCAGCCAAAACGCACAGATCGTGTCGGATCCGCCGTTTTACAGGCGCGGGGAAAACCCAGCCCCCTCCGCGCCCCAAAACCGCCTCTCCCTGCGCCCACCGGAGACCCCCCGGCCCCTGATCCGACAGCCCGCGGCGGAGCCCGGCTCGCCGCCCCTCGCCCCGTCGGCTGGGAGCGGCGGCGGGCGGGCCGCCCCGCGGCGGAGCCGGCCCGCGCGGCCGGCAGCCGGGCTGCCCCACCTAGAGGCGTCCCCGCCGCACTGCCCGGCCCCGGCCGCCCCGCGGGGCTGGCGGGTTCGGCCGCGCTGCCCAGCCCCGGGCGCCCGGCGGGTCCGTGGTGACATCGGGGTGGGCCAGGGCAAGGCCACCCCAGGTGGGGGCAGCGGTGGAAAGGCACGGCCCCAGCGCCCTGTCCCAGCATCCAGTGACCGCGCGTGGTGCGCGCTGGGACAGCGGGAGCGGAGCCTGCCCGGCTGCAGCGTGAGGTGGCTTCTTGCAGTCACCTGAGACGTTTTTCTTTCCAGGTGTGAGGAAACGCGCCCACAGAAGTGGTGCACATGGTGCAGGGAAGGATGTGTCCTGCTTCTTCGGCGTCTTACGGAAGCATCAGGTTAACATGCAAAAGACAGCGCACACGTATGTGAAGAAGGTGGCAGCAAAACCTTAAAAGAGCCTTTGTAAAGAAAGAGTGCACGCCACATAATGTTGTATAAAAACCCTAGATGCTCCCTGGGTGGGAGAAGCTCACGCTGAGAAAAGGAAATGTTATAACCTTTCCTTCAGGGTAGGATTTGCCCACTCTGGGAAATTCCTTAGTGATGTGACCCCCATATGTGCCGGCTCTCGGGAAGGCTAGCCAGGCTAGCTCAGGAATGGCTCCCACTTCTGTCCCGGCTCTCTGCCACCCCGAGCCCTTCTCAGCTCTGAGGCAGGCCAAAAAGTTTCATGGCCCGGGGCTACCCCACACTGCAGCCCTCTTGGCAGCGCTTCCCAAAGCCTGCATGGGGGTAATACCTTTGCTATACCTAACCAGAGGTGATATTTTTCCCAGACAGAAGCTGTCTCCCCAAACTTGTCTCTAGTTTGCCTCCCAATATACATACAGAGATGCAAATCCTTGCAGAGTCTTCTCTTGGGTCTCCCAGGGCTTAGGTGGAAGATGGCAATAGTACAAACAGTGCTTCCTCCATCAGGTAATTTTCAGCCCCTGTGACTCTGTTGGTGATGGGGAAGATTTGGTTCACCATTTTTCCCTCGCCTGTGCTCCTCTCTGGCTGTGCAGCAAAGGCACAAAAATGTGTCCTGGACAACTCGCTGGTTTTGCAGGAAAATCTCAGATCAGCTGCTTTTGAACAGGTCTTGACTCTATTTCTTAAATAATAGCAATCTATTGGCAGGTGAATGTAACGCTACCTACACAGTAGGTGACAGCTGTGCGTCTCTAAAACAAGTTCTGAGCAGGACTCGGCTACGCGCCTGGGGAGGGACCTCACGTAAGCAACTGCTGCAACACTCAGCCTTCAAATTGCTTTTTGCAGTTGACCTCAGGACCCTGTGTTGTTGTTGAGCTGTCAGCTGCAAGATGCTTACGGACTTCCGTGAGAGGATATACCGCCTACAATTAAGAGAAAAATCTGAACGATTTTTAGAATTCAACTGAATAATAAACCTCTGCAAATATAATCTTGACGATGAGAAATTTAACCTTACCGACTTGACAACCTCTTAGCAAATTAGCTCAGTAGGTTTTACTAGCTGGTTTGCAATCCCCTTCTCTGCTCATATTCCTTATATGGGGAAAAGCCTGTGTCCTTTAAGGCTGGGAGGCTCACACACAAACATTCCTATAGGAGTTTACAACCAAAGTGAAAGAAATGCTTGAATCTTGCTGGTTGCGTATATACAGTGACATGATTTTGCCCAGTTTTATTGCTCAGAGCTGCTGTTTCTGGGAAAAACAACCCAAATCTCCCTCTTGTTGCTTCATCTTCACTATAAAAAGTGAAGGCTTGGTATGCAGAGTATCAAGCATGAAAACAAAACTACCAACATTTCTTTTCACCGCATGGCAGTTTCTTTCCTGAATTATTCCTCCTTGCAAGACCCTGAAAAGGAAAAGACATACGGACTATCTAATCATCACGCACCCAAGAAAGAGTGAAGATGTACGGTCTTTTCCACTGTGTAGCGCCAGGAGGCCACTAGCTGAGTATGCGCAGAGAGCCCTGTCCCACGACTGTGTTCAGCGGAGACCATATTTTGAAATAAATCTTCTCTTTGACCCTTTCCTTATTTTTATGCTGCATTTACTACTACCCCAGTAAATGGCTATATACTCCTCGTCTTCTGACATATTTATCTATAGGATAGAAATTCAACCTGGACAAGATTAACTTGATTTACTAATAAAAAGGAAACCAACATAGCCAAATGGCCAGATGCATCTTGTAGTCATTAATTAAAGCTTTTGAATTTTTCTGTGAGATAAATATTGTGATATTTAGCCCCTGTATTTAGCTTTTTATCTGTTTCAAGCAATTTTAAAAGGAGGGGGTAGTCTATTTATTTGCACTCTTTGATAGAAAAAATGAAGTAGAAACAGATTGAATGGCTTATGCCAAAGTCATATATGTGTGTGTCATCCATATGGTATCTGGTCTATCTACTTGTTCTGAATTTTTCCTTATTATTTGCTAGAACATTTTAATGAATATTCACCATATTACAGTAGACGCATTTGCTGTGTGCAAGTCTCTAGGCTTTTAAGAACACTCATAGCACAGATTAATCATTTGATGTTTATTTGGTACAACATCATATGAGGTCCAGGATTCCTTTGCCATTGCTCCTTAATCTATAAATAAGTAATAACCTTTCCTACTTTTTGTTTGAAATAGGTGAGCTCACTTTTCACGTATGATGGACTAACTTCGTAATTAAATCAATGGCTACGTTGGGGTAACATTTAAATATTTTTATTACTTCTGACGCTTAGGTAAATCAAGTAAGCCTGCCGGTCTCTCAGGATACTGGAACTGTTTACATTTATAAAGTGATTTCACATCCTTGTCTAAGAGTCACATCTTTATTGATAGCAAGTCAATAGTAATTTTATATTAATTTTTCTATCATCTCTTTAATTATTCATATCAGCAGTAGACACCCATCAAAGGTAATATCTGGGAGTGTTTGGGACTTATCCATTATAAATTTACACAGATCACCAATTACTCAAAAATTTCAGAATTTGAGATCAAGGGCTCCTTTGTTTCACATCCACCTCACACTGAATAGGAAGCCTAAACCATGGAGACAGGACGTGGCATTTCTGTGCACGCCTTGGGCGGTCTCTTGCGTGCAGTGCTGGCTGTCGGGGGGTCTGCTCGAAGAAGCAGATCTGACTCAGGAGCTCCAGTACCAGACTCAGGTGCCTCAAACACGACGTGTTGCAGAGATGAGACTCATGGTATGTCCGTCCTGTTTTGGATCATGGCCTATACGATTAACTTCATGTGTCTGAAGAGAAATCAGAGGTGTGAGTTCACCCGGTAGTTGCACAGGGTGGTTGGTCTGGTCCCTGGGAGCGTACCCATCCCTCTGTTGAGCAGAGAGGGAAGCCAGGAGGGTTAGACCAAGCATCTCGCTCCACGGTAGCTCCATTCTCTGAAGGGACCCCAGTCTCTCTAAGAGCTTTTTGACACCTCTGGTGGAAAACAAGGCCCCCAGCTCTACATGCTGTGTGACGGGGGGAGTCCACGCCTGGAGCTGCCTTACACAGCCACGGTGTCGGCCTTGCTGCAATCCATGCCCAATAACCCGTGGTGGAGCAGCCAAGCCAAGCTGTTTGAGCACGGAGACCTTGGATCCAGTGTTGGGTTTATGAAGTTAGGGCAATTAGCAGGTTCACTGTGTGAGTTGTTTCCACTGGCAATGATTTTGTATGTACAGTGACTGTACATTTCATCTGAACACAGCTTTTACATTAAATCACTAATTCTTTTGGCTTGCTCGGTGAGAATACAAATACTTACATAAACTTCACAAATAGATTAGTGACTGTTTTGTTCAGTTCACATGCAAATTTAATTGGCTGCCTGAAAATTAGCAAACATGACAGAAGTTGTCTGCAGGCAATACAGATATTGTTCATCTTTTCTGTGTGTATCTTAGAAAATAGAGACTCTGAACATGTCAATTATGGATGACTACAAATATGCACCCTGTCTTGTCTCTATGACACTCATTTTTCTGCTCTCAGAATTCCCATCTTCATTAGCGTTGTCTTCGCCTAATTTTAGAGACTCGGATTTATAGGTTGTCTCTTCCTGAACATTTTTATGGTGCTGAGAGGAGCACAGCCTGAGTGGGTTCTCAGGGTATTCCTGTCATAGAAGTAGCTATTTCTATAATTTATTAGCCAGACACCTTTGGGGTTTTACCTTACAGAAGAAAAAAATATTAAGGCAGATGACAAAGAATAAAAATGTGCAATATGACAAAAGCAGTTTGCACCCTACTCATTACATGAACGGGAGTAAATGAGATGGTTGAAGAAGTCTCCAGTACTAAAGGACTCCCGTTACTTAATGGAAAACTCTTGCGACGTGAGAGGGGCCAGACATGTGGGTAGACAAAATGTCAGTTATGAATCCCTCAGAAACCCGATAAAGTCCTTTTATTTCTCCAGGAGGTTTTTCACAACAAAAGGATGCAGAAGTCTGCCTGCAAGTGAGATGGGGAAGGCAGAGGAGTGTCAGCTGGAAGGACATTTTGGTAATACTTTCAAGATGGCAAGTTGTGATTTCCTGCACTATGGCTGAGGTTATTGTTGGCAGGAGGAATAAGAGCTTTCCGCTCTCCCTGCTTGGGAAAGAGGGTAGTGCGTGGTGTGGCCTTCTGGTGCTTCTAGTATTGTCTGTATTTTATGAGAGCTGATTAAAAACCCCATACTTTTCTCTATACACTCAGCATTCCAACTCCATATAGGACCACTGTAGACTGCTGCCTGCATTAAAACCCGTTCTTCAGCCAAAAATGTTGCTATCATCAACTGTCTTTCCGTATCTCTGGAGGACTTCTGATGTGGCTTTCTTTCTTTCACATTGTGTACACTTTGTGCAACGCCTCTTTGTCAAAGGGACTCCGTTTGAGAGGGGTTGTGCAGGGGAATGTGCTATTTTGCATTAGGTATGCTCCCTCATCAGGAAATACAACTCTTAACAAAGCAAAGTATTATGCTTCATAGCTCCAAAATGATGTCTGCAGTACAGTCTCCTGCAAAATATGCAACAAAGTCCTTGTAGTCTAAATGGCAATACAAGGAGATTAGACTACAAGGACTTTGTTGCATATTTTGCAGAAGCATTGTATTGTCACGATGATTGTCTGGTTGACTGACCATCCCAAACAGCAATAGTATATGTGCACACTGATCAGTTGTGCTCCTGTTGCTATTCATCTCTCTGACTTTGCCCATAGTTATCATGGAGGGGACAAAAATCATCCAAAGGCAAAGGACCTTCACATACAATAATATTTCATTCACAGGGTTTAATTTAGCTATTTTAGTGGCTCCTCAAGAGCTAACTGCAGGAAATCTCTGCAGCCATAATGTGTGTTGACCCTGAAGCCGTGAGAACTGCTGGCAGACTCTGGAGGAGTGGCAGCACCCTTGGAGAGAAGAGCTGACATCCCTGCAGTCTATGGGGGCCATGGCATAGAACAACTTCCACCTTCCAACCACAGATGCCTTGCTTCTTGGTTTGCATTTGGCCAGGCGCACTACTACAGCTCCTAGAGCTGCTTTCTAATACATGGTGACTTCAGAGAAGCAGGCCTGGGCACGTCATGTAACTGCTTTGGTATAAGGTAGCAGCTGCTTTTATGGAGAGCATATTAAATGTCAGAACACCTGGATAATGAAATAATAAGATCCTTTCAGTGAGGAGAAGACAAGACTACCAGCTGTGGAGCTGAAAAGTAGCCTGTCATCCACAAATCAATGTCATGACAGGAGTCTGTGCATTGCTTCGTTTCAATAGCCGTAGCCCTTTGGACATGGTATGTGGTAGTGGTATTTCTCATGAACATCTCAGTGCCATACTCTTGCATTTAATAAACTCCTTTTCAAAAAGTGTTGATTCTGAGCCTCATGATAAGACCAGCTTATGAAAATATTGGGATGTTATTGGCTGTAGCTAGCTTTGATATGCATCCCTTATCATGTGCACTAGCATCTGGGCCCCAGCTGACATATAGAAATCCCCTGTGCATTTTCTCCAAGATGTAGAGAGTGTTTGATGATTTCCTTCAAGAACAGGCTTTATTTTCCCACCTGCTGGCTCAGCTGGTGTTGGATGTTGACTCCTTCCCAGTTCTTGCTTGCTGGGTCCTGGGAGCCTGAAAGGTGATTCCAGTCACATCAGAATTAACCACAAAAAAAGAGGAATAAGGATTGTTAATGAAAAGGGGATTGTAATTGCTCTAATCAATATTTTCACAACTTCTCTTATCTTCTTTACTCTCAGCAGCTAGTAAGAGTATATGTAAAGGTCCCTTAGACTGTGTCTAACCTGTCTGGATGTTAGTACGTCCATGTACTTTTGCCATCCACAAAAGTTCTTGATCATGGCAAGAAGATTGAGAGGAGGGAAAAAATGGAGCTAAATGAAAGACTTTTGAAGAAATAAAAGGAGGACATGGGCAGAGGGAGAGGTCAGGGCCTGCCTGATCCAAGAGTATGCAACAAACTGATGAGAGAAAGGAAAAGGAAAGGAGGAGAGGAAAGGAAGGGTGAACCAAGAGCTGAGAGGGACCCTGTGAGGGAACTGGAGGGCATGGGATGGGAACAAATGGACACTGAGCAGTGAAAGACAGGTCAGATCAGAAGTGAGGATGGACGGAATTAGACTGGAAAAGTGCTAGAAACAGGGGGCTGGAAAATGACAGAAATGGGAAGGTCTGGGCAAGGAAACTGTGGCTGGAATGGATAGCTTCCATTAAACCTCCAAATCTTGTTCTTCGAGTTTGATGTGCCTATAAACATAGACCCATGTTATATGGAATTTAATATGCATATATTGTATCTATAAACATAACACTGGATGGATTTAGACCTATGCATGGTATGCTATACACTGTATTCATGGATATAGAGTTGAAAAAAGGTGTTCCTGCCAAAACTGGTGACATCCTGCCCGTGCTGATCTGTGCAGCGCAGCAGCTCGGGAGGAGCTGGTGGAGGGGCAGGTCAGGATGTCCAGGCAGCAGTGACCCCAGGACCCATGCCAGCGCCTCATCGCTCCTCTGTCGAGCCCTTATGGCTCTGGCCTAAACTGCCCCCAGGCTCTGGGTCCAGCCAGCGGCAGGAGCGGGGTCGTGCCTGTGCCTGTGAGTGTGCGCGGTGCACACCGAGCTACCTGGCAGGCACCCGTTGCCATCTAGTGGCTATTTTAGGACTATCTGTGCGTGGAAAGCAATTTTTTTCCAACCAACCTGTAACCCAGCAATTGCTTTTCTAGAGAAGATTTGCACGACTTGCCCCCCAAAGCCTGCTGAGCGACTTGCACAGAAACAAAGGGTCTGATGCACGTAACGGAGAACGTGCTGCCCTGTCTGTAGCATGCATAGAGTTCGGCCTTGCGTTGCAATCAGGCAAGTCACTCACCAGCTTTCTAGGTGTGGATTTTGCAGGAGGAGAAGGCTGGTAAAATCTCAAAACCAGCTGAGTGAGACCTCAGCCCTGCTGGCTGGCTCCCTTACTGGCAAAACGGCAACGCTTCCAAGGAGTTCAGCAGCACCAGGATCTTCACCTCTCGCTTATAATAATTCTGGCCCCGAACAGATTATTGGAGCATGCTGAAAGTTTTTCTCATTATATTTTAGTCCGTTCACCCTTGCCAGATCCCAACTAGACCAAGACATGATATTCTAGCTGTTGGGCAAGCACAGAGCAAATATTGGTCCAATGGTTGCACTTTGGCTCCACACCATCTCTCTCCCTTGGTCAATGAAAATTGAAGAGGTGGTGCCGATGGGCTGTTTCAAGTCTGATGCCCTTGAGCGAAAACAAAAGCAATTGGACTTCTTTCCCTTTTTTAAAAGCTGCCAGTCACTTTCCTGTTCTTTCTTTTTTTTTTTTTTTTTTTTTTTACAGAAGAAGAGGGGTGATAAAAGCTGACAAAATTTGAGAAAGCTGTGAAAAGAGGGAGAGGAGCAAAGGAATGAGGTCTGGGAAGGATGCCCTGTATTCACTGGTGTCTTTGAACAATCCCATTATCTCAAGAAATCAAATGGACAAATCCCAAGAGAGGAATTAGGTGAACTTACTTAGAAATGTAAAATAAAACAATTATTACATTTTGTTATTTTCTTAAAAGGGAGACCTCTATGAAGGAATGGAAGAATTTTTCTTCTCTGTCTTATAGAGTGCCTCAGTACAACACATCCTCACGCTCAGTACTGTGGTAATGTTTTCTTGTCTTTGTGTTCACTTGTGATGGATTATTCCATTTTGGATTATTGCCATTGTGGTATATAATCATAGTAGCAAATATTATCCAATTTTACTTTAAGTACTTAGCACTGAGCCTATTGCTGTTTTCAGAAGCAAAACTTCCCCAGTTCTGAAAATACAATAAAATTGTATGAACATCTACTATGAAGTTATAATGGTAACTGGACAGTGTTTTGTTCATACAAGAAAAATGAAGCTAGCAATGTGTCTATAACAGTAAAGCTTTGTGAATGTGCGATATGGCACAGCTGCCTTTCTCCTTTCTTGGCTACACTTGAAGAGGCTCCTTGGTCTGTTAGCTCCAGGTTAAGGCAAACTAATGTATACCTGCAAAGCTTGACTGCAGGGCAAAAATCTGAAGCCTTTGTATGAAAAAAAAGTCAGAAAAAAAAATCACAGATGTCTTAACAGTGGACCCCCCCTCTATTTTTTTAATGCAGAACATTTTCCTTGTTTTATATGTTTATTTCAAAGCAGAAGAAAAGTTTTCTTTATGCTTCTTTCTAAAATGAAGCTTTCATGTTGTTCCTCCTTTTCTTTTCTTTTTTTTTTCAGTGGGGAAAGAGGGAAAGAAAATATATGAGACACTGAAAGCTGAGAACAAAAACGGGTTTGATTTTTGAAAACAGAAAAGTAACAAAACTAGATTAAGCAAAATGCAAGTCTTCAAGGGAGTAGTGCCCTGCTTAGAGAGATACGGTCATATAGGAAATAAAAGGCATAAACTGCAACAGAGAATTTCGTGTTAGAAAAAATGTTTTAAATCTAATATCAGCAACAAGGGTTAGGTGACATGGGGGACTGCCATCGCTGGAGATCTGTAGGGTCTGGTTAGACATCACATATTTGGAATAACCTGGAACAACCCGCCCACTGAATCAGCTGGTCTTTGCCTCCTCCCAAGGCTGGCTACCAGGCAGCTGACTTCCAGAGGTGCTGGTGCCAGAACGTCACAGAGAAATGAACCAACTAATTACGACCTCCAGCCCGCTCTTTGACAGTCCCATCACACCTACCGCTGCAGGGAGCAGGGAAGGGGAAGGGTACGACCTCCCCACGCCTCCCTGGGCCCAGCAGCCCTTCATGCATATCCCTGGCGCCTTCTCTCTACCACCTTCATGCCCAGTCTCTGTCACCCAGCACTCCTCTGATCCAGAAAAGGAGCTGGCATCTCACTAGGAACGTGCCCAGGAGTGCGGGAGTCCTGTTTTACTTTGATTAAAGCTTCCTCAAAAGGATATTTCCTGTGCTTGAGGGCTGAATAGAGCTCTAAGTTCAAAATTAGTTGAAAGAAGTTTTATCATCAGTTTAATTTTTTTTTTTTAAGTGGCCTTATATTGCCTATTTACTTAGCCTGAAAAATCCTGGCTGAATAGAGTTAAATAAGCACTATATTACTGAGCAATTCTTAGCTCTTGTTTATATAAAAAGAGCAGAGTGAACCTATCATTGTCTGAAAGGAAAGTCACATTCCAGATCTCTGCTTGCTTTGGGCACTGAAGCAGGAATGACTATTTAATTTTAACATTTTTAAATTTATATACTGGAACTGGTGTTGGAGTATCATGAATGTGATCACTGAGCGTTTTTCTCTTATGTATTCCTCTTTCTTTACTCATTCATCTTAATATATGTTGACTTACGTAAATCATTGCATAGCATGTGTGACACATTACAATAAAATCTAGAAAAGGAAGGGACATCATTAGAGGGTTAAGTTGTCCAGCTGACAATAAGACTGATAACTTTGATATTCCTCTGTTATTCTCAATTACATCCTCAGTACGTGCACAGAGGCACAGCCGGTGCCTGTGCTGTCTGGCTGTGTGATCAGCAAAGGAACCGTGTTTAGAAATATGGCTCAATTTTGGTCCATTCGCTAGTGGTTCGCTAGTGAGGGAGGGCCCAAATTACACTGAAATACGTGGTAGAGCTTTTTATACTTCAGCTTTATTCCCACTGGCTGATTAAGCCAGGTAAGAGGTGCACTTTGCATGTGGCTTAGCTGGAGCCATGTATAAACATTGCCCTTCCATGAGGAAAAGCCCCAAACAGAGCTCGCCATGACTGCAGCAGGTACGTAATCTCCGAACTGAACTCATGACTGACAGAAAGGTTTCTATTTCCCCAGTGGAAATCATATTTATTTTCAATGTATTTGGTGACATTAGAGATCAGGGCTCTCAAACAGCTTTTCTACATTACAGAGGTCCTTAGCTTGCTGATAAGAGATGGTGGTGGTGAGGACAGAGATGCACACCCACAGTACACCTGCGTCTTACGCTCGCTGTTAACTCTCAGCAGAGTTATGTTAGTGCCTGGGAATGCTCAATAAATAAAAGCTAAGCTAACAGCAAGCACAGGCGTGACATTATAGCCACCAGTCCCAGCAAAGTACTTCTAATGATTTTTCAGTACTTGCTTTTCACCTCTACTTTCTAGTCTGTGTCTGCTCTACCCATCATATCCTGCATAGCGTAAGTTTTTTACATTGTACTAATAAAGACCTCGATCTCAGTGCTAGCAGGGATCAGTAAAGTAACCTGGTCTGTCCTCCTGCATAGTCTAGGTCATTGGTTGCCTCTCCTCTCGTTTCTACATTGCATCCACACTGAGGTTGCAAGTTTCACAAGCGGCGGTTGTGAGATGTTGAAAAACGTCGTACATCAAAAAGCCAGTAACATCTCCCCCCGCTGCTCCCACTTTCCCTTTCAAGTGCCAGTATATCTTACTGCCAACCCAAAACAAATACACAAAATAAACAATAAAACCTCATTGTTGGTGATGCTTTCTGTTTTTTCTATGGAGGCTTTTTTAAATAATCTTCACATAAGCTGTTTCCAATGTGGGAAAACCAAGCTGCCCTGACCTAGACTGTATCGCTAGAAAGCAGCAAAGGAAGAATTTGCACAATGCTGAAGTGACAGAGAAACAAGGGGGCTGTGATTATAAGTGGATTTATGTTAATAATAGTTAATATCGTGATATCTTCCTTGGAGGTAGATACCCATTGCGTGTCACACCACCTCAGCAGGAATCCTGCACAGTGCCCGGGGAAGCAGCCAGGCTAACCAGGTGCCTGGTGAGATGTCCAAGTTGGACAAACAACCCTTCAAGTTCTGTTTTAACACCTAACTTGGGGTGAAAGGAGATGCCTCATCCTATTCAGGAGCCACAGATGCGAAGCCTACCTTGGCATTAAAAACCCAACCATTTCTTTTTGACAAACATTGAATGAAACAGTGGTACATGTATGCCCCTAACATCCATCTCCTCAGTATGCTATGGACTGGAACAGTCATCTGGAACGCGGACAGTGAGACCCGGTCCCTAGCTCCTGCTTCAGCAAGTAGGACGTGTCATGGGATGTGAAATATCTTAACAGGAGAGAATGTAGTGCCCACCTTTGGATACCCTACAGCTTTGCCCTCCTGAGACATGTGGGTTCAAGTCCCCCCATGCTCTAACCACACCATAAAAAAAGCTTTCTTTCTTTGTGTCTTTGGAAGAGAGGCCAACAAAGGTCCATCCTTGGTGAAACCTAAGCAGAGGGTAGATATCATCTTCCAGCACTACATGCTTGTCCTTGAGGAGCTAATCCTAGATGTTTCCTTCAGGCCAGTGCTGTCAGCTTCCAGGACAGCTTGCTCAGCTTTGTGGATCACATCTGAGGATCTAAGTCTCCTAATACAGGAAGCTTTGATGCTTCATTTGGATTCCTAACTTCTTCAGGGAGCCAGCTGGCTTAAATTGAGATGTTTCAACATTAGATCCAGTTTAATCTTTGAGCACAACCCCAACCTTTACATCAGTTTTAGAAATGGGGCTTCAGTTCCTAAAGAACCCTGAAAAATCCTGTCCCATGTCAGAATTTAAAGCATCCCACTAGGGGAGAACCCATCCTACCCCTGCAAGACATTTCACTGTTAAACTACCTGCACTGCTGAGAAGTGACACAGCACGTTATAGCTAGTGTAAATTTCTCTGGCTTCAGCTTTCAAAAACTGCATGATCTCTTCTTGGTACATGGCAGATGGCAAGGATCCCTGACTAGTTGGATAATCCATGCTTCTTGCAAGAAGCCTCCTTGTTTTGTCACTAGGAGAAGATAAACCCCCAAATTAGCCCACTGTCCATTTGTACACCAATTACTTGATACAGAGGTACCATAAATGCATGAGAGCTAATGGTGCGCCTGGATGATCAACTTAAGTGTACCCAAATCCGTGGTACAATGGAAGGGTGATCCCAAACCCCCTCTCTGCCACACGGCCACCTTCTTTGTGCGGGCAGCGGTAGTTGCACAGCCCCACCAACAGCTGCTTTAGTAGACTGGCGCGTTAAAAACTGATCTGCAGTTTTGTTTTGTAGAGGAAATTTCAGGCTTCCTGGTCCAGCAGTCTGTGACTCTGTAACTCGGCACTGGCATGGAGGAAGGCCCTGGCCAAGGGGCAGAAGAAGAGGGAAGGTGAAAGGTGCCTTGCAATTGCAGTCTGACCATGAAACCCCACCCTCGGTTAATTAATAGCGCAGTCAGTGCCAAAAATTCCTGCCCTACTAAGTTACGGCCATTTCAAACCATATTTTTCTTCCCCAGTTGTTTGGCAAGAGTGTTATGTTCCTAGCTTTAAATACAGCTATCTAGGGACTCCCAGAGAGACATTTATTTTTATTATATTTTTCTTTTGGACTTTATTCACAAAGCCAGCAAGGATAAGAACTAAAAAGCTGAGATTTGAAAGAAGAAGGGGGTTTAAATCAGAAATAGCCTTTCAAGGAATTTTGGTGAAACATCAGAATCTGGAAACAAAACTAGAATGTAGATAGAATTTCCTTGTTGTTTAAACTTTCATGTTTTAGTAGAAAAAAACACCCTGCTTGAAACAGGCCCAGGATTTTTGAGAAGCCGATGGAAGTAATGGAGTGTGACGTACATAGCTGGGACAAGGAATCTACTGGAAGAAGCGAGCACAGTATCTTTAAGAAGGTGCCAAAACCTGCAGAAGGCTGACACGGGCAATTTCCTCCGAACTGAAGCTACAAGCAAATGAAATAGATGGAAGGCTGTCGAAGTCGTGAAGGTAAGAGTCTTCTCAGCTGGTATATGAAATGACTGAGCAGGCAATGTTGAGAATACCTGTTATCAAGAGCTTGGAGAAGGTGTACGCTATATGAATGTGCAGTTATCTTTGTTGAGATGTTCACATTAAATCTTAAAACTGAAAACATTTCACATGGAATGACTTTAATAGGAAGAGAACAAAAATCTACCAGTTAAATTCACTCTTTACAATGTAAAGAGGTACAGCTTCAAGGAAAGCAAACGCTGCTTTGGAAGGACATGTAGAAGTCACTCAGTGTATGCCAGCTTCAGGGCAGCAATTCTCTTCAGACCCGCCACTCAGCATCACAGAGGTCCCACTACCTCTTCCAAAAGCAAGGAGTGACAAAAGTCTGCAGTGGCAAATGATCTTTTCCCAGTGCAGAACTTGGTACAGCTATCAGCCTTCGACCACTTTTAGTGTTGGCACCTAAGCCTGTATTGGACTTCCATCACAGTGGACATCTGTTGACAGTCACTGTGACCAGGAGCACTTGGTGCTCCTGGTTGCCACATTTTATGGGACAAATTTTTACTGAGTTTCTGGACAGATGAAGGCAGCTCAGGACAGTATGCAGCCTCTGAGGGATCGGGGCCAGAGGTTGCTCTGTACACACGATGCTCTCAGAACATAGGCTGAGAGAGAAGAAACGGTAGACGTGTGTCACAGACTCAAAAAAAACCCCAAAAAACAACAACTGAGAAGTAGATGTTACTAGAGAAGCTATTGGAATAGAAAACAGAGGCATTCAGAGATCTGCCAGCATCAGCAAAAACTTTGCCCCAGCTGCTGAGCGCACCTACTGACTTTGGATCAGCTTCTAGGGGGAAATTTCACCAGTTGCAAGAGTCACAAGCTTGCCAGACCCCATCAAAAAATGAAAACTGCAAACGAACTTCTACTGATGACCGTTTAGTTGGTTTAAAAAAAACACTACCACAAAAAAACCAACCAAACAAAATCTATTTGTGTGATTTAAAAATCTATATGGTAGATAACCCCATAGTATTTTAGGCTGAAGACAGTAAGGAGATGTAAATAACCTTTAAGTAGAATGCACTAGAAAATATGAAGAGATACTGACAACTAGCCAAGTCAGCTGGTTAACACAGGCAGCTGAGGTATGGTAAGCAAGACTCAAGTTCTTGTTCTGTAAAACTCAGCGGGGGACCTTGAATTTCATCTTCCACCAGGACATCTCTGGTTCACTCAATATTTTAATATTCAGAGAGATGAAACAGTTCCAAGAGAAGGAACTGGAAGAAAAAACAGCCACTATAACATAAAAAAATAGCCAAGTGGTTTAGAAATTTATTTGGTTTGCGAAGTAGCCATGTTCTTGCACTAAAGGTGGCAACAAACTGCCTCGAACAAATCTTTCCATGGAACACTGTCAGGACGTTCTGTTTCATCATGGTGCAAGCCAGTATTTTTTTCCTGAACTCTCTAAATTTGAAGGGGGTAGGAAAGCGTAGTCGTTTTATACATACATCAAGGTTCAAGTTGGCCTGCAAGCTTAACTTCTGAGCAAGATGGATGTGCCTCCTGCTGCACCCAAGGGAAAACTGATTCCTCCGGCCCCCCTCCTTCCTTGTGCTCAGGAAGGGCTCTGGGAAACAGAGCGTTTGAAAGACTTGGAAACTGTAAACATTCAATGTCCAAGTTATGCTTAAATACAGCAGACCACTATTGTACCTGTAAAGTATAATAGCAATTTAGATGACAGGCACTTCAAACTACAAAGCAAAGAAAAAAAATTCCAAACGTGGATTGACAACGATGTGGCCTGGCAGAAATGCCTATTTTGTTGACAAGGACAAGAAGCTGGTGTTCTCATACATCATGCAGCAAGGAAAGTGTGTGTAAGTTAAAAGTTTGTGGAATTGGCACTTTTTTCCCCCCTCCCTTTAAGTAAAAATGGCTCTCTTGCTGAAAGATAATCCCTTTAATGCCTTCATATTATGGAATAATTTAATGAATGATCGAAGATACATTTAGGAAAATCCTCGTGTCTATGGAATGTTAGTCCTGTTATCCATCGCTAACGGGAAGGACAGTAGAAGATCTTATAGGAGGTTAGCTCCGAGAGACTGCCATTGATCTTCAGAGTTGGATTTCTCTACTGAGATCACTGGACAGCAGACAGTCAAGAGGATCTGACACAAGTAGGAGCTCCGTCAATCATAATCCATCAGAAGAGATGTGCCTGTGAAACAGGCAAATATAAACCGTACTGTGGCAGGAGAGGTACTACCCGCAGAGAGAGAGAATAAATGAGACCAACGTCCAGTACAGCGGGGAGCTTCCTTAGGAACCTCCTGAGTAATCTCACTACCCCATTCAGGTGTAAGGAAAAAAAACAGATGCAGGGAAGGACTCCAAATAGGATCAAAAATCTAGAAAGCACCGACTGGAAAACAGTTCAGCTCATTTAGCCTTACAAAGCCTGAGAAGAAATCTACAATTTTGGTCTATGCATACTGCAGGGGGCAAAGGGGAAAAAAGGGAAAAAAAAAAAAAAGGAAAAGATTCAACTTCTCCTGCAACTGCATATGAAGAAGTGCATAAATGTTAGTGTTACTAATATATACATATATATCAGCAGTACGTTAGCAAGGTATGTATTAGCATGGCAGCAGAGTTAAAGTAGAAATCAAAAGGAGCTGATTTTCAGAGCAAAGAGGTTTTCTTTTTTTAGACTCAAGTTTGCTTAGGAAAAAAATTATGTATGCACATGCTTTTATAGTGTACTAAGCTGGGTAAATGGTTAGGTCCTTTCCCTTCTGTTTATATACCTAAAATATAAGCACCTGTAAACATTTAAAGACACTAATCAGGGTTAAAGCTTATAGATATGGCTCCAACCAAACACATTTGTAAAAACAAGTTCCACAGCAATACAATTAAAGGATAATAAAATATGGCAACTCGGATTTTTGGCAAACATTTTATAATTTTTATATAAAAATCTCAGTAAGAAACCAAGCAGAGTATCTGACGGAAACATCTGCCTTACAATAAGTTCAAAAAAAACTCACAAAAGAGAAAACAAGAAAAAAAGAAAAGTAAAATTCCAGCCCCCCAGAATCCTTTTTAATTATAAACCAGAATATCAACAAAACACTTAAAATAATCTCAGATTGTTTGGCAACTCATCACATCATAACAAGAGACACATTTGATCATAAGAAAAGTTTAACTTTATATACAACTTCACTTGAACATTTGCTCTTACCAGAGTTAATATACATTAAAAAAAGATTCTGGCAATAATACCAGGTTCTATTTTTAATACCTGTGTATAAAATGTAACATAAAATGCTGAAGCTCTATAGTTAGGAGAAGTAACATTTGATTTCAATGGGTCCCTCTTTGTTGAAAAAGACAAATACTGAAAGAACAGGTGTTTAGTTGCAAAATAAAACTGTTTCATTTCAGGGTAGTGTTGGCTGACTGTGAATAAATCTAACCTAATACTATTTATTTCTTGAGGTTGGTAGTAAATTCACAAGTGAAAATATAATCTAGTAAGATTACATTTTAAATTTTATACTTTGTCACAAATGTGAACAGAAAGGAGCCAAGTTCCTTTCACTATGCTAAACTACTTTAATGCATGCGAGAAAAATACTTTACCAACTGTTTGAGCATATTTTAGAGAACTTCAGGTTTTAGACAGCCCTGGGGGAGCGGAGGGGAAGTTTCCTACTGACATCTGCATAGAATGTAAAATATATAATTAAAAAAAACCTAAAGTATATACTAAAGTTTACAGACCAATGCTTTCCATATAATAAATAAAATGTCCATCATCGATTAGATTCATACACAGAGTAAAATACAACCTATTTTTACAAGTTTATATACAAAGTGTATTAGTAGGCCCAGCGGTGCCTCATGGGTTGGAAGCATCTGCATTAGCATGTCACATTGGGAAACCCCAACTTTCCAAGTCAGTGATAAAATATATAACTACTTTGTTTTTCATTCAGATACAAAGTAAACTTATTTTTCATCTGAAATAAATGTACATAATATTCTGTATAAACAATAGTTTATAAAGCTGTTTAAAATGTAACTTAAAAGTACTGCATTGATTAACTTAGAGCTCTGAAACAAGCACGTGCAAATCCCTTTGCTTTAAAAAAAATAGAAGCACAGATGTTTTTTTTTCTTTTGACTCTTCCATGAACAGTACTAGCTGGTAAAGATTATCGTTTTGCTTTCTTTACTGGCGTCTCCTCTGTTTTCTGCTGGCCTTTTCTCCGTACTACTGTTGGGCTGTCTTCCCTTTTACGCTTGGTAGACTGCACCTTTAACCTGAAAAACATTAATAATAATTATTTTAACAATGGACCTGCTCCACAAAAAGGGTGGTCAGGCACAATCCTGTTTAGAGGATGGAACTTCATTGTCCGTCTCTGATGAATTACCAGAATGTATTATTTAAAAGCTTACTACTAAAACATTATATGCCAGCACAGACCACAGGGAGACACTGCACAGTCCCATCACATCTTAGCAGGATGCTGCATACTAATTCTGTATGTTGGAGAGTGCTCCAGATGCAGAATTTGGAGCTAGAGCTCTCCTCCTTCCTCCTCTTTCTTTTGGAAAGACTTGTGGATTATAACAGAATGTAACGAACTACATTATCTTGTAGCCCGTCTCACAAAGACGGAAGAACAGCAATAGTGGTTTAAGTCTTGCATACAAAAGAGGGAGTAAAGGGCAGACATCATGTACCCTTATCTCTATTTAAGCATCCATATATAAGCCCACCACATTTCAGCCACAGCCAATTACAAGTGTGGCTTAAACTCTTGGCCATTCATAACCATGCAAAGTGCTTAACAGGAGGTGAACTGTGACAGCTGATCAGTGCATGACACACATGCTCCTGAAGTTCAGTTTGAAGACATTGCCACATTTCAGAGTGGATGACAACTAAAGGTATTTGTCATATAACCCATTTTACAGGTAAACTACAAGGTGAATAGCAACTGTGTATCACATTTATTACTCCCTTGGGATTTTACACGGTGATCGCAACTTTAAAAATTAAAAGTGTACTAGGGAAGGAGGGAAAGGGAAATATTTTCAAAACTTGATATAAGGACTCTCAGAGTTTCTCCTCTTTTATCAGCTGATCTTAGAGAGATCTTTGAAGCATTAGAATCATGTCATCGTATATATGTTGCTTTAACCTGAACTACAGCTGCTCTTCCCCCCATTCAGGAAAGAATCACAGCTGAAGTTAAAATACTGCATAACAGCATTTTCAGATTCTCCCAAGAGGTTTCTGAGGATGGAAAGAAAAAAATTCTAGTCTTCCAAATGTTAAAGAAAGGAAGAAAAAGAAAAAACGTAAACAGAAGAAAATCCTTTAAAAGCTTTTATATATCACAAGAGAATAGAACAGAGCGAAGCTAGACTGCTGTTCAGATTTTGAAGGAGTATATTACATATAAGGAAAGGATCAATGTAGTGGCTTCCAAAACAAATAATAGAAGTGGATTCAACTTTAATGCTTACTGTGTCAATGGAGGAGATTTATTAATTTTTGTATCACTTGGAGATCTTTTTTTTGCTGCTAGGTTCTGTTGTTTTCTAGGAGAAACTGAACTTGGACTGCTGCCTTTAGAAGTTGCACGTGTGGTTGGCTTGCTGGGCTGCTTTCTGTAATACAAAAAAACTGATGAATGTACATGTAACAAAATACTTTTACCAAGTCACTTTCTTCTTGCATTCCAAGTGCAGAAAATTAAGACTGCACAGTATTTGCAACGAGTAAATCAAAGTTGCCAAAAGAAACAGTGAAAAAACACATTTGCATGCTTCAAGACACAAACTGCAATGCCGAGCTGTGCATTTTCATATCTAATGTAGAATCAAAAGGCTACTTTACTGACAATATTTAGTATTTAACTAAATAAAAATCCTAGTTCCAAATCTGCAATAATTCTGGTACATAATTGTCCATGTTTAAAAAATACAGCTTGTAGTACCAGCAGAAAAAAAACAAAAGAAGCAAAGGCGAACGGGCTGCAGAAGAAAAGAGAATTTTCTTATCCAGTGTAAAGAACGAACTCATATTAGGTTCAGTATCCACCAGTTCAGAAACATGAAAAACTGGTTACTGGCAATCAACTTCATAGTTTGGAAAACAGGTTACTTAAGTCAGAAAAACTGATAATCCAGCAATGCTGAAGATGAAGAAGCAGCCCCTCCACAGAATTATTCCAAATGCTACTTATAAAATGTAGACTGTTTGCAGCACCTTAAGATAGATAGAGATGCTTTGTTACAGTCAGAGCTAGAAAGACAGCACTGGAAATCCGAGACACAAAACAAACAAATCTATAAATAAAAAAAATAGATGTTTCCACAAGCAATCAGAATGCGAACACTAATATCTAAACTTTTATTACAATTTTGGAGTTAATTATGTGAGACTAAAGGAAGTACCTTTGCCTTTACCGAAACAAACCTGTTGTTTACTAAGTGGTAGTGGTAAACCTTCGGCTTTTATTTAAATGAAGACTACATAACTACTTTCTGATTCAGCTCTGAAATGATGAATTCAAGAGCATACTGTGAGCAGTGCTTCAGATGAGTCCCAAAGGCTAACATATAATACGATATCCTTAGGAATGAACTAAATCCAATGAATTTACAGAAATCTCACCATGAACATAAAAACAAAACCTAGACTCCAATTCTGTTCTGGAAGGCAGCAACATGAATTAAAACTCCCCAAAGTTGATATCTTTCTTTGTTTTGACAACAAAGTCAAGAGGATGAGCTATGCTATAATTCAGTTTGCCTACAAAAAGGCAGACCTATGCTAAGGGAGATGAACAATGGCTTCTTGAAAACAGAACTCTTCCTACCACACTAGTCTTTTGCAGTACGATTGCTTTCTGAGCTTGCAGATCACCATATTAGAAAAATCCTCCAGTACTGCAGATTCATATATTTAACTGGGATAATATTTGGAAAAAGAAATGGACATGGATAATTATATTTTCACCTTGTTCCAGCTCCAAATATCAAATGGTGAATTGCACAGTCAAGTCAGAGGTCCCTTTTTACCTATGGGAACTAAGTGCCCTTAGACTCAACTTCTGAGACATCACTAGGATGAAGACTGCCAATAGGATCAATTTTTACCTTCGGACATATTCAAGTATGTCTTTTGAGACCCTAACAGTTTCCCCACCTCCCTTTTTGTCTCTTCATCCCTAGAAGAGTGGTACTAGCATTAGAACCAAAATTATTTGGGAAGCTCTCAAGAATTTTTAAAAAACAAAACAAAACAAAACAAAAAGGCAAGCAACAACAACAAAACCCCCTAAACAAACCCCACAACAACTGAGAACAATGTAGAAAAAAGCCTGCTGTTGGTGTCTCTACACGCAGTTACCTTTGAGCCTCTAATCTTGTGGCTGATCTAGTTGTGGCCCCAGAATGTGCTTCATCATCTTCCTCACCATCATCATCTTCACCTTCCTCCTGCTCTTTTAGTTCATCTTCAGAAGACGTTAATTTCCGACGTTTTCTTTCTGGCTCCAGTGTTTCTGTCCATGTAAAATTTTACACATGTGCTATAATTTTCCCAAAACCCTCCAAAAGGATATGGACACTTAGTTTAGAAAAGGTATTCTATTCACAAATCCCATTTTAAGTAAGTAATTTTCCATTTCTTTTATGCTTCAACATTTTTAATTCAGGCTTGTTTGACTTAATCTTGCTAACACATTCACCATAGTTTACTTATGCAGCTCATAGCCAGAATTCATAGAAAATTCATGAGGTTTTATAGAAGCATCTGGGATGCAGCAATTCTGACATGAGATTACAGCAATTTACACATATTTACATAATATTTACACTAGCTCTAACTCAATGATTTTTCCTCAAGAAAGGAAAATTGAATAAAGCTTATCTTGTTGCTATTAGTAAACAGAAAGGCACAGTAATATCTTCTTATTGTGTTCGAGTATCACAGTTTCACATTTTTACCAGTTTCCTCTGATTGAAGCAGAGAACGCCTGGGCTTTCTTCCCCTTTTACGCACAATCATTTCTGCTTTCTCAGCTTCATCTTCCTAAAAAAATAAAATGGAAACAAGTAAAGTTAGAACAATTTAATTTAAATAGAAGACAGACATTTTTCATTACATAATGCTTATAAACTTACAAATGAAAATGGCTGTACTTACATTTGTTGTTTCTTTCTTATTAGATATGTCTGTACCTAAAAAGAAAGGAAAGAACAAAACTTAATCCTGAACTTCAAATCTTTTGCCCATCAGTTTAAAAAGGAGTTCTTTCAAACTCTGTCAACTTTGCATAAACATCACAGAAGCTCAGAAAACATTTAAAGTCTCTATCTAATTTAGAACATGGCTTTGTTGTATTTCGTTATATACAGAGACTGGGACAATGATTAATTTTCTTTTTTTTAAAGTAGTAAGGCTTTATATGACTGACATTATTTATTCCTTTGTTGCATATGCTGGTTTGTTTTAATGGAAAAGCAAAAGTTACTTGCCCCTTTTAACTAACTGTCAACCAATTACTGAATCACAGAAAAATTTAGCTTGGAAGGGGGCTCTGGAGGTCATCTAGTCCAACCTCCTATTCAATCCATGGCTAAATTAATTGATTTGATCATACTGCTCAAGACCTTGTTCAATCCAATTTTGAAAGCCTCCAAGAATATGGTCCCTCCAGGCAACCTGTTCTAGTGCTTAACTATGCCCATGGTGAAGCACCAAGACGGCTGTAGCTCAAAAAGACAATATTTAAAATCTGTCTAATACCTGGTATGCAAATTACGTGACTTTCTCCATTCAAGTACTTCTTACTTCCAATTCAGTACTTCTTACAGACTGGCCTGTGCATGTTAAAATACATTTATAACCCTACAACCCATGTCTCAACCCGGCCTCTCTTCACAGTACATGCTTAGCACTTCTACCCTGACTCTATGATAAGAAAGAGATTATTTTACAAAGCTTTTGAGCTTTGTCAAATGGAATTATCTGCAACACTGCAAGGATAAAAGTCCTTATCAATAGAAGGAGAGAAGCAACCTAAGCAAAAGCAAGTTTTTATACCTTTCTTCCCTGCCATAAAATTGCTGCCTATTTTTGTTTTCTGAAAGCTACACAAAAGACGACAAGCTCTAAACCCATCACCAATTAGACTGATAAAACAGAATAATGTCAATGCAACGGATCAAAAATAGATCTCAAAGAGCAGAAACATTCTAAAACTCACACACAAGTTTTTTGGAGTTCCTTTGTTAAGGTTACGGGAAAAAAACTTTTACACAAAAGCACGTGAAATAAAACACAAAGATGTTTAGCTATTCAATAAAGAAATGCAATAAAACATAGGACTGTAGGACTGTCTGCTGCATTAAGTATTTTACACAAAACAAGTCTAACATATAACTAACATTTACTAGTTCTGTTGTGTTCAAAAAGACAGATACATCAAAATTCTCGTACATTTTGGCAAGTTTGTAGCAAAATGGTTTTTGATTCAAGAATACTCCACGTGAGCACAAGACATGCCTTTATTAACAGACACAACCCTCTCTTTAGAATGTGAAAATGTAGTACTTTTCCTTCAAGATAAGTATAAAAATACTAAGCTATAGTACTTAAAAATCTTACTAACTTTACAGCAGCAACTGCGGATTAGTGCAAAATAATTTTATTTTCAAGTTCAGTGTCAGTGTTATGGGAGGATGCTGTCTTCAGAAACCAGATGCCTCTGAACTGCCTGAGTTGCACCGACTGAAAAGAAACGCTCTGCTTCCCACTCTGTGTGCGAGTCTGTCCCACTTGCAAACCCTGCTCCAGAACACCCGGAAATTACCAGAATAAGTGAGCTGCACAGAGGGATTCCACTTTGTTTTCTTTTCACTGCCAGGGGTTTTCAACCCCTTTTCTCACATGAACGCTAACGTATGATGAAAAATTTAACGGGACATTCCACCCCCTTTATACACTCTTCTTAATATTGCTGTGACATCAACAACCTTTTACCTGGCAAATGAAATGTTACTTAACACACTAAATTAAGTTTTAAGTACACAGTCAGGTGTCTGTCCTTTTGAATAATGCATTTTTACACCTTTCTTGCATTCTTGTCTGTTCTATTTGCAGCTGATAGAAACCAAGTACCACACAACCAGCTAACCCTCCAGAGACAATTATGAAGCATAGGGATTACAGTTGACATTTTAACAAATGCAGAGAAAGTAGGAAATAGTCCATATGTGCAATGCAGCCAGATTAATATCTCTGTAGAAACCTAAACTTTTGGAAACTCCAGAATATTTGTTCTGATGACTTGTTTTCTCAGAATTGTGGCATGAATGTTTGTATTTGTTTACAAACCATTTTTTAACCTGCCTTTCAGGTTCATCTGCTTCCTGAATGGATTTTAAAGTCTGTTTAATGAATGGCCATAATTAAAAAGACACATTTAAACAACCAATGCAGTTCAGACTCCATATATGCAAAAAAATAACTACGCCATCTAAAATTCACCAAAGTTTGACCTCTTACAAATCACAGATGTTTGAATAGGAAAGAGAAATAGAAAAGTATATCGCTTTATTTGATTTTAGTTTGAAGCACTAAAAGTACATTTCTGAGTAAAGTTAAGCGATCGTCTTCTAAAGATCTTACAGCAGTTGTGAAAGGTGAAAGAAATATCCCCTCAAGCTACCACTAAGCTCTTCAGACACATATCCATTGAAAATCCAATTAACTGAACAAAATTTGAAATTTTAAAACAGTTAATGTAGTAAGTGTGATTGATAGTCACTGTATGAAAGAAAACAAGCAGAAATGGAAAACAGTCACTAAGAACCAGTTTGACGGGAGTACCTACTTGCCTCTGAAGTTCTGCCATGTGCCTATCCACACAAACAAATTATTTGGTATATTCTGCAATGCATTATTCAGCACTTAACAGTGCTGCTGCATCTTTGAAATAAGTTCTTATCAAGCTGTTCTTTTTTAAATTAAAAACTCAGTAGGTATTAGGGACGAATCTTCACTGTTCTGTTTACTCAGATATTTTCACACGTTGGTAATGCTGACTGCCAGAGATTATGTTGGGGAAGAACCCATGTGATTTCCTTGAAAACCTTCTTCTATTTCTTCCATCTTTTGTTTTATTTGTTAAAGTAGATATCATCTGCTTACCTGTTTGAGGCATTTTTCCTCTACTCGCAAAGATAGGAAACTGCAGCTGAAATAAAAAAAAAAAAGTATTTTTTTAATTTAAAGAAAATCAGAAAAATCCAGGATTGTATTACATAAACACAGAAACTTGTTCCCATTCATAGTAGAACATATTTAGAAAACATGAACATTCTAATGAGCCTACAGAAACTTTGTACTGAGTTTCTTAACAGTAGCATGCATTTTTCCGTTTACGATAAAAATCTGAAACAAGTCATATCAGCCCATAAACAAAAGAAATCATAGCAGTTTCAGTGACCTAATTGACACGAAAGTCATTGCAATAAAAGACGCTAAGTTAAAAGCAGTGTCTGGCAAATACATTTCTGAAAACTTAATTATCAGCAATACAAAAGAAGTTTAGTGCAGTCTATGTAATCACACCTACAGATTAGCAGAATTATAAGTCACCAGAATTTTGTATTTACTCAAAATGCAGGAAGAGCTATGTAGAATTACATAATCTCCCATGATGACTGTCCAAAAAATCCAGTTGCTTTTATCACTGAACGACTACACTAGGATGTCTACGCTTCCTTTGAAGTAGCAACAAGTTCTCAAAGCAGCCTAGGGGAAACTGTCATGCAAAGATAATATCTCACCTTACAGAACCATTATCTCAGATGGAGGGTAGATATTGCTCCTCCTGGAGCCAGCCTGTAACTGACTGACACACCAATCAGTCATCACTAAGAGCTACAAGACCTTTAAAAAAGTCAAACTAGAACAAGATGATTCTGTTTCAGTACTGAGGGTGCCAAGATGTATCTATTTCTGAGGGGGTTTTTAAAATTAGTTTTAATTCTTGTTTGGGAGAAAAAACAACAAACAACAACAACAAAAAAACAAAAAAAACCAAACACCAAAAAACTCACCAGTTGAAATTACATTTCATTAAATTAATATTGGGAAAAAAAAATGATTAGGAAAGATTAGGAATTCTGAAACAAAACTCCACCAGACCGGTAAAAGGGACAGGACTCAAAGGGCTGCCTGAAATGCTGTGGGGACAGAACAAGCAGGGATGAGAACTCCTGCTACCTATAGCCTAAGTAAATTCCCAAGACTTCAGACACCCATGCCAGCTGGCACCTCACCAGGCAAGCAGGCAGAAAACATGAGTTTCAATACAACTTCATTTTTAAAATCACCTTTTTTTCATGCAATAATGTTGACTCTGACATACAGGAATTCCCAAGAGAGAAGCCTTCCACCAGAATAAATCCAACGACTTGTACTCCACAAATATGCCTGATCCATTACTACCCTGTGCTGTAATCCAACTGGATTGCAGAAACACTCCTCTTAGCAGTGAATGTACTTCACGGGAGTTAAGAAGTTAAGATATCACTGAGCTTTAAAAGAGAGAGGTATGTTTCACAAGCTCTTAAGTTACTAACCAGCATGTCTCTATCTTTGGAATGAACTGTACACGTTGTAATACAGATAATACAACTGCATTACGCAATACTTTATTTTCCAGCTATTAAGAGTTACTATGAGGTATTATTATGATAGGTTCAGTAGAGAAAAAAAAAAATCTCAAGTTTTCAAAACAGTCACCCTTGATCTTCAGGCCAAAATGACCCTGAGCACAAATTAAAAGACACATGTGCACACAATCAGAATTTCACCCTGTGTACAAGTATATTGCTAGCCAGTGCAACACTTAGATTTGTACTAAGTATATTGTACCAAGTTTGATCCTGTTAGGTTATTTGCTGTGCTCCAACTTAACAGTATATTTTGCTTACAAAGTTCAGTTATATTAGGAGATAGTATTAATAGTCTTGTTTGCTTAGACTGAACTCAATTATCAAGTTTTCCAGAAGATGTTTCTGAAATACCGTTAACTGTTAAACAGATAAATGGCTCTTGAATTACTGTGTTTAAATGCACCCAAACAAAAAAAGGCACTTACATTCCCAGTGCTCATATCAGCTTTTGACTCCCCACCTGAGGGAAGAAATATGAATTCAGAACTTGAAAGTCACTATTTTCCTTACTTTTCCACACAGGTATTATGAACTACTTACCACCAGGCTGCACAGCTTCAAGAGGGTATTTACGAGGCCTTCCCCTTTTCCGTTTCACTATTACAGGCTGATTTTCCTTTTAAAAGGACAGATATATTTTAGTTACTGTAACTGACGTTTAGCATTTGAGCAATATAATACAAAGACTGCTGCTAACTTCATAATGTGACAGTGGCAGAAGCACTACTCATCAGTTTAAAAATATAGATGAGGCAGGTTTCATAGGAAGAGACACCGCCTGTTATGAAATCCATTGATATAGCTGAAACGAAACAAGACAACTCCCAATTATACAGAATTCTCCGTGGCTGGCCTCAGGCACTAAGCATGCCTGAGAACACAGCGCCTTCTGCCCCCTCCCCCGGACAACTCTATCACTTGGTCTCACAAATGCTGCTGGCTTACCCTATATACCCCACCACATCTTTTCAGTCTTATGAGAACTCCAAACTTTGTATCTTGTGAGCCCCTTTTCCCAATGCCATATAGCACAGGCTACATCTTGTAACAGTTGAGCAAGTGCTATTAAACAGTCAATATCCTAGTTATCCCAATATACAGATCCATATAAACAGGGCCTTTAGTAAAAAAAGGCCCCTTACTTTGAAGTTTAAGCTTTGGAAGACAACTTTAAGTAATGAATATGGTCAGATGTTCAGAGCACAAAGATCCCCAATCTCAGATAACAAAATCCTCAATAGACTTTCTCCTGTTTACAAGGAAAGAAGGTTAAGTGCCTCATTCAGCATTTACTAAAGTCTAGCAATGTCTCCCCTTGCAATGGATATTAGTGACTCAAGCCTCGAGTCAACAAACGTAACGATTCATTCTTTAAGTTTCCTTCCACTTTCAAATTCGAGGCAAAAAAAGCAAATGACGAAACCCAACATTTTTATGAGAACTGTGTTCATTTCTAGGGGCCAGCAACAATTTTAATCTCTAGGGTTCAGACATTTGTTTACAACCACCACTGTAGAATATCACAAGTATATGCCTAAGAGATAACATAAAGAGTTTTAAAATTGTTGAGTGACAATATTTTTGTAAAGCCAAGTCATATTTGCTAGTGACTAAGCTGTCCACATCTCCATTACAAGGTTTTCAGAAAACATGATTTCTATACAACTCTATAGAATTGCTTTCTATACAATTTATAAGTACTATTACATG
Source organism: Platalea leucorodia (assembly GCF_965183815.1). Taxonomy (NCBI): domain Eukaryota; kingdom Metazoa; phylum Chordata; class Aves; order Pelecaniformes; family Threskiornithidae; genus Platalea; species Platalea leucorodia. Next base: position 70,782,463 of record NC_138828.1, on the reverse strand, counting down.
TAGGAAGGGAGTTACTTCTACTTCAATAATCAGCCACTGACATCTTATGGTCTGTGAGTTTATACTTTGTGACACAGAACTACATGAGTCTTTGGTACTTTACAGTACCAAACATAAATTTTCACAGCTATTTCTGTGTTGGTGAAGTCAAAGTTTTAATATTGCTGTCAACAACATACAAAGACAAAGTACTTATTTTCAGTGTGAACCTGCACTATCTCAGCTAGTTAACATGAATAAGACCACTCACCTCTGGAGAATTTTCACTTGAGTCTGGACCGTGCTTTTCCTTTTCAGACATTTCCTGTTCGATGGTAAACTCATCTTCTCACATAGAAAAAAATCAGGAAGAGAGAAACTGTACACCTTTGTTTTATTAGGCAAAGAAAAAGGTACAAGCCACCACCTCTGCACCAAAAGCATTATTTCATTCTGTAGCCCAAAATTTCCTAAAAACACCCATCAGAAATTAACACTATTTGCCTTGTAGCAACAATATATTGGTCTGCCAGAACGCCTCCCTAACACTAGATGAATCAGACAGGTCTTCTAATTTGAGGTAAAAACAAAAGCTCGAGTGTGACCCACTGTAAAATGGTACGATAAATACAAGCCTCTATTCAATTTTCTCCCACAATCCATGAAACAGGAAGCTGAGGATACAAGCTTATTGCAGAACAGTTTCAGACTTGTCAACATGCTCGCTGGAGACACAAAACTATTAATAGATCAAACTAACATTAGGGAAGATATTGACACTGTTCACACAAAGGTAGACTGAAATTACTTCAAAGCCAGTATTAACACTGTGGACACACCATCTTTTAGTATTTATTTTAGTGCAATTAGTAACTCAATTACAACAGTGCAACTTGCACACTCTTTCCTGGTTGGTTTCTCTACAGAAACAAACTGGACTTATTTTGATGGTGTCAGGGTTTTTTTTCATGGAAGGACACCTCTTATTTGTGGTCAGAGTTAGGAGAGGTTCCTGTCACATACCTCAGTCGTGCTATTTCCCTATCCATCTGTTTACTTGCAATTAGCTTACCTACCCAAGGTACATACTGAAGCAATAATGGAGCGGATCGGTGATAGCACAGCAGAAATGTCAAATCTGCTCTCACCATTAAAAGGAATTAGGATTAATGCATTATTTGATAGCAGTAATAGAATAGACTGCAACCAGAGAATATATGCAAGTACCTGCTGGGATCAAAGTTGCTGGGACCAAACTGGGATCAAGTTCCTAATTTCTCTCAGAATCATTCAAATAAAAAGAAATTTGCATACAGTAGGGGTTCAGAAAATTGCCCAGAATGGGCAGTTTCATTACCTTTTTCTTCCATAGTGCTTTTAGGAGGTGTATGCTTTACATCAATTTCTTTGGACCCTTCTGCTGTATCACCTGAAACAACTTCCTACATTATTTTGAAACAACAAAGAAAAAAGAGCATCTTACTACAAATTAAAGATCATTGTTAGTTACTTACACTAAAAAAACCAAACCAAACCAAAACAAAAAAAAACCCCAAAAAACCCAACCCACACCCCAGTCCCAAATATTCTGCATGTACTCCTAGAAGGAACTTCTATTTTCTCCTGCATTCCTGTTTTGACTTAAAAGGGATCAGTGCAAACCCAGAACTCGGGTAAAGTCCAGTACCCTCTTGGCAGGTCTCAGAACAGTATGACCATGAAGACGCTGACTGACTGGACGGCTGGGATCCAGCAAGGCTCCATGTGATCCCAAGCTCCTAACTACTGTGCGACCTGGTCCACCACACCTCAAAGTGACTCAGGTGCTGTGCACAACAACACAGACCCCTGCCTTTTTTTTTTTTAATTGTCTCCACTTTGAAAAAGTGAATATCATTCTACAGTCAGTTATTTTGTATTCAAGACAATGCAAAAGTAGTTTACAGTTAATAATGAAAATACCTCCCAATATAAACTGCTATACAAATAAAAACTTAGACTTCCATCTTATTTACATTACAATTTCAGAACATTAAAAAATTTGTTCTGGAAAATACCTTGATGTTATCGGGTGTCATTTTGGAACACTGACTTTGTTCATCATCTTTTCTCACATCCTGAGCAATCAGCTGGTTGCCTGCAAAAACAAACAACAGTTCAAATGTTAAAAATGTGCCTTCTGCATTTGTCAGATTTTGATGCCACTTTTATATCAGCTCATTGTTAGTGCAATTCAAAAGATTCTGAAAAGCAGCATCTTATTTACAAAAATGTGAACAGAAAGTTATGCTAACCCCTCTTCAAAAAGGGAAGACAAAACAATTACAAAAAAGAATTCCATGTTTCTTGTATGTTCTGGGTGGGGTTCGGGTTTTTTGTTTGTTTGTTTTTGAAGATAAGCTCAAAACTGAAATTTGACAGGTACCACATCAAGAAATAAAACATCAACCTTAACTTCAACTCACCCAGAGACATAACAAGAAGTCAATGCTATGTGGGACACTATAATTAGCTTCTAATTATTCACTTCATCAAACCAAAATTCTTCGATGCAGAATAAAAACGGTTATAAAAAATGACACTATAAACTATCCTATTTTTTTTTTTTAATTGTTCTGATGCTGAAAAGACAAAAGCAGTTGAGGGCAGGGTTTGAATAGATATTACATAGTCAGTCTCATAATTATTACATCAACAAAATGTCTAACTTATTTCTAAGTTATCTTTATCTAACTTGAACTTAGAAAAATTTATGCCATTCAATGGACTGACTTATGTCTCATTTTTTGCTTCTAGACACATAAAAGGTTACACTAAAACTCAGTTCTTTCCAATCTAACAGAAGGAAGCATCCAGCCTCACACAATCTATTGAATGGCTAGATTTTCCTCTGATGATCAGCTTTCCTCAGCTTTGTATTCCTTCCCTGTGTTTTATTTTAAAAGGATAAAATTAGTAATTATCTTAAAAGACTAAATAGAAAAAGTTTGTTCACTTAAAACTGGAAAAGCTACTATAATACCCTTCCGTGCAGTATTAATTTTGTTACCATATTTTTATCGAATATATTAAGTGTAATATTAAAAGTTGGTTTGGGAAGAACAATTGCTTTGGAGTTTGGAATTCCCCATATTCCATTCTTTCCTCCAAAATACCATTTTATGGCCTAATCACAGTAGAACTTTGTTTTGCATTGGAAAAGCTTTACACAAATTCACGTAGTTCTGTATCACTTACATTTTTCTTTATCCATTGTTCCTGAAGATTTACATTGTATTCCTCTAGATCTATGTTCTTCAGTTATTTGGGTATCCGAGTTTTCCACCTACACATAAAACACAAAGAAAGATAACTCCTTACCTTCTTTTTTCCATAAAGTTTATAAACACAGAAGGGAGAATGTTTTTCTTACTTGCCACTTTCAAGTACAACGTGCATTAAAATGGGAAGTAGCAGTATTACAAAAGCAATTTATTCCTGGAGCTCAAGTAATGTTACTGCTATAGGATAGCACCATGAAAGAACTTCTGACTTGTACTATTTTCAGAATTTCTAATTGATATTTTTAATGAAAAGAGTCTCACTTTTAATTAAGCACCTTACTATGTGCTTCAAAAGCAGTTTATTGTGGCAATTCGCACAAAATATTTTTGGATTTAAAAGGACACTCTCCTACATGCAGAAACAAGAGTACTATCTCACTAGCACCAGAAATGTGGCCAACCAGCATTACAATATAGTAATAAACAAATTTACTACTCAAGTTTAAGAAACCACAAACACATTTTTAGCTTGTCATCTGTATTAAATGTCTTGGTTTTGTTCCACAAGAAACACTTCACACTTGCAACTTTCCTAGTCATCCCTTTTATACTTATAAGCTTCAAGTTATTGTGAAATCACAGTAGACTACATTAAAGTAACAGGTTTCTAGTCTTGATCAAAAGCCCCAAGAATAATCCCAATTTTTATCCTCCATTCTCAAGGAGGACAAGCAAGCTTCTCTTTTCTGCCAGTTAACAACAGTCTTGAAATAGTTATAGGCTGTGGAACAACACTGGGAAGTTTATTTAATTCTTCTTTCAAAGTTGCCAGTAGGCATCAAACTACACAGTTGCACAGTCACAACATACATAGGCTCTGAATATACAAAAATAGTATTTTCCTTCAGAGAATATTTAATGTAAATAGAAGTAAATCCAAGTAAGAAAAAAAAGCAGCACAGACTTAAGAGAGTAAATTTAAAAACCAAGAACTTACATGAAAAGTTTCTCCTTCTAAAGCAATATTCCTCTGCAGCATATCTATTAAAAAATAATTACAAAAATAATCAGAAAAGCTAAGCAAGAGCGAAGTATCATAGTATCCTCTACTTCACCTCTCTGAAAGGATTCCAGAGTACCTGAAACTATATAAAACTTACTTTCAGTGTTGGAAATAAGAGGCATCCAGTCTTCTCTTTAATGGTATTTGAACAAAAACATAAAAATAAAGAATATGGATTATCTAAAGCACAGGGTAACTCAGAATCATTTTATGGCTAAAACACAGGCAATCATGGGGTTGTCATCATCTTTGAAATATATGGTAACTTTGACATTTCCAACATAGTTCTAGGATTTGAACAAATCAGAATTTTATCCATCACAACCCTAGATGCTGGATCATGGGATGAAGCAAAACGCAATGAAAACTATGCTGTAACATTGTGCTTCCAGAGACCTAAAGTTTGCGTAATTGTACTAGTGAGAGCTGTAGCTGACACAGTGCACATAAGGAAATTGTCCAATTGCTAGACTCTACTGTAGTCTAACTCTGGTAAAGTAAAGCCTTAGCCTTCCGTATCACAAAAATGCGGAAAATAATTATGAATTATGGGAGCTTATGAGTGCTCTGCACTTTTGAAAAAATTCTGTAACTTTCAAAGCCATTTCATACAGATACATAGAGAATCATAAAGCTGCTCCATCAAGTGCTCTACAAAACCCTTAAGTCTGATTCATAAAATCACTGAATTAATATTTTAATTAAAAAAAAAAGCTGCTAGAACATTGCAAGCAGTTTTCTTTTCAGCTACAGTCTCCTGGTTTCGGCTCGGATAGAGTTAATTTTTTTTCCTAGTAGCTGGTATAGCGCTGTGTTTTGGATTGAGAATAATGTTGATAACACACTGATGCTTCAGTTGTTGCTAAGTAGTGCTCACACTAGTCAAGGGCTTTTCAGCTCCTCATGCCCTGCCAGCAACAAGCTGGGAGGGAGCACAGCCAGGCCAGCTGACCCAGACTGGCCAAAGGGCTGTTCCATACCATATGGCATCATGTTCAGTATACAAATTGGGGGGAGTTGGCCTGCGGGTTTGGCTGCTCGGTAACTGGCTGGGCATCAGCAGGTGGTGAGCAACTGCATTGTGCATCACTTATTTTGAATATTCTTTTATCATTATTTTCCCTTCCTTTTCTGTCCTGTTAAACTGTCTTTATCTCAACCCACAAATTTTATTTTTTTTTCCAATTCTCTCCCCCATGCCACTGAGAGGGGAGTGAGTGAATGGCTGTGTGGTGTTTAGCTGCCTGCCAGGTTAAACCACAACATACAGTAAGAACATAAACCTATGATCCAATAAAACCACTCTATTCTACATACAATTTTTTATAATTTGTAGCTCATTTCTTAAATCTGCACGTTTTAGCAACAATTCTTCCACAGCTATACTGTTTAGTTGGACAACATCTTTCAATTTTTAAAGCAGTGTCAAATGAAGAGCCAGATCCTACCCACTCAAACAGCAACGATTTGTTTACATTCCAAGGAATCTTGGACTACTAAACTACTGTGTCTGCTGTTCATACTAAACTTGGACTACTAAACTACCGTGTCTGCTGTTCATACTCATGACAGAACACACATTTGTCTTTTAAACAACTTCCTTTTACGTATGTTGAGCTATATGCGTATATGCATGTATATACATATATATATATATATAGAGAGAGAGAGATTATTGTGTGGTGGGGGAGGAAAAGAAAAAACTCTCTACCAAGAGTTAAAGCATTATTCTTCAGTGCATGTCATATCCAACATGATTTACACAACAAATGGATTTTTGTTAAACATTTTACATGGAACAAGATTATCACAGCTAGTTCAATCTGCACATTTTACATTTTAAGTACTGTCTGTCTGGGTGACTGAGTGATGTAAAATGGCACAGTTTTTCAGGCACTTCAAAGAAACCTCATAGTACAGAAAAACTGGTTCAAGTTTTGGATCTGCTGTCCTGAAGACCACATTCTCCTAACCCATTCTCAGGGTTTCCATTTTCTTTCTTGTGAGCAGAACACATCTCTTATCGCTTAGATGAATATACGCTACCATTAAACCAGGTATGTGAATTTGACCTACCCCAAGAATAGAAAGGAATCCAAGGTTTTATACCAATGCTCATATCTCACCTTACTCCTAATTTGTAAATAGTTATTTTGGTATGCATGTCTAAAAATTTAGACTTGAGCTTAACAGTGTGTCCTTCATAGCACTTAGGCTTTCAGCTGCAACTTTCCATAAGAGGAAATGCATCTTTAACCTCTTTGGACTCTATATGCAGCAGTATCGCTGGTACCTCTTGGAATTCACTTTAGTTTTGCTTGTTACTCCATTAACTGAGGATTAACTCTCATCTGGTAGTGTTGTAAACATCTTTGTGATGCATCTGGAGCACAAAATCCATCAAGATGGAAACAAAGTAGGGGTTTGTTTCTGCTTTAATAGGAATGCCAAACAATTGCAACACATTTTTAAATAATGTGGTTTTGGGAAACGGATTTTTTTTTTTTTGGTCCTATTGAAGATTAATTTAATACATGGAAAAGGAATTACTGAGCACAGATCCAAGTTGACTAATTGAGATTTCTAGCTAGGTGATTACCTACTTATAAGCGCTCTTCAAATTTCAGTGGATGGCCAGAAATATTTTAATCTTCTGGAGAGCAAGAAAGAAGGGAAACAAAAAAAATCTTTCTGTAAAGTCTCTGTGACATAAGTCATACAGCACTTACTCTTGTCATATCCTCACAGGGCCTGTCACAACACCCGAAACAATTATGTTCTAAGTTTATAAGGAAGAAAGCCATTCTTTGGGGAAGTTTCTGTATCTTTCCTGGGCAAATGTTTTTCTGTATTTATTGATTTTAAATAGAATGTTAGCAGTGTACATTTTTAAAATCATAAATGCTTTCCACCTTTCTTTCAGCATATCATATTGGAAGAAAAGGCTGACCCTCCTTCTTTCCCACAAACCAAATGTAAAGCCACATGAGCTCCTAGAAACATTTCAAGAAGATTTCTGCAGGCTTTGCTTCAATCTCTCTACGCATAGGATATATCAAATCTACAACCCTCCCATCATAAGTAATAGTCAAATCAGTATGAAAAGTAAGTTGCTATCAGTACAAAAATCACCTTTTTGAAACTCTTTAGCATGAAGATCCACATATCCCTCTTCACTTCTTGGACTTTCAGGCTGTTCTGGCTAAACACAAAATCAGAAGAAACAAAAATATTGCAGACATCTAGAACAAGTATGTCTCATTTCCCTCCCTCATGTCATGATGAACATTGTCTTACCATGATCTATAAAAGTCTTCAAAAGTTTTATTACTAATACAGCAGTCAAATATTAATAAGGAACACCAGCAGAGCTAAGTCACATTACTGTTGAACAGTACGGTGCCTAACCTTGACCTTAGAGTTAACACTGGTACCAGAGGTTAGTTTAAAAAAAGGAGGTCTCAAGGAAATCTCAGGAAGTCAAGGTGCAACGCCTACTCTAAGATGAGTTCCAAATATGAGCAATATTCTAGAAATGTTCATATACACAGCAAAATATGTATCTGCAATGAATAATATAAGGTACAATGAACTCTTTTCAACTCATGTGTTTTGGGTTTTTTTCTTGTTTGTTTGTTTTTTCTTAAGTTCAAGTTGCAGATCAGCTCTATGTTACCGATGCATAGATAATGCTATACGGAGCTAAGTGTACTTAAGTCAGATCTGGACATTGTAAACTCAGATACAGTGCCATGTGAACATGGCTATACTGACTCCAGGACCATCTTATGCTGGCAAACAGTACAGCTGTTTGCAGGTGGAACTCAAATCAATAAATCCCACCAGACTGAAGTTGACTTGGATTTTCCTGAAGTGCATCCCAGGCATCAAAACCACGGTTCAGAAATACTCAACTGGTCTGCCCTGGAGCTGCAGCCAGTAGCCCTGTGCAGATTCACCCTTTCATAGATGCTTGTGAGTCTCTGAACCGTGTTCTCCCTTGAAATGCTTATTATCAGAGTTTGGCAAGATATGAATATATGAATCCAGTCCTGCATCTGGATGAAGAATTAACCCATCTGGAATCCTGGCTAGTATGGATCACAGCACAGACACACAGACAGGCTCAACTTCGGTCTTACATGAGCTATAGGTGACATGAGCCCCAATACCCTGGATTATCCAGGATGTGCTACTCTTCTGTTACAGCAGATAACGGGCTGTAGTTAGTACAGCACAGAACGGCAGCAAGTGTTCCTCAAACACAGAGAATGGGTGAGTCTGAAGACTGGCAAGGAAGTGATACAACAAAATGAACAGCAGTGTATGTTTACTATTTCAAAGCACTAAATTAACAATTGCCAACCGTAAGAGCTAACGCATGTATGACTATTTTACAAGTACTATCACAAGCAACATGCATACAGTATGACCAATTCTAAAAAAAGCAAACTTGGATGTCATGGTCACAGAAGGAACATGGCTGAGGGAGGGAACTGGTTCTACCACAGAATAACATGGACAGCCCACAATTTAAATGCCAGCTGCTTAGAAAAGTACAGCTGAATAATCTGAAAAATGACCCTTTAAAAGTTTTGAGGTTCAAATGCCATTTTTGCTGCACAAAAATCAAAAGATATAGTAAGAAATCCTAGCAAGATGTATAATTATACAAGAAACAGTATAGTCAGAATTTTCAAAATAATGTAAATACCTCGTCAGTTCTCAAGTTACTTTCAAATTCTAGTTCTTCTGCCAACTTTGGTAAAGCTGCATTATTGCCTAATGAAATACAAATATGTTAAAATTATTAGATTACATTATGCTGTATTTATCTCATGCTACAGTAGGATGCTATTTCTCAGTACCACCTCATGAACACAGCACATTAATTTAATCCCTTCCTGTAGGCAATGGAAACAATAGCAAGTCTGTCTGCAGCAAACCAGCTCAAAAAAAAAAAAAAAACCAACCCAAAAAAACCTTGGCATCTGCAAGAACACAAGTATTTCTATGTTTTCCTTAAATACAAAAGGACTGAAAAATACGGGCTATCAGGATTTGCCACAGCTTGCTTATGAATTCTGACTCTGGCTTTTTTTTTTTTTTTTTTGTTGCTTTTCCTTTAAAAAAAACACGAACAGATTTTCAGACCAAATTCCAAACAGCGAGTTACCTCTGTATTAATGAATGCAGAGCTAAGAGTTAATACTAAGGATAATATTTTTCTTTAAGTGACAATTAGATCGAAATCCATAAGCTCTAGAACCATAACCACTGAAATTATCCAATTTCCATAGAGACTGAAAACTCAGTAGCTCCTGTTAGTGTGAATGTAATTTCAGAAAACCCCATCCATTTCATTCCCCATGGGAACAGCTGTAGCTGATAACATCTGAAAAAGAGGCCATGCAGACAGCATCTTCATATGACTTCTATAGACTTTTTGGACACCCATTTCAGAAGCCTGTTTATATAGCTTTTCCTAAACAAAAAGAAATAGTTATAACATGATAATTCATCAATGATGCATGTGAAGTGATTAAATTGTGGTTGCGGTCCAGAGTAAGACTACCATTACCACTGGTACTTACAGAGGCTACATCAAGGGACAACAAGGATTGAGCAAAGCACCAAGACAGAAATACTTTAGTGTGGCAGTTCACATTTTCATGGCTCATGTTTGTCTCTTGTATAAATACTGAATAACATTTTTCAAGTTTACTAGATCGGCATCTTTCCTTGACAAATTCCTAAGATCCAAAAATCTGCAGAGTGAGCTTTCTCACCCCAAATATCAATAAAACTAGAGAATAAAGCCAACCTTTGAGGTTGGCTCACATTATAAACTCACATTATAAAATGTTTTTTGAAATAATAGCAAAGAAAGACATCAGAAGGAAAAGGTTTAAAAAGTAGTACTTGATCAGCATCATTCCACTTCCTTTGGTGTAAACAAAAAATAAACAGATTCCTCTACTATTTTTCTACAGTTTAATTTCTCCAAAATTTGTAATGAAGTCATAATCTTGACTTCATTATGGCATCTACAGAATTTATTACTTTTCATAAACTTGGTGCTTCAACTACTCTGGAGGGTCAAAGAGGAGAAAGGCTGAAAACAGCAGGATGTTCATTACACGGTATTTTAGGAACTAGCAACCATGCAAGTTCATTTCAAATGTTAGCTTCCAGAAAAATGGATCTGGAAATAAAATATGATATCCTTAATGTCATATACTATCATAACTTAAGTTTTCTATTTAAAATAGACACCTATCATCATTGCTTACTTAAAATACTCCTTTATTTAGGATGTCTGTTTGATTCCTTTGTAACACGAAGGAGGACCATTTCAAGTGTATTCACAATACAAAATTCAGCATAAGAGAGTGAATCTGAATATGACCATTAAATAACCATGCAGAGAAAAAACGTGGTTATGATTAAGGATGGCCACTCTTAACCTTCAAAATTACTAAGAAATTACCTTTTTAAAATGTTGAACATACGTCTAATGAAATGTATCCTCTTTCCTATAAAAGCATTTTTGAATTTCAAAACATGTTAATAACAAAACCCATCTGTAGCTCCACAGTAACTACCCCTTGCAAACCACTTCATGTATTAGCTCACAATTTTAAGTCAATGTATTTTAATAACTTTTTTGCACTCTAATAACATTTAATTCTTTTCCAACATAACTCAGATAATTGTGTTCAGTCACTCCTACACTTCCCAAAATCACATGCTTATTTAAATATTTGTCACCAATTCTTAAATATATTACTAATAGTTATTTTGCAACCAACAAAGAAATCAGGTATATTTGAACAGCATAAGTTATTTCTAACTGTAATCATAGTAAAATGTATCTATTTATGACAGCTTATAAACTGAAGAGTTTAAAAAAAAAGAAAAAGAAATCCTCACCTGAATTAAAGGTTGTGTTACTTTTTTGAAAAGTAACTTCAATTCCAATATCATCTATTTTGACCAAGTTTGTTTTGTCATCACTGCCATATAACTCTTCTACATGCAACACAGGGAAGTCACTTTTTTCCCCCAATTCTGCTTCTATTGTCACTTCACCATCGTTGGTATTTACAGTCACTTCATTTGCAGAAACTAAGGAAAGAGCCTGTGCCCTAGGCAGGGGAGTCCTTATTTCAGAAAAGTCACTTTCTAAAAGCAAGTTTGAGTTAAATTTATAGCTTACATTCCTTAGAGTTTCACTCTCTACTGCTGCTTCCGAAATCATACAAGAGAGTTCTGATGTAACATCCTCATGCAAAACATCTTCAGCTTGCTCATCATCCTCACTTGCCTCTGAAGGACTTGGACTCACAGCAGTCTCTGTACTAATCTCCACACAAAGGGCTTCATCTACACTCATGAGGTTCACTGAATTTTCATCTGTTTCTGTGATTTCACTGTCTACTGTGGTCTGAGATGCTGCTGATTCTCCCCTCACACCACTCTCATGCGTCTCGTTCTCTCTATCAATGACAAGCAAAGAATTACTGCTTTTTTCTGGGCCTGTAGTTGATAGGATGCATTCGATCTGGTTAGCAGTATTAAAAATTTCCTCACTTTTGTCTTTTACTTCTGTACTCTCAGCAGCAAGTTGACTTTCTTCTATGACTGTAAAGGTGAAGAGACTGTCACATTCTTCCATTGTGCTCAGAGTGATCACTGCCCCCTCCTCCTTATCTCCTAGACTCGAAGCAGCGTGTTGATCTTCACTGTTGGTGGCAACCCTCAGCACAGGAGCTCCACATTCTCCCACAAAAATCACAGAACCTTTGCTTTTTGCGTCTGCATTGAAAGCGGCTAGTTCAAACTGCTCATCTACAGTTGCAGTGGTCTCCACAATCTTACATTCCTCTGATGCATTTGGAGAGATAATGGCCTCTTCGTCTCCTTCTGCTACAATAAGCTGACTTTCAGCTTGTGGTGCTGCACTGATCAGGACTATTTCACATTCTTCTGTCATGCTTGTAGTGATCATAGCAGCTTCATATCTTCCTTCTGTTTCTGAAGCAGTGAGTTTGTTTTCATCTTGCACAGCTACACTAGACATAGGTGCTTCAAAACATTCTGCTGTACTTGTAGAGATCATTACCGTTTCATTTTTTGACTCTGTGTCTGACACATGTTGGATTGCCTCTTCTGTGACTTCACCTGACATTAGGATTACTTGTTCTTCCACAACACTTGTGGAAATCATAGCACACTCATCTTTTTCTTCCTTACTGCTAGCAGTGGGGTGACTGCCATCATCATCATCATTATCATCTCCTCCAGCACTGGATTCACTGGGCATGGGAACCTCATATATTTCCATATCTATAGAAACCATAGCATTCTCATTTATTTCTTCCGTTTTCACAGAGGGGAGCTGACCATCATATTCAATAGCTGCACTTGACATAGGAGCCTCAAATTCTTCCACAATACTGGTGGAAATCATAGTGCACTCATCTTTCTCCTGCTTACTGCTACAAGTATGCACACACTCTTTAAACTCTGCAGCTGTACTGGGCATAGGCACCTCTGTGTCTTCAGTGTCTATTAAGATCATAGAGCTTTCCCCACTTTCATTTGCTCTTGCAACAGCAAGTGGACCTTCCTCAGCATCCATGGCTGAATGTAAGGGAGCATCACTTTCTTCCACTGTACTGGTAGAGATTATATCACCTTTTACTTTTTCTTCTCTGTCAGTAGGAATAAGAGAATTCTCATCTTCTGTTGGAACTGCACTACTTATAGAGGCATCAAGTTCTTGGCTGCCAAAGGAAGTCATGGCATTCTCATGTTCGCCTTCAGCGCCAGACTGACTCTTCTCTTGCACTGCCATAGCACTAGTCATGGGACCCTCGCATTCCTCGGCATCCAGTGGAATCAATGTACCTTCATGCTTTCCTATATGCGTAGTCAAGGTGCCCTCATCTGCAGCACTTGCACTGGTTACACTGCTTTCAACAATCCCTTTAGCATTTTTGCAGTTTGTGCCACAATTAGCTTCTTTCTCTGCACTCATCATGCTGTCAACAGTAAGCTTATTTATATTTGTGCCAGCCACTCCTGACTCAGCTTCCATTTGTTCAGCAACTATGCAGATAATGGAACTTTCACCTTCTTCTGCACCTATACAAATCAGTGCATTTTCACTTTCCATTCCTGTACAAGTAGAAGCATGCTCATTTTCTTCATTTCCTCTTCCTGTACTGGTCACAATGCCCTCACCTTCTTCATCCTCTTCTTTTGAGCCTGTACTAGTCACAAAACCTTCATCATCACATGGACCTACGCTGACCATAGTGATATTGGCTTCTTCCTTTGCCCTTGTACTGTCCATTAGACTTCCACATTTTTCAGCTTCTAAACAAACTGCAAACCCCTCATTGCTGTCTTCTAGCCCTGTGCAGACTACTGAAATTTCAGCATCATCTTCAGGAGTTATGCCTGTGCTGGTCACTGCGCTTTCACCATTTACAGTATCCTCAGATTTGTCACCACTAGTTCCAGTTGTGGCACTGTTGTTTGTGACCATGGCAATACACGCACCAGTTACAGTGCTTTCTCCTTGGGCATCCGTACCAGTCACTGAGCAGATGATGAAGTTATGACCTCTTTCTTCTGCCCCTGTGCACGTCACAGTACCTTCATGTTCTTTTACTTGGCCAGCTCTCACACTGCCCCTAAATTCACCTGTACTGTCACCACTTGTCGACCCTTCACCTGTTTCTGTCCCTGCACTAGTTACAGCACCATCGCTCTCCACTTCACCTAAGCAGGATACAGAACTTTCAAATTTGCCCGTATCTACACAAGTTGAGGTCTTTCGCTTTTCTTCAGAGCCTGCACTAGTCACAGCATCATCTTTTTCTTCTGCCCCAGCACTGTTCACACTGTCTTCAATTTCTACGCCACTTGCATTGACTGAATCCTTACCACTTTCTTCTGCATCAACCATGGTACAGTCACCATTTTCTTCTCCTTCTGTACTTGTTAGGAAGCCTTCACTTTCTGCTAATCCTTCAGTGACAACGCTGCCACCACCTTCTTCAGCTGCCGCAACAGTACACTCACCAACATCTGCTCCTGTGATGAAACTGCCGTCCTCACTACTTTTTACCCATATGCCTGTTGTGAAACCTTCATCAGCTTCTATGCTTGTGCAGATTACCGTCACCTCACTTTCTTCTTCTGAGCAAGTGGTTGTAGCATCACTGTCCTTTTCAGAATGCGATGCACCCTCAGCTCTTTCTTCTCCTGTACTTGTGGCCATTACAGTGCTCTCAATGATCTTTTCTGTGCTAGTTCCTATCACAGTGGCCGGAGTTGTTTGTAGGCTGCTGTACAACAAACTAAGTTTACTACTTCCTGCACTGGTACCTACTGCACTGCTTTCATTTTTATCTTCCGTGCCAATCACACCATTCCCTTCATGCCCACTGGCTATAACACAGCCTTTGGCTGTTTCCTTAGGAACTCTTTCAGGCACTAACACAGAAGAAGATTGTATCATATCATCAATGTCATGCACCTCGTTCTTTTCCACATTATCCATCATTGTGCTTCTTTCTCCCTTTGTGGAAGGATCTGTATCCAAGCACTCTCTTTCTTTTCTTTTTAGGAGAAGTTCTTTCGTTGTTATATCTGCACTATCTTCAGTTATGTCAGTCATCAAGTTTTCCTCTTTTATTTTCAACTCACTTCCCTGAGTGCTTTCTAACTTTGCTGCTTCATCATAATCTTCTTGACTAGGTAACCCAGCTGTACTGTCTTCCATTGCCTGTTCATCAGGCTGGGGCACCTCAATATCTTTTTCTATACTGTTTGTCATAGTGGTCTTGTCACCATCGTCTTTCATGATAGAACTCAGCACTGCACTATCTTGTTGCTCCATGTATACAACTTGTGCTGCATCATTCTTCAAAATGAAAGTATCTTCAAATAAATCCCCACCTGAATTATGGCATTCTTTAGACATACTACCCAAGGAATCTGTAAAATCTGAGATATCCATATCCACGGACTTTGCATCAGCAGCATCTTCTCTGGAAGAATTAATTGCTAAAGGAACATCATCTGAATTAGAATTTATCACAGTTTTTAAATTCTTTGGTCTTCTGCTATCTTCTGAAGCTTGATCCTTACTGGGAACATTCAGTAAGATTCTACCACTTGTTTCATACACGACACTCATTTTATAAGCCCCTTGTTTATTGGGCCCTTGATCCATGGAAGCTTGTTTGGACAAAGTGTCTAAGGCACCAACTTGTTTATTAGGGATATCTTCTTGTTTAACAGTTTTTTCAGCTGTAGGCAGAAACTGCAATTCACAAGCTTCAGGATCTGCCAAGCTGTGTTTTAACTCCTTATTTGAAAGGGAGAGAGATATTTTTTCTTTTGCTGCATACTCAGCATCTGTGGCTTGGAGTGAGTTTTGAATGTTTTTTCCTTCCATGTTAGATGCTTCCTCTACTTTTGTTTGTTTCAAATCAAGTTCCATCAGCTCTTCCTCATGACCAGAATGCAAGTCATCATTATTCATACTTGACTTTTGAGGGGCTGGAGCATGGCTGCTTTCAGTTGTGCTAGCTGATTGCTTTTCCTCTCCAAGTAAATCTTGGTTTGATATGCTGCCTTTTCTATTTTCACAGGATATCTTCTTACTTTGTTTTTTATCCACTGCCACTGTGATGCTCAATACTTTTTCATGTCCACTATCCATTTCTTTAATATCTTTATCTTCCAATTTGATACTCTCTTCCTTCTTCTTTATTTCCTTGTTGCTGTGCTTTAAGTTTCTGCTTTTGTGACCTTCAGCAGAGAACCTTCTTTCTAGTTTGGAATTGCTTAAATCTTTCTCACCTCTATATTTCTCTTTTACAGACCCTCTTTCTCCAGAATGTAACTTAACTCTGTGGCTGAAGTCTTTTTGTGATCCCTGAGTTGATTGTGTGCCACTTACAAGCTCAAACTCAGCACCACTCTCCTCAAAAACTTTGTCTTCATTCTTGGATTTGTGTTGCTTATCGGAATCATTCTCTTCCATGCTCTTATCTTTGTCTAGTTTCTGACCAGTGTCTTGTTTGGTCGAATTTTCCTGTAATTCTGTTTCAGATGCTTTGAATTGTTTACTGTGACTCTTTGACTTAGACTTTAACAAAATCTTATCTTCTACAAGGCTCTTAGATCTTCGTCTATCTTTATGAACACCATCTTCTTGTTTCAAGTTACCGTCAGAGTTAGTTGATTCTATGTCATGTTTATCTTCCGAGTAGCTTTCACTCCTTCTGTGTGATGCAGAAGCAAGTTGCTTTGAGGCACTTACGGAATCCTTCTGTGGCCTAGAATCACTCAGGGACCTTTTGGACTTGTATTCTGCTCTTGATTTTTCGGTTGAGAGATGTCTATCTTTTTTATTTTCCTTACGCAGCAATTCTTCAACTTTTAAGGTTGATTCAGAACTATTTTTTCCATCTTTTCCTGTTACTGATATTTTCCGTTCACTTCGGTGTTTACTTTTTCTTTCAGATTTGTCATCTGAGGAAACCTTTATTTGTTGATTGTGTTTCTGACCACCATCCTCTCCCTTCAAACTTCTCTCAAATGAATGGAGTTCAACATCTTCACTTGATTTGTGAATGCCGTCTCCTTTATATTTGTGCTTTAAAGAAAGTTTATCTTCTAAAGCAGTTCTTTCCTTTTCATTTTTATCTCTGTAAGACTTGGTGTCTTTTTTGGCAGCATTTCTCATATGTTGAGTTTCTGTATCACTATCTTTTTTGGGGTGCTTTTCATTTTTAAATATGGATTTCTGTTTCTGTAGTTCTTCAGTACTGACTTCTGCTCTATCCAGTTGTCTTTTTGGATCCCTTGTTTCACTGTCCTGCTGGGCTCCTTCAGCCTGAAGAGAGGTGGAGGTTTTTCTTTTATGTTCTTTTTCTGCTTTAGAATCACTTTTGCTTTCCTCAGTTGAATGCACTGATTCTGAAAGTCTTCTAAGCTGTTTAGAGATTTCACTTTTCCCATGATTATGCTTCAATTCTTTGGAAGAATTTTTTTCACAAGCCTACAAAAGAAAGTTTTTATATATATAAGCAAGTGTTACCCAGTTCCTTCACTGCATGACCAAATAAAATTGTTAAGGGCAAACTCTCCATAAAAACAATACACCAGAGAATACACTTAACATTGTAAAGAAAATTCACCTAAAATATAGTCAGTAAGAAAATGAAACTTTCCATTTTCACTTAAACTATCTGCCATTGTGGGAAAATCCAAAGAAGCAGAAGTTAAACTTAAGCAGCCTGTTTGAACTTGAGTATCTTTTCTTTATAAAGTGAGTTTTCTGTCTAAAGTGATTTAAATGGATTTTTAAATGGACAATCACAATTTCAAGTACTCCATCAGTTACTTTAAACAGCCATTATGCTGTCTGTTTAAAAACAAAACAAACGGAAACAAAACCAAACAACACCTCAACACCTGAAAAAGATAAAACTAGACTTCCATTTGAACTTCCAACTATCACTTTTTTTTTGTTAATAATGTTGTTGGTAAAACTCTCACCATAAACACTCTCTTTCCTTTAGTGTTTGGACTACATTCAGTTTTCCTTTAACTTCCCAGTGAGAAGTTTAAATAGATCAAGCTCCTCAAGTCTTTGCATATAGGACACACTTGGTCTTTTTAAAAACCCAACATGCTTCACAGAACAGGGCTTAAACTATATCTTGTGTTCTACTACAACACGCATCAGCACCAAATACTTAGACCATATATTCTAGCGGCTACCGGAATTCAGAAAACATTGCTACAGCAATGTCAAATCACTAACGCAACTGAAAGAACTAACAGGAAAAAAATAATTAATAAGAACGAATGCAATATTATGCAGTTTGGTATGGACATATGAACAAGTACTATTACAATTAAAAAGAAAGATCATAATAAGGTTTATATTTAAGAGACATACCTCATTTGTCTTTTGCATTTCTTTAGAATCTTCTTCAGATGGCTCATATTTCTTTTTGCAGCCATCTTCAGCATGCCTGAAACGGGTATTTGGACAATTAAAAAAAGAAAAATCAGTATCAGCCTAACAGTGGTTTGTAAACTTTCTGCTTTTAAAGCTGAAAGAGAGAGAAATGCACACTAAAAATACTGAAATAGAACATGATCACAGAACTTTTGAGTGGCCAATTTGTCCAAGCTTTTTTCTCTTGGAAAGTTATGCGTACCAACTTCAAAGATATCCTCTGGACATCAGCGCTTTAAAGCGGAGAATGTTAGTATGACAATATTAATACTACAGTTGTCCCTGTAAGACGGATAAGAGATCTCCTTGCCCCGTATATACCCTTATGTAGACAGATAAGTACATGTGTACATATCTATGTAAAACATCAATTTAAAGACCAAGCCAAGTTGACTGACACCTTAGATGCACAAACATCTAAAAGCTCTCCATTCTCATGCCTTTATTACCATTCTGTGTGTGAGAAGCCACATAAAGGCTGCTACTGCAGTCTAAGCTGCAATATATTGAAGCAGCTATAATTTGATTTTCTGCCTGAACTTCATCCTTATTAGCAACAAAATTATGTGAATATTTTAAGAGGAAATTGTTAAAATGCGTAAGGCTAACTGCAAAGTTGAAGATAACCTTTTCAATCTGTAAAAATGAATAGTCCAAAACTTTATTATTTTTGAGCAAATACATAAATACCTTGAATCTCTCTTTCGTTTTCTGCTCAAGGCTACTTTTTTTTCTAAAAATTTCTGTTCTTTAAGCACATCCTTAATGCTGGTACCAGTAGCTTTTGGCTCAAGACTTCTTGATGAAGGTTCTTCTAAGTTCAAGCCACTTTTTCCTAAAAATAATACACAAATAGTAAAATACATAAGCATGTCATTATATTACTGTTTCAGCTATAAAAGTGAGTGAAAGCAGTACAGAGAGTACTAATACGTAGCAGAGAATACTAGTGTATGTAGGTATTCATTGCGTTTAAGCAATGTAATGATATATGAAAGAATATATGAAAAAGTGAAAGTATGGACTTTTGTATTAATAATTTGCATTACACATATTTTTGTTACATCACTTGAAATGACAGGTTTTTAGGGGAAATGACTAGAGACCTATTACCAATATTTTAAGCTGAATGATTTTTTTCCAGAGAGCGCAACTGAGCGAGAGCAGGACAGCAGGGGCTAATGTTATACTTCTCATACCTTTAGCATTTTGATTTCCAGTTTTCAGGGATTTTGTTTTTTCTGCAGCCTTCTGTTTACGTTTTTCTTCAAGTCTCTCTCTGTTAATTTGTCTTCTTAGGAGTCTCTCTTCTTTTTCTTTGGCCTGGAGATACAGAAACATGGCAACCAATTAACTTATCATTAGGTCAAACAGTATTCTTTGACTACAAATATATATCTAAAACCCACAAAAACCAGAGCATTGTAGCTTGAGGCAAACTGAAAAATAAATAGTCCTTAGAAATCACTATATGAAAGTTAATGGAATCCTCTAATACTTCCGTGAAGTGAAACTAGCTGAGTTCCAGAGTTTCACTGCCACTTAACACTGCAGACTGAGGCTATGAGACCTTCTCAAAGAATGTACTTACTTTTTATTTTACTTATATATACAATATGTATATATAACATATACATAGTGTGTGTGTGTGTATATATATATATATTTATATATATATATTTAACATATAACTATAAAAAATTTATATATTTAGCCAAAGGAAAAAGATCTAAAAGAACTGCTGCACCCTCTTCTGTGTGCTGGTCCTTCTTCCACAAAACACAGTAAACATGCTTAAACCTCTCTTTCCATTCTCAGTGGCTGCAGACATGGTACAAACTACTGATTTCATAGACAGCAAGAACTATATTTTTGAAGAGATGATGCAATGAAGTAGCCCGCAGTAGTCAACATAAGCCCGAACTACACAAAACCCCATTGAAGGCAGGCTGCAGGCAGATACGGGATACTTTTTCCACCCAAATTGTCATTATATACATTAAATCTACTGAAGACCAGGTTTTTCATATATGCAGCAGTTCTTACTCTCCCTATCAAATCACTCAGTTGAGAAAGAATCCACCTATTGCTGTGATTCTGCAAAGACACTGTATGTAATTAGTAAATCCTCTGTCAACACCGAAAGACTGTTTATTTTAGAGCAGGGAGAAAAAGATGGAAAAGTGTGTCATTCACCACCAGAAGCCTTCAAACTATAACTAGCAGAGTACTTCGCTGGAGAGCAGATCATGCAATATTGGTGGAAGTCTGAAGGAGGGGCAGTTGTAACACAAGGGAAAAAAAAATAAAGTGAGAAGAAACAGAAGACTCCCCCTCACAAACCACCACCAAATAAGTGGAATTTCTCTGCTGACAAGTTTAAGGAGCCAAAATGCAAGCAGTAACAAAATCCACACTTACAATGGACTGACGGCGTTGTTCTACAGTTCGTTCATCATCAGAATCACTGAAGTATTTGGAGTACAAGAAAGGCTTGCGAACATAAGCATGACGAACAGGCTTGGCTTTCCCATCACTCAGCTCATTAGCATGAGGCTTTGTCTTACTTTGACTGTTTTTCTCCTCTTCATCTGAAGAAAGGTTAGTGAAGTGTAGAGATATATTGATAAATTAGGGCAGTGCTTTCAACATAACTTTTGAGAAGGCAAAGCTACTCAAAATGTATAAACAATTATTTATACTAAAAACAAACAGTTAAGAAAATTAAGCCCTTTAACATCAAAATATCACTAGATTATGAGAACTCGAAAGGTATATTCATGTGTTAGTGCACACCATTCACGCAAAAAATTGCAAGATACAAACCCCAGAATAAACTGGGGTACAACAATCGGGCTTACCCTCTTGCCTGTAATCACATTGCCTTTTTACATATATTACTTAGTAGTTAATACCACCCAAGAAGTCAGAATATAATGTCTGCTATGTATTAAATGAAGCTGCTTCCCTACACCAAAAAAATTTGTACAATATTTGAGCACATAAAAACTAGATAGGCTTACTGAAATACATGCGCAAAACACAGTTGTTTATACTCATGTAAATATTATTCCAGTAAAAATAAATAAATCTATTTCAGTTTTATCAGGATTATTAGAAATAGAGCAAAAACACTTGTGCTCCATACTTTACAAACTATTTGGATCCCTGAAATATACTTAAGGCTTGTTTCCACTTCACAAATATTTAGTCATGACTGAACACAATCTGCCATGTTTAAAGGTAACACCAAGGCCAGAGAATATGCAAGTAATTCAGTGCTTCTAAATAATATTCTTAGAGCAGAAAAGATAAGCTCACAGCATACTAGAGACAACTCATTCAGGTACTAAGGCATTCTGTATTATGAAGTGGAAAGTCTTATTAACTGCAAAGCCACATAGGCGCAGAAATCAGAGTCTGAGGTCTGCTCTAGACAGAGAGCACACAAAAAGGTAACCCAGTCAGTGAAAAGATTTGGTGTATCCAGACTCTTAAAGCTAGATCCATCCTGTTCCTTCTACTGTGGCCAGGTAGAATTTGGAAATCCCTGCAATCCTAAAGCTCTAAAACCAACCTGATCTGCAAAGTCAGCTACAGCCACTACCCTAGAGTCACAAACAAAGCACTCCAATGTTATACCAGATTCATGGCAGAAGGGAGAGGGAAAAAAAAAAAAAAAAAAACAAACACGTGAAAGTGACGTATCCATTACCATTACGATGCCTACGA
The DNA here is from genome assembly GCF_965183815.1 of Platalea leucorodia. Classification (NCBI taxonomy): domain Eukaryota; kingdom Metazoa; phylum Chordata; class Aves; order Pelecaniformes; family Threskiornithidae; genus Platalea; species Platalea leucorodia. The sequence goes on along the minus strand of NC_138828.1, from coordinate 70,760,370 downwards.
AATACTGTAGTACAGATAAGATTTACAATGTTTAGAATATATCAAGCTATTAAAAAAATATTCAAAGTATGTCCACTACTCGTCTTTTGTAATTGCACAAATACTATCCATTCCACATGCAAACTCTTTCTCATAAATAAGTACAATAAAACATACTGCAAAACCTCAAATTTATGATATGACGCACTCAACAACAGCGTTGCATATTCTTTCTTGCTACTTAACGATCTCATTATTTTACCATCTGATGTGATCTCCCCCTCTTCAGTACTGTCAGACATTACAGTCTCTTCTTCACTCTCCTCTTCAAAGGAAGAAAGGTCACTGGTATGGACAGAGCTGACAGTGATGTCACTGAGTACATCCATATCTGAATCTACTGATGTATTTTCTTGCAAAGGAAAAAATAGAAAGAAAGGGCTGTAATGCAGCACACTGTATTTGAGAAACTTTTCTTACCAAACAGTGATTTTGCCACTGAAAACAAAATTATCTGAAGAACAATAAATAGGAATAAAATAATAAATTTGTAACACCTTAATGAAATGTTATTAAGCTAACTCTGGTTTACTCAAAACAAAAATCACCCCGAGGTACAACTAAAAACTTTAAATGCAGACTGGAATCATTGAGAGAACTTGCCAGAGTAAGGCAGATGACCAATCACACACTTGAGGAATCCAAGCTCACCTGATTCCTAATGTGGGTACCTCAGTTAAGGGAGATGAACTAAGACCGAGATGCTGCTAGCTAGGCAAATCTGCCAGAACTAACAGAGAACCTGCATTCCAAATATACTTCTGATTCAACTCCTGAATACACTTAAAGAAAGACCCCATACCCATATTTAAGGAAGAGCATTGCCCACACCATACCTTCTTTAGTTTCTTTAGTGCTTTCAGTTGTTTTATGTTTATTGCTATTTTTTTCTGGAACTAACTGTTTCACTGGTTCCAACTCTCTTGCTTGCTTTTCTTCTTTCGACTTTGTAGTATCATCACTTTTCTTTGAATGGTCAGACTTCTTGTCAAGTTTTTCCTTCTTCTCTTTTCTTCTTTCACCTTTTTCACTACTGTCTGGTTTCTTGTCACTTTTATCTAGTAATTTACTCTTTTGTTCTTCACTTTCCTGTTGAATTTCTTTACTTGTAAAAGTCAAATTATTAGTATCCTTTGCTGAATTTTTTATTTCTTCACTTTGGCAGGGAAGCTCATTTAAATCTTCACACTTTGCAAATGTTTCAGCCCCTTCTCCAGAAGGATCCGAAATTGCTTTCTCTCTGTCTGGCAAGTCCTCCGCATTTCTCTCTCTATCAGTGCCACCATCCACACTCTGCTGAGATGAGAGTCTTTTTGCAACTTTGTCATTGTTCTTGGGATTTGAGTTCTCTGTTGAAGCCCTGGCAGCACTTGCCTCTTGGTTAAGAGAAGTTATTGTTTCCAAAATGGACATTGCATCACTAGCTACGTTGCCACTAGGAGCTGTAGCAGAGACACCTTCAACAGTAAGAAAGAAAACAGTTTTAGTTCATCTTAGTTTCCATAATTCCGTTCAGATAGAATGTTAAGCAAGTGAAAGAAAAAAGAATAATTACTCTATTTAAAATAAGTGAAATTAACTAAAAGGTTTGACTAACTTTGCATTTAGAGATTTTGGTTTTAAAAAAGGAAAAAAAAAAAAAGAACAAGAAGTTGCATCCCTGCAGCAATTATGATCTGATTACCGGAGATTCATTTTGCTCTGTGACATACTGCTGTAAGCAGGGGTTGTCTACGGAAAGGATGTTCAGAACACAATCCTTGTTCAACTCTACCATCTTCCCAAGTGGATGATGACTGGAGAAGCACAATATAGAATACTGCAGCAGAAAGTCTGTATTTCATACCTCTGGTGTCTCCATAAACAAGATGGAAAATGGACTCAGCATATTGATTATATAACAACAGGACTATCAGAAATACCTTATCACTTTCCCATCCTCTTAGAAGCAACTCTGAGGATGGATGAGAAAGGGTTAACTGGACTAGCACTAAGAGCTGCAGCTGGCTTGTTAACCCATGTACTTTAAAGGAAGTGGGCCTCACAGGAAAAGGGCTAGGATTTAAATAAAGGGTCTGGTTACAAATAGATGGACTGCTGTGGAGTCTCTTAGGAAGGGAAAGAATAGACAATTACCTGCAGGAGTGTTTAGAAGTCGATACCAGGCAACATAAATGAAAACCATGAAGAAAAAGTGCCGTGTTTATAAACAAACCAAAGATTGGCTGGTTTACAGTAGAACTTAAGCTCCCGAGAGGACTTCAGCCATTCAAATTTTACTGCACACAGCAACTGCATTAAGACACATAACTGTCTCATAGGTAATTTTTTTCTGATCTACCAACGCATAAAAGAATTGAATCATTCTTCTCTTACAGCTATGTCTTATCTGATCCAATAGTACTTAGAGGGCCGAACCCTGAGACCAACTTTTTTCACTACCGTGAACCAATCCCTTGTAACCACAAGCAGAAGTTACAGAGTGACATGGTGGTACAGGGCGACATCTCTCTTGCCTTCTACCTTTACACGTACAGTAAGAGGCAAGTATTATGGTATGCTGCCTGGAGCTCAGCTTAATACTGATGCTAACAATTTTGTGCTAGCAGCTAACCTAGTCAATGTTTCTGCTCTCTCGAAAAACAAATTTTTGTTAATAGGCTACTCAGAGAAATGATAGAATACCTTGTACTGTAATAGAAGCATCAGTTTTCTCCTCGCTTGGAGCTGTACTGGGACCTGCCTCCTCTTTGTGATTCAACGTGGCTAAAAATTCATGGACAGCTTTTTCCACCTGAGGTCTGAATGTGTGGTTGATCTTTGGGTCCACAACCTGAGAAATAATTCTGTCAATTCCAGATTCCAACATTCCAGACCTGGAAAAAAGTTACATGAATACTTAATAAGAAAAATGACTTTTCAAGAATATCTTAGTGAAACGTATTCATGTAGATGTGATGTAAACACTCTTAGAAACCCCAGTGAAGCACTAACATTTTCTGAGCATCACTGCAGCTATGTATTTAGCCAACTGCCTGTATTTCAACAGCTCTCTCTATGCCTTATGAACTAATTAAAAAATACTAGAGAAACAAAGCAATCCAACCGCATGGAGTTAACACAGTAAACAGTCTGTTGTTATGTCATTACTGGTTATGCCTGCAAATATTATCTAACTGTAAAAGTGACAGTTCTGGAAAAAATTAAGAAGAAACCTGATGTTATCATTTCCCATGGCATAAAACAGATGAACTATAGAAGGCATGACAGACAAATGAGTACCAGACCAGTCATCACCACCTTAAGTTACTTTCTACCCAACACAGCGTGACACCTCAGAGTTCTGCAGCTTTACAGAACACCCTTAATCTTCAGTAAAATCAAATAAATGGCAATAGAGAGCTTTATATCTATGTGTTCCCTCTAGACCCCTGTAATGTTTTGTGGAACCTATATTGTCTCTTGTCCTCATTACTTCTTTAAAAAGAACTAAAAAAAAACCCCAAACAACAACCGCTCCCCTCCCCCCAAACAAAATAGCTCCTCAGTACCAGTTATCAATGGTACCACTACAGCATAACTGAATGTTTGTTCCCAAATGCCTTGTTTGACCCAATTTAGTGACCAAACTCATGCTACTTTGAAGAAATTTCCTAACGTTTCTTATGACTCTAATTCTTGAGAAGAAAAACTAGAGGAACCCTCATGAAATAATGTAACAGCGGGTAAGTGTTTGACATCATTTTGACATAACAGCAGTTCTGAAAAATCTTTTCTCTGTCTAGCTAGATTTACATCCATTTTTTCGTTTTGTGAATTTAGCTTTGCACTCTACAGAGCTTAGTTTGTCAAATCCTTTTAATTTTCCTTAGCTCAAAACTTGATGGTAAGAACAATTTTATTAATATTTCCCTTAAAAGAAACAGTAAAGATAGACCTTAGCTAGGGTGTTATGTCCCAAGTCAGAAACAAGCTTTTCACCCCTGCATCAACTTGGATCAGACAAAATAATATTTGCAGTCTAATTCTGACTACTGCTGATGGCGAGCTGCTATCTGAAATAACACCATGTTTTAAATGCTTAAAAAAAAGCTTCTTCAGAAGTTTCTCTGAAGAAAGCAGACACTCGCAGACACTCTACAATTGACCTAGAGCCCCCGCCACCTATTGCGGTACATGAGCACATGCCCAGAGAGAAAACCCAGAGCTGTCACTTACTTGAGAACCTGCTGCCTAATGTTATTTCTCAGCTGGTTCTTGTTGAGATGAGGACTCCAGGTATGAGTTGCCAAATGATTGGAAACAAAGTTGTCAACGCGCTGTCTCAGATTCTGGTAGGCAGGCTAGAAGGCAAGAACAGAGGGGTTGGGCAGGAGGGTTTCGACGAGCCGGCACCCTCCCGCAGGCCGGGCTGCCGAGGCGGGAGCCCCGCCGGGCCGCCCCAGCCCGCGGACGGCGCCCCCGCTCCCGCGCGGCGATCACAGCGCGCTAAACGCGCCCGCACCGCCAGAACCCGCCGCCGGCCCCGGCGCGCTGGCACCGCCGGCCGGCACCGCCGGCCCGCCGAACACCGGGGCGCCGGCTCTGCCCCCGGGGGCGCCGGGAGGAGCCCTGGGGCCGAGAGCCGAGCCGGAGCCCCGCGCGGGCCCGGGCTGCCGCTCCCCGCCCCCGAGAGCGGGGCGCACTCCCCCGCCACCCCCGGGCCGGGCCCCGCCGCTCTCGGGCGAGCCCGGCCCGCCCCCGACCTGCCGGAGCCCGGGGCGCGCCAGCGGCGGGGCGCCGGGACCCCCCCCGAGGCGCCGGCCGCCGGGCCCGCCCGCCCCCACCTTGGTGTCCACGTCGGCCAGGCAGTCGCGGCGGAACTGGTCGAAGAGCCCCTGGCTCTTGAGGTGGTTGACGATCATGGAGACCAGCTCGGGCTCGGCCGCGCCGCCCGCCACGGCGGCCCCGGCCCCCGGCAGCGGCGGCGGCTGCTGAGGGGGCGGCGGCGGGGGCGGAGGCGGCGGGGGCTGCGGCTGAGGGTTGCTGGCCATGGGGGCGGCGGGGCGGCGCGGCCTGCGCGGAGCGCGGCTGCCGGCTCTCCCGGCCGGGCCCCGGGACGGGGCTTGTTACCGAGCAGCGGCCGCGGCAGCGCTGACCCCGGAAGCGAAAGGGAACGGAGGGAGGAAGCGGCCGGCGACGAGGAGGGAGGCAGGGACGCCGCCGCCGAGAGCGGCGCCATCGGCGCCAGGCGAGCACTGGCGGAGCCGCGCGCAGCAGCCGCGGGCCCTTTAAGGGGACGGAGGGGGGCGGAGCCGCTCGCGGCCCGCTCCAGTGGGGCCCCGAGCCGGCAGCGCGGGACGGGGGGGGGGGGGGCGGGGGAGGCGGGCGGCCGCGGCGGCCCTCAGCCCCCGCCCGCCTTCGCCGGCGGCCCCCGCGCCGCGCGGCCCCGAAGGGGCGCTGCGGGCAGCGCGGGGGCGCCCGCCGCCCCGGCCTCCCGCCGCCCGGCGCCGCGCCGCTGCCGCGCTCGCCGGCCGTGCCCCCGCAGCCCCGCCCCGCGCCCCGCCCCTTCCTGCGCTGGCCGCCATCATGGTGGGGGCAGCGCCCGCGCGCTTCCTCCCCGAGGCGCGGGGCGGGGCCCGGGCGCTGCGACGGGCGGGGGCGGGAGGGCGGGGAGGGGCGAGGCCTCCGGCCGGGGGGGCGGGGCCGGCTCCCGGGCCGAGGCCGCGGCCTATCAGCGGCTGCGCCCGGCGCCGGCGGGGCGGGGCGTGTGCGGGCGCGGGCGCGGGGGGCGGGCCGTCTCCTCAGGGAGCCCGGGAGCGGTTGCTGGCGGTTAACGGCGCCTGCCCCCTGCCCTCTTCCCCTTTGCTTGGGGGACGCTGCTGCCCTCACCCCAGGGATAACTGAAGGCCCAGGTCTTCCTATGGGGCCCTGTGTCTTACGCTTCCTCAGGCTCCCTGGGGCTGTGAGAGGCCCCGGCGAGGCAAGCAGGAGATGGCGGTTGAATATACCAGAGTTGAACCTTGTTCCCTTTAGGTTTCAGTGCATTCCCACTTGCTTTTCTAATACAAGTGTTTTCAGGCCGTCTCTTGTTTGCAACTTATTTTGTTAGGCCTTTCTTCATTTCTCTCTGTGTTATGGTCACAACTGTTCAATATGCTGTCCCGGAGTCTTATCAGTGGCTCTAATTGCTCTCACCGCTCTTCTGAGTGTCCTCTGTCTCCACGGTCTTTGAAGTTGAATTCAGTGCAGACTGCCGGCTGGTAATTTCCAGGCTGGCCTGTTAAGACTAAAACAGGACCCCAGAGGCAGTAAACAAAAAATCTGTTAATAGAGAAGTTAGTTTCATTATACTTGGGACAATAACTGAGGGGCAGTGCCGTCTTACTGGTTATGGTTTGGCTCTCCGGTCTCTTCCTGCCTGGGTGGCTGAGCCCCTGTCCTAACCAGGATGGGTAAGGATGAAAAGAAGTATAAAAATGCGGTTAGAAATATAAAGAGTGACTTGCTTACAGCAAAAGGGACTTGGCAGCAATAGTGTTTTGGTTACACAGATTTTGTGGCATAGTGGGTGGAGATCACCCTCTGCAGTAACTGTTAAAAATCAGTTTGATCGTGAAGGCAAGAGTGTCAGGATTGTTATTGCAGACTTAAAAGCAGGTTGGATGCATAAGGCTTGCCCCTAGTTTTCCTCCTGTGAACTAAGCACTCCTAGACTATTTAGAACTCCACAGAAGGAAACGAATCTGACAAGTATTTAGAAGTATTGTGAGATTTTTATCTCTAGATACCAGAGTAATTTAAAAAATCTGGCCTCTATTTGTGTAGTTTCATATTTTCTAGACTGACGTCTGGAAGGATCAAAGCACCACAGTTTAAGAGGGATGGGGAGCCTGGTGCAGCCCCTGCTGGTATATCCAAACGTGTGATCTACTGACTCTGTTACATCTCTTCTCAATGAAGTTTCTTCACTGCTGACTAAAGCTCATGTAGCAGTGAGCAAGAAAGGGCAGAAGGGAAGGGTGTTGTTTTAGTAAATGCATCTACTAATTTCAGAAATAGTGTGTGACTTACTCTGATAGTGAACGAAAATTTCAGACTTTACTGGGAAGTTAACATTTTCAGAATTTTGTGTTAGGAAAAGGCACCACAACTTCCTGGGGTTTTTTTAGTGGTTTTTGTCTGTTTGTTTTGTTTCTCCCCGCCCCCCCCCCCCCCCCAAATCAAGGGTGATGCAGAAAATAAGAAAAAAAAAATCTTTATTTTAACAGTATGAGCAAGATACCTGCCTCAGAGAACAGTATACCTTTCACACACAAGATGTCACGGACAGCCTGGAATATCTGTGGCCTTTGTCTCGGACTATGTCACTGAATGCGCTGTGAGGGCTACATACTAGGGAGCAGGAATCCATTAATGAGATTTGGGAATCGAAGGGCTTTCAGGGAACAGTTATGCCCAGTGGCCTGAAACTACTGCAACAGGCAGTCCGTACTCGAATTGATTCAACAGCTGAATGTAAAAGATTGTTCTGTGCTCTGAATTATGTACCATCCCATGTTTCATGCAACTTACTGAGTGTTGCAGGCTTGTTGGATATCTTATTTATCAAATAAAATATCTTTATCCTAAATGCTGGCTGAAAATGGCTTTGTTGTTGTCTGGGTCCAACTGTACATTGTCCTACGGGAAGATGCTGTGAAGGAAACCCGAAGCCTCCTGAAAATAAAAACCCTATGAATTTGAATTAAACAAAAATCAGCCCTTTGTTGTCTGTTTGTTTTAGGGATGGTTTACAGCTTTATATTAGCTGAAATATGGTTACATGAAGTCTTACATGCTAAGAAAAAGATACATTATTTATTGGTTGCACTATAGTATAGCTATACAAAGAATTGTGAATGTAGGACTACATGTTAAGCCATCTTGCTGTTTTCAATGAGCTCACAAATGAACTTATGTATTTAACTGTAATTGCTTCAGTTGTTCCAGAACTATTCAGTACTTGTATGGTTTATTTTGTACTCGGTATTTGTCCTTGTAGTTTACTGTAGTTATTACCGTCATTTGATGTAGTCACTTAGTGATGCCTGATATCCAGTGCTAGTAAAATGTTTTTATTTGTGAGATAACAGATTGAAAAAGACTTGTTAGATAATTAACAGAAACAGTTTGGAGTGAATACAAAGGATTTGGTTTTTTCAGTATTTTGTTGTTCTGAGCTGAGTAATCTCCTTGTTTGCTTTCATAGTCCCAGTTAATTTTCCTAACCTATATTCTGTTATCGCTTGATTTTGCGCATGCTTCATATCTTCCCTTATGCTTGGAACAATTCTTTTTCCGGACAGTCCTAAGAGTACCTCTCCTTAACTTTTGCTTTTTCCATATTCACCTCATTCCTCAATTTTCACTTATGTAAACAGTTAGTGTCTGTTTGGCTTATGTCTCACACTGCAAATTTTCTGCGCATTGAATTATACTTTTCCTAAAGTAATTTGGACTATTTCTGGTGTTAACATCGGTGATCTCCAATCACAGGGTGAGCATCTTCATTTTATACTCTGGGTTCTGACTGCAGTGCATTTTACTTTATCTGGAACTTTTACTGAAATGTTTTTGTTTTAAAAAAAGCACGGTACTGGTATTTGTTCATTTTTTCATATCCTGTAACCTGCAGCCCCTGCTATGGGTATGACTACAGTTGCTTTTGCATTCTCTTTTATGGAAACAGTCTCATTTTAAAATATTTTTGACATATATTTAATATGAAAAGTCCCAGCAAGTTTCTTAATATCTTCTTACTGAATAAAGTAGATGATAACAGATACTTCTTAGTTCCAGCTGCCGTTCTTAAAGTTCAGGCAACATTTAAATTGCCGGAGAAATACTAAGATATGAGACGAAGAAAAAGGAGGTGCGTATGATATTGTGGGAACAAAAAGTTTATACGGCTGCAAGAGGAGGCGGGACAAGCACGGGAAAGTAGGACAGGTCACGAAATGCAGGGAAAGTGCTTCTGGCTCAGAAGGTACCTGCACTGTGTGCTACTGGGGGCTGGGAGAGTATTTCCTTCTCTCGCTAGCTCTAGGCTTGCTTGTGCTCTCCCAGGATCAGACGCGGGGCTGCAGGGCTGGACAGCCCCATTCCAGCCATTGCTGCTGCGGCAGCAAGCCACGCAGCTTGTGACGTCAGGTTTACATCTTTTTGTCTCAGGTTATGGTTGAGTAATCGGGGACATAAATGGAATAATTATGCCACCTCCGAAGCAGAAAATCTGCTCCTAAATAGTAATAAAATAATGTATTGAATTTGGAAATACTGTTACTGGTAGTAGTGTAAGTCAAAATAAAGCACCTGCAATAACTCTTTCTTTTTTAGACAGTGTTGCAGAAATCTTATTCTGTGAATGCCTGCTACAGGCATCAAATTCAGAGTGGCCAACATCCCCAAATGATTTCATGGTTGTTAATAAAATTAAACTCTCATGAAGTCAGCTCATACCATAGCTGATAAAAGCGGTAACAGAACTTGGCAGGTTAGCTGATGTTTTCTTGTTTCCCAGTAAAACACTTTTTTTTTGTGCAATTTGTTCCTCTAGCATCTCAAAAACTTTGTTTATGCAGTGTATGCTGATAATGAATCTAAATTTATGAAATATCTGAAGTCCAGGTGACTGCTGGATTCAGAAGGTAAAAAGAAGGTAAGAAGCTAAAAATCCTTCACTTTGCGTAGGAGTGAAGTGTCGATCTGAACAAGTTTGGTTTTGAAAAGAGACGCCCTTCCTCCGTGATGAACTCTGTCTTGCAAACTTCTGCGCTGTCGGTAGATGAAGTGTTGCTGGCAGTGCTGAGCCTACAAGGGTAGTCTTTTACAAACGAGGGTACACAGAAAGGGGACCCGTTTAGAAGCAATTCGAGTTTTCTAGGAAAAAGTAAAGGCTTTTCACCAGGAGGGACTGAAATGCCTGTGCAGATTCTTGGATAGTAAAAGGTCTAAAGCGGCCCAACACCAGCTAGAGATCTGCCCCGGATGAATTGCTCACTTCTTCCTGTACATATGGGGTAACAGGCCTGTGCCTTGCACCATCTGTGCCACCACTGTTGCTCCATTCTCTGCGGCTTATTTTCTTTTGGTGCGTGGCTTATGTATTGTTTATTGTGGTCCGATAAACCCCAGAACTGTCAGCGATGAATTGATTTGTTGTATAATCGTGCAGCTCCTGGTGCATATTTCACGTTTGCTTCTCCCTGTGCATAAACAGCATATTTTATGATCGTCGCTAGTAAAAGAAAATCTCAGATTTTCTGATGCTTACTGATGTGGGATTTTTTTCAAAAAAAGGCAAAATTATTATGTCTGGGAGCAACAGCAGAAATCACAGTCTAGTCCGCCCTGTTTTGAAACAGGAGAGAAAAGATGCCAGTGTTGCTGAGGTTTTATGCTTCGTCGATAACAGCAAATGTGGCTTCAGCTGAGCTGCGGCACGAAATGCTCTAGCTGCAAGACTGAAATGTAGCCAAGGCACGGACTATACCTTCAGCTGTGATGTGATCAGAGTGATGTCCATATCCTTACATGGCAGTAGTCATGGTGCATGAAATGCTCTTGGGCTTCCAAGACTGGCGGATGTGATTTTGTAATCTTTTCTGGATAAATAGAGAACACTTGGATAAACTGTTTGTTGTTTAATAAAGCATGCTTGAGTGCTTTTCTGGCTGGCTTTACAACCATGTTTCTCTCCAGGTGTTACTAGTGTTATTTGTTCAAGCATGTATATACGTACATATGTTTTTTTTTTCATTTGGCACTGGCAAGCATCACTTATGTAAAAGGCGATGCTTGATGGCTTAAGTGTATTATCCAGTGGAATAGCAAATGTATTTTGATTCAGTAGAAGGTTGCCTGTCCTAACTGTTTTCCACAGGCAAGTCTTCGGCAAGTGAAAGAATTGGCAGAAATGGAAACGGTGACTGGACAACACATTTTAAAGTGATGAAGGCTTTTATTTAAACTAGCCTGTCATGACCTTGTGCTGACACCTCTAATACTTTTCGGTCACTTCTAAAGAGATTCCTTGAGCAAAACTAGAACTACTGTGAGGTGCTGGGTCTCCCACCAGAGCTGAGCAGGGTGATGCTCTCAGTGACACTTCAGTTCAATGGAGACAGCACGTGGTGGCTCCTCAAAGTGGCTAGTCAAATAGCTAGACGGAAGTGTTCTTCAAAAATACTAAGGTTTTCAGGTTCAGTAGCTAATACTTTTGGTTGTATTTGCTGGGAAGATTGACTGGTTAAAGTTTGAAAAAAAACCTTGTGAAGTCTTCTAAGTCACATTTCAACAAACTGCATTTTCTAATACTTTTTCATTGATGTGCAGAGAAATGAACTCACCTTTATCTAGCTTTAACATGTAAAAGCAATTTAAAGTTACACATTGAGTGTAACTTTATCTGAAAGGTTAGGATTATTTTTTCCAGTTTCAGAACTTCAGTGTGACACCCAGGTTGCAGATGATGCTTTTAAAGTACATTATTGTGTACAGCTACACCTCTTGTCCCTTTGTTCTCATTTTATGTCTCTGTCAAGGCCAAAGAATGAGTTCCTGGATCTCCAGGTTTTGCAAGAAGATGAGTAGAGCCTGCTTAGCGGATGACATTTGAGAGCAAAAAAAGATTACTGTCACAACTAGCTTTAATCCACAGACTTACTTCATTTTTTTGTGTAACCAGAAAGATGTCTTCAGCGGCAGATGGAGCCTTGACCTGCCCGTGAGAGGAAAGCCCACCCGTGTGGCCATGGCTGCGACTCGTGGTACGGCTCTTTGTGCTGTACTCTTCCATGGGAGTGCAGGAAGGGAGAGAGGCACTAAAGCTTTCTTACCTCTTCACAAGCAATCAATGACTAATTGATGCAATATGGTTGGGATTGTTACTGGCATCTAAGGGATTGGACATGTAATTCCCACTAACGTGATTGATGATCTCAGCATATCTTTTTTTTTTTTCTCTTTTTTGAAATGTAGGTTCCCGTCTGCTGGAGAAATACCACTTTATTTCTCCATTCAGATGAAAAATGTTAGAATGAGTGACTGTGCTCCCTTTAATAGACTTTTTACTTTGCTGTTTGTTTTTGGCTGGAAAATACATGTTTTTGCTATTTGTGTACAGGGAGATGGAGAAAAACTTAATGGAAGCTTGTTCTCCAGAGAGAGCACAAGAGATTATACACTCTTTCACTTTTGCCTAAATGTAATTTTAATGGTAAGGTAAAATGGTACAGCTTAAACATGAAAGCAGAGTGAGTGGATACACGAAAGCACACCACCTTTTATATCAGCAGTCTTTGCTGACTGCAGCAAGGTGAATCCAAGGTGGAGGCATTGCTTAAATGGGATGCACGAAGCCTCAAGTAGAGCTGATGGACTGAATTTTGCTTTAATTTATACCTACTGTAGTTCCATTGAAGTCAGCAGGGAGATGGATCAAAGCAGGACTTTGCTGCTAAATAATAGGGTGCTCAAAATTGCTCATGCCATCATTTTTGCAACCTTGGTTGTAATCCTCAAGTAAAAATTAGGGTTATTGTATCGAGTACAAAAATAGTATTTTCCATGGAAAATTTTGAAAACGTTGCTTAGGAAAATAAAAAAAAGGAAAAAATTAATTTGGGCTTTTGGCTTGCTCTTTTGTGTTGGGTGTGCCACACGTTCAGAGGAAAAGGGAGGGTGAGTCACCTTCCAACAGCGTTCTTTTAGGAGAGGTGGGGTGGAGGGAGGGAGCGAGATGGGTCATTTCGTTGCTGTTGACCTACTTTCCATGCTTGGTTCCCCATACCGCGGGGCAATTAAGCGAGCTCTACCCGAAGTCATTGGCAAGGCGGGGGCGTGCAGAGAAAGGGCTGCTGTGCAGGAGGCGCAGGTGGAGCACAGCACCCTGCTGGGCCCCGCTGCCAATCCAGGCTGTGGGTGGGGTGCAGTCAAGGGTGTTCCCCCATTCCCAGTCCACTGCAGATCCCGCTGGATACCCCAGCAGCATGCCTGGCATCCTTGCCTGGCTGTCCATTGAACAGGGAGGAGAGTGTTGCCTACCTGAGGCTGGTCCCACTGTAAATCCAGGTGGCACGCCTAAATGGGAGCCCGGCGATTTCCTGCCTACCCAGAGGAGTACCCCAAACTATTGCACTTCAAGGGCAAGGGCAGCCCTCAGGACTCGTTCGGAAGTAGGTGGGACATGGGAGAAAAAATCTTAAGAGAAACGGCAGAAATAATAATGCTTGTTCAAAATCTTTCCTCCTCACCTATTGATTTGCACAAAGATGATAGGAATTTAATGTCTTTAAGATTTGTGCTTTTCTGCCAGATTTCATTAAAATTGGCCAACCGTTTCAAAAGTTATGGGGCAGGGGTTGGAGAGAGACTGACAAATAGCAAAATAATTGTTTCCTGGGGAAAAAAAAGAATAGAAGCCTGGATCCGCTAGGATATATTGTATATGGAGATAACCAGCTCTGAATATATTCAGAGACCAGCTGCTTTCTGAATAGGAACTGATGTAGGAGTCAGACAAGGGGAAACAATCCCAGACTAGTGCACCCGCTCACTCATGCTAGGGAGTGTGAGAAATGCAAGGTTTTCTATTTCATTTGTTTAACTGGAGGAAAACGGAAAGTCAGGGAAAAATATTAACAGTATTACCAGTACCAGTCCCAAACATTCATGCATCCCGAGTTTGATCCTACAGCAGGAAGAAAGCATTTTAAAATGTGTACAAGAGTAAGAAATCTGTATGTATTGGTATTTTTAGCTTTATTTTGCTCCTAATAAGGTTTGAAACCTTCCTGAAATGCAGAAGTGTGATGTTTGCTCCAGCAATGGGATTTGTAAAAACAACATTGAACACTTTTTGTGCTCAGTAAAAAGGAGCTATTGAGGCTGTAAAGGAGGAAAACGACTTTGCAAGAGCCTTTTTCTCCTGTTTTAAGAGTATGCTGGCTGGAAGGAGGACAGGCAGCTGAAGCACAGCGCTACTGTCACACAGCTGCTGGATCCGGCCGGCTTGTCTGCAGCCCTGGCCAGGCATGGAGGGCAAGACTGCTTTGTTTGCAGCCTGTTCTGCAGACGTTGCCTCAGGTTATCACGAACCTGTCCTTTTTTTATTTTACCCCATGGTCTTTGTTGCTGTGTGTTAATGATCATCACCTGACTGGCTTTGTTGATGTCATACAGCTTGTTTTGTAAGGGTAATTCTTAAGAGAGCGGTGTTGCACTTCAGCGGATTTATTTTGTAGTTAGAAATGTCTTAAAGCTATCTCCATTTGCCGCAAGCTCTTTTCACCAGCTGTATGGTATGTTTTACATAAAGACAGTTTTAATTTTGTTCTCATTATACACTGACTTAAAAGGCAAGTTCTTCACTTTTATCAGTAAGGTGCTGGGAAAATTTTGGGCAATGCCCCTCGCTCCCTTATGTTGTTATGTGACAGTGGATCAACGAAGGGAAACCTGATCATCCGAAGTACCTGCTTGCCCAGGATTCTCTGAAATGTCTCAGCAGTTCAAACTTCAAGAAAAGCAGGTTTAGAAAAACAACAAAAGGTTTAGAGAATTAAAATACAAACTGTGTGCCAGTCACCCTCTGCTCTCCTCTGCAGCCCAAGCTCTACTTGCTCCTCTGTTCTAAGGACCCTTGAGCAAGAACCCCCACTCCATCTCTCTGTCTATCGCCATTGCAGTAGCACCAGTGTCTCCAGCTAGTGCCAGCAGATGTTTTTGTAGAGATAAAAGAAGTGCTTCTGCATGCTGCAGGGGGTCAAGGTGCTTTTTGGCCAGCTGAAAACCTGTGTGTCAGGTTCAGAGGCTGGTACTGGGGTGCCTAGCCTGAGACGCGAGGGCAACTCTCTTTGGACCTCAGACTGCTCTGCTGCCCTCAAGTGATACACGCAGTGGAACGTTTTGCAGTGTTTATCACTGATAACAAAATATTCCGGTCCTGCCAAGGCTGCTGGCATCAAAGGAGAAAAATCATCTAAAGTGGTTATGGTTTTCTCAGTCTGAACATCGAGTATGGATGGAAATTTATTTCTTTGACTCCCCATAAGTCTGAAGTTCTTTCCCAGGACTGTTTGATTTCTCTTGTGAGAAAACAGAGTCTGAAGTTTTCCAGAGTTTTGATTGTATCTACTTCTGTCCATTAACGAAAAAACCACCAGCTTCCAACTCTCCCTCCACTGAGACAGAATGAGTAATTGCCTAGATTGGAATGGATACTTTAGTCTCCTTTTTCTTGCTTTCTAAAGTAAAAAGGAGGGAGACCATGAAGCTGTGTAGCTGTTGAGAGTGCTAAAGGGGAAAGGAGCTTTTCAGGACTGGTGCTACAAAGTCCTGCCTCCAAGTCTCTCTCTTAGACTGTCCTGCTGTCTGTCTGCTCTGTATCCTGGTCTGTATGTCTCTCCTGGCATGAGCTTGGGAGGTATTTTTTTCAGCTTTGATTACTGAGTGATTGTTAAAATCAGCTTTATTTAAAAACTAATACAAAGATCTCCCTGGCAAGATACAGAATTTCTTTTTGTCATTTAAAATATCCTTCTGTACTTGCTTGTTTCAGCCAAATTCGTGATTTACTGCTTGTTGAAAAGAGTCTGAAGAGACAAGATTATCACAAATACGATGTACACACACACTCCCCATAAACCAAAATCCTATACAGCATAACAGACCTTTCTTTACAAGCCTGCAATAAAATATCTCAAGAGAGGAAGGGAGTCAAGAGAAAGATACATGAACTTTCAGAACTCAGTAAAGGCTGGTAATAGTGAAAGTTTGTGAAAAATACCGTTCCCGAAAAACATCTGTAGCACTAGATTATGCCTTGACTTTTCCTGCCACAGTCCCATTAATTGCAGTGGTAGAATACTGCATGTAAATTGGAGTGGGATTTTACCTTATATAGAGCAGAGGAGGGAAGGACGGAGTTGCCATATGCCAAATTTCTCACTTTGCCTGAGGGATGGATTAAAATAACTTATTAGACAAGTAATCCAAACCTCTGGGGCAGGTGAAAGTATTTCTAGAGTCTCCTGGGATGTATATTATAGATTACTCCTCTGATATTAAAACACTCAGAGTAAATGGGGGGGGGAGGGCTCCCACATCTGTTCCTCTATAGAGCTATTCTCAAATTCTCTTCCTGTCGTCACAAAATAGCAGAAATTCTTTTGACTAAGTATTTCAAGTACATTTCCTTCCTTCCTTCCTTCCTTCCTTCCTTCCTTCCTTCCTTCCTTCCTTCCTTCCTTCCTTCCTTCCTTCCTTCCTTCCTTCCTTCTCTCTTTCTCTTTTTTCCTCTCTCTACCCCCCCGCCACCATCTTCTTTAACTCCAGTTTAACTGCAGTTAGGACTTGCTTCTCACAATGACATTTTATTGAAATACTGCTCTATGTAATTGCGACGCTATTTGAGATGGCTATTTGCACTAGCATATGAGCAAGCTAGGAAAATGTAAATAGTGCATTAAATGAACAGGGATTTTGGATAATATTAAAATATTAATTTTATGCTTTTTTGGATCCTTTTGCTCATGGGCAGACAAAGGAAACTTAAATTATGGATACTAAAATTATTCCATATACTCATCTAGGCTTATTCTTCCATTCTTCAAACTAGCTCCCCACAGACACATTTGTATAAACAGAAGCATGCTAATTAAAATTGCCAGGGAGACATGATCTATTTAAAGTCTCAAAGCACAATTTTACTTTTAGGCTTCATATTGTGATAGTGTAAAAGAGCAAAGTTTCTCTTCAAGGTTTAAATATAATGAAGCGAAAATTTTCATTAAGTATGTGCTGTTTGGCTGCATGCTGCTCTTATCTCCGCTAACATGCACCTGATTTCCTTTTCTATCTTGCCTTTGTTCGTTGTTAAATCTCCAGCGGTCTTTCATGTTTTTTAAAGGACTGCAAAACTCATTAAAACTTTGCAATTGTTTATTTCCTTGTACTTTCTTGTTTAACCCTCCTTTCACAGTTCCCTCAGTCTGACATAAGTAATGAACTTTAAACAGTTCAGATATGCTACTGTGTATACTGATAGTATTTACGTGTCCATTTATTATAAGCCTATTTATTTCTTCTGCCAACATATAGGCTTAGATCTGATGTATTTTTTTCCCAATCTAATATCTTAATTTTCCAAAGAAGGACCATATAATTCCATTTCTTCTGGTCTGTAACAACGGTCATAACTTTTTTTTCCAGGATGACAGTTCCCTTATGGTTTTTCATCTTATGTCTTCTCCAAGATGCTGTGTCAAAGTCTTCCCTTGGGGTCACTTGTGTAACTCAATAGCTAAGTATATTTGAACCTAATTTCTTAGGTCTTCAGAGGAAGAAACTCTCCAGTATTTATATAAAGGGGCGCATTCCCTCCTGTGGCCAGAAAACTTAAATTTGTTGTTCGGGGAAGCGTTCCCACGTTACCTGTGACAAGAGGCAGGCAGTAATCCACAGAGCTCATCCAACCTTCCTCAGCCCCAAATTCACCTCCATGACAAAGCACTCTGTTTGTGCAGTGGTGCGTGACTTACACATTTTGGCTAGAGTCTCTGAAGCGGGCAGAATTTTTAGGTCCTCATCAAAACCACGTATAATAGCCAATTTGGGATTTGTGTGCCACTTGCTGCAAAATGGCAATTCCAAGACAAGCATCAACAGCTTGTTTAGTGGGTGGTAAGTCCATTGGCTGGCGGGGCAGGAGGAAGCAAGAGAGCAGATGAATTAATGACTAATACATCCCTGTCCAAAATAAATAACTTGCTTAAAAGTCATGAACACAAGTTGATGGTGGGAGACCTGCAGGTTCAGTACATATTCTTGCGCCTGCAGCACAGAAAAGTTCTTTTCACTTGGAGCATTATTGCAGCAACATCTTTTTTTCACAAGAATAAATTGTTTTCTGACAATTTGGCAACTCCTGAGTTCGCTTAACCTGGGTGTGAAGCTTATGGCATTGCAATGTCTAGTTCAAATCCCTTTGGATTTGAGATGTGTATTTTAAAGTAACTGATACGAACTTGATCCAATTTACTTTATATGCAGTCTAAAAGCATTTTGCTGAAAGAATTTGTTAGTAGCCTCTTCCTCTCTGCACTCCTGATGGAAGCGTGAGCAATCTGTTGTTGCTCCAGATTATTGGACACCAGCCACAAATTTTGATCCTGTAGTTCCATGATATTCTGACTTTGGCACTGAACCTGACTTAAGGAATTTAAGGAGTTCCTGCCAACGTAGGTTGCTCGTTCCTACATCTGCATCACTGTTTTACCTGCAATCACATAAAAACCAAAGTAAATACTTCCTTGATTATTTATACTCGCTTGACAGTATGGAAAGGAATTAGCAGCATAACATAATGATGCCTGATGTCTCTGGTAAAGTAAGAGGTTGTTTTCATGCAGTGCTCACATATAGTCTGATTTCCTATCGATTTATCCAGAAATGATTAGCTTTGGTGTTTAAGAAGATGTGAGCTCTGGTTTGAAGCTTCTTCTGTGATTGAGGCTTTTATAAGGTCCCCATTCTATGTGGATCCTCTGGTAGCTCATGAGGGGTGACAAGCTGCAGCCCCTCTCAGAGCATGAAGGGGGTCCCCCTCTCCCCTCTCTTGTCCTCTGTCCCTTGGGAAATGCAGTGCAGTCCAGGCCTTGCATTTTGTGGTGGCTGTGGCCCTGCTAGGTGCGTTTGCAGCCCTCTCTCTGGTGTGGCGAGGAGCCTCCATGCTTGTACGGGATGGAGCAGCAGTGTGCCCCTGGCTGCGATTGAACACTGCCTCCTGTCTCCACCAGCCACCTTGTATGGGGCCCTCACACTGCTGCGGGGCCCCATTGATCAGACATTCCCCCTCACTTATCAACTGGGGGATGAAAAATTGGACATGAACTGACAATGTGCTCTTGCAGCCCAGAAAACCAACCGTATCCTGGGCTGCATCAAAAGAAGTGTGGCCAGCAGGTCAAAGGAGGAAGTTCTTCCTCTCTACTTCACTCTCATGAGACCCCACCTGGAGTACTGCATCCAGCACTGGGGTCCCCAGCACAAGAAAGACATGGACCTGTTAGAGAGGTCCAGAGAAGGGCCATGAAAATGGTCAGAGGGCTGGAATACCTCTCCTATGAAGAAAGGCTCAGAGTGTTGGAGTTGTTCAGCCTGGAAAAGAGAAGGCTCTGGGGAAACCTTATTGTGGCCGTGCAATACTTAAAGACGCCTTATAAAAAAGATGGGGACAGACCTTTTAGTAGGTCCTGTTGTGATAGGACAAGGGGTAATGGTTTTAAACTAAAAGAGGGTGGATTCAGACTAGATATAAGGAAGAAATTATAAGAAAGACGGAGAGTTTTTACCAAGGCCTGTTAGGACAAGGGGCAATGATTTTAAACTGAAAGAGGGTAGGTTTAGATTGGACATAAGGAAGAAATTCTTTACAATGAGGGTGATGAGACACTGGAACGGGTTGCCCAGAGAAGTTGTGGATGTTCCATCCCTGGACATGTTCAAGGTCAGCTTGGATTGGGGCTTTGAGGAACCTGGTCTAGTGAAAGATGTCCATGTCCATGGCAGGGGGGTTGGAGTAGATGATCTTTAAAAGTCCCTTCCAACCCAAACCATTGCATGATTCTGTGACTATGATAATATGAGCTCATCAGCTGAAGCTGACAGAATCGGAGACGTCCTGGCTGAATACGTTTCTTGTTCTGTCAGCTGTTTTCTTCTGTAGATGAAGTAGACAGCTTTGGGGTTTTATGAGTACACGTCTTGGTTTGGCTGGCGAGGCAAGTTAACAGCAAGGGTGGGATCCGGGCTCTGCTGAAGTCAGCGGCAAAATCCCTGTTGATTTCGGCAGAGCCTGAATTTCCCTGCAAGTGCTTCTTTTTCTCATCCCTGTTGCTACCCTCCGTTTGGTCAGCAGGTGGCAATCTCTACTTTTCGTCTGAACTTCAGAAAAGTTCTGCGTGTACAAGACAAACTCTTTATTCAAATAGCTGTTTCTGCTTTGCATCGGGTATTCTGACTGGGAGCTGGGCGAGATCTCATTCCAAATCTCTCTTAACATTTAAACGCTTACTTAGTCATCAAAGTATTTTTAAAAGCAGAACTTAGAAAGCCTATTGCTTTACAAGTCATAGTTGTTCCTTTCCCATCCCCAGCTCTCAATTACAGACAGAAACTCCCACAACTCAAAATTGAGTGGTATAAATTGAGTTGTGTGTATCGTATCTTTTACTGTGAACCACAGACATTAATTAATATGCCAGTACTCAGACCTCATAAACTTGCACGTTCTAGCATCCAGACTTAATGTCACTTATTAATATTTCAAATGAATCTTGTAAACAGATGATGGAACAAGAAAAAAATACAGGTATTTCCATGCCTGTTGTTAAGTGTTTGCCTCACTTGTTAGGTCCAAGCAATCTAATGTCCTTTCCTTGTGGAACAATTGGCCAATAAGACACCCAAGGTCAGCAAGTCCTTGAGCTCCCTGCTGTGTGCCAGTCTTGCGAAGCAGCTCTATCTAAGGCTATTTCAGTATTGACATCCCCTTTCCCTGCCCCATTCTGAGACCTCTTTTGCATGCCAAAATGTACAGCAGTGCATGGTTTCATATGAAAATGAATGAATACTGATTTTTTTGCCTAAGCTTTGTGGGAAATTTGAATATCGCTTTGAAATTGGGAGAGACATGTAAGTCTTTTCACAACAGGTATTTTGATTTTAGCCTTGCTGTCTGAGGGACACAAGCAAGCTAAAATACCTTGTCGATTCCTTGTCTATTGGCAGTGGCAAGAAAAAAAAAAGTTTTTCATTGTTTAACTGTCATTTGCTCTGGATTATTAATACCTAGAATCTACTATTTAAATACGGTCTGTATTCTGACAGCTTGAGGAAATTTGATGAGGATTATTAGGAAATTAAGTTAAGTTACAGCTAAGTTAAACAATTATGCTAAGGGCATGCAGTCCACGAGAACAAATGAACCTGCACAGATTCATTATGTCAGTCGAAAGCAGAGTATGAAACACTATTTTTGCTCAGTTAAAGAAGTACAGGGATGGTTTTCTGGAGTTTGTGTGGTTACAGATAAAGAAAAAAGTGCAGGTCATTACATTTTCAAGTGTAACTGCTCAAAGAGAGTTGCTATTTTTAAGAACCTCATCTACTTTGTTTATGACCTGCCTCGACGCTCCACCTATGCCCGGGTGTATTTCTGCACTGCTCGTGATGATACCCGAGCATCCGCTGACAGCTTGGGAAGCGCCGACTGCTTTCACTGCAGGCGGGCAGCTGGAGGTTTCGTGTTGGAGAGGAGTCACCCAGGTTCAGGGTGAAATAAGAGCGTGCCATCAGCCCCTGGCAGCCTGCAGACACACTGGGCATTGCGTTGCCCTTGAGTCCTCTTAGCTGTGCTGGGAGCTCCCTTGCAATTTCCACATTGTCCCTTAGGTAATTGTTCCAGGTGCTTGGATGCCATGGTGACGACTTCTGTCAAGACAGATAAGCAGAAACGGTTGCTGCCTTAAAACCAGTGGGATATTCAGGCCTGGAAAAACTGCTGTTCTCAGGCAGCACTTGAACACAGATGTTTTAAAATACACATTTTGGCTGGGGACGTTCTGCAGTCTCCTACCTCAAAGGTTTCCAAGACCCAACTAGATAAATCGCTGAGCAACCTGGTCTGATCTCACAGCTGACCCAGCTTTGATGAGGAGGTTGGACTGGAGCCCTCTGGAGCTCCCTTCCAGCGTGAGTGGTTGTGATCATGCACATGGACTACTGCAATGCCTCGGGCGTGAACCTGGTCAAGCCCTGTTGTGCCTCTACAAGTCCTGGCCCTAAGAGTTACACCTCTGCAAGTACTATTCATTTCCAAGGTGTGCTTCAAACAACAGTTAACCTTCAGTAGTTCTGGGAGCTCTTATCTCATATTACTGTTGGGGAAACCATGGAAAAGGTGACCCTTGGCTGAAGCCCCAGGGAGGCCTCCGCGAGGGCTGAGATAAGCATTTGGTAATGCAGCTGGAGAAGGAACTGTTTTCCCACTCCAAATTCCTTTCCTGTTTTGTACTAGGGTGAAACCAGGACATTTCAAAGGAAAGATAAAGACCTTTTTTTCAGAGCCAAGAATAACCAATAACTAACTGGGAAGGGCACTTACGGGACATATAAGAGGCAAGGTTAATATCTCTGGGGCAATGAGGCACACCACAGGTCTTTTGACCTTTAGGTATTCTGGGGTTGCCTAGTCTTTTTCTAGTGGTTACCAGAAGTTTTTACAGCTTCTACAAACTTCTTTGGGTTTCTCCCCGCAAAACAATATAGTCCTATTAAAATTTTCCCTTTTTTTATATCTGGCTTTTTATCAGAACATGCCTTTTATTAAATTCCATAACCTCATCTAATTGGGAAACACCAGCTCCTAATCATGAGCTGAAACCATTAGACAATATAGTCTCTTTCTTTTGGGAATGGCATTGTTTGAACTGAGTGGCTGGTGTAGGTGCAAATCACTAGCAACTCCGGTTATCAGTGACTGAAATCCAGACAGCACAGAGTCTAGCAGAGTTTGCATTCAGTTGAATTAACATCCCTTAAACTCAAGTCTTGCTCTATTTCTAGTTTGCCTACAGACATTTAATGCTGTAACCATTTTCTCTAAGAGTAAAAAGACAAAACATCCCTTTTCTTGTTGGAGTGATTTGCCTGTAATGCAAAGCAGAACAACCCCAAAACAACTGCCCTTTTCTTTTATATGCTTTTTTCTTTATTTTTAAAATATTTTCCATTTGAATGTACTCCTTGATGCAAGAACATTCTCTCCAAAAATTAAATAACAATAATCATCCAGTCATCTTTTTCCAGTAATTTGTTCATGCAGTTATTCTGTCTAAGTAGTAGATCAGATTCAAAATCTAACTAACTGCAGTGTTTCACTTTCGAGACAGCGTCAGGTTCCACAAAAGTGTTTCAGGATGTTGCGAGCCCCAACTCAATGTGCAATAAATGGCCACAGATTTTTCTCTGGTATTCGGACCCAAGAAAGGCAAAGTGGGGTATAATAAAACAGGCTCTCAAAGAATAGATTCTGCTGGACTTTTCTGATGTCACTCCTTGGTAAGTGCAAACATTTGGTATGGTCCCCAAGTGGAAGCTGCTGGAGTAGAGGCTACCTGAGGGAACTAGAAGGCAGAGAACATGGTAACAGTTGTCAGTGCTGGGAAAGGAAGTATCAGAGAGAGAATCAAATATTGTTCATGGGACTTTTCCTATTTCATACCTTCATTAAGACTTTCTTTGAAACATAGGGGAGCATGCTGGCTGGCTGGAGTTGGGAGGCACTGTTCATACAGAAAAAGGCTGGAATATAAGATGGAAATGAGGACTGGAGTAAGAGCAGTGGGATGAAATTCAGTTGTTCAAAATGCAATATTAGATAATTCTTCTTTACTCAGGGTAGTTATCATGAGGAAATGCCTGAGGAAGAGAAAGATCTAGGCATACTACCTGAATGGATCATGAATCCAGTCTTCTAATATGATGAATCTGTGAAAAGAAACGTGGTGCATCAAAAGAGGTGCTTCCAGTGGAGACAGGGAATCCTCTAGAAGAATTAAAGCCTGGAAGGGAATATGATTGTTCTCTATAGCTACATGGTCGTAATACTTCTGTGATTTGTTCAAAACACTGCTGTGGTTTTCTTTTAGAAATGATGCCATTGAGAAATTGAGCCCCATGTTTTTGCAGAAAGCTTAATAGAGCCAGTTGCCTGTGAAAAGGGAACAGATTTGCTCCGTGACTTACTAACTGTTCTTTTTTTGGAGCATGTTCAGGAAACTTTGCAAGATGAGCCTTGCAGACTTTCATGAAAATTTCTGTCCCACAGGAGAAGAGCAGTTTGGCTAAGCATGAGGTTCATTAACTTTTGGGTGACCTTTTCACAGTAGATACATGGCTGTTGCAGAAGCAGGTAATGAAATGCTGGTAATTTTGCAAAACCCAGAAAACATTCCATAAATGTGGCTAAAGGCAACAATGCGAAATCTGAAGAAATAGGTTTCCTCTTTCTAACTTATAGTTAAAAAATAAAGCTGAATTCAAAGACAAATCAAATTGTGCAAGATTATGAATATGATTTAAAGAGAACCGGTGTTGTTGGAGGTTTTGTTTTGTTCTTAGCATGGAGACACAGTATTTTCATTAAATGGATGAATAATAAACGGATTAACCTGTCAGGAAGGAAAATGGCATAGTATGCTCAAATTCTGCAGCTATTTTGGGGAAGGTGACAAATGTGTGAGTGGAGATTAGGCTGTTTTTCTTTTAACCCTTCTTCTCCCTCCAGAAAATGGCCTGTAACTGCAAGCAGAAAAGGCAAGGCAGGTGCCTGCGGGAGGGTGAGGGTAACTGTGGATGTATATATTTTCTTTTAGTGGGAGTGCTTGGTTGTAAATGGGAGGTGACATATCAAGTAACCTGGGATTCCAGGAGCACAGGTGTATTGGGTTTGCATGGCAAGGTTTGGGTAGCACAGGGGCTACAGGAGTGGCTTCGGTGAGAAGCTGCTAGAAGCTTCCCCTGTGTCTGATAGAGCCAATGCCAGCTGGCTCCAAGACAGACCCACCACTGGCCAAGGCTGAGCCCATCAGTGACAGCGGTAGTGCCACTGGGATAACATATTTAAGAAGGTGTGGGGGGGAAACCTGCACAACAGCAATTGCAGCCGGGCACAGGAGCAAGGACGTGTGAGAGGCACAGCCCTGCAGACACCAAGGTCAGTGAAGAAGGAGGAGGAGGAGGAGGTGCCTCAGGCGCCGGAGCAGAGATTCCCCTGCAGCCCCTGGTGAAGCCCATGGTGAGGCAGGCTGTCCCCCTGCAGCCCGTGGAGGTTAACGCTGGAGCAGAGATCCACCTGCAGCCCATGGAGGACCCCAGGCCGGAGCAAGTGGATGCCCAAAGGAGGCTGTGACCCTGCGGGAAGCCCGCGCTGGAGCAGGCTCCTGGCAGGACCTGTGGTCCCGTGCAGAGAGGAGCCCAGGCTGGAGCACATTTGCTGGCAGGACTGGTGATCCCGTGGGGGACCCACGCTGGAGCAGTCTGTTCCTGAAGGACTGCACCCCATAGAAGGGACCCACGCTGGAGCAGTTCATGAAGAACTACAGCCCGTGGGAAGGACTCACATTGGAGAAGTTAATGGAGAACTGTCTCCTGCGGGAGGGACCCCACGCTGGAGCAGGGGAAGAGTGTGAGGAGTCCTCCCCCTGAGGAGGAAGGAGCGGCAGCATGTGATGAACTGACCTCAACCCCCATTCCCCGTCCCCCTGTGCTGCTGGTGGGGAGGAGGTAGAGAAAATTCAGAGTGAAGTTAAGCCCGGGAAGAAGGGAAGGGTGGAGGAAGGATGTTTTAAGATTTAGTTTTTATTTTTCATGATCCTACTCTGATTTGATTGGTAATAAATTAAACTAATTTCCCCAGTCGGGTCTGTTTTTGCTCATGAGAGTAATTGGTGAATGATCTCTCCCTGTCCTTCTCTCGACCCCTGAGCCTTTCACTATATTTTCTCTCCCCTGTCCAGCTGAGGAGGGGAGGGACAGAGCGGCCTTGGTGGGCACCTGGTGTCCAGCCAGGGTCAGGCCACCGCAACAGGAACAGAGCATGCACTGCTACGTCACATCTGATTTTGTTCTCCTTGGGAAGAGCCTCACAGATCTCATCTTGTGGTAGGGTTTGCTGATGATATGTGTCTAGCAATGCACCCCAATGGTTATTTTTGTCCAAAACTTAAAAATCCAAAGGAATAGCTGTTAGTTTGGTGACCAGCTCTATGCAACAGTACCATCAGCAAAGTTGCATTTTCCATCTGAGTCCAAATGAACCAGAAATCATTAAAATATACCAAATGTGATACAAAGTGCATTTTTTTTTAGTGCCACTGTTTTTAAGTAGAGTGGTTATTACAAGTTGAAGAAATGAGACCTCCAGCCTATTTTTTTGTTACCAATGGGATTGGGAAAGTGCTGAGAAATTCCAGTCTGACTCATGAACATTTTTGTATATAGCTTCTTGGGAATTCAGGCAAAGAAATAACATTTATCATCCTCTAGTCCTATAACAAGAAGTTTTGAACAGCTCTCTTCCAGCACTCGAATTCCATTAAAGGCATCGTAAGTAAGTGTGAAGGCTTTGTGGGTTTCGGATTGTCCTGTAGAGTTCAGAGGTCTGCTCTAACCTGTGGAGAGATACACAGGTCCTTGGCGGATGGATCTTTCTCTATAAATTCCACAAAATTATCATAACAGAAGCTTAGCATTTCCACTATCATAAAATGAAACTCCTACAGCCTGATTATAATCAGTCAAATGTCTATCATCAAAATACTGATATTTCTACTTTTAAAAGTTAGTCTAAAATATATAGCCAATATCTTAATTCTAAAATATATAGCCAATAATCAGAGGTGGGGCTGAGCCATTGTCCCTGACCTCTGGAGAGAACTGGGCTGAAGCTCCGTGGTTCAGCCTCCTCAACAGATGTTTTCAAGCATGAAAACAATGCATTTAAGATGGGGGAAAGACGAAAAACGATTATGAAAATCCCAATGAGCCATCCTAGCTTTCACATTAGTTTATTTGGTTTACTTTTCCCAAGTGTTTCTGTGGGGAAAATGGCTAAGAAACATTGCAAGTGTCATCTTTTGTGACCAGAGCATTTCTGGGTTTTATCTGTAACTTGAATTAATTCTAGAATGGGTTATATAGCGATAATTGTCCCTTTATAACATTTTCCGTGACTTGCTACTCTCCTAGGAACATTTTGGGTTGAAGCTTGCAGCTTCCACTATCTCCTTCACAAGTGTTTTCCTTGTTATATTGAAGACTTCTAAATTTTATAACCTCCTAATTCAGAGTTCTAAGTTACCATCTTGGAATATTGAAAACAAACCGAACCACATCCAGTCCCTGTGTAAATGCCCTCAGCCACAATTTAAGTGACTTGAAGTTTCTTGGCGAAGTACAGCAAGGGCAAGTCTATATAGATAAAATCCACAAATCTGAGCCTTTCTGCCCTCACAAGTGGGCTGTATGGCAGTGTTAGCAGCCTGGACATTGATTACGGTGCTTTAAGCTTTGCCAAGGTGCTCTGTAGATCAGAGCTAGTTCATGTTCACACAATTCAAAGCTTTGCCAGTGAATTTCAGGGACTGTAAGGTAAACATGGGCCAAGCATTTACTTTGGGCTATGTTTATATGCTGTGTTAAGCCTCAGTTTGGGCTCTGGACTTTGGTCCAGCAACAGCATTGAAGAGCAGTTGTAACACCCTCAGATACAAGTCTCAGCGGGGAGGGAAGAGGTACCTAACGTATATGATGCAGATGTAGCTTTTAGTATGCTAGAAAACTAGCTCTATACTGATGGTTGATGCACATTTATGGATCTGAAATTTGTTGTTTGCTTTTATTTCTTTTTTCTTCTTTACACGAAAAAACAATTCTGCATTGCTGCCAAGGAGAGTACTTAATGAAACTAAACGGAATTCTGACTATATTGAGTCACTCGCCAGATTAGACCCCAGGGCAAGGACATTGTGTCCAGTACAACGATATGTAGGTTTTCAATGTTTTTTTAACACTTTGATTGTTTTACAAAATAAAGGCCAGTTATTACCAGAATGAGATCCTTTACGAATACACATTGTTAACCAACTTCCTTAAAAATTAAAAAAAAATGTACAGAAGATGTTAATATGATGAGTGTTATGAGTGTATTTTATAAATGCTTTGTGATGACATACCAAATGTCATTTGTGCATGGTGGCAGATACTTCTCTTTCATTTTTAGTATACACCTGGAGATGATCACAATCCTGTTAATGTGCCAGAGCAGGGAAGTGGAATTGAACTGGAAGTAGATGCGTGAATGGAGAATAGAAACTCACCTAATGGACAGGAATTGGGGAAGACAGAAGAAAGCGTTGGGTGACTGTAAAAAAGTAAATCCTAGCTGGAAAAGGATTGTGGAGCTCTGCCATGTGTAAAGGGTGGGGGAGAGGCTTTTACAGGTTTTGATTTATAGCAAAGAATGAGGGGAATTTTCTTTTTACCATCCCATTACTCATGTTAGGAACAGAGAAAGTAAGGTTCATTTTCCTTTTGGAAGTTGTCTCTTCACAGCTGAGAATCCACCCTATGGCTTCCTGCTTTGTTTCCATGCCCTCTGATTCTCGTGCTCCAGATTGCAGCCTAGTTGCCTGGCTGAAACCAGAATTAGTCCTCTAACCACAAATAATGTCAGAGAGAATGAGGTTTTGCAGTGTAGTAAACTTACACAGGCAGTGCCAGATGGCTTTTACGGTCCAGTTTGGCCCATGAGCGTTTGCTCATGTGAGTGCATGTGTGTATTTAAAAAAATAAAAACAAAATCAACTAGCTGCTGGTAACTGGACCATCTGGTAGCTGTTCCATCCAGTATAATGTCATTTACTTTTTTGCTTTTCAAGCAGGTCTGTTTTTAAATGGCTTATTTTAATCACCAGAAACCACATATGTGCCAGTCAGTCGTCTAGTAGTTCCCAGCACTCTTCCCTCTCTGCAGCCTCCTTCTGTCAGCTGGGGTTTTCCCCAAGATGCCACTCACACTGATATCAACTTTGTCTTTTCCCCTAGGCATCTTCCAGTTTTGCATATGTGATGCATTTTTTTCCAGCAGAAAGCAGTTTCTGTCTCTATCGTTTCCTCTTTGTAAGGAAGAAGTCTATTCTTCCTAAATACTCATATCTTTTAGCAACTACTATTTGGTCTCGTTCTCTCTTAGGATGAGATCTGATCTCACCTACCCCAATGAATGCTTTAAAAATTTAAACAATGAAACCCAAGTCTCTCATAGCCTTCCCGCTCTGCAGCTGAACTGGTTACAGAGCTGTGCAAGTCCCCAAAGCAGGTGCATGGAAAATCATGCCTAACTGCCTCTATCAGTGGGGAAAAACATTTCAGTAAGTAGATCGGGAGGAAGGCATAAATGGCTGTTGGCTAGATAGTTTGTCCCATATCAACCTGGAGCAAGCCGAGCACCTGAGGCTTCAGTAAGTGCTGTTTAACTATTTGTGCTCTTACCTAATGGACTGAACAGGATTCAGGGTCATGCAGGGAATGGCTAAACTCAATATGCTTTCCTATCTAATCGAACTATTTTCTCTAGCTTCTTCACATCTCATATGTGTGTTTAGCGTCCATGAGACAGTGATGTGACATACTTCCTTCTGGTGGAAAAAGCTTCCAAAATGGGGCTTCTACTGTGAATGCTTATGTTTATCTTTCCCAGATACAGGTAGGGAAAAGGACTCCCAAATTATCTACCTGCTGTATGTGTGCAGATGCCTTAGCTCTTTCTCCTTGTCTTTGAAAAGCACAGCAGATTTCAGATTCTGCTTATCCTTGAAAAAACACACTGCTGTAGGAAATTTTGTTAATATGGCACAGGGTAATCTGTATTTTCTTTTTCCTTTCCATCTAACCGTATTTTTTATTAGCGAAGTACAGTGAAGGGCTTGTAAAACAGGGCTGTACCTTTGGTATGCTCTCACCCTGCAGTATCCCTGCAGTCACGGCACTGGGCTGTGTGATGCAGAGGTTGTAATGCGCAGTGTTGCTCCTAAGATCTGCTCTCTTGATTTAACAACTCTGCATTACTAGCTCACCCATAGGCATGTGTGGGCTATATCTGCCACCCCAGTATAGCTTTCTCAAACTATATGATTTCTAAAAGTGAACAGGATGGATGGTGGGTTGAAGTAGAAAAACAAGAAAATGGAAGCCTTCAGTTTTAGACAGTCTCTGTAGGATAGCAGGTAATAATAATCTGAATTTGATACTCTGCTAATATTTTTTCCATTGTAATCTATTTAGTTGCATTTCAATATATTAAATGAGTTCTTTAGCTTAGTCAAGGGATGAAACTGTGCCATTTTGACATTTATTCACATGAAATGCATTTCATAACATGCATTTTTAATTTGTGCTTCCTCTCAAAAGCTAGCTTGACTGTGTGTACTCTAGCATTGCAAGCAAAACTAAAATACATGGTTGCAGTTCCACTTTTTATTTTAAACCATATAATATTGTATCTTTTCATGTGAAGACAAAGTTCATGTTGAATGAATGCGTGATTAGATAATTATAACTTGAAAAACCTATCCTAGGATGGAACTGTATGAAGTCAGTTTTATAAGCAGGATTCTCAGCAACAATCTTCACTGTCATTGAACTACCATGGCATTACTATGACACAGAAATGCTTTATTTTCTTACTACTCACAGCATTGTCTAAGACAGCCAACTGTGATCAAGAAATTGGATTGGCAACATATTGTATCTATCACACCGTACCACTATTGAGGCTGAAAATTATAGCTGATTGATTTATGGACAGGATTCATAGGTATTTTCATTTATGAAAAATACTATAGCAGTAACTCTAAGAAAAATACACACATTTACTGGTATCTGGAAGAAATCTATGGGCACAGGTCCATTGCTTTGTACATGTGTGAGCTCTTGTCTAGCAATTGTATATGTACATCCCTTTCATCAGAATTTAGTCCCAGTTTTAGAAGAGAAAACCAGTGGTGTGAGAAGCCACCAGTTTAAAAATGTGTTTTTCCTGGTTTTGTGGTATTCATGAGCAAACTACCTCGTGTGTCGCCTTAATGTGTTGTCAATAACAGTTTCAACATGAAACCAAACCTTCAACAGCTGCTTTAACAGGGAGAACTTAAAGGGAAAAGATGAGGTTTTCACTATCTCTTTTTGCAAAACATGGTTGCATGCAGAAAAAAAGCAGAGTCAAATATGGATCTTAAATACACTCTTACATAAGCTCACAGCTCTTAAATGAAATAAAAGATCCTGAAGTAATAATCATATCAATATTTGTTCATCAAATACAACTTTTTCCAGAACTCGGAGAAGAAAACCATATTTGGCTAATATATCTGTTGCTTCCTTGGTGCTGATGGTTTCATTTACATACAGGCACTCCAGAATAAATGCAGCACTGTGTAGCATGGTGTTGTCTCTGAGAAATATGTAGGAAGCATTATAGTGACACCAATTGCCAAAGAGGGATAATAAACTGTATACATTTTGGTCTTCCTTAAAAAAACATAAAGTGTGAGCATGTATTGTGTACAGAATTTAACAGCATGAACCCTGAGGACTATATCTCGGACCTGTCAGTGTTCCCCATGGCACTCTTTCATTTGTAGAGTCCCTGAAGGATTAATTCTTTTTTTCTGCCTTATTTAACTTATATTTGTAACCACTAGACAAGAGGTTACACAATAGGCACCCAAGTGCCAGCCGAATATATAGATTTCAAACAAGCTCTTGCATAGCAGTAAAGTGATATATAATGCTTTCTACCATCTCCAGCTATCCTGAGGGCCCTACCTCAGCCTCAGAAACATCAGCCCATTCCCTGTGACTGTTTTCCTGCAGGCAGTGGCAATCCCCTAAACGTGCATGGAAGGGCTTGGCACTCCGGCTGTTCCAGCAAGCCCAGAAAACAACAACATGAGTCCACACAACCTATATCTTTTCTCTTTCCCAAACCAACCTGCAGAGCCACAAAGAAAATTCAAGGCTTTGGACCTCATGCTTCAGACCTCTGATGGCCGGCGTTCCGTTTACGTATAGTGTTAGCTAAAGCTTTTTGATAAAGACTGTGCTGCAGGTTTCTATATCTCCGGCATAACAGAACTTCCTACACATAAAGGTTACATTTGACTATGTTGGGAATAGAGATTTCTTGACAGGCTGTTTAAGATAGACCGAACACCCACAGAAAATGAGGATAATCCCCAACCTACTATCTTCCTCCTCAAGTGCAAGTCTTTGTACTTGTCTA
This sequence comes from Platalea leucorodia, assembly GCF_965183815.1. NCBI lineage: Eukaryota > Metazoa > Chordata > Aves > Pelecaniformes > Threskiornithidae > Platalea > Platalea leucorodia. The sequence goes on along the minus strand of NC_138828.1, from coordinate 70,728,404 downwards.
AGTGGCATAATAACACTGAGGGACGATATATAAAGTCCTACCAAGACTGAACACTGAACATATATATACATGTATGCATATACAGTATTTCAGGGGATGTGTGACTGCTGTCTGTCATGTCACCCAGGACACTTCTGGTTGGACCTTATCTAGAACAACTGGAGCAATACTGGCTCATCCCAGCTGGAGGCAGGACTAGAGGGGGTTAGCAAAGAACACAGTGAGTAATAAACAGCATAAGAAAAATCTCTAAAGAAGAGAGATTGTAGGAATTGACTGTACTTAGTTTAAAAAAATAAGAAAAGACATTAAGAGAATAATGCATGGTCTAGAAAAGAATACAGAGCAAGCGAGGCGGAACACTCACCTGCATTCCCAGTGGGTTCTTGTTCCTTTCCCACAACAGACCATACACCCACCATTTTGAAAAATACTTATTGAATGTAATAAGAACAGGGGCAGCAGAATACTCAGAAATAACACTATGAGTGGGGTGTACAAGGCAAATGTGTGGGCACGTTAATAAAGACTTACTAGTGTGAAACAGCAGTGGATGTGACACCTGGAACTGCCTCTTTCAGTAATGACACTCGGTAGCTAAATTTTATTTTATTTTGCAAGCAGCTGCAGGTGTTGGTTAGCATTCCAGTGTGTTGCTGGTGGCTGTATCCCTGCTCTCTCCTGTACCTGTAGCAGCCTCCTCTTTCATCTTAGACCTCCTACCCCTCTCAGATGCTTTGTGCACAATGCCATTTTCCCACTAAACTCCCATGTTTGCACAGCTCCGTGTTTCCAGACTTGGCTTTCCTCCCCCAGGACCCCACGCTCATGCCTCTCTCTGCTGTCATGTTCCTCCCAGTCCGGCTTCCACTCTGCAGCCCCAGTGCTTCTGCTTTCCCCCCATGCTTTACAATACCCCCCTGGCCTTCATTTCCTCTATGTCCCCAAACTGGAACCCTCCTGCTTTCCCAGTGCTCCCTCCTTGGGGTGTGTGTCCCTGCAGAGCCTGCAGAAACCCAGGGCATTGCTTATATCAGCAAATACATGAGAATAAAATTAAACTGCTGAAGGAAGAGGCAGAAAGAAAAGACCATTACCTGCTCCCCAGAGCTGCCCTGATGCAGGCTCTTGGCACACCCCCAGTATAGCGATGATTTAAAATTATTTTGTATTTACAGTGGGCTTTCTATCATAATATGGATTGCTAACCTGTTGTTAGCCTTTGCATAGAAGAGGTTTCATTTTGAGATGATAAAAAGTGCTGGAACAACTTCTGATATTTCAATAACGAGGTGTCATTTTGTTCCACGTCCTGAGGCAGTTTGAAAGAGGCAGACTATCAATTCTCTTCTGGGAAAATCCTACAGATATTGGTTCAGGGGTTTGTGTAAGCATTTTACATAGTCTTCTGAGTTTTTTCCACTGCTGAATCCCTCCTTGTAGCTTCATGAAGACCGCACTTTGCCCTGTTTGTGCCTTTCTGCACTTTTTTCATCAGCATAAAGAAATTAAAAAAAAAAAAATCTATCCCAAAAGAAATGTAAAAGGAAGCTTCCTTTATTCCTTTGTGTATAAAAAATACCATGCTTTAGAAATGTCTTAGTCTGAATCATGCAAGAAAGGTTTGTTCTACCCCAGCAGTCACATCCCTGTTTCATCCATTCTGTGGATGGTTAGAACAAGGGGAGCCGAAATCAAGCATTTCTTCCAGTGAATTACGAAGAATGTCTGTTCTGAGCCAGCAAGCTATAAAAATGAGCAAAATGATATAAAAACCTATTAGAGGTAGCAAGAGATAATGACAATAATATCCATAATGTACTGTTTCTGCCACTTCATTCTGCATTAGAGACTATTGTTGAGAATGATCTGCCTCACCAGGTTCCTGTCTGTCCTGCTTCTCGCCTGGCTGCAAAGACTTGCCCGGCTCAGTGTACCGTTCACTGACCAGACACAGTAAATCAGAACTGCTCTAGTGAACCCACAATGGCACATGCTGTAGGTAGATGGTACAAACCCATTTTTTTTTCATACAGCATCTGCCAGACAAAGGTTCAAAGAGATGAACTGATAGCGGGGCCAGTCCAGGTGCAGGCCTGCAGGGCTTCATCCTGTTTGCATCCCCAGAAGAGAAAACGTTCTCTTAAAGCTGTAATGGCAGCATATGCACCTATTTTGCTTCTTTCCTTAGGCCCCAGAACCAATTGCCTTCCTATGTGATTGTTTCATAGTCAGTATTTTCTAAGGGGCTCAGCTCCATAGAAGCTGTGCCTCTGTTTTTCTCCTGGACAAGGCTATGTGTATATGTGCCATGTGGCATGCACGCAGTGATTATTGCAAAGGAGGGAGGTTTTATATCTGTCAATGTGTTGAGGACAGTAACATTGCAATCCAGGTATGTGTGCAGAATGTCCAGTGCAGCAAAGACAGTGGATATAAGCAACAAAGCCAAAAAGTGTCCAGCTTTCTGTGCAGGCACTGTAGAGTCAACCCATGTAGCAGAAATTTGTGTTTGTCCAGGATTTCCAGATAGTTACAGTTACTGGTACTGACCGAATTTGCCAGGCATGTTGTGAAACTATTCTTTTTTCTTTTTTCCAAGTCTAATGGCTGTCCTATTTATTGGTGGCCAGACATCTCTGGAGAGGAGGAGACCGTACTGTCCAAAAGTGTCACCAGACTGACAGCCCCCAAATAATCAAGGAAAGGGCAGAAATAAAGGAGAGAGTCTCCCACTGCTGCCCAACTTTCCTCAAAAGGCAAACTTTGGTAGCAACTGAAAACCGAAGGTGTCCAAGCTTGCTTTTGGCTAACCTGGGATGAAACTCCTATAGCTGTTGGGCAAAAGGCTGCTAGGACAGTGGTTTGGGGGTACAGACATGGATGTTATCTGAGATCAAGAGCTCAGTGACAGCACTGTACCCATGAAATGGACTGCATGAGGGAGCTGCCCAAGTACTTTAGGTCTCTAAGAGGCTAGAAAGGTCCTAACTCACTTTACTAAGATAAATTGGGATTACAGAAGACAGCTCCAGGAGACTGTCTTTAATTTTCTCAGAATAGTTGGTTTTCAGCTCATATTTCATTATTTGTTGTATATCAGACATCCATTAGTTTTGTTTTATATGCTTATGAAACAAAACACATTAGTTAAATTCCTGTTTTACAACAGAGTAGCCATTCTAGTACCTTTTGAAACATTTTCTTTAGCAATTATTTGTAAGTGAATATATGCTTTTTGATGGTGCACATCTCCTCTCTCATCTACCCTATGCCATGCAGATAGCTCCATGCTTAAGCTTATAAATCCTGCAGAAACTTGAGACAATTCAAAAGAAACCTGTAACAACTTGAGAATAAGTGTACTTGGTGAATAGACCAGTGTTCACCTGGGCCATTTAAATGCTTCACATTTCTTCGGGGCCCAAAATAGGGCTTGCTTCTCAGGTCTGATCTTAGAGGAGCTGGCAAATTCAGAGCCAGCCAAAAGACTGCTGAAACTTGGCTTTAGGATTTTAACCATATGAACTGAAAGACAAAATACAATGTTCCTGTATGTCTTCTGGAAGCTGAGCTGTGTGTGCCCGGCACTGTCTGTAGGCAGCAACTGACCTGCCTCCATCCACAAGCCGGGTTTATCCCTGCCTTGGCGATCAGCAGACATGAATCTTCATCTTGCCTTTGCTATTAACCTGTAGCCTATATGCTTATATTTATCATGAATACATAGTTTCTACTGTCTGTGCCTATATTTTCTGTTCTGCTGCCTGTTACACTTGTAAATTGTGTGGATAAGGGATCTGTCTTGCTGTCTATACAGCAAGACTACTTTGTGATGCTCAGTAAAGAATATAATATGCAAAATACCATTAATTTTGTGTCGAATCCCCAAAACATTAGGGTAGCATAGTGTTAAAGACTTAATTGTGGCAAACAAAGCACTAATAAAAGTACCTCTGTATCGTAATATTAAATGCTACCATTTTAATGGTATGTATCTGAAGGCAGCAGGTACTTACTTCTAGTTCTAACATAATTTCATGTAATAGTTCTAAAAAGTAACACAAATTAAGACCTTATTTTTAGAAGAGAGTAAAACAGAATGGGAAAGAAACTTCTTTTCGTCTCTGGTTTGGCCAATTCTAGTTGGGAAAAAAAAAAAGAAGAAAAGCTAGACCAAATATGACCAGCTTTCTGCTTATTTATATAAAGTACCCTTTAAATGAAATTTAAATGAATATGAATTAGGAACTTGGATTAAAATAAATAAATATGGTGTAATAATAGATATGCTGAAATCTGAAAAGTATTTTGGAAGCTGGAAAATGTTTTCAGCAGTAGTGGATATGTTCCTGTATATCTCTATTTTTTCTTCACAGCATGCATATTTCAAATCCAGCACTATATTTGTGTAGAATCTACTGTAATATATTAATTTAAAAAAAATGTAATCAGCATTAAAATATATTTGCCATTAGCATGAATTCAGTCTGAAAGATAGTAAGAGAGAGTATGTTCAAGGTTTATTCTGGTGTTATTTTTTTCATAAGTGCCATTAAAAGTATCATTAAGGTATGTATCATTAAATTCTGGCTTCATCCCCCCTAATTATCTGGCTAAAAGGGTCCCCACCTAAGCTATGAATCCAGGCTGTGTTTATATTACAATGCATAGCACTACAATACTCTCCATGGTCCTCATCCTCAGATGTCTAATCAGCTGCAACCCAACTGCATCTTAGGGTGAAACTGGAGTTTCTGCTATCCCTCTGAATGTCCTGGCTGTTTCTACAGGAAAACCTGAGCCTGTGGGCTTGGAGGGAGGCCCAGGAGCCTCGACATTTCTCTGGGCTGACGACAGAGTGACCAGGACTGCAGGATATGCCAAGGGTTTCACTGTCCTACAGTACAGACATCCCCCAAATACCTAAGAGAAAGAGACCCCTCCAGACAGTGAGCTGTCTGATCCTAAGGTCGATGTCTGAGATGCATGGGATAAATTGCCCCCTGCAAGTGTCTCTCTCCTTGTGTTGACTCTATCACCTTGAACAGGCACTAAACTTTCAGGCAGCTGAAATCAGACAAGGTGAAACCCACCCTAACTGGCTAACTGTGTTTTTTCAGTGGCCCACTGAAAGCATAAAAGAGACAAGTGTGAAACGTGTGACTCTGCTGAGATTTGGCCATTGATTTGTATTGCCAGCAGCTCGCCTCTGAGTATCCTGGAGCTGGATGCTGGGGGTCCCACTCTGAGAAATGGGTTGTGTAAGCATCAGGGATTTGAGTATGTTTCCCTTGACAGCCCCTGTGCATGATCCAAAGGGTACGCTGTCTGCTGTGCTCGGGGTACATATTGCCAGGGTGCATCACCTTGTGAGGCTAAACCATGGAGAGAGACCAGGGACCTTACTGTGCCAGTCCTGCTGGGAATTAGGCATGAGCTCAGTGCTGAGTTCTTAATTTCTGAGCATAGTTTTTTGCCTAGAAGCAAAATATTACATGCCTTGTGGACTTTACTATTTGTTAGCAGCTGAAATGCCTCAGGACTGGATAAAAGCTTTGAAAATCTGTGTTTTGGGTGTATACAGCTCTCAAGGGTTGAAGTTCTCAGCTGCTTTCTGGGTATCTCCTCCGTGGCCAGTTATTCTGAGTCTCTTGTGTTTCTGCTCTGTCCTTATGAAACACCTGACATTACTATCTTCTCCCAGATCAGGCCTATAGAAATGTATTGGAGTCCTTATAATAACCTCTTTATATCTTTTGTCACCTGAAAATGAGTACTGACACTGCCTTTTACTGCTTGCAATCTGAGGCAATAAATCAAGTGCACTGTCACACACACAGATCCTCTTGGTTTTGTCGCTGTCTGGCTTTTAATCCAGCTTAGACTGGATATTATTTCTGGTTTTAGACCAAGTGCAGCAATTAGATGCTTACCACATTGCTAATATTTTAAGACTTAAAAATATCAATCACTGTTACTCTGGATAAATGTTATCCAGTATGGCCAGTGCACAAATGACAACCTTTCAGGATGGAGAATAGCTCCAAGATAGAAAATACCATGTTTTATCACAGGAGAGGCCAGCTACTAAAGGACGTGCAGACACACATCAGCGTCTAAAACTAGCGTTGGTTAAAGAGGGTAATCTGATAAAACATGGATATTAGAAATGCCCTCAGTTGCTGTCCTGCTGGCTAAAGGCATTTCAAAAATCAAATCACTGTACGTGTGATGTGCCAGGACTTCTGGTACTCTGTTTCCCTGTACTATTCTGCTAACGGCTGGAAACGGTGGCAAGGTAATGCCACAGTGTCTTCAGCTATTCTGGACAAAATCCTGCAGCAGTGGGAGCCCACGCTGTTTCCTTCCGTGTGGCACTGAGCAGCTGCAGCATTTCCAACACGTAAGATCCTACAGAAGGAGACAACAACTGAAGAAAAATGCCGCCTATGTATATGTGTTTTCTTTGTCTAATTGAATCATAGACTGGATGTGGCAGTGTATCTGTTACAGGCTGGGGGCTCCTTTCATGCGTTCTTTTCTATCAAACATCTGTGGAACAAGATTAATATTTTTAGCTGCTCTTTTATTTTATTTTTGAAGAAATGAATCCTTTCAACACGATTTCTGATAGAATCACATTGCCTAATTTCTCATGTTTGAAGTGACCTTTTTCTCTGCTTCTGTCTGAATGAAATTACGGCAAATTCATTATTCATAGCATCAAGACAGAGACCCAGTTGTAGAAAGTCATGAGGTTTCTTTCTTTGAAAGTCTTTTGAAATCCTCAGACTTAGCTTAAATATACCAATATCTCATGCTAGTGTCAGCAACATCGTTCTAGAAAAGTACAGTGTAGGCTAACTTGGGAAGATTGGGGAAGCTGTCCATTACGGAAAGATATTTGTGACTAAGGTGTTAACTTTTTCCTCTGCCACAGTGAGTTCTTGATTAAAGTTTCTGGAAGCTGCACGCACTAGATAATCAACAAACATGCAAATACTTGGTGATAAAAAATGCTAGCTTGCTGGCATGTATGTAGTTTTTGCAATGACCCCCTTTTTCTGCCGAAAAAATTTCTAGAGGTCAATGCCTCTTTGCTCTGTATCTGTGAAGAAAATACAAATAGTGATTTCAGAAGATGAATTATCATACATTTCACCTAGATATAGACATATTAATATTCTTTAGGTTTATTAATATTATCAGGGAGTAATATTCTTCAGTTTCAAACAAATACATTCAAAGCTGCTTGTTTCATACAATATACTGATGAAGAAAAAGAAATCTCACAAGTTTCAGGATTTAGCTCAGTGAGTTTGGTTCAGATGAACAGTCACAGTCTTTGGATGAGGAATAGGCAAGCTTGTCTTCTTTTAATTTGTTTTCATCACTTAGGAAATATTGGTTATGTGAGGTTTTGACTCGGACTAGTGTGCCGTTTCCAGTCTTCTGATAAGACGTGATAAATGGAGAGAAACCACGTCCCCTAACTTCTTAGAAATGAAAGCTGTATTCTAATGTCACTTCTACAGCTTTCTAATACATATATGTCCATATATGTCCATATATATATGTATGAAGCTTGTGTGAAGCTTTTCTTGCAGAGTTTTGATGAAAAGTGAGAGTCCTCCAGATTTTTGTCCAATGCTGCAAGAAAATGTGTCTTTATTAATTTTTGCAGTTATGAAGTTAAGACTGTCTCATATGTGATTGTTCGTTTAGGCTACATGTTTGGACTGTCTGAATTATTGAGGTTTTTGTTCATGTGCTAAGAGGTTTTTGTTCACTTTTTAAGAAGAAAAAAGATCTCTATGTCTCAGGCTAACTTAGATTACCCACGTCCTGGGTGAGCGACCTAACCCTGACTTAGTTGAAGAAGGGACACCATGGTGTCAGCAGTCACTTCAGAAGTCCAGTACAGTGATTTTTCTGTCTAGCAGGTGTGGATCAGTTTTGCAAATGTTTGGCAATATCTAAAGCCACAGTTTGTGAATTCAGTACTAGCTTGATTTTTCACTTAGTTCTGTTACATACATATAAGTGAACGTAATAGGATCTTTGCAATTTGTAACAAAAACACAAAACTGATTTTTTTTTATTTGTTGCTTAACATGGTGGGTCTATGATAACTGTCACTTTTCTTACTTGTAACATACACAAAGCCAGTAATATTACAATACAAAAAGAGTTAAAACTGGTTTTTTGTGCCAAAGAAGCGACTGCTCATTTTTAATAAGCCATCTGTTTCATTTAGAAATTGGCTGTTTATAAATTTCCTTTAGTCAGTAAAATATTGGCTTCTTCTAGTAATATTGAGAAAAACCCACAGGATCCAACTAATAAACTGTATTCTCTCGCCACTGTGAAGAAAAAAATCACAGACGAAGAAAAATTACAGCGTGAGGCATGGCATTAAATATTTGCGGGCAGATGAAGCTGTGGGGGTGGAGGAGGTGGGTGAGGAAGGGAGAGCAGCGCCTGTCCAGCCCCATAGCCAAACCTCCCCTTGCACCATGCTGGTGGGAAGCCGTCATGGTTGGGAAAAGTAACAGAAAGGAAAGGAGAAGGGAATCTAAGTAATTATGGTGATGGTTTGTATTTCCCGTGATACTTCAAGGGGAGATCCAGGGCACAGTGTGTTCATAGGATGAGGTTTAAAACAAGTTGATGCTGTTTAAAATAGAGCTCGGTACTGAAATTGCTGTAAAAGTTTCTTGTTATCATGCCATTTTGGAGGGCAGGAGAGACAGAGCAGAAGATCATATTTCAGTGGTTAACAGCTGTGTTTCCATGAGAGTTTTGCTGGATAAAATATACTGATGGTGTGTTTTGGAGGGCCCTTGTTTGTGAAGTTTGCAGCACAAACGAGAGAGCATATGCAAGACAAGACAGGAATATTATTTAAAGGGCAGGACTGCAAGGGCTATGAAGCAAAGAGGGGCTGCAAACAAGATCCAGTGGCTGAACGTGAAGTGTCGTGATGTGAGAAGCTGCAAACAGATTGAACTCCTTATCAAAGGGAAAGTTGAGAGATGGCTTGAAGGAAGGGTGCTTAACGCATAACAAAAATGCAGCATGGTTCTTCAGCAAGGCTCTTGCTGAGGATTTTTCAATCTTGCTGAGAAAAGCATAACAAGATGGCTGCAAATTGAAGTTAGATAAAATGAATCCTGAAAGAAGATGTGGTTTCTTAGCAGGGAGAAAAGGAATAATTTATCAAGGAATGTGGTAAATTCAGCATCTCTTGATGTGTTTATGGCGAAAGTAAAGCACATCTTTTAGGAGAATATTTAATCAAGCACTCAGAAGAAGTTATACAACTTGCTTGTGCAACGGGTTATGCTGGGTGGTTGCGATTATTTTTTCTTGGCTTTGGAGCCAGTGAATATATGAAGTTACCCATTTATTTTCTTCCACAGAAAGAGAATAAAAAACCCCACATTGTCCCAGCATATTCATTGCTACTGCTGTTCTGCATTAAGAAATGCCTATAACCAAATCTCATTATTTAGAGTTTCTGACAGTTGCCTGCAGTGGTCAGAGTTTATTCCCTTTCAGTACAGATTTTCCTGGAAATATTTTGTTTGGGACTGGGTGGGGGTGGCAATTATTTGCTCTTGGAAGCTAAAATCATTCTTAGTGGTTGGTTTGTGCATGCTTTCCACATGCTCCGGGTCTGCCTGATGGCCACATTTTGGGGTGAGAAAGGAGTTCCTGCCCCACCTGGGTGCTGTGGTGCCCCGTGTCCCGTGCATCGGCGCTCAGGGCTGATCCGCTCCTGCGCGAGCCCCTGGCTGCACCCTGAAGCATCGCCCCGGCCCGCAGCGCGGCATGGTGCCTGCCTGCACATCAGTGGCTGCCCACCAGGGATCTGCAGGGTTTGTGCTGTGGTTCAGCTGTTTTCTCCCACCGTTTGTAGCACAAAGGGTGCTGGTATCACCTGCCCATCCTTCACCAGTTGATGGCGAAGCAATGAAGCTCTTGCAGGGTTGCAGGTGAACACGACCAGCCTGGGGTGACTGGCAGGGCACAACAGCTTAGTGTCTTGCTTACTGAGATGCTTGAGGCCAAACAAAGGTAGTGGACAAATCAAAATGAGTAAAATATTCCAACTTTGCAATATAGGAAAGCAAATTAAATGATGCGTTTGTCTGTTCTGGCCACAATGAAGTGACAAGAAATTCATAACCTTGTAAGAGGTGTAGTGGCTGCGTGACAGAATATGTAATTCCAGTCCTCCTATAAAACTACCTAAGGTGCAGCAAAACTTAGAGAGAGCAGATGAATCTGTTAACAACTCCTATACTTTTTTGAAGTAATTTCAATAAAATCCTATTGGTTTCATTCTTATACTAGAATTTTCCCTAAAGAAACAGATATTTTATTATGATGTTTGTACTGGACTTGAAAGAATTGCAGTTTTAATGTTCCCAATTACTTTTGTTATTAAAAAAGTCAGAAAGCAACCTGATGAAGATGTTAGAAATTCTGACTTTATTATCCAAACAATTTCACTTGGTTAGCAGAAAAATTTGGATCCAAATTTTACTGGCAGCCAGTAGACTTGTAATCAGGTTAAAAATAAGCAGGGAATTAGTTTGAGAAAAATAAGAACAAAATCATATACTCATGTCTCTGTATATTTTGTGTCTTAATATATTCTGAATTGTAGTTTTTTTCATTTGTTTTTTAAGGAAGCTGTTGATAAAACTCCTATGTTAGGTGATACCTTTGCTGTTCTATTGTGGGAAAGGTGGGAAATCAAGTTCAAAATTTCCTTACTGCAATACTTCTTTGGAAAGCAAGAAGTCGGGCAGTACCAAAAATAAGATTTTGAATGCTACCTTAATTTAGAGGTCCTATTGTTACAGATACATTAATTTAAATACTTTCCACAATTCAATTGATTTCTTTGTTGAATGTAGATCTTAATAAATCATGCCTGTTACTGTAGTCCATTAAATGAGATACATAATGTGGCCAATTTAATGTTCTCCTAGGAACACTGGATGGAATCTTGGCCCCATGGAAGTCAATGGGAGTTGTGCCACTGACTGCAGCAGGTCCAGGTTTTTCACATCAGTTTTGAATGTGCGTGACTGGTGTGCTTGATTTTCAACCTTAATGTTTGGTTTTGCACTTACATTGGAAAAGAACATTTTAAATCCTATCAGGAAGGAAGCCAATGCATGTTCTTAAACCTTTGGTATTATTTCCTTTGGAAGAGCTAGGCAGAGAATAATATATATTTTTTCTTTATCTGATCGCAATAGGCTGCACTGAAATGAAAAGCATTTCAACCTGAATTCAATTTTATATTTTCATATGTGTGTGTTTGTGAGTGTATTTATACTACTGACGTTATTTCCTATTGACTTGAGATACAGTTAAATATGGGTGACAGGCACGATAGGACTTTACTTTGTAAACCTTTGCCCATTAGGAATTGAAAGCTATTTAGAAAATCTCTCACTTCTTCAGTTTCCTTTTCGTGACTGGAAATTCACAGCAGGTGGCCCCAGTTCTCCTCTCATTTACACCATTCTGACTTCACTAATTTAGGTCATAGTAAATCCTGATTATCCAGCTATGAAAGCGGGATCAGGACCAGCATTTTGGCAACTGGCTCTGACTATAAAAACAAGCACTCAGTACAAAGGAGCAGTTTGTGTCTCTAATGAAACCTGTGGGATTTTTGCTGCTTACTTCACTGGAATCAGGATGTCACCAAAATGTACTGGGGTTCTTCTGTAGCAGCCTCTGTTCACTTTCTGGTAATGAGTGATGGATGGAGTAGCCCAGAGAAACGGAAAATGAAAAAAGACATCACTTGCCAGTTATAGAGCAATCTGATGTACTTAGTGTTTGCAACCTTTGCAAAAGTGGGTTTTGTTTGTGTGATTTTTCACTGCTACTGCAACTTCTGTGAGGGAAGAGCAGTGAAATCTATGCCCAGCATACCATAGGCAAAGACCTGATCTGACAAAATAGAACAGCAGATTTAATTTCCATTTTGTGCGAGAGATATTTAGCATCTCTGCTAAGCTGTAATATGGCACTGTGCTGAAATCCATAAATGCATAACTTTCCTAAACTGCAAATTTATTTATACTGAATTTGCTAGGTTTCCATAAAATTGCTGTAGGAGCTTTGTGGCACCAGAACTCTACATAAATGCAATTTGCAGGTTTGTCACTTTTTCAGCTATATTTTCCATCCTTCTCATCTTTGTGTTATGGAGAGATACTGACTTTGTGGAATCACTGCAGAAAGTTATAAATGATGTATGAAATGAGAAATCCCTGCTCAGAGCACAGAACTTAATCTATGCTATTTGCTGTGAAAGTCAGCTCAACTGCAAGCAGAAAAGCCCACCAAATCCAGAAGCTACAGACTGAGAAAACCAAAGCCCACTCTAAGTATTTTTCTTTTCACTTTGTACCTGGGATAAGCCAGGACATGGCACTGTGGGCTGCAGAAGGTCGCGGGGAGGGCAGGCACTCGGAGCTCAGATGTTCTGCACAGGCTGTGGGTTGAAGAGACTGCCCTTAGCTGAGCAAGAAGCTTCTGTGCCTGCACTTAAATACGGGGGGGGATACAGGGAAGTGACTGCACTGCAGAGGAGTGGGCTTAATTCAGTCCCACGCATGCCCAGTCTGCTCAAGTCAGGCAGTTTTGCAGTTGGCTGCAGTGGGGGCAGGATTATACTTTGACCGTGGTAGTTCTTTCCATGTTATAAGCCCATTCTTGCAGCTTGCTGTGGCATAGCTTTGCCCAAGTGTGGGAGAACCTGGTCTTGGAAGAAAGTCACTGCATGGCCACTAATGAAACAATATTATAAAATCCCCCAGGATTTTGCAAGTGGAATGCTCCGTGTCTTTGTGCATGAAATGGCCACAGCACTTGTGTGGGACCGCTGGTTGACACAACCTCAATCACATAGCTTATCTCACCTTGTCGGGCCAGCAGTGACACCACAGCATGCACAGAAACCACAGCAATTGCTGTCACCCTGCAGGATCCAGCCCCTTGGAGAAATATGTGCTAGAAAAGCAAAAAGTAATCCTGAAAGGATGCAGTGATTTCCCTCTCCTCACCCATTATAGATTTTTTCAGACTTCTGCATAAAAGCTACATTTTTGGACTGGGGTCAGGGAGGTTACTGCTTGTCAGTTGTGTCTTTCTATAAAGAAGTTATTTTTTGCAGTTGTTGTCTAAAACTCTGTTTTCCATGAAAATTGCTTTGGCAGAAAGGTAAATTAGCCCTGCCTATGAATAGGAACAATCAGTCGCTTTGCGGTACAAGCAGCGTGCAAATAGCTTCAGTGGTTCCTAAGAAACAAACATCTCTGCCAAACATTTGTAGTGGAGGATACAATATACACATAACAGCAAGCTTTGGCTTATCCTGATATTTATTTCCCTTGTCCTCTCCACCCCACCATGGACTCGCTGTCCATTGCAGCGAGCTGCCAAGAAGGACAGTGAGGGAAACCTCTGCTCCTGTAATCCCAGAGTCGTATCTGGGCAAGAGGAGAGAGCAGTGACCTCCTGGTTGGAAGCAGCAGTGGTCAAATTCTAATCCTGGCTTTGGTAATTAACTTTTCTGGGAAGCCATCTCTGCTGATGTCCCCAGGACTTTACTGCAGGGCTGCCTGTGGCTGCAGACTCCTTCTCGTAGCCGCTGTGCATCACAGTGCAGCCCTGAGTCCTGCAGGATGAAGTGTTTAAATGTGCGCAGAGGGTCAACTTGGAAAGACCAGGATTTATTTACAGGACAGTTGGCCTGCAGTCTAGCACACAGAGCTACTGCTTATATCCTACATAAAATAGATGACTTGGCACTTGGCAAGTGCTACAGGTATTGCTAAAGAGGTGTTTCTTGGCTCATCCATCTCTTGCAAGGTGCAGAGGAGCTGTGGCAGCTATATAAAGAGTTTGGGGAAAAATAGAGACACATGAGTAATGGAGTAGTAAAACTCAGTTCAGCTCCTTGGCACTTGCAAACTCACAACCAAGTCCTGCAGCCTTAACTTGGGAAAAAAAAAAATCTGGAGAAATCAAAGGGAATTTTATCTTAGAGAGCCTCTTGCCTGCCTGCTTGCACTAGGGGTAGGTGTTCAGCAGCGAAGTTCCCTTTCTTTGGCTATACGGGCTGTGACTAGGGGCAAGTATCTCCTCTTAGTATCACAACTCCCATGAAATTAATCGGAAACTTAAACAATTCTAACAGCTAGAAGAATCTGCAATATTATTAGGAACAGCTTCTAAAATGCTGAAAAAAACTATAATCAACTGCTAAAGCACATCTTGGGGAACTGAAGGGGTTTATAAATAATCATTAGAATAAACTGCTCCCTGCCGTGAGACACATCTCTTATTATGTCTGCTACGTCCCTTTTGGCTTTCTCAGTGCATCATCAAGCATGGATTAAGGTAAAATAAATTTAGGATGAGTGAAAACGACAATCTTGACTAAGTTTCCAAAAATGTGAAGGACATGATCTTGTGAGGGAATAAGTGCAATGTATTCAATTCTACTAAAATACTCAGATTTCAGCACTGGTTCAGTAGACACTTTCTCAGGAAAAAGATATTGACAACATCACTCTGTCAATAAATACACATGTATTATGTTTAGAATAATATGTATAATTGTGTAAATATAATGAGGAATAATTATTGTAGAAGTGAGTATGCTTCCTTCCTATTTTTAAAGTATTTTACTGTTCATATAATGTTCACATTTGAAGTTGTATCCCTTGTGTCAGGGCTGGGGACACTCCAGGTTCGAGCAAGCAAGCGTTGTGTTACATAATCTTATTCTTATGTTTATTGGCTTTTCTCTTAAAAGAAGTTAGACTCCTAGACCAACCTTTTTGTGTGTGTGTGTGTTTGTTTCCTTTACAACCATGATGTTAGTGCCAATTCTAACTTTTAGCTTAAATAGATCTTCCTGTTGCTTGTTCTTAGATGTATTTCCAGAAAGCAGCCAGCTCCCAGTCACTGGCTTGCTGAGGTCAGGCTTTTTCACCTCCTATTCTAAAAGAGACTCTCTTCTCCCCAGATGGGATGATGTGGAGGCGGAGGAGGATGCCTATGGGAAGTGCCTTCAACAGCACCAGAGCTGAAGGAGGGAGGGCTATAGGTCCATCTCAGTCCCATCTCTCTGCACTGAAAGAGGATAACAAACCTGACAGCCATGTGGAGAGGAGAATGCTGACCAAACCTGAAAATGAAACTTGATCAGAAGACATAAATAAGTTAGGTGCAAGGAGTGCTGGTGGGAGCTTCCGCAGACCTAGGCAGGGAGAAATAAAGCTTTAGAGAGGGAAAGAGAAATGAATGTGAGCAGGGCAAGGTGTCTGCTGCAAGTAGAAAAAAAACCCCATTGCAGTATCTGCAATAAAGAATAATGCAGTCTCCCCACAGAGCAAGCCTTCAAATGGCTCCCTGGGCTTCCTTAGCATGGGCAGAGGGACACTTCCCTACGGTGGCAAGCTCGCCATGCTGAGATGAAATCGTAGGCTCCCCCAAGGAAGCCTGTTATTACTTGCAGCCTGTCTCTATTCTTCGGCAGCGTGCTGAATGCATTCTCCATTCTGTGCTGTTTTTCAGCCTGGCTTCTGAGCTTTATCTACCAGACTTTTGTTGACCTCCTACGTATTTTGCCTTATCCTCTGGTTTCTCAACTTATGTTATTTATTGATGTACCAGTTTTTTTGAGAATAGAGTCTGTATGTTTTTTATGGCTCTGCACACCAGTCTTACATTTTATAATGGGTACCGCATTGAACAGTTGTTAACTGTAGATGCTGTTGTCTGTTTGGCAAGTTACAATAATTTTTTCTTCAGTTTCTAGTAGCCAGAGTGATTAAAGTGTGTAGCAAAAATCTATCCCGTGCTATGGATAAAGACCAATAATGTTTCCAGTGTTTGTTTGGACCTTTTTTTTTTACATTAGCAAAATCTGCTTTATCATTTTGAGTGCAGGAAGGGAACTGATTGCAATGAAAGCAGAAAAGGATTTATAGTATGTTCATCTTATAAATAAAGCCACGCTGCTTGGACAAATTATGTAAGACATGGCATGTTGCACTGTTCTGTTCCTTTCATAATCTATGGTGCCATATAGACTTAAAAAAATAGGACTATTATATGGATTTCTGCCGTGTAATTGGCATTGACACTTATATTGATTGAATAAATGAAATAACATGCACAGTTCTGACAATCTTTGCAGATTTGTAAGATTACAGCGGCGGTGATTCTATGTCAGCAAAAAACTCTATAGGTATTTCTAATGAAGCCACAGCCAGTTCATTAATATACATATGTTTGAAATTGCAGCCCTAACAATTGAGTTCTCTGCACTGAACACTGTAATGTATATTGTCATGAGCTATATGCCCTCAGATCATTTTTGTGAATTACAAGAAAATTATGGACTGGAGAACATTTTATTATTGTGCTTTTCATCCAGAAATACAGCCTTTCACTGATGAAAATTGAAAACACTGAAAATTAAAATGTAAATGCATTTATCAAAAGAAGAGGAAAAAATTGAATCCTGAACTTTAACTGCTTTTACATTTTGCTTCTTCAAAAAGCAATTTTGATATTTACATCTCAAAAGCACAAGTAATCAGGCTCTGTAATATCCATTTGGATTCTTACTAATAAGTGACTGGCTGTTTGTTGCTGGGGGTCTGAAGATTTGTTTCAGTAAAACAGCATTGAAAATTCTGTGTGTGTGTGTGCGCGTGTTTGTGTGTGTGCGCATTCTGAGAGACAAACAAAATAAATATACATTTGTTTAGTGTTTCTCTCCTTTCTGTTAAATATGTTCTTTGTGTTTTTTACAGGTCAGTGACACATTAGATAAGACGTGAGTTACTCATGTCTTTGTAGGGAAGAAAGAAAAGACAGAGAAACAGTGATACACAGGAGAAGCTTCTTTACAATGAAATTTAGCAGTTAATAAATGGAATAAAATGCATAATTTAAATTTCGTTGCTGCTGGATTTTTTTTCTCTTTAGCTTCAGAAAAAAATATATTGTTTTTTGATTGGCATCCTGACTTAACTGATGAGACGTTAGCAGCCCCTGAGAAGAAGATCCATATGCCAAAGATGACTGTGGGCTCAATTTCCTACAGAGGAAGAACATTGGATGAAGCATGGAAGCAGGTAGGCTGTGCGGCAAACTGACACGACATATGCCTCTGGTGCTGCTGTGGAATGTAAGGAAATAACAGGTTGATAGTATTATCTGACTGGAGACTATGCCTGTTTGTGCAGTCCTTACTGTATACACAGTCAGAATAGCTGACTCCCTGTAGCTAAAATCCATCCAAATCCTCTACAGGTGACACAGGTAGAGAACAGGTAAATCCTTTGTATAGCATTTTCACTGCTCTTGTAATCCTTTTCTCTTTCTTTTTCTTAACACTGGAAACATTTTTTTTTCTGGTGTGCATTTTCTGAACTCCTCCATGCTGGGTAACAGTGCTAGATTCCCTAGATTTAAGTGACAAACCTGATGGACTTAAGGACCCGATGCCGAAATTCCTGCCCATGTGTAAATACAGAAGAGGCACCAGAAGAGCAAATGGGCACTGCTCTTCCTTCCCTGCCTTACACACATCCCTAGTGACCCTGGCCACATAGCGGGATGCCGGTGTGGTCACACACCACAGGTCTGCAAGCTGTTCTGCTCCCAGCCCTGTGCCCAGGACCTCCTGCCCCAGAAGGAAAGGAAGGGGACCATCACCAGAAGGACCATGTCTCTGGTTACAACCTCTGAGTGATATTTCAACACAAATCATACCTCCATGTGGTTAGACAGAGATTCCTTGACTGGCCAGTTGTTACAAGATTGGACACATTTTGACCAGTCCCTTATAACAGCTGTTGGTTCCTCCTGCCATTGGTATAGGTAAGTTACCCTCCGTCAGGGTGGTGAAGAAGGACAAGTGCCAGTTTTGACTGACCCTGCCACCACACTGTGATGGGAAGGGAAAGGCAGCCTCAGATGGGGAACGGTACTGCAGTGAGTGAATTCATGTGTGTTTCTGCAGTTTTCTTCTCAGAGTGTCCTTGATTAAGTCATTAACACAGGCCCATTAATTTCAGATCCTCTGTCTTTTCTGTGCTTGGCTTGGAAGAAATCAAACTGAGCATCCAAAATAGCATAGATGTTTTTGAAGCTTTGGCTTGACCATGCCTGTCTGTTTTAGTGTCCCCCGTTGTATTTGAAAGACAATATTTATCGTCTTAATAATGTTAAATAACTTTCAAATTCTAAGGTGATAAGCAAGCTTAAGAAACTCATGCAGTATTATATACATAGCAAAATGGCTATCACAGAGAAATTGCCATCAAGCAAAAGTTATTGCCTTTTAGGATCTCAGATATTGAAATAGTTTAGAATTTTCTGAGTTCATATTTCAAAGAAAATAGCTTGTCAAGTAAAGAGATTTTAAAATGAATATCTGTTTATGCTAAAAATGTTCGTAGTATTTTTTTCTTTCAGAATAAAAGAAAATCTGGTTTCATTATCTTTCTTTAAAATAAATTACTCAAAATTGTTCTAACTGTTTTTTTTGGTAGAAAAAAGCCTTTATTGTTAGTTCTATTTGTGTATCTGATATTTCTTCTTACTTTGAAAGGAAAATTACTTCAATGCTTCAGACAGTGGAATATCTTGGCCTATCAAAACAGAATACAACAGTCATGATCAGAAACATTTTGCTTTAGCATGTAAGCAATTATTTCTATAAAATCATTGATATTCTTAGGATTTAACAGGCATGTTTGGTGAATTTATTTACATCTTTCCAATGTTTTATGCATTTCTTGTTCCAGTTTCATCTGTGTTATTTCTGTTCCCCTGTCTTTCTTGAATTTATGATTAATGTTTCTGTAGGCAACAAAACAATACATTCCAGATCAAGAGTTATGCAAAGTCATAGCATTTTTTGAGAAATAAAATGAGTCAATAAAATATCAGTATTCATAGCAAGTTTCCACTCCATGCAAGAGATCTTGTAGGCAAAAGTTATGCTTAGACTAAAATAACAACTGCCCAAAGAGGAAAGAAAAATGGAACAAGCAGTAGGTGTTTATGGAAAATTCCAGTCACTACCTGGATCTGGATACAGTTGATAAAGAGGACAAAAGAACTAATGGCAAGGATTTAATGGATCAAGTTTCTCTTCTGCAGTTCATCTCTTCATTAATGGCCCATGAAAAGTGAAGACCAAGAGGTTTGGACCAAAGAGCTGCCAGAGACTAAACCAAGCATTACCTCTTGAAAGATTGCATCATTGATGCTTTAAATTAAAACTTTATTGCCATTGTAAAACGTCTGTGAGTTACCCAGGGAAAATAAAATATATGGTTTTCAGAAAGTGGTCATTATTTTTTCAGCTAAAGAAGAAGTGTCCTTTCCCCTTAGGGGTGGTGTGAAATGGAGCCCTCCATAGGCCTTCCTCAGCTGAGGTTCCTGGCCAGACTATTCTACCTTTTCCATCCACATCTGGTTCTTTGTTCCTTTTTTGTAAGAGATGAATCAAGCTTTGGGTCACATCCACAGGCCCTACTCTAACAGTAAAATAAAAACAAACCATATTTTTTAGGAAAGCAAGATAATAATTTTCCAACTGATCTAGGACAAAGATGGTACATCCTCCTCCTGCACATAGCACAGGGACGCTGTGGGAGAAAACCCCTCTTCCTCAGGCTGCCCTGCACCTACCTGTTCTACACCTGACAGGCAAATACTTTGAGTCCCAAATACCAGCATGACCCGCGGAGGTTTTGGTTGGTGGTTTTTGAGCTGCGGTTCGCTCACAGGACTGTTAGTGGCTCAGTGACCGTGGGTGGGCGTACCCAGGCAGGTATCTGTGGAGGGCATAGACTGCCCATTCAACAACCAAATATTCTTCGTGCAAAACAGAAGGTAATATTTTAATGAAGATTCAGAGGTATGGAGCTCCATACTGCGACTCAGGAGCATTCAGGCCCAGCTTCAAAGTATCGGTGTGCAAAGGATATACCTTAATAATTGCTGGGTGCGGTGGCACATCTATGCTGAACAAAATTGCCCTCACAGACACTAAACCACAAGACCTCCTGTTTCTGAATAAAAGAAATACTCTCAGCTGAGAAATTTGGTCACCGGTGATATCCAGGCAGCTTGAGAAACAGCCACTTCTCTTTCGATAGAGGGGAATGTAGCATTTGTAGCTCTTCTGCTCAGGAATTAATGGGACTACTTGCCAGGACACAGTATAAGGATCTTCTGCAAAAATGTTGTCGGTGCCTAAAATAGGCAAAACTAAAGTGCATATACTGAAAACGGTAATTTTGAAGTCGTTTTCTCAGCTCTCACTTACATATGGAGGAACCTAAACTCTGCAGCTGCCTGATATTATATGTTTGGGTTTTTTTTTTATTTTACAGTGAAAGCTGGAGCACTTGTGAAGAGTCTTAGAGACTCCATCTCAGCTTCCTGCCCCCACTGGAGATGGTTCAAACCAAAATCTCTCACCTCTCCTCCATATGAGAGGCCCAACCACTACGATGCTGGTAGAGGAGCTGGAGTGGGGGGTGAGGGGGCAGAGAGCATCTGTTGTCTCTCTGACTGAAGCTGTTCCACTGCGCAGAAAACCCTTCAAAATTCAATAGATCAAAGAGGGACCAAGAAGAAATATGGCTGTATCCTCTCACAGTTTGTACAGTCACCTGGCAGAAGGAAATCTGCATACCGTCCTTGCTCCTACACATATCTGCATGCTTTTATATGGAAAAATCTTTGGATAATATTAAAAAAACGCTATCTGACCCTATGTTCTTTGTTTCCACTTTTTGTTTAATTGGATTCTGTGTAAGTGCTCTGCGTAGGAGGAACTCTTATCAGAAGTATGAGGCTTTTCTTGCTGAATGGAAGGATGAAAACATGCTCAGTAAGCTGCTGTATCTGTCTCATGAGCTAAGCTCCAAGCTGACCTGATGATCCCACAAAACAAAGAGCTGCTTATAAAATATGTCTTAATTGCAGAGAAAGTATGAAATCAAAACCAGTTGTTGTTGGTGGTGATAGCTTCCATGGATCCCTGATACTCTCTACAGAGAAAGTGCAGGCAGCCTGAGAGACTACCTGCTAGTCTATGCGCAGCACACACCTCAGAAAAAATTCAGAACGATAAAAATTCATAATGTTCCTTCTCCCCATCTCTGTCTTGCTCTGTGTCCAGCTGAGGCCTGACTGCATAAACATCTTGGCTTATACAGCCGAGAAATTCAGGTCTCAGTGCCTCGCTGGTTTTGTGCAGAGATTTCATTCAGGCTCTGCTCTGTTTCCTAAATTTGAGCCTTCTGTGCTTTACTGATGTGCATTTACGGCTGGACAATTCCCAGTATTGAGAAGCAGTATGCAGAGCTTTTCATGAGGTTAGAAAATGAATCCGAAACTTAACAAACCATTGTTTGTCTCATTATATGCATCTTCAGAGAGCCAAGAGCAACCTACGCAGTGCCACTGTTCTGTGGCTTAATTCACGGCTGATGAAAACAGATTGTTCTTAAAAGCAAAAGCTCTATTGTTCGAATGTCCCGTCGTGAGTCTTGCTGCCCTGTCCTACTCATTGCCTGTAGGAGTCACAAGACCTTCAAGGATGCGGCTGCCAATGTAGCCTCAGTGAGCACAGTACCCTTTATGCCTGGCTAACAAATTTACTTAAAGGAGCGTTCACTCGTTGGCTGGCACTTTTTTTTCCATTTTGTCAGATGGATGAATGTCATGGCAGCCAAGGACAGATGAAGGTTTGAAATATTACAAGCAGAAGCCTCTCGCTAAGATAATATAAAACCAATTTTTGCAAACATATCTCTGAGGAGGAAATAGGCTAGAGATTATCATGAGAATTTTTTCTAGCTGTAAAATTTTGTTAAGCTGCAAGCAAAAAAAACCCCACCCAGTAAACCTATCAAACTTAACTCAGTAGTAAAACTTCAGTCTTAGGACAATACTGTTTGAAATTGCCACATCATTCAATTTTAAGTGATTTGCATACCAAATGCAAAAAAATGATTAACTGGAAACTTCCCCCCTCCACCCCCTCTGAGACATATGGTGAGACAGCAACAGAAATGATGGATGTAGTGGATGATTGCTCGCTGAACCAGTGTGTGAGAAACTATGCTAGGAATAATTCATGTCAAGATATGGTCTTAACTAAAAGACATATTAAAAACAACATCTTGACAGGTTTAATATCTTACATGATACACATAATCCATGACTTCTAAGGCATGTGATTATCTCAAAACATGATATTTCAGTAGAACTTCAATTTTATGAAAAGATCTCAAGAGATGCTTCATCTAATGTTAAATCAACCTTTCACAAAATAAAGGAAACTTGAAGTCATTCTGAGGTATGGTATGGCCTCGTATTTATCTAATACTGCTTCAAATCAGCAGTGATTCCCCGGGGAAAGTGGAATAACAGTGGTATAAAATAGGTGAAAGTGACCCAATAAACAGGATAATAAGGCATTTTGGATGAAAATGCATTTTATATAAACAAGGGATTTACTGCTTTGCCATGCTGAGAACCCACTGATGCCAAAAAATATGCTATGTCTGCTAATACAGCAGACGTATATTTCACAGGTATTTCTGTCACCTGTATTTCATCAAAGGGGAAATTTCACCATACTTAAAGTGACAAAAGATTAAGCTGGATGTTTAACAAGTATGAAAATCAGATGATGATAACGGGTAAAACTGGCATTGTTCACTGCTGTGATTAGCTTTCATGTGAAGAGAATCAAGTAAATTACAAAAAGGGTTTGCAGTGGTTGTGAGAGGTATAAGATCGGTAACTGTGGCTTGTAAACTGGCCACTTACTTGTACCTCACCGTGAGCAGAGATCCTGGGCGAGGGGACAGAGGACTGAGCTGGGACATAGGGACAGGCTGAGTTAGCTCTGCTTCTGACCTAGCATGGGATCCTGGGTATGCCAGTTTTCCCATGTCATCTCTTGTTTGTCTCACAAGTTTAGGAAGCTGTCCTTGACCAAATAAATTGTAATGTATTTTGCACAGTCACTGGTCAATGAAACCAGCTAATAATAAGTAAAGGATATAAAATATCTTCTATTCCATAGTGGTTTTCATTAAAGGACAGCATCCCTGAGAACTGAAATAAAGAGAACTGGGATCAGCCTGCAGAACGGGCCAAGTAATTCAGCTGTATTTAATACAAGGGATGATCAGTACAGGTATCTCCGAGGGCAGGTATAAAGAAGAATGTCTCTCTCTCATCTCTCTAAGATGTGCATCTGCTTGATTTTTGAAATTCAATTGGGTCAAATTTAGCAAACACTAGAGGAAAAAAATTTTACATGTTCTGTAGTGACATGGAGCTTAACAGATGCTGACCAGATGGAAACAGCCATTTTTTTTCAAATGATCTAGTATTGTCAATTGAAGAGTATGGAGTTTTGTGGATTTATTGTGTTCCTTTCTGAAAAAGCTTGCTGGTTCTAGCCAGTGATGTTTTTATCTTTCCATAAATTAGGCAAAGGCTGAGATTTACCTCATGATGAAAGCATAACATACGTCCCTGCAAACTAAGAAAGCCATAACATAAGCCCTGCAGTAACGTTCAAAATGCCCAGTCCTCTCTTATCGCTATTGTTTATCAGTTTACAAGTCTTGAAATAATAGAATCCAGATCATAAAATGGCAAATAAAAATTATTTCCTATCTATAATATGTCTTTCTATCCAGAAAGTAAAATCCCAGCTTCCTATGTCTTATATGAAAGGGTGAATTTTTCTGCCGATGGCCATCTTGTCAGCAGCTTCTTATTAATACCTATAATCCTTTTCTTTGATGCCTTCCGACATCTCATAACTTAAGGAGCGTGTATTTCTGTGCACAAGCAGTTAGACATAGCAACAGAAGGGAACACTGTTTTAGTGGCTCTGAGGAAGACAGTTTGACGGCCAACAGCCACAGCTTTTGAAGAGTTTGACTTATCTGTAAATCAGCCCTTAAACTTAGCTGACTGGTGGAAAAAATATGCAAGACTCCCGAAGAGTAATAGGCAAGGAATAATGGAAAGGCAACAGACAACTCAGAAAAATAAATAAATCAATATTTGAAGTGAAATAGTAGCAGACTAACTATAGATTGTTAAAGAAATTCAGAGTTTTATTGAGGAGTCTTTAGCTTGCTCACTGTCATATGAAGGAATAGTTAAATATTTGGTGTTATAAACTTTGCTAAAATCACCTCTCTGCACTCATACAAAAGATGAAAATTATTTCCATCCAATTCTCAGAGGAAACTTAGACATTCAGAAATTAAATTTTGGAATCTGCCTTTGTAAGAAAATATCAATGTACTGTAACATTTGAGAAGCTAATTCAGTCAAACAACCTTTTTAATGTTTCCCTTGGAACTTATTACCCAAGAATCATGTGTGTGTTATGGGAGCCTAGTGCTTGAGAAAAAGAGATGTACAGAGTGCCCAGGTTCTCAGCTGGTAGGTGTGTGGCATTGTCTTGGCTTCTTCCAAGTCCACAGAATAAATTACTTTACATTACCTAAGTGTCTGACTCTAATTAGCCACAGAGCAACCTGGGGAGATGATTAGGCTGTGGGCAGAGGCAAGCACAGAAAAAGGCAAAAGAACCATGGAGGGTAATGAAGAAAATGTTTGTTAGTTGAAACTCTGCCACTGGAACCTGAATGGCAAACACACTTTGGTTCATGGGTTGGGGCAATATGTAAAGCTAGGATTAGTCAAAAGTTTGCTTCATCTTTGAATTTCACCTTTAAAATGATTCAGGTCATTACTTCTTCCATGTGAAATAAATTGACAGGTATCTGGATCAGTAACTTTTCTATTCCAATGTGCAAATTTTGATAATCTTTATTTATTTTAATTTTTTTCTCCTTCTGAACTGTGCAAAATGACATGCAGGATGAGATAATTAGATCCCAGCAGTGAATTTAAATTTTTTTCAGGTTACCTTGCTGAGCACATGAGCAAACTGCAGCACTTCTTATAAACCAAGGGCTAATAACCCAAAACAAAAAAGGAGACTCAGTCCTTCCAGCTGGAACAGGGAGGTTGATACCTTTTTGTTTAGGACCTCGATAGGTTGAGATGGCCCATTCTTTCACAGGCACTTCTCTGTGTTTCAGACAGATTCACCATATCAATGAATTTATAGGTGAGCTGAATCCAAGCTCAAATAAAATTGGAAACAGAAGCTCAGGCAGCAACATCTAAGCTGTGAGAAAGTACCTTCCCATTTTGTCTCTGTTTCATGTGAGCTTAGAAGGCAGGAACAAACAGAAAGAGGTGAAGAAGTAACAAAAAATGGTGCAAGAGTAATGAGTTCCCTGTTTAATGCACTCAGCGATAGCTTGCAGCCGGAAGATTTCTATGAGTGCAGTCAATGTATTTCTCTGAAATTAGAAAGGTATAAAAACAACCCTTTGGTTTTCTAGCGGTCCCACAGGATGGGATACAGAGCTGAGATACATCAATAAAAATTGAATTAGATTTACAGCTCTGCCCTATTACCTCATTATAGCATGCTTGAAGATATATGGTAATTTATCAATAAAGAGAGACCTATTGAAAATGTTAGTCATAGGCTTCACACTGAAGACTATTTTCATTAATCAAGCAGCTAGATAGTTACCCTCACCACTTTACTTTTAAAGGAAGGTAAGTTAAGTTTCTTCCGTGGAGCTCGTCTGTCTCAGTGCCCAACCAGCATATACATGAGTCAAGAAAAAAATATTCCTTGTTTATATGCAGACCACGTTTGCAGCTTGTGTTAGTCTAGTAACTCCAGTGAGTTTACAGCAGACTGGAAGTTAGCTCTGCATGTTATATTGTGTTTCACCTATTTGTAATGTGGGCAACACCAATCCTACTTATAAAAAGCATTCTATAGGTTGCAAATAAAACAACCAGATGCTTAGGGAAGGAGGAGTGAAGATTTCCGAGGCATCTTTACTTCTATCCCTTTGTGTGTGCCTTATGATATAGTCTATAATTATGTGACTATCTGTAAAAAAGTGCTGGGTGGAGAAGAGCATGCGACCACATATTTATATACATTGACAGGCAAGAGGATGTTTTTTGGGTCAAACTTAATTGTGGCTTTTTCTGAGTGCCTAATTTTTCCACCAGTTTTCTACTCAAATGCTATTGTATTCTTTTGAAGATTTTTTTTCCTGCAAACTGAGGACATGAGCGTACAGTTCAGCCAGACACACTCTGGCTGCACATCCTCTCTCTGCCATGTGATACGGACTGTGTGCTGCATCTGCTCATGGGCAGGTGCTCCCTTCCTCTATTTGTTTACCCCAGGAAATCCCCCACTGGGCATCCTTTCTTGTCAGCATGCTGTAGCCTGACCAGTACACACCTGGATGTTACCTCTGGTACCTCTGCCGTGATGTTCCTCCAGAACCATCATTTTACTTTGACGGTGGCAATCTCTGAATTTATGGGCTCTGCCAGGGACACAGAATAAGCAAGCTGTGCCAACACTGAAAGGTGGTACTGCAGCTGCTGCAAAAAGTGAGTGTAGGGATGATAGTGAAGAGAGTAAATTGTTTGGGACACAAAATTTACAATTGAAATGAGGATTTGTCTGTTGACTGTTGTCGTATCATCCATCAGCTATTTCTGGCCTTAGGCAGTGGCCATGCTGTTAGCCTGTTAAGAACTTCAGTCTGCTTCCTTCTACTTTAGTTCATTGCTTTATTTTTGCTTCAGTAAGTTTCAGCACCTAAAAAAGTGAAGTTAAAAATGGATGTGAAGCTTTTATTTGTGGGTGCTTCATACATGGGGATTCACTCACAAAAGTGTAAAATGTCAACTGCTAATTTATTTTGTTCTTACTCTTCTTACTTGATGTGTAAGGCTTGGCTGCATAAATGAACTATTTTTTTCCCTCTTTAGAGTATCACTTTTTTTTAAGCCTGAAAAAGCATTTTCTTCTCAAGTCCTTACTCTCTGAGAAAATACACACCATGTTCTTCAGATCCAGACTTGTCAATTGCCTCCAGAGCCCCTAATCTTGGGATCATCCTGGTTCTGAATTTTCCTTCTAACTTATCTGTCTCCTGTGAATGCAAACTTACCTACCACCATCTCTTCAATTGCTCATGGTCATGGCGTGGTCTTTCTCTAAGGCCAACACAGTTATTTCATCAGCAGTTCCCATGTACATATCAGGCTAGTGCTCAGTGTTCACCCAGTGCTCAGGAGGCTCCTGACAAGGAGACCCAGCACCCCATCACCTGTGCCAGGGCAGAGAGATCAAATCCCCAGTACCCTTTTGGATTTGGAGAGCAGTGGAGAGAGGGGATGAGTTCTCCATCTCAGTGTTGGAGATGAAGAAACCTTTCCCTACCCTCATCCTTGAAGCCACATAAATTAATTAAACATTAATCAGGTCAGAAATAGAAGAGCTGCACTAGCATTGTCAGAGATGCTCACATAAGGAAAGGAATCCTGTGTACCTGTTCCTCTTTCAAAGGCTTTAAAAAATACATTTAATCCGAGACAGCCAGTAAAACAAGCCCAGAATCAGTTTGGCAGCTAGGGCTGAAATGGAAAACCACTCTGTTTTGCTTTGTTCTTTTATTTTGCAACAGGAACTCTTTAAGGTGGGCATCTGAGTAATGTTTTGATTGCAGCTTGATTCACTTTTATTCTTTCGTCATCATCTGCTGGAGGAAAATAGTTGGGCAACTGAGTGTAAATTTCTCTCTTGAAGACGGCAGTTGCTGGGGCCAAGCCAATATCACTGTGAGGCATGACTCTATAGTTGCATAGACAGTTTTACATTCATTAGTTCCTGTTCTTTTCCTTCAACATTTATAGCTGAAATCATTTTCCCAATAGCTCTAACAAATCATTCTGCTTCTCCATTAGCTGTAATGGTATTATTCTTCAATGAGAAAACCCTGCATATTTTGTAAGTTCTTAAATTCCTGCCTGTGGAAAGTTGGGTTGTTATCCATTTGTAGTGCTTTTGAATTCTGGAGATGGAAAATATCTTATCCAGTAATGTGACAGTGGTGCTGGCTATTGTCTAACATTTTATTTCAACCTGGAGAACTGTAAACACTCATCAATAATGACTAAAGCATAATGCTAGAGACCTCTAAACACTGACATCTTCCACAGAGTCCATAAGACTAAAAGTAATAAGAATAAAATGAAAACACTCCAAATTGTTTCTCCATTTAGGATGCTTAACGCGTCCTAGTTTTGATACTCTAAGACATTTTGGATGTCTTGTTTCCGTTTTTTTTTTTTTCTTTTTCTTTTATGTGTTAAGCATATTGTTTGTTCCTAATAGACAGTAACTGTAACTGAAACAGCTACTGCAAAATCTTCAAACTTGCGTGCATGTAGTTCTGTCCATGGTCTCTAGTTTCATCTTTCCAAATGGATGTGCAGATGAATGGCAGCTACAACACCTTAGCAAAATGAGGCCATGTGTTTCGGAGACTAACTATAAAAGTAGAGTCTTAAATTTGGGCATTCTTTTCTTGAAAGACCTATGATTAGTTTTAAGTTTAAGCATGTAAAATTTATTTGTGAAATTTTACAGTTTGGTCTCCTTTCTATGTCATTTCCAGCCATTTACAAACATTGATGAAAGGAAATCCAGTCCCATACAAACAGAAATGTTGTTAATTTTTGTCTCGCTCCAAAAGCTTCTGTACTGCTAATTGCTAAGCTTATGGATCAAAGCTGGTAGAGGACATTGGGTGTAAGATGTTTTCTGGTGTGATCCTTTTACTTTGAAAAGTGCTTGGTCATTCTGCTCTGGAAAGCTAATTGAGCAGGGAGTGTACTGGTCTTTTCAGCAAACAACAGAAAGTCACTTCCATGTTTTGATTGCCTTTTCTCCATTATTGTTTTAATTTAATGAAATGCCAAGTCACAGAAAGTTACGGTAGACCAGCATTACTGGTTCCAAAGGACCAACACACCAGCCCCACCTGGGGTTTCTAGAGCTTTCTGTCTTGTCTCTGACAGTAGTGATATCAGATATCTAGGGAAAAATTTAACTGTTCTACTTCCAGGAAACACTTTGGTATGCTTTTACAGAACATTTTAGCAGCCTTTAACTGTTTTCTGCTCAGAAACTTTCTGAGGCAGAGCAGGGATCTCTGTGGTGAATAGACCTC
This sequence comes from Platalea leucorodia, assembly GCF_965183815.1. Taxonomy (NCBI): domain Eukaryota; kingdom Metazoa; phylum Chordata; class Aves; order Pelecaniformes; family Threskiornithidae; genus Platalea; species Platalea leucorodia. The sequence continues at coordinate 70,699,146 of NC_138828.1, read as the reverse complement.
AACAGATGTGAATGTATTGAAATGCATTTTGCACTCATATGAACTTCTAGCAACTGCAGCATGATGCAGCAAGTCAAACTCCAGATAAAATAGTTTAATTTTAATGCTAAAAGACCCATGCTATTTGATTTTCTTTCCGAATTTAATTTCTCTTATCATTTTGGTTTTCATTCTATCTTGGATTAGGATTTTTTTAATTAGAGAATTTTCTGTACAAGAGAAATCCAGTGCATGCCCAGCTGTATTTATGGGATTATACTATTTTATTTGAGAGGAAAAATAGTTAGTCTTATGATTACAGATAATTTGCTGTAATGCTCTTATTTTATAACAATCAATGGGAATAAAGATGGAATAAAATAACAGGCAGAAAAATCCTGTGTTATAATCCATATAATGGAGCAAATGGAAGAGAATTAATGTCTGACTTCACCATAAATTTGCTATTTCCTGATGTTTAAGCATTATTGTTTGTAACCTGAATGTTACATTAATGCAAGTAGCTTATATTACTCAAAATTTTATATGGCAGATTTTACAGCTGCTTAATACCTCAGTCAGCACTAATACAGAAGAATCTCAAAATGGGACAAAGTTTATACTAAGTTTTAATGAGCAGCACTCAGAAGTCCAGAGAACTTCCATGCTGTTTCAGACTTCTCGGTCTGAAAGTGAAGCTGAATACGTCACCCAGCAAAGCTCTTTCTTTTAGCTGCTGAGATTTCCTGATTTTTGAAGCAGCAGCCTTCTGTGATTACATCATTTTCTCTCCAAAGTTGGAAGAGAAATGGAAAAGCATAAAACTGTTAAAATAACAAAATGTAAATTTAACAGAACGTTTATGTTTTTAGGGAAAATCTTAGGAGAATTTGTAGTTTTTCAGAATGGTTTTGTCTCCGCTGCAGAGCTGACATGTGAGTGCATTGGTTATACGCCATATAATGAAAATTCTTAACATGCCTCGAATGTCAGCTGATAATGACAAATAAACAGCTCCAGTTCATAATCTAGATAATTTTTTTGGCACAGGGCAGGGACTGAATTTGAATTTCAACATATGCCAGGGAGAAAATGCCCATCAGGATGCTAGAACAACACAGTGCCTGCTGAGATTAAATGGTTCAGTGAAGACCTGTAAACTGTGATTCAAAGAGACATGAGATTATCTGTGTAATCACTCAAATTTAAAGAAATAGCGGGACCATTTTTTCTGGTACTGTTAGCTTCTCCCGCAAAATATATATATTGTCCTGTCAGCACGACCTGTCTGTTTCTGTAACTCTCATGGCAGAAATGCATATCTGTCACTGCAACAATACAGCAGGGAGCTGATACCAACGTTTTTATACTGATGTCATATTCGTCCACCTGCTTTGTCCTGAAAACCTGTAATCTTGAAATGACTGACAGCATCAGAAAGCTTGGGGAATTGTATCATTACTGAGGCAAGAATTTGATTTTTGTCCAATTCATTTGCTCCATTTATTTGTTGAGCAGAGGACTGGTCTGGACTGCAGGGCAGGGCTAGATTCACCCAAAGGAATCTAGATTCACCCAAAGGAATCTGTGGAAGGGGAGAGTGAATTTGGCTGCAGATACTCCATCGCCTCACCTGGAGCCCATCCCCTGCCTGTGCAGGCCCAGCGTTGTTGTCTCAGAATAGCCATTCCCACACAATTTTTAACAACGTGACCTGAGGCATTAGGGATGCAAAGATCACCTGTAACTTATGGGTTACAGTCTTTGGCTCCCAAAATGACCTAGTGCTTTCTGGGAAAGGCAAAGTCCCGACTCAAATTTCTATTTTCAAAACAAGCTTTGGTGTCTCATGTGCCAGCAAAATGACTTGGCACGCCAGGGTATCAGCCATTTGCCGTGGGTATTCCTCCTGTTGGAGCTGTTCGGCTCGCTTTGATTCAGGTCAATTCTAAGTTAAATACTAATTGGTCTGACTGAGTCTATGCCCCTCTAGTAAGTGCACTCAGCTGAGATCTAGGAAGCTGAGGTCTCAGTCCCTGCTAAATGTTTAATGCTGTGTGCACAATGAATAGCTCCCACAGGAGGGATCCCCAGCATAGAACAGGCAAAAATCAAATCATCCAGAAGAGTGGTTTGAACCTGGCTCTTTGACATTGCAGGGATACTCTAATTGGATTATCAGATCCTGTGAGGTGGAACTTCCCTTGCTTTTCTTTTTGCAAATGGGGTAGAAACATTTAGCTCCAGGCTTGTGGATCGTAATCCAAGCAAAAGGAGAAGCCCCCACACCTCTCAGTAACTGAGCGAGCTGATGGTCAGCACATTGTGCTGTTTTCCTCTCTATTTTACGAATTTAGAATAGAATAGAATAGAATAGAATAGAATAGAATAGAATAGAATAGAATATTTTTCAGTTAGAAGGGACCTACAATGATCATCTAGTCCAACTGCCTGACCGCTTCAGGGCTGAGCAAAAGTTAAAGCATTGTCCAAATGCCTCTTAAACACTGACAGGCTTGGGGCATCGACCACCTCTCTAGGAAGCCTGTTCCAGTGTTGACCACCCTCTTGGTAAAGAAATGCTTCCTAATGTCAAGTCTGAAACTCTCCTGTTTAGGAGGTTGCTCTGAAAATGCCTGTATCTCCACACAGCAATGCCCATAGCTCAGAGCTGGAGGCCCCTGGGCAGCATGTCACATAGCAAGTGGAGAAAGCTTGGGGAACACTGCCTCAGCATTTGTTCAGGAAAATCTCGAGAAATTTGCCAAAGTAAGTACTGAGCAAAGAACAAATAGAGACTTCAGACTCTACCAGAGTCTGGAAACCAGCAAGAATCAACAAGAAGACAAAATTAAAAACAGCTTTCTTATTGTGGTGGGGAGAACATATGGGAGATACATCCTACCGAACACTGCACTAAGTAACTCATGACCCTTTATTTGGCTCTTTGGATTAACTAAAATTTAAAATAATTTAAAAGATGCCTATCCTGGAACCTATGCATCCTTTCACCTTTCATTTCTCAGTTGTTCCTACTTCATACACGTTGATAGTATCACAGAACAGCCTTAAGGCATAAAAATGGGTTCCTTTGAAATGAAACTAAACTGGAAGGTGTTCTCCAGAAGCACGCCTCGCCCATTCTCATGCTAGAGCCAAACCTACAGGGTCAGCCTAGAGCTTCTTGAAGTCAAACACAGAGATGTGCATTGTGCAGCACTGAACAATTTGCTCTGCAGATCCACTTCTCTTGTGCTCATAAAGGCATTTCAGATTTCATTCTTCCTACAGCCAAGAAGCTCCTTGTGCTGCTCTAAGCACCATTAATTGGCATGGCATTGCTAAGGAAGCTGGGAATGCTCCCCTTACTCTGGCCATTGCCTGGAAGAGTGATGATCATTATTCCAGTCAACTATGGCTATTGAGGCTATACATTTCCCTCCTTTGTTCCCTTTCCCTACACACAACACACAGTAACAACTGTTTTTGCAAAGGGGTCTACTGTGGTATCAAGTTTGTTCGTGCTCAGAATTGCGTCACCTCTTCAGAACTGAGCTCCACCAGCTGACTTGCTGTCTGGCTGCCTGCAGTAGCTAACTGCTGGCTGACTACATGCTGCGTGAACTTCTCTGTCTTCCTCTTTGTGTTAAGTTTAGAAGCTATTCAGTCAGACCTTTATTTCTCAACTGCTCTTTTCTTTTTCATGGAGAAAGGGACAAGATAAGGAGGAGGAACTGATCAGCTTCCTCGATACCCTTCTTAATTGTATGGACCCAAATCAAATCTCTTCCATTTTTTGCTTTTATCTAGTGCAGGTATTGAATGAATAAAATTTCATCTTGAAGTGCAGAAACAAATGATTAGAGTGTTATTTAGCTATCAGGCACTCTTAAGGGTCATGGGCTAATTAACACATAATCTGACTGCAAGTAGCATTTTGAATTATCTATTGATATCTTTTATTCTTTTCATATAAAAACTAAAAAGAACCCTCCCCCCCCCCCCCCCCCCCTTCTTTTTTGTTGTAGAGTAGCTACATGCACAGAAGTGCCTTTGTGAAACCAGGGAATTTTATGATCAATCCTAACATGATATGTCGTTGACGTAACTAAAGACTGTGAAAGCAAGATGACATCTGAGTGGTATTAGCAGAATTTATATTAAATTAGAAGAATATGAATATTTAGAATAATGTGTTATAGAATAATTAACCAGACTTTTGTGCAATAGATGCACGATTCTGCGATTTAACCATTTGAATAAGCAATGAAAAGTGGGTTAAAAAAATAAGTAAGAATGAAGCTTTCATCACTTGCTACTGACATAAAATTGCAAAATAGCAAATATTATATTATTATAGATCTTTCAAGAGACTACATCAGTTTTGGAATGATTGCTGACTGTTACATTTGGGCTGAATTCAAGAGGGCACAGTATTTTAGAACCTGATTATCTCTCCTAACTTGCTCTTTATCTCAGTGGGTAGAATAGAGGTAATAATTAGAGAATTAAGCTTTGCTCACTCAGTCATGAAGTGCACAAATTCACTTGCTGTTTCATATTTATTTTCCAGCTGGAGGAATTTAATTTATTTTGCTTTCTGCTGTGCCCACACCTGACCGACCAAAGCAGCTAAGGTCCCACAGATCTCTACTATTTAACCCCTGTATCTCTTCCTATTGCTTTGCAAAGCAGACAGCTTTCCTCTGAGGCTTATGCCAGAGCTCTTTAGATGTAGCTGCCAGTGACTGCCATCCCTGTTGACCTCTGAATCTGATAGCATGTCCGTAGAGTACATTCGCATTCCTTCCAAAGGGACGAGAAACATGAAGAGGAACTTAGTACTGATGGCAGGGGCTGGTCTGCATTCAGCAACATGTAAATCTTATTCATATCCTTTTACCACCACAGTTTCTCATTGTCAGATTCATAGGTCACTATCATTTTGCTTTAAAAAAAACAACAGCATTGTTTCCGACAGGCAGAAATAATAATATATCACTGAGTGATACTGATGAACAACAATAATGTGTTCTTTTTTATTATTTTCTATTTGAATCCAGATGTTTTCTGTGGTCCCTGTAGGCAAAATGCTGTCTGTGAGAAAGTCCCTGCTGGCTGTCACAATGCAATGTTATCTTGTGAATGGTTCCTTAAATATCTGCAAGGTCAGAGAGATTAAATGTTCTCCTGGGAAACTCAGGAAAAGTAGAATGTCAGCATCACCTTTCATCCAAGTGAAAAGTTAAATGACATTTCCAGTGATATTGATTAGAGCATCTTTGAGTGTCAAAACAGAATGGCGATTTCAATATCTGCAATGAAATGCAAAGGTTGAAGCAGGGGACTGTGAGAGTAGACAGTATTTCATTTCAGAAGAAATTCAAGACTGTGAATCAGGAAATATCTTTCCTCAGACTGCTTGGGTCTTATCATTGGGGAGCTGGATTTTTCTCTCTCTCCATTTGTGCTGGTGAAATTGTGGACCGAGGGGACCACGTGCAATGCTACCACCTTTTCCTCATCTGAGGTACCTTCTTCCCTTACTTGTCTCCCAGGCTGTTGTGCTGGGGCAGAGCACTTCATCTAGGATGCTCCTGTGCTGCATTGTCAAAGGATGTTCCAAGCTGTCTGTGAAAGTCACTACTTTCAAGATACCTTCATCTCATTTCAATTCATAATGTAAGACAAGTCACTCCCAGCCCCAGAAAGCTGGATCTCTGTCTGTCAACACAAGCAAACTGCTATTGCATTAGAGAGCTCACTTCTGAATATTCTGTACGATAGCCACTTTCACTGACTCAAGTGTACGTATGGAAGGAAGGGCATTGTCTCTCTCTCGACTGTTTAGCATATCATTTGTTTCACATCATGCATTTCATACAAACAGTGTCCCTACAACACTTCCTGCATTAAATAGAGCAGCAAAGTGAAAAATGACCAAAGGAGGTAGGAATGAGGAGGAAAAGAGAATAGAGAATGGCAATTTTCATCTGGGGTGAACTGGCAGTCAGCTGCACTGAAGCCCATGGAGGTATCCTGAATCCTGTTGCAGATTCCCCAGCCAAGAGTCCATCTTACTAATTTTTTTCTGAGGACATCAGAAAAGTGCTGAAATAGGGAGTTACAGACTGTTTTAACTTGCAGAGATGCAGAGGAGATTTTGGCACCAGAAATGGTGGGGGTTTTGCCGACTCACAGTGAAGATGACAGTGCTAGGAAAGGAGAACTAGAGAGAAACAGGCAAAGAGAAGAGATGCTGAAACAAGTCTACGGAGTGCATCATTTTAAAAGTGCTTTGAGTGTGCCCCTATCCTATAATTAATACAAATGTATCTTATTCTTTTTGAAATACATCTTATACTGCAATTTTGAAGCAGTAAAATTGAAACAAGTACATTTAACAATACAAAGAAATCATCTTCACATTCTAACTCATTATAACTCAATTCGACTTCATTATTAATAAAGTAATAAAATAATCTTAATTAATGTTCTGATTTTCTGTATCTTTGCATAATTGGTAGATGATCTTCTGTGCACTGAGCATTTTTCAGTTTCAAGATTATCTCCTGGTTCAGCTCCCAGGCTCTCATTTGATCTTTTGTTGTCCTTCTTGACCTTAGTCTTCACACTCAAATGGCCATTTAGATTCTTCTGATTGCAGCCTGAGAAGGGAGGGGAGGTTTATCTTTAGCCTGGCCCTTCTGTAAACCCATATTGTTCCTTTGCTATTACAGAAAGAAATTGGGGTTGTAAAAGTCTGCATTACATTGATCGCCTACTGGGGTTCAGGGACATAATGGGTTTTATTTGATTTCACTTACACCAATGTAAATTAGAAGGAGCTGCATCAGAGCTATCAAAGGAGGCAGCTGCATTATACTGGTGTAACAGAAATAATACGACCCCTTGCCTCTCCCACAGCAGTAACTTTCCCCCTGTTGTTCTACCCTCCTCTCTGTTGTTGAGTTAGAACAGAGCAAGATTTGTTGCACAAAAATAGCTTTTTGCATTCTTGTATGCATAGCGAGCAAAATTTAGTCTAGCAAACTATCAGGGTGATTACTTAAATTTTATGCAGGGATCACTGCAGCAGAGGGATGTGTTCTTGCCAAAAAGCAAAAGCTTGGGAACAAACAGAGAAGGGAACTGACAGCCTGGCAAGATGCCATTTTTTGTCTTCCTTGATTTTCTAGGTCTTCAGTGGTGAGGCAAGTTGGTTTTTTTTTAGAAACCCAGATATCCTATTTGTGACATGCAAGACACTGCCCTGAGAAACGGTGATTGCAAGGGCTCTGATTTCCCAGAGTGGGTATTGGCAAGTAGCAGGGTGGAGAGGCTACAGAGCTGCACAAGGGTCGTTGCCTGACCTTGTTGAGTGGGAATGGGAGAGAGTGTCTTTCAGCTCTAGTTTACTGATGGCATTAGAAACAGAAATGGGTCTCACCTATGTCTGTGGACCTGTCCCCTCAGCTCTGAGGAATTTTGAAATCTGAATGTAGTTCTAATGGCTGAATTAAGCTTTTTGTGTCTACAGGCAGGGCACTCTCTGGGGTTAGGGTCACAGAGAGCAGATGCTGAAGGGACTGGCAGAAGGTCAGTTCCAGAGGGTTTGCTTAGACCCTTAGCGTCTGTGTGTCCTATTAGTCTTGAAATGTAAACAATGATATTGCATCTTCTGCTTTAGAAAATGCTGCATGGAGCTGTATTGATTTCAGTACTGCAGAATCAGGAGCTAAGGAAATATGGGAATGTGGGCCCATGCCAATGTTTTACATCATTTTCTAATACTTGTAAAAATGTGCAAATGCAAGGTAGGGTTGGTTTTGGTTTTTTATTTTTCTTCGGTTGGCTTTTGGAAGGCACCCAACATGAGTGTCATCCCTCCTAATTTTAGCTATCAAAACTCTGTGTATCTAGTCTAAGCCAGTCACCTCATCAATGGAGAGGGAAAGGTATTCATGGGCAGCAATTAATCTAATTCTAAAATAAGAGCCTGAGATAAGTGATCTGAATGCCCCTCCAGAGGGATCTATCTGACAAAAGACAGAATACAGACAAGGAGTGTAGACAAAAGGCTTAATTTTGGACCTCTGAAGTTAGGGGAGACAAATCCACTCAGGGTCATTGATGATCAAAGATGTTTAGCAGGCATGGAAAATACAGATGGACCTGGATGTCAGTCTATGTAAGAACAACTGCAGATTACAGTGGCAGCTGGTGAGCACTGAAGAACCAACAAGCTGTGGGCATATTGTGAAAATGCTTTGGCATTTTGGAATAGCTTATTGCCCTTGACTGACCTGGATACCACAGTGGTGATTAGAGAAAAGATACCTGGACAACTTTTTGATGCAAAAGAAAGTGGAAAGAAGTCCAAAACAGAGGTGGAAAGAGAGACATCTTCACAGAACCTAAATCACAGATGCTGAGGAACTTCTCGCCACCAGGTGTTGAAAGGGCCAAAAATGTCTCACAAAGAGATTAGACCAATTCGTGGAGATTCAGGCAACTCTTGCACAGAACTAATTGTACTGGAAGTCCAGTGCCAATGTCCAGCTCAGGAAGGCCCTGAAACCTAGAAGCTGTAAAGGGAAAATGTTCCCTTCAAACATTTCTTGTTTCCTATACTCTACCCTGACCACAGACTGTGGTTAGAAACAGGGTATTGAAGCAGTTGGGCTTTCGCTTCTCAGCTGTAAGACTCTTCTCATGTCCTTCGTATAGCTTCTTAGACCCCAGTGGGTCATCTATACCAGCAAAGCGTTTGGCTTCAGAGCCTAACTCTCCAAGGAAGTTGCAAGTCAAATTGGACAGTGATGTGTCACGACGTTGTCACACAACAGTAGCAGCTCACAGAAACATGATACAAAGAAAAGGATTTTGATGGTTTATAAAATATCTCCTTTGGACAACTTTTTGCAGATACTGTGGGGAATCACAGAACATGTTTCAGGCCTCTTATTTTGTTGGCGAATAATTGCTTTGTTTGTTGCAAAGCACCTGTACAGCCAAAGAAAGATAATCTCTACCATAGTCTATTCTTATTCTGGGATATCTTGGATATGTAATCTTGGGTAGTGGAAAGGAAATCAATCTAATCTCAAAGATTTTATATCACATGGCATGCCCTCTGAATTTTTTGATATCCATTTGTAGTCATCAGGGTTTCCTAGCATTGCTTTTGCTTGTTGCTTTGTTTATACAGCACATTAGAGGTTCTTTTAGCAATATACATTGGTGTTTGTGTTGAAAGGTGGATTTTCTCTATTTTCAGAAACAGAATTCCCCTTTTGGTAAATATCAATGCTTGAGATAAAATGCTTTTGTCAGGTCTTCATAAACAATGAAACCAATGAAAGTTTAATTGGATTATTCCTCTATTTGTCACTACCTGGTGTTTCTCTTTTCCCTAAAAGAATCTTAATTTGTGCTTGAGGGAAACCGACCTATTTTAAAATCCAATCTTCCTCCTCACATAATATCCATTTTCTATGAATAGCAGTATTTATTGATTCTTCTTCTTTAACTGAAGCTTATTAATTAGAGTGGTATTTGTGAAGTAGCATGGTGAATATGCTGCCCTTAAGCAAGATTAGTGTGATCTACGAGTCATTTCTCCTACTAGGTTTAATCACAATTAATTTTGTATAACCATTTCTTATAACTCTCCACATACTCCAAGACTGACTACAGGGTTTCATCCAGTGCTTCTTACTTTTCTCATCCTGTGAAATGACAAACCAGGAAAGATTAAAAGCAAGGTATTCATGAGTGACTTCTTTTTTCCAAGTTACTTTTCAACTAAGATTTTGTTCACTGACCAGCCACACATGGAGCCACCTCATGGGGGTCAGCAAGCGACTGCCAGCAAGTTGCCAGAAAGGAGGCTGATGAAAACAGCCAAACAGCCGGAAGAATGACTGTATACCCTTTCAGCTTACATGCCACATCTACCTTTCATCTTTTCTAAAACATAAAACTGTGGTTTGAAAAATGTTGATAAAGCTTTAGACCTTTGAAGCACATATGCTTAAATCTGTAAAGGTATTTAAATGCCTAAGGCTGGACCACAATGGACATTTAACTCTTACTGACATCAATTATTGTCTACTAGGATTCTGGTCCAACAAAATACTTAGCCACCTAACTCTCACTTACTTTTAGATGCTGAGGCTTATCTGCATTTAAAAGCATTGAAATAGTTTTAAAAGTGCAGCTTTTGTGTTGTGCTAAGAAACCAAAACATAGGAGATAAGAGATCGGATGAGGAGTGTAGGGCAGCGCTTGGGAGAGATGAGCCTGTGCCCTGCCTTGCACCAGCACTGGTGCTGCTTTGACCAGTGCCCACTCCGTGGGGGAAAAATCCTTTTTTGTGCATGTGTGTATGCATGGGTAGGGGCTGGATTAGTCTTATGCTGGCTGAGAGAGCCGAACTGGCTCCCTGGGACATCAAATAACTCCTCAGGGACTCAGACAAGCACTAGAGGAGGTAAAAATGCAGAACTTAGGAGCATTCAGGGGACTGTGACAACTTGAACTACTGTGAATTGTAGCCTTAAAGGTGATGCAGGGATTGGATCTCAGGCTTGGGTTTAGAGAATTAGTGTCATTTTTTTTTTTTTCATGTAGCTTTGCATCTTTTGGGCCGGGCTGTTGCCCAGGACCACATGCAACTGTCTGCTCTGTGATGTGTCGAGGCTGGGTATCTTCGCTGCCTGCACAGAGAGCCCTGTGTGACTAGCTCAGGTACAGGCATCTGCTCTGCAGATGTCTGCACTTTGTCAAATGAATCCCGAGGTCTGGCTCTCTGTTAGGTGGCTAAAGTCATCACTTGGATTGCCTCCACAAACACCAGTCATGTACTGTAGTGAGTATAATGCAGATTTCAGGATAAAAGAATCTGACAAGGAGAATAATATGTGCAGGACTTGGCTTTTGTTTGCACTAAGCCTGACTTACATTACACAGATGTTAATAAAGGTGCCTTACAAATCTATTAAATGCAAATTCATCACAATTTTAAAAAGCCTGACATCGCCTGAATGATGTATGGTGGCTTTAATGTAAAGGAGTAAGGAAGGTGCCACTCTGGCATGCTCATCTTTTAAGAACAACAACCTGTTCCACATGGCAGCCTGCCTTGGTGAACCTGATTATAGCGTATCTCCGCACCTTCTGCTTAATCCAAAGCATGATTCAGAGCACTAGGAAACTGGCACATTTGCTCCCTGTCTCGGATGAGTAAGTCAAAGAATGACCATTAACTGTGAATGCAGGATAAGTGGAAGGAAATGGTGTGAGGCTGAGCAGCACTCAGACACTTATCTTCCACCTGTAGCTGTGGTGAGGAGCAAAATCAGGTAATAACAAGAAACAGCTGCTGGAGACCACGCACTGTACCATGTTAAGAGTCGTTGGCTCAAAGACTTGTCTGGCGAACAAAGGCTGGAATATGTAAACAGTGCTGAAAGGGAAAAGATGTCTTTTCCCCTCTCTTTCCCAAATTTGGATGGGATTTCTGGTTACTAAAAATAAGAAAACCAGGATAAACTGGGAATGCGATCTGTAACTGAAGCCTGTAAGTGGAAAATGACTAGCACTAGATTGTAGCTGTACAGACAAAGGCTTATTTATTGCCACTGACTACATTAAAAATCCGCAGTGCACACAGAAGCCAAACTTCAGATCTTGTCATGCTTAATAAACTATTGAATTAAGCAGAAGTGAAACTACCTGCCATATCTAAAAGATAGTCTCAATGCCCTTTCAATGCTTTAAGACCAAGTACAAAAGGTTTTCACCTTACCGTAATTAACTTTTTATCATTAAGATTCAGAAAAATTGAATTGTGTTGGACACAGGTCATCATAATGAGAATTTAATGGATCTGTATTACTATGCAAGTTAAGCTTTGAATATGTGCTAAATGCATTACATTACCATTGACCTATGCAAATTTCCATCTCTGTGACTCTTTTTCTTCACTGCTGCCGCATTAAGACCCCCTCTCTCTCCTCATCTCCTTAAACAATGATTTCCTCATTTTCATATTAATTGCATCAGTTAACTGAGATAATGCTCCCACTGAAATGAGCAATAGGATGAATCACTGAAATGGTGCAGTTATTCTTTTTGCTTAACCAATTTCACAGGACCTTCACAAAGAACTGCCTTAATTTGACTTTATATAATTGCTTATCATTAGGCACAGCAGCCCCATGAAGTACCTTTATTTATTTAAGTCTCATCTCTGATTGATGGAAAATTAGTCACTTGCATATCTGAGGAACACAGATTGTTCTGCTACCAGGCAACTTCGTTGTAGAATACCCTGGAGAACTTCAAAACAAGCAACCGCTAATGCATGCTGAATATAAAATACAGGGAAACAAAGTGCAACAGCAAGTGACATCCAGGAGTTCCTGTAGAACAACCATGATGTCACAAAACTGCTTTACCTGCTCCTCTCTGAATTTCCTACATGAAAGGGGAAAGAGAGACAGATGTTGTTCCAGGAGAGGTTTTACATCTGGCTGTAGCCACAGATACACTCTGCCTGTTTTTAACACTGACGACGCCTGTCTGTCACACAGTGTGAGCACTGAAGGTTATAACATCCCTCCTTTTAAAATTAACAAAGCACCCTACATGGTTTGGAATTTAGTCAGAAAGCTTTAATCCACTTCTTATTTTTAATATTCTTAAAGTATTTATTCAGGACAGCTCAAAGGAAATGTTCACGCTTTTCTTCTTTGTAAGGAAAAGGGTGTGTGTGGGGAATTAAAATTTCTAAGGCAAATTATGCTGTTATCATCAACTGACATACTCAAAAGGGATCTAGAAAGGATGCCACCTCCAGCATAAAAGGAGCCATAGCATATTATCCTATCATGGGATTTGAGTTGAAGGATTGCCTCCAGGTCTCCTCGAAGCACACTGTGTACTTTTGTCCCTGTGGATGAGACTACCTGTCACTGAACTAGATATCAGCAGTCATTAAATCCATATAGTCATAATATTGTTCTTTCCAGACGTCAATACTGTGATTCATTTTTCCCCTTATATTTGCTCCTACTCTAATTCTACACGCAAGCCTGCCGTCTCCCTCCCCAGCAGAAGCCTCAGTTAACCTTTTGCATCTTGCCAGGCTGTCGTGGCTCCCAAACAGCACAGCACCCGAATGGCCCCTCCGATTTATGCCTCAAATCATCTTCAGCCACCAGTGCTTGAGTCAGAAAAAAACTCCTAATGAGCTGAAAGCAACAGCAAAGAATTATACTGATTATTGCTTCAATGTGCTGCGCTTGGAGCTGTATCAAATACAAACTGAAGACAATATTGCCTCGGGGGCTTGCAGTCAGAAGTATTACCCCTGGAGTAAAGGCTGTTTTCAGTTGTTTGGGAGGGTTAAATTTTGGTTTAATTCTGTTCCTGTTGAAATCCCAGGTAAATGAAAAGCATTTTTGTTTTGCTTTGTTTCCTCTACTTTATCTCCGTCTAGGATACATGCAGGCAAGAAAGTGGGTCCTTGCCCTGGCCTGACATTACACACAGGATCAAGAAAATTAGATTGCCTTTTGTGGAAAGACTGAGACTTGAGAAAGTAGCTTTTCATATTGGCAGTGAAAAATAAGTGCAACTTTCTAAACTTGACATGATGCTTAGGTTGAACTACGTGTTGGCAGGATTTTACGCATCAGTACAAAACAGGACTTGCCCTGAGAAGCCCAGATGAGAAGTATCTGTATTTTATTGAGTTAATTTCAAAGTTTGGAATAACTCCTAATCTCAAAGTTGGCAAACCCTTGATTCTGGCCACGTAAAGGTAAATTTCAGAACTAATGCCAAGGAAAAAGCCTCATGCGCTTCCTTCCGAAATACTGTCGTATTCAAAGTTCCTTTGAACGGAATAAAGTTTTCCCTTATTATTTGACACACTATTTGGCCTTGTACCACCAATGGTATCATACATCAGGGATAGACACTCAAAACCACTGTCAGCATAACCGCAACATGGGGGGCAGCTGAAGGCCAGGGATGGACCTGAGCATGCTTTGTAGGAAGGTGATGTCCTTATCAACACTTCCAAGGAGCCTTTGTGCTAGTTAAGCTGTCCGCATGCTAGCTGCCAGGGAATGCTATGCAAGTCTTTGCCTTCCTCATGAGTTTTCATAGCTCATCCTTGCTTGTAAAACAATTTGCTGTAAGAAATTAGGAGAACCTAACTGAGTGCAAAACATGGAGGTATTCCAAGAGGCAAGTATTTGCAATTAGGAGACATCATAGTCTTAGGTATGCTTAAGTACCCCACTGTATGCTGTCATTTATCTGTAGCTGCTTATTTTAGTCTAAAATGGCTAAAATTAATACAGTTGCAGGAATCTTTCCTCCACAAACCCTTAACAGCAGCAATAATGACTGTGTTAAATCAGACCTCATTGCAATGTAATGAAGCCTGACTGACATATTGCAGGTATGATACTAAGTAATTTCATAAATTATTAAACTGTAATTGAAAGTAATAGTGCAGATTACTTTTCGACATGCTTAAAAAAAGACCTTGGCATGAAAATAAGGACTGTAGCATGACTGATTGGAAATAATGATCAATACCTTAATTTTAAGAACAGCCACAAGTTCCAAGTTTAAAATTAGAACAGAAAAAAATTTGAATTTTCTACCGCTCAGCCTACTCTGACACTTTGACTTCTGTTTAACTTTTAAGTAAAGAGGATAAATGTAAATGCATTTTACCTAGCAGAGTGGGAATCTCTAACAAGTTGGGATCAGAAATGCTGAAATACTGTTGGAAAACTGAAAATTTAGAGAAAAAAAATAAAACTTTTCCTAGATGATTTTCAGGTTTTAGAAACTGCATTTTCTCACTACAAGCAACCTCAAAGGAACCAGTTGCGGTTAAAATCCTGGTATTACATAAACTGTATCATTTTATTCCTTCGGACATTTTATGCTTCCCGTTTCACCCTGGTAAAAGGTTATTTACCATTGTATGTGTTTATTTGTGCACACGCCTTATGAAACCAGCCTTAGCCTTGCACCTCTGCTCACTTAATTATATTTACTCCAGATGTAGTGGCTTGATGCATTTAGGCAGGAATTTGAAAACAAGGTCAACAAACCTTTGGGTGTATTTTTGGATTGTTTAGCTTGGGATATTGTGGGCATGAACTGCATGAGAATACAGGTATTTATTAGATTAACCTGATTGTTAGTACATTTCATGTGGTGCTTGCAGGGATTTTTCTGACAAAGCAATTGTCGGTTAAAAATCAAATGTTCTAAAGGAAAAAGTCAGATTCAGCAAGACTTTTACTGACATGCTGAAATTTCAGGGAACACATGCATGAGGAGGAAAGTAGAGAGGGGCACTGCTGCCCAATGGTGAGGATACCTGGGTAGATACAGGAGGCCACAGGTTAAGCCTCCACTCTCACCAAAATGAATTTTTGCCATCAGGAGATGGAGTTCTACCTTTCAGTAGTACACAGCAGGCTGAAATCACTGTCCTTATAATTGCATGGAGAACTACAGTATAAAATACCCAAGTCATCCCACTGAAGACACAAAAAATATTGCCTATTTTAATGCAATCATGCTTCACAGTTTCTCGCTCACTTTATTGGGTTTCCTAAAGTGAAGCACTTTCAGTTCAAGGACATCTTCATCTTTAGCTCTTGTTTATTTTTCTTGTCACTGGTCTATTGCTCTCCAGAGGAGCATTAAACATCTCAATGGCATGGCTTACACGTGAAATATACAGTTGGTTCAGCACAGAGGGCTTCATTTTAGGGCTCATATTAGTGGGTCCCTTGTGAGTGGATATTATGCCATTTTTGTCCTTAGATCTTCTGGGGAAAGCTATCATCCAGTAAATTGCCTTAGTCAGATAAACATTACCAGATAGATCTCTTCCTGCCTCTCTCAGCAATGGGCTCTGCAGAAGGAAAGGTCATTGTTCATTCCCTTTCACTTTATCCCGCTCAATGGTTTCTCATTGTATCAAGGCAGAGTCGGTTAGTTTTTACCAAGGTGAACTTAGGAAATAATAGTAACATAAACACACAGCTTAAGTGAACCAAAATATCCGACGGTTCAGGGAGAGTGCATTGACTCTTCCAGGAATTTTCTTCATTCACTTTAATTCTGCCCTGTGTTCGCCAGTGTGCAAACCTTTTCCAGCCTCTTGGTTTTCTACCTTCACTCTTCAAAGCCCATAGAACAATTTTGTAACCTTCCCATGATTTGGAAATGGCTTCACTCCATGGCTGCCAAGGGGTAAATCCTATTTAATTGTCTTTCAGAGTAAGAAAAAAGAAAGGGTTTCACAAAGACAAAGACAAAACAACAAATAGAATTATCAATTTTTAACCGGGACGAGTTTGTCTGTCCATAGGTGGAGTAATAACTAATAGTATTGGAACTATGACTTGGTGTCTACCAGCGAGGAACGGGCGGGAGGGGATCGGGGGGTCATTTTTCTTCTCTGCTCTGCTGTTGCCTCCTCATGCTGCTTCTCCAGCTTACTGCGGTCCCTGCCATGCAGGCTTAGGCACTGTCCCTCTCTGTGGCAGTCTGACTGGCTAGTCTAAAATGCTCCCTGCCCATCTTGCTGACTTAACCAACATTACAAATTCTTCTAGATGGTGCAATGCTTAGAAAGTTCAGGCCATTGCTAGTTCCTGGGTTCTGGTGGTGTAAGTCTCCTGGACTTCAATCCATTCAAAACTCAGAACATTTTTTTCATTAAATTCCCTACAGATGCATCTTGGTGTGACATTTGAGGTGAAATCAGCATCAACCAGGGCCTCGTTAAAGAAGCTGTCAAGAGCACTTGCATTTATGGTAGGCATTATTTCAATTTTATTCATTTGTACTGGAGCCAAAAGCTGTGCATTTGAATCTGTTTAAATGTAATTTGGAGAGCATCAGTTTAACCCAAAGATCATACAGGGTAGACTGATGCTTTCATGTAATCAGTGTGTCATATAAGGAATGCATCCACCCCTAAATACCTCAAGTAAAGCTTGAGATTGCAGTGTTTATTGGAATAACAGATGATGTGACTAAGGGGCAGCCACTAAGCACTTACCCAAATAAAACAGATCATACTTTGGTAAGGTTTGTAAGTGCTAATGGGGAGGAATTACAGGGGCAGCCTCAGGCCAGGCCTTGAGTATGTGCTGAAGACTATTCTCCAGGATCTTGCAGGAAGCGGGCTTATGAAGAGAGCGAGAGCTTCTAAGTTGCAGGTTTTCTGGTTACCTCTCTTTTTGCTCAAACCCTTCCTCTTGCTTTGGGTGTGTTGATGCAGAAGGGAGTACCATGTCCACAAAGTTCAGGTTCAGCCCCAGGGCTGGGCATCCCTTCTCACCCTGGGAAGCTCCCTAGAGTCCCCTCCACAGGCCAAGTTTGATTTTGTGATCCTAAAATGGAGAAAACAAAATGAGACACCTGGCATTTCTGGTTTTGCATTTAGCTGGGCATGACTTACAGAAGTAGTCTAGAAATTTTGTTTGGGAAAGCCTTCTTTATTTTTCTCTACCGTTTCCAATAGCACAAACAGCTCAGACTTTTAGGTCGATATAGTTTGTTGGACCTGTGTTTTCCTCAGACTTGATACTTCTGGGTTTAGAAATCCAAGCCCTTCAGAAAATGCTTGCTGCACATTTTCAGATCTTTTGCACACATGTAAGAGCTCCAATTGATCTAGGATTCTGCAAAGGTCCTTCCCACAGGCAAACTGATCTCTCTGTGCTGAAAATCCTGTCTTCAACCATTTAAAAAATACAACAAATTCAGCTGTTTCACTGGCACTCACTGGTAAGCCAGACAGACTGTGGGAACTGACCTCGAGCAAACTTGGTTTACTCTGTGCTCTAGCAAATAAAGCAATCCACCTTTTCTGAGGAGATTTTTCTGGCTTCTAAGAATCAGAAGAAAGCTAAATAACAAAAAGACCTATGCAAACTCTCAGCTGAAACCCATACGTGCTTCACAATGTGTGCCTGATAGCAGTGCTCTTAATCTGTAGGAGAGGGTATACAGCAAAGTTGCCTGCAGAATTGCTCCCGTATTTGCAAACAAGTCAGTCAGTGTTCTGCTTTGTGGTTCTCTTTCAAGTCCCTATGGCAGAGTACATAGAGAGGAAAACGTTGCTAACCATTATCAACATTCATATGAGTCTGCCTGCCCTGCAGCATGTCTCTAATGCAGGAGAGATGCTACACTGAATCAAGCTGAGGATTTACTAGTCCAATATTCTGACACTGGCTGAAAGCAGTTGCTCTGGAAGATGCTGGAAGATATAACTGTGCAATAACTGAGAAGTTAGATAGGTTGGGGATGGCTTCTATATCCCCCCGTTCCTCTTTTTCTCACAAAATACCACCCTCCTTTTATAGGAAGCAAACAGACTTTTTCTTCCCAACATCAAGTTGGAAAGCTGTCATCTATGTCTAGAGTTCAAGGTGGATATTATTAATCTCTTCCCTCTCTGGATGACTCAGAGTTTCCCTCAGACATCATTCCTGGAAAAAAATAAGGTATTAGAACACTTGTCATCTGGATCCAGAGTTGAAATGAATCTCATCACAGTAACAAAAGGTAGTTGCATTGCATGTGCTTGTGTGGTCTTAGTTGCAAAAGGCCAGTCAGATTCTTGTGCATCTCCTTCAGTTGTATCTTGCCAAGCCTGTGACAAATAGTTGTGGGAAGCCTCTCTTCTTACAGTGCTAAGCTGTTGTTCCAAAGCAGAGAAAATATACCTACTGCACTGAGCCTTATAACCTGCAAATTTCTATCACTCTCATAGTTGCTGTCCTTAAATACCACCTCTGTTTGTGCTTGCCATGCTTCTTCGGTTGAGAAGGATCTTGGCATTGCTCATTTAACTGCTTCAGCACCAAAATCCTGGAGATTTTTTAGGGCGTGATGACCATTGTCCCTGTCCTCATTTGCCATCACTGTAGCAACAAAGAGAAACAGCGATAGCAACAGAAGACACAGCATTTTGCCTTCCAAATGGGCGCATTTAGGTGTCAGGTAGAAGAAGCACTGGAACAGCTCTGCTGTTGGCCACAGATCCCCCAAAACTGCTGCAGAGGGGTCACACTGCCATGAGCTCAGTCCAGAGCTGTTTAGTATGCAACTTTTGAAGATGATGAATGGAAATGAGAGCTCAGCTTCTGACCATATATGCCTAGATGCTTCCAAGGGAAAGCCATTGCCACAAACCTCTGTGTTTTAGGCCTTTTTTCTCCATGTGGACAAGCAAGCAGTGGGACAGAGAGGTTGCCCTCCAGAGACAGAGAAGCTGTGCAGTCTCCATCGAAGATTTTTGACCAGATGGGTCAAGTCATGGGCAACTTGGTCTGATCTCCCAGCTTATCCTGCTTTGAGCAGGAGGTTAGACTTTAGACCTCCTGATGTCCCATCCAGCCTGAGTTGTCCTGTGATCCCATGAAGCTGTACATATTGAGATGAGGGTATCACAGAAATGTGTGGGAAGTGGGTAGGAAGCAGGAGCAAAAGTACTTTGGTACAGAAAGAGAAATGCCATGGGGAGCAAAGGGGATGATGAGATCTGTGCTGAGGCCTCAGCCATGCTGCTCCCCAGAAGAGCTGCCTGTATCAACCAGTCCAATGCTGCAGATTGCTTTTGCTGGCATTTTTAGATGGAAAATCATGTCTTCCAGGAGGTAAAAAGTGGGTGATGGAATGAAGTGGCAAGTCCCAGATTCCAGCACATCTCTGCCAAGAGCTTCTGTCTGTATAATGCCATGCAGAGCCTGCAAACACCAGATTATGCTTGGCATGGACAGAGCAGTCCCCGAGAAGGCTTCTAGGCAAACATGTTTCAGTGCGACTACCAAGCTGACAGACCTCGGTGATGGCAGCAGTGGTTCGTGTTACTCTGATTCCAAGCGGGGCCAGTCACAATGGCCGTCTTTTGCAAAGGCTTGTTCACGGATCCAAATGTGCGTGTGGAACTTGTTTTGAAGAATCTATAGGCTCAGATGGAAAACTTACAACTCTTAGGAATAACCAGTTATGCAACTCTTAGACAGACATTCATGTCAGTATTGTTTTCTTTTTTTTTAATTTAAATCTTTTGTGCTCATGTCCAGATGATGATAAATAGATATTAATGTCTGATGCTATGTTTAGGTATTTCTTGGACAAAAAAATGAGCTAGCTCTGTAATATGTAGGGTAGGAGTCTGAAGGCAACGTTTATCTATAGCTGACAAGAGGTTTCTGTTAAAATATTTTGTAGGAACCAGATGTGTTTTCAAATGCTTTTTAATTTTGATTGAACTATATTTCCTGGAAAAGACTACTTTGTTTTCACAGAGGCAAAGCTTTTGTCACAAAGAGTTTTTTAAGAGCAGAGAGGTGGGAATTATAATTCCATTTATTTTAAAAAAAAGTAAATATTTAAAAAAATATTTAAATAATGATATAAAATTATTATTGTAAGAAGAATTAATCTTCACAAGAATTTTAACTGAATATGTTTCAAATTTTCCCACAAAAACTTTATTTACCATTAAGCATCAATCGCTTCATATATATGTTGCATATACAGGCAGAGTTTGAAATTTCTGTACCTTGGCTGTGTACATGAAAATCTCTAGAACTAGTCAGTGGGCAAAAGGCACCACCATACAATTGTAATATCCTAAATTTTTTTTTTTGCATTTGTTGCTGCCATTTCACAGTTTTAGTTTGCTGTTTGCAGTCACATTTCTGAAGCTGCTCTCTAAGTTTTCTCCATCTCCCTGAAGCTCAGCATTCAGGCTTTTTTTGAAGCATGTCTGTTTATCTTTTTTTTTTTTCCCAAAATTGTACCGGGGACTGGTATTTCCTGCCAATATTTCTGACCTCTCCAGGTCATTTAGAATCTCTCCTTTGGCCTCCTCACTTTCATCAGCAATGTTAATCATTAATATTTAGTGGGGGGCGGGCAGCCTACCACCCTTGCAAACCCACACGAGGGAATTCGCACCACCTGTTGGGGTACAGTCCTTCACCCGCTCAATCCACGGCCAACACCATAACTCTGAGCTCAGCTTTGCCTCCAACTCTCTAAAAGTGGGGCATCGTCAGGGCGTGCAGCCCCCAGCAGAGCCAGGGACATAGACTGTTGCTCAGTGAACACCTTTCTTCAGGAGGTGGTAGAGGATGCATCTTCCACTAAGGGCATGTTCCCACGAGCCATCAGCTCTGTCATCAAAGTGCTCACGGCTCCAGGAGCAGCCGGGGCAGCATGTAGCTGCTTACCTGCATAAGAAAGGTCATGAAAGCACAATTCTGTGCAGTTTTATTATTTATTTTATTCCCCTTACCATGAATCATTGATTTTAGTATCTTTTTTTACCTAAATCAAGGAAGGAAAATCAAGCAAGATCCCACAACATTCAGGCCGGTATAATTTTTGGAAGAAATTTCAGATTTGGCATTTTTGAGAAAAGCCGGGACATTTACCAGGCATTTTTTATTTCTGACTGTTGCTGGAATGAAAACTGTATCTGTTAGGAGATGATGCAGACAAAATTAGTTGGCAGAGCGCACCTGCAGTGGTAAAGGATGTGTATTAAATTGCTCTGAAACTTCGTTTACAATATCACCACTGTATGCGTACATGGAACACGTACCTAAGGGTATGTGCATCAGTCTCCATAGGCACAGACAGGCACAAGGTGGAGAAGTTTGAAAGAGAGATAAAACATACAGCCTTTTGAAATTTATCTGCTAAGAGCACAAGGTAATACATAAAAGAGAAATTCATTTTTTTGTGTTTACAGTTTATGTTAAATGCCATTGTAGATAGAATCTCAGTTACAAAGGCAGACAGTTTAGTTCAGGGTGATTCGATTACTAGCGTTTTTAATGGAAATGTCACTATTTCAAAGCAGCAATGCTGAGTATTAACTTCAGACATGTCATGTGGCAACAAGTTGGACTAATCTCTTGTCACAACTGGTTCGGTTCCTCTTTTTTTCATTTCAGGTTTAAATGAGGCTAATAAAAAAGTCTCAGCAGTTGTGTACAAATAGCAGTAGATGGGACACAAAGCCTGTGCTCCTCCCTGCTCTAGCTCAGTGACAAGATGACGATCACATAGGTGACAGAAGTGCATCAGCATGATATGACAGATCATCAGCACTGCTCCACCAAGGGTTTTGTAAATCCCTGGTGACAGGCTTAGGGCAGGCAACTGGCAAGCACCTGAGGACTTGCTACGCTTCAGTTGTTGGAAAGTTTAGAGGCAAGCATGAGCAAATAGTTGAATTGATATAAATAGTGAATATTTGGTCCGAGAAAAAGCCTAAATGCTTAAATTCCACATTTCAGCTCTGAACATACTTTTATAGCCTAAAAAAAGCAAAATTGTAGCAGAATTAAAAGACATCGTTTATGTGAATATTTGCTCCTCTGGCAAAGCTCCTGGAAAGGAATTCTAAAATGCCCTTTTCCTTATGGGTTATAAATAATAGAATATCTGCCATTGGTAATTGTGTAGTTTATTTTCATTACACGACTTGAAGTTTTATTGAGTTTCCTTTAGGAGCACATGAAGCTAACTTGTGCACAAGGCTTTCGCAGGCCTGTCACTACGCCGGCTCAGTCACAAGGTGAGGCAGCGAGGGAGGAGCTCGTGGGGTCAGATGCTCTATCTGACCTTTGAGATCTTACTTTGCACAGATATTATACCCCAGGAACATTCCTTTGTCCCTTGAAATGTAATCTCTGCTCAAAAATTACCATACGGGACTGGGCTGTAGTTGGTGTAAAGATGTTTTAAAGGCCCTTTTGTACAGTTATTTTGTAACTCTTATCTATAAATCCCTTCAATGAAATATCAGAGAGTTATTCAGCTGTGAAACTACGTAGAGGGGACATTTTCCTTATCCTGGGTCAGCATTTTCTGGCTTTCTGTAAACACTCTCTCACATGATGCTTGTTAATAGGCTTCCTCATGCAGAAAATTCTTGGCAGCCACTGGAAAAGTTCTCCAAAAGACTGATTACTTTCCCTTTGCCTGAGGCCAGCTGCTGATCATGGCCCTTACGTAGCATGACAAACACAGTTAATATCAGAACATGCAGCCAGGACTGAAACACTCAGTCATGCACCAGTTAAAGCTTGGCCTACCAGCACCCCAGGAGGTATATTAATATGCTACAACCTGTTGGTACTAGTTTCCAAGAGTTTTAAAAGAAGTGAGGGGGATGGAGGATGGAGAGAGAGAAGCATGAATTTAGCTGGAGTTCACCCCAGGGCACACTGCCATGGCCTGTGGGCACTGATAGGATGAACTGTCCCTGCTAGCCTCTCCTGGGGCGTCCCCAACCCTGCCTGTGGCCCAGGACCCCATTTCAGCCCAGCTGATCCCCACTTGCAGCCTGACATCCCAGCCTGGCCTCAACGCTGTCCCCAGGGACGTGCCTGATGCCCTGGGCTGGGGCTGTCCTTGGCTGCTCCCCAGCTGCCCTGGTCCCTGCTGAGGTGATGGGACGGGCTCCAGCTTGCAAGACCCTGCCCTGCCACCCCCCTGGAGCCCTGGCACTGTTTGTATTTAAGCAGCTCTTCAGCTGACTTCCTAGACCGTATAGCTTTTTTTTTTTTCTGACCTAAGAACACAATTGCACACTTGTACCATGATGAAGCGTGCCATCTTATTTCCTGAAGATAGGCTCTAGACAAAATAAATACAGGTATTTCTGGGAGGATGCAGAAGGTTATTAACTATTAGTGGTGGTAGTGATCCTACATGTATACCATGTTAAGCAGATGGATGCCTAAGCACTTGGCAAATGTTGCTACTTGTGTTAACATAAAAGAGAGTTCAGCAAAGCTGCAGAGAAAGATGAAATGCAGTAATTACAACAGTGGGCAGCAGCACTACAATAACTCAGGACAAATGAAATGTTAAGGGACTCTCTGAAGCTTGTGGGGGACAGGACAGAGGGAGGAAGGCGTTTAGGAAAGCCCAGTGGAATTTGGCTAAAAGACAGCTGTACTGGGTAAAAAAATTGTTTTGCAACAGTTGTTGCAAAGTAATTCTCTTTGCATGAGCTGTCAACATTTAAACTCTGTCACAAAGCTGTCTGGTGGAATTTTATAGTGGAAGTACTTTATCGGGAGCCAAAATGTAGGGAAAATAAGTATACGTACAACAGTGAAAAATAAACCTCCAATATACCCTTCCCAGGTCTTTTGGGTGAGACATTTAATGAATATGAACAAAAAAAAGAATAAAAATATGTAAGTGGTAATATCCTTGCAGACAATACCTAAAATTAGGACCAGAAACCAGATCATGCTTTCAAACAGAAGTTAGGATCATAGGATAGGTCTGCATTACCTTGATCAGCAAAGTGCCATGAGTTCACACAGACTTATAAAACTATATATGATAATATCTCTTCACTAAACTTAGAATAAATGAGTTCAAGATCTCTGTTCTGTGTCTTATGAGTAAAGTTTCCCTAGTGATCTTCTGGCCTTTGTTTATCATGGCTGCAAAAAATCCCAATTTATAATGGTGTAATAAACACTTCCTCTAATCTCAATAAAAAACACTATCAAGTTTTACAAGGAAAGCAGTGGCATGGGCTAGATTTGCCCCGAGGAAACTTCATTGTATGGACCCTAAGCCTTTAAATTTTTTTTCCTCTTTTTGATTTCCAGACCTTAGACGAGACTTCCATGTGCACGCACAGATGCCGAATTTCTCCTTCTCCTTTATAAAATGACTGAACAAGTTACAGTTTAGATTTCCAAAAAGAGGCGAGTTATTAATGGCTGACAGAAAGAAAGCTCTTTAAGCTTCATTCTTGTATCTCCCCATCCAAATTTTTCTCCTGGGACTCCATGTCTCATCTGTGCTCACACTGATGTCACAGTAGGACACCTCAGTTTGGAGGTGTCCTGCTGAATGGAGCAATGGAGATACCAGCTTCTGTGTGCAGCCTTTGGTGTGTTGTGCTCCTAGCAGCTATTGAAACATTGCTAAGAATGGAACATAATTGAAAAGACAGATCTGAATGAAAATGTGGCTTTGCACAACCTGGATAGATGGTGAAATTAAATGCATGTCAAAGTAAAGTGATGCATGAAGGAAAGACATCACCCTAATTTCATTTGTAAAACAAGGGGTTCTGACCTAACCTTTACCAGTTTGGAGAGAGACTTTGGGGATACAATCGATAGTTCCATGAAAATGACAGCCCAGTGCTCAGCACTGAACAACAACAACAACAATTGCAAATGTTAGGAACTATTGGTAAAGCAATAGAGAACAAAACAGAGTTCATCATTATGCCTTTATATAAATGCATGGCGCGTCTGTGTCTTTGTACTGTTCTGTTCTTTTCATCTCAGAAAGAATATAGCAGAACTGGAAAAAGGTTCAATTGTCCTTGATTGTCAAGGGCTATCAATATATGGGACGTGTGCTGTGCGAGGAATAACTAAGTAAGATAAGATTCTTCATTCTGTAAAAAAGACAAATTACAGGGGACATGCTAGAGGGCTATAAAATCAGGAGTGAGGTGGAGAGGATGGATGGGGGTTGATGGTTCACTGTCTCTTCCACTATAAGTACTAGAGATCATCAAAGTAAGATAGTAGGAACAAGCTTCAAAACAAACAGAAATAGGTTATTCTTCACGCAGCAGGTAATATGTCAGTGATACTGCCTGCCAAAGGATGCAGTGAATGCTAAAGGTTTAGGGGGACCAAGTAGAGTCTGGACAGGTTAATGGAAGAGAAATGTGTTGGGGAATACCAACTACACAGAAGCCAGACTTAAGCCACAAAGGCCCTGAGCTGAAAATAGGTGGTGGCTGGGAAAGTATCATGGAGGGGTATAGTCTATTCTTGCCTTTTGCTTAGTCCTCCCTAGTTTACCCCCTTATGGCAGCTGTAACCTCAAACCCTGTCTCCTGTCGACCTTGGTTCTCACCAGTTTGGCTATTCTTACGTTCACTGAGTAGCAATGCCCTAGTGAAGGGAGGATTCTTCAAGTCTGGTGGACTTGGTAGTGCCAGGTTAACAGTTGGACTCAATGATCTTAAAGGTCTTTTCCAACCTAAACAATTCCATGATTCTATGATTCTTGGCCTTTCTATTTTTTTTTACATTAATGCAGTTGCTAGACTGCATTTAACTCCTATTGACCTATGTGGTAACTAATGTGCCTTTATGTATCAGACCAATAAAGTTCCAATTCCAGAGGTGTTCCTGTGTCCATCAGTATAAATATACCCTTTATGTTCACAGCCCAGTTCTTCTCTTTTGTCTTTTGTCTATCTGTGCTTTTCATGCCTGTGCTATGTCATTTCTATTGCAAAACAAAGGAAAGGCCTTTGTAATACACAAGGAAATCTAATTTGCTTTTCACAATGGACCTAAACCCAGTGACTGATGTGTTTCAGTAATTACATTCTGCTACCTGCAAGTTGCTGAATGTAAGATTTAGGAAGGTGGGGGGGAATGAGTGAAAATGGAAAATGTATTAGCAACTTTCATGTCTTGTGCTACGGTGTTCAATATTCCACCCATTTACGTTTGAACAGGTGAACAACTTTCAAATACATGAAGATAACCCTGTACATTGGGGAGGAAAAGACTGATAATTATCCTGCCTATTGAGAGAGGAATGATTGAGCACTGAATGTCAGTATCTATTGTCTCAGGAGAAGAAAGAAACAAAAATTGTGGGTATTGGACAAGCCAGAAGTTATTAGGAAGATAGAATCCTTTGACAATGATGGTATATTTTAACTCCGTGTTGCTGTTAGATCTCATGCTGTTCTCAGAGTACCTCAACACAAAACAGGGCCTCCCATACGTGGGTACCCAAGGTAAATTGGGCAGATGAACACAAGTAGTGGAAAGTTTAACCCCAAGAGTCTGCTGCCATGTAAGCACTAACGTATTTCACTTCTCAGTTTTTCTGTTGGAGCTTGCTGTGTCTCTGTTCAGAAGAATTCTCAGTGCTCAGCAGACTTGCCTTCATATTAAGCAAGGCAAATGATATACATTACCTATGGTTCATTCTTTTTCTCAGCCTCTCTGCAGGGAAGAAATAGTGTATGCAGTGTAGTATTTTATTTACGTATTTGAACACCTTAGACTGGTCTATGGTAGATGGACTTTCCCCATTTGAAGTCTTTCAAGAGAACTAGATGTCCTTCTAAAATATGGATTATAGCTAGAAGTCACCTGGAAGTTACAGCCTTTATGCAGACGGTGATGCATGAGACCCCCTGACCTCATCAACATTGTAGATGTCAACTAAATAAACAGGGAAATACCTTCTGGTCTTAAAAATCTATGAAGGGCTGAACCACTTAACTGGCTGAAAAAGTCTTGATGGCCAAAATAAATGTCAGTATGTATGGCAAATTTGTAAGCACTCCGCTACTGAGCTGCATTATAGCTTGGTGGGTTTTTTAGCCTTCATTTATATGTTCCCCTGACAGAACATCATGTATAGACCCCTAAGATCTTTGGTGCCTAGGACAGTTAGTGAATATTCAACTTGCTTTTGTAGTGCTCCACAGCCTTGTCAAGTGGAAGCAGGGGCAGGTGAAGCCAGGCTGGAGACTGAATCCAAGAACAAAGCAGTGCTGGATGCACTCTGCAAGCGGGATTCTTCCCACTGTGTTAACATGTTTATTTTGTGGTAGCTTAATTTTCTAGCTGATGATCTGATCTAATTAAGGCCATTGTCATTAAATTAAAAAGCCATGATGATCTGACTGCATTTGGGAGGCATAACAACTAAAATGTTTGACATATGGGGATATCCACACCTTAGAAATATGGTGCTTTATGAAAAGGAGAAGTAACAGCCAGGCTCTTGTTATGGGCAGAAGAAAGGAGACACCAAAACCATTTCAGATTTACTCAGAGCTGTGACACAACCTCAACATCTTGTAACTTCTTGTGCAATTATTATTTTGAGATAAAAAGTGGTGCTGTATTTCCTTACTGAGCTCTTTGCTTTGAAAGTGAAGTTCAGCCATACAAAGGATACTACAAAGCCTTTGCTTTTCTGCAGTCATCAAACAGGGGGGGCTAGTGAGGTGAAGACCTCATACTGACTTTTGCACACTGGCAGTGGTCAAAACAGGACTTCAGGTGTACTAGTACGGATATCTGCAATTACCTGCATGGAAAGAAAAAGTCCCAATATGCTGCTGTCCTGTTTCTTGTCTGCAGAAAGTGCTGGGACACTTGTTGTATATGCTCTGATGAATACAGGGCCATTTTGATCACTGCAGCAGAATAAATTTCATTTGTTGCAGATACCTGAGAAAATAAATGTGGAGGACAAATGCTATAAAATTATAACCTGTAAGCATTCATTTCAGAGTGGTATTTTTAAAAGTGGTTTTAATTTTAAGGACTGTACTCCTCTTATTCACAACATGGGTGTTGTTTCTCATCAAAAGTCCTCAAATCTCTAATATTTGCAGCTAACAGCTTCCAAGTGAGGTACGGACCAAAAGCTACAGTAGAAAACTAGTCAATGAATGATTAAGAATAGCATATATATTACAAAAAGTTAAAATCTGCTTGCAAAATTTTCTCAAAGTTTCTTCTTTCCTTTCCCTTCCCATGCTAATGATAAACAGCTTTGTGATAATCTAGTTTTGTTTTATAGCTCATGGAGAGCAGTTACATGTTCTCTTTCTTTTGATATGTACCGTTTTTAAGCCTGCTTAGCTTAGCAAGAGAGAAATGTGTTTCAAACCTGAGTGCTTTCTCCTGTTTGCTTGTAAGCACATTTTATTTTACTTTAGCTATTCTTTTTCAATATCGCGTTCTGGATGTCCCCACACTTGGTTCAGCATAAGACACTTGATGGGCACCATGAGAAAAGGTACAACTTTGGAAGAAGAAAGGTCACTTCTAATATGCATGAAGAGTGCTACATGTCTCAACAATAAATACTCATTTGCTCATTTCACTCATCTACTGTAAAGGCACTCTCTTTTTCTTTGTACTTGCAACAGCAGTTTCACATTATTTCTACCTTCTGTCTATTTTGTTATTAAATTATGGTTACAGCTGTCACAGGTGGTACTGCAGTAATCATGATTATTCAAATGAGAAGAAAAATATTTTTGGTTTAACAAGAAAAAACAAACAAGCAAACAAAAGTAAATAATATAAAAAGCGATCCTGATTCCTCCCGAAAGAAATTCTTATTTGCATTGCATAAGCACACAGACAGGTTATTGTGTGCTCTTTCTTGATATTTTTGCTCAGAAATTATCTTCTGCCCAAACACTTTTTATGCCATTTGATAAATAAAGTAACAAAAATTGGTCCTTATTTTGAGACTGAGGCTATTTCTTCAAGGACAACAGACATTGGTGTAGACTGGTGTAACTCTCAAAAAATGGGGGTTTTATGTAGAACCATGAAAACACAGGACACAGCACTGAGAGGACAAGGGCCAGGGCCAGCATACTGCTGAGTGCCATGTCACATCGGGGACTTCAGCCTACATTTATTTCTGTCTAGTATATACCCATTTATTTTGGTGTCAACATTGCTACTTTAAATAGGTTTTCTCCTTCAGACATACTGGCCCATCTCCCAAGATGTATTTATTAAATGCAATATTATTAAATTTCATTTCAGACTCTCTTTTGCCAATGCAAAACAAGCCAAAATCTCATGTCTCTTCTTGTATGCCTCAGCTCCCTGCCCAACAGCACTCTGGATGGTTCCACCTGTAGTAAACCTGACAGTGTTGTACCCGCAGTGCATACACTTGTGTATACCTTCCCAATAACTTTGAACCCTTGGGTGAGTCCAGGGACATCTGGCTGAAAGACAGAAATCTCAGAGCGATGTGGGAAACAGAAGTCTGAGTTTATAGTTCAGGTCACGTGGTGTGTGATTTTTCTTTTCCAAATCAGGAAAGTCAATGTTTGATAAAAAATGGTTTTGGTTAATAAACTTGGTCAATAAACAGGAACATAAGACCTTTGCATCCTGTACTGGCAGCCACCGAACTCTGTGTATTTGTCCAATAACACCAGCAACAAAAAGAACCATGGGAAGAGTATTTTGACAAAATGTGCAGACAGCCTATAAAGTATTTGACACTTTTTTCTGACCGCTGAAGGCAAACAGGCTCTGGAGAATTTGGAAAGAAGGAGCAAGAGGTACTTCATTGCATTAGGGCTAGGAATTACTGTCCAGTCCATTAGTGACTAAGTGAGATAGCAATGTCTATTAAACATAAATGTTTAAAAAAATAGGAGAACTTTTCCAAGATCTCCAAAAGAGCTGGCTGGGAATGTATCATGGAAACCCAGGGAAAAGGCACTTGGCTGGAATAATAACTAATTTTATGATAATACTCAAAAAGCAAGAGGAATAGCAAAGATTACACAGCGAATGGCTAACCTGCCATCAGTACAAGGTGGAACAGCAGAAAATCTGATGAAAGATTAAATCTGAAAAGAAATAAAAGACAAAGGATAAAATAGGTAAATATGAAACAACATGATTTTATGGCAAAGAGGTCTTGTGAAACAAACCTGATGTATTTTTTTTATTTTTAATTTAAATTTGGTTTATCAAGATAGATATTTAGACTTCTTTAAGACATTTGACTTAGCACTGCATTTGACCCTTATTTGAAAAATTGCTTCTTGTAATATCAGTATTGAATAAGTGAAATGGGATTAAGCACTGGCTAAATGATAGATCTCAAGGAATAAATGCACAGAGGGAAATGTCACTGAATGGGATTCTTCCATGGGTTTAAGGGTTATAAAGTCCTGATTCCAAAACTGCTTTCACAATATACCAAGACCTATCACCTGGGGATGTATACACTGGAGATCATTGATGAGAAACAAGGAAATGATTTAACTTCCATGTGCTAGAATAAGATTAATGCTAAAACACCTCTCATTCTGGCACCTTCATTTTAAAATGTTGTTGAGAAATTGGAGACAATGATAGAGAGACAAAAAAATTATGAGAGACCTGGAGGAAATGCTTCACAAAGAAAAACTCACGAAGTTCAGTCTGTTTATCAGACACAAGACTTGGTGACAGTGTATAAATATCTTAATGAAGAAAAAATCCTGTTTTCTAAAGGGCTCTTCTGGAATCAATGTCTGGAAGCAGAAAGCAGGCAAAGTAATCTGAAAAATATGGCACAGATTTTTAGTAGTGATTTCCATTACAGCAGATTATTCATAGGAGAGGTGGATTTTTTTCCATTGCTTAGTATGTTCATCAAGATTTGATACCTTAGTAGAAACTATGCTTTTGTCAGAAACAAGTCTTTAGGCTCCATGTAAAAGTGATGTATAATTGGCCTGTGATACAAAGACTAGACAATCTAATGGTCCTTTCTGGCTTTAAATTTAATGAATCTCTAGATGATTTTTAGACAATTCCTGTGCATGTAGTACTGAAATACACATATGTTAGCTAGCCACAAGAAAGTATAAAAGGGCTGTACACAATTCAACCAAGAAATGAAGTGCCCTGAACTCTCAAGAGGGCCCTTTTGTAGAAACAGCAAGAAACACCAGTCTCTCTTTCAGCAGTTGAATAAAGGCCAACTATTCAAAAAGATGAAAAATTAGGACCTTCTGTTGCTGCCAGTAGGTCAGTGTAACACCTGTAGCCTAGTGCGTGCTCATCTGTGAGTCACTTTAAGACTTCTGGGTAAACAACGGCTGTGTCTCAGAAGACCACGAAGCATTACTGAGACAGCCAATCCCAAATGTACATGGAGATTTAGGAGGGAAAAGGGGGGAAAAAGGGTGATCAGGTGAAAAGTGGAATGTCTCTGGAGTTATGGAATGACTGATTAATACAAAAGCCTTGTGGCCAGCTTGCAAAGATATTGGATTTAGCAGAAGAATTAGTGAGAGTTAAACAAACTTGTATTCCTGTAAAGACACACATCACAGTGAGTGAAAGAACATTTCTTTAAAAAAATTGATTGATTTAATTTCCATCTTTCACCAGGAAACTATTCCTGATAAAGAAAGAAAAATTTGAGTCCTTTGCAAAATCTGAGATCCATTCAACATCCACTCCCTCCTTGAAAGTCTTGTCACACTTTTTTCCTATTAATCAATGATCTGTAAGATGGCCAAGCTTTATCAAAGGAATTCTTATTATTTTGCAGGTAAAAGTGCTTGCAACATGCCAAAGGATGTTTGTTTAAACTTTAATTAATAAAGTGTAGAGAGCAGGTTTCAGTGGTACACAGACAAAATGCTTTTATTTATCATTAGGTGTGAAGTCAAGAGTTCTGTAAGTTTGCTAACTGTTCTGATGAGTTCCAGATAAAATTACAGGAATGATCATAAATAATACCCTGAAGCCTTAGAACATTGCCTGTGAGGAAAGGAGAGACTGTTTCTGTCTGTAAATAAAAAAAAAAAACCACCCAAAGTCTAGCATTCAGATTCAAGTTAAATAAAGTTCTTAAAAGATTTAGACTTTTCACTGGGAATTCACTGGGAGATGTTCATGCTTTGTGGTTGAGGACTGGAGGGCAGGGGGAGCGGAACAGTTATGCCCGCAAAGCTGCTGTTTCCTGCAATATTAACTGAATCGTCTGAAGCTCCCAGTTCTGGCAAGCCAGGTTGGAAATTTTGGAGGTAAGATGTTTCTCCTGAGATTTCAGGCACTCACTCTGGATTGCAGCTATATCACTGACAATTTTATTTTCACAGTTCTTGTGGTGGTCCCAGTTGGTAAGCGCCAATAAGTCAAAATCCCTTACCCCCCAGTTTATGAATTTTATAAAAAGTTTTATTATATGCCACCAGCAGATGAAGGTGCACAGAGATTAAGAAGATTGAGAGATGAGAAGAAGGAAGCATATATTATACTAGAATGTTAGTATGTGATATGATGAATCCTGGTCCCAATTTAGGGAATTAAAAGTAAAGATGGTTGGTTCAAAACCACTTATTTCATTGTATTTCAAATATTTCATTACTACCTGAGATGAATCAGGAGCCTGGGTCTGTATTATCTGAAAGCTGCTTCTCAGGTTTTTTTGCAGTTACCGTACTTGACTGAAAACCCCATAATTTCCAGGGGAAGGCTGATCTTGGCTTTTCTCAAAACATAACTCCTAAAATACTGAAAGGCTTGAGAAAATACTTCATGGCTATTATTACTCAGTTTGGAGGAAAGAATGCTGAGGGGTGACTTCATTGCTCTCTACAGCTTCCTGAGGAGGGGACATGGAGAGGGAGGTGCTGATCTCTTCTCCCTGGTATCCTGTGACAGGATGCCTGGGAATTGTTCAAAGCTGTGCCAGAGGAGGTTTAGACTGGACATTAGGAAGCATTTCTTTACTGAGAGGGTGGTCAAACACTGGAACAGGCTTCCTAGAGAGGTGGTCGATGCCCCAAGCCTGTCAGTGTTTAAGAGGCATTTGGACAATGCCCTTAACAACATGCTTTAACTTTTGGTCAGCGCTGAAGTGTTCAGGCAGTTGGACTCAATGATTGTTGTAGGTCCTTTCCAACTGAAAATATTCTAGTCTAGTCTAGTCTAGTCTAGTCTAGTCTAAACACTCACACAGGCTTCCCAGGGAGGCTGTGGAGTCTCCAGTCTTTGAAAGTCATTTGAACAGAGTCCTGGGCAGCCTGCTTTAGGACGTTGTGCTTGAGCAGGGCGGTTGCACCAGATGAAACTGGGGCAAAGCAACCCTTGGGAGCCCTGACAGCATTGCCCCAGGGCGACCCCTGGGGTGGTGGACATCATGGTCTCCAAGCGGTGAGCCCTCTGCACAGGGAACAAGCACCATGAGTGTGGAGCGGGGCTCTGGATGCTCTACTTGCTGCGCTGGTTGGAGGCTTGGGCATGAGCCAATGCAGAGCAGCATCTTGAGAGCTGGCAGTGCAGCTAGGGCAGGTGCAGGAGGGAGGAGCAAGCACCAAGCACCTCCCCTCCTGCACCCCCTCATCACCATTTGGAAAGAGTGTCTTTTGGAACACTGGTCTCTCACCATCACAGCAAGGACAGAGACCCTGCCATGGAGGTGCCCCATCTCACCACAGGGATAGACACCATCACTCCCCCATCAGTGTC
Organism: Platalea leucorodia; assembly: GCF_965183815.1. Classification (NCBI taxonomy): domain Eukaryota; kingdom Metazoa; phylum Chordata; class Aves; order Pelecaniformes; family Threskiornithidae; genus Platalea; species Platalea leucorodia. The sequence continues at coordinate 70,665,025 of NC_138828.1, read as the reverse complement.
ACGAAGGCACTAAGAGCACCGTCATCTCTACAAGCACAAAGGCCAGCATCAAGGGAGCCAATCCATCTCACAGGGTGGCAGAGCATGAGATAAACCATCCATGGGCCACATCACCTTCTCTCACACGTGCACACTTTGAATTCCTTTGGGTGGCTTGCCTACGGTCACAGGCAGACAGAGGAAAGATATGTTCCCTCCACTTGGGATCTCAGGTCCCCACCACCTCGACAAGAGAGGCTCAGCACAGAAAGCGAATTCAAGGCATACTCCCACTTACTGACACCCCCTCCCTCTTTTTGCCTCCAGAAGGCTTTGGACAGGAGGTGCATTGGATGTACAGTTCTGCACATGCTGAAATGACAGAAACATGGCACCCGTGTCAGACTTGGCACATATGCAGCAAGGCTAAAGCAAGCTTTTGAGGTGTCTGGGTCTCAAGGCATGCACTCATGCAGTACAGGCCATGTTTCTGGGAGCGGAGCGCTCCAGCGCAGTGTACAGGGGGGTCTTCTGAACCGGGGAAACCTCAGGGGACCAGAGAGAAGCGGGTCCTGGTGAGGCCTCCTCCAACGCCCTCATTTGCCCTTGCAGGGGACAAGTTGGTAGCCGGAGACAGGAGCCGCAGGATCTTTTCCACTTGCACCAGGGACGCGACTTGCATTTGGCTTGTCAGGGTTTGCAGGGCTAAGTCCTGCCCCAGTAGAAGGAACCCAAAAGGAGAAGAGGGAGGAGGAGTTTTGTCTTTGCCCAAGGGCTCGTAGCTCTTCTTTTCAAGACAACTTTGAGTCAGACCACCTGGCCCAGAAAACTTTGTACCTCTCTACATAAGTCACGGACATCCACCTACATTCCCCGTTTTAATTTCAGTTACAGTTTTGGGGGGTGTCTGCCTGCTTTGTCAAGAGAGCCCCTGGGAGCTCGCTCCTGCTGGGTGGGTTTGTACTTGGTGCGATGCCCAGGAGCCGCTGAGCCGGGCGGTGGGGACGAAGGCTGGGGCTTGCTGGCTGGCTGATGCTGCTCTGGTGGCTGTGACAGCACAGGGGACAGGTCACAATGGAGGCTGCATCACCAGGCAACCCCACTGCATTTTGACTTGGGCCATCGGTGAGTGCAGCATGCCGGGGGAAGGCTGGGCTGGATGGGGGATGGGGCAGATGGCCAGGGGGCTTCTAAGCCAGAGCGAGAGCCGAGCCCCTCAGGGGAGGGCGCAGTACTGCCCTCGGGGCTGGGGGCAGAGGTGTTCGGTGCTCCTGGTGGCGGCAGGTGCCCAGAGAGGCTTTGGGGACGTGCAGGTGCCCGTGGCTCCATGGGACACTGGTGGGTGGCGGGGATGGGGCCTCGGCAGACTCTACTCGGGTGTCCCATCCCCTTTCACAGGGCACAGCCCAACCAGGGGCTGGCCATCAGGGTGGCTTGGGCAGGATGGGCCCCATACTGTCTCCAGCCAGGGCCTGCAGCCCTTTCAGGCCTGTTGACACCAGTGCCCAAACACTTTCCTGGGACAGCCCGTGGCTCCCATCCGTGCAGTGCTCACAAACCCTGCCCTTGCTCCCTCACCCCTCCCTCACCCCCTCTCCTACCGGCCCCCAGCTCCAGACAGCTCCTGCCCCACTCCCCCAGCCCTGTGCTCCCTCTAACCCAGTCCTGCTCAGCCCCCTTTTCTCCCATCTCCTCCAGGCCATGGCTGCGACAATCGCCCTCATCCTGGCTGTGCTGGCCGTCCAGCACGGGCTGAAGTGCGATCACCAGATAGACATGGCCACGGCCAAGCAGATGCAGCAGCGTGAGGAGTATCTGCACCAGGAGATGACTCGCCTGCTGCAGGAGATTGAGCGGACCAGGGCTGCGGAGGAAGCCACGCTCCTTTCTGTGTTGCAGCCGTGGACGTTCTGGACCGCTGCAGGAGCCCTGCTCCTGCTCGCTCAGGCCCGCTGGCTGGCCAGGCAAATGAAGCTTGCCTCTGGCAGCTGCAGCGAGCAGGACGGCTCCCGCAGCAAGGAGGAGGAAGATGAGGAGGACGACGACATTAATGGTGCACCCAGTGGTGTCAGGGCTTTGGCTCCGTCCAGCCCGTCACCAACGCAGGGCCTGCCCGACACGTGCAAGGTGCTGAAGGAACTGGTGGATGACCTCCTTTGTGTCTGCCGGGTGCTTTGCAGGAAGAATTTCATGCCGCAGATGCACCCAGCCATTGGGATGGGTGGCACCTATGAAGCCTGGAGTGTCCACGGTAATAGCATCACCTATTGCCTGCTCGTGTTCCTGCGGCCACCCCCTGGGCACTCTTTCAGCCTGGAGCCGCACACCACGGGGCAGCTGCCAGCAAGGCCCTCCAGCATCCATGTGGTGCTGGAGTGCATGTGCTCAAGGGAGCAGACGCTGGGGGACAGCTTGTGCTTTCTCCACCACCCCAACGACAAGCTGCCAAGGGATCAGAGCTCCTACCTCCTACGCACCCTCTGCACATGCTCCTACTTAGACATGGAGAAAGTCGCCCGCTGGGTCCAGCTGTTGGTGAGATCAGCCTGGCTGCTTTTGCCTCAGTCACACCACTGCCAGCTAACGGAGCTGCCCTCCTCCCGATCCTGCAGGTTCCAGCTGACAAGCACCTCCAAGATGAACATCTGCGCTGAGATGATTTTTGCAGTGCAGCAAGGCAGCCCAGACGCCTACCTGAGCCTTCAGTAGGCTTTACCAGCTTTACCAGCAGCACACCGTGGCCGGAGAGCTGCGCTGTGGTCGAGATGCCCCTTTTCAGACTCATGGCGAGGCACACCCAGCAGGACAACTTCCACCTCAGAGGTCTGCAGCTCTGCACCCACATCCTGGTGGTCACAGGCTTTTGTACCCATGCCCGTGACCCTAAGGACTACCTTTCCTCTCCAGCCTTTCCTGGTTCTCCCAGGCTGGTGGGGCCTGCGTGACAATTTTGGACACTGGGACAGAGAATCTGCTCATCCCAGAGACTGCCTGGGCAGTCTCTGCCACAGATCTGAGCAAACTAGGCATGGAGAGGAGCTCAGCATAACCAGAGCTTGGGGAATCTCTGCCAGTCCAGCTGAAGATACCATTGCAACTGAGGCTCCTGTTGCCACCTGTATCACGATGGCACCACCCATCCTGTTGGAAAGAGCTGATCCCCTCAGGGACCTTTACATGATGCAAAGATGACAATAAATCAGCTTGTTTTAACCAGCCCTCTGTCTGTGAGTGTCTGTGCAACACTTTGCTGGGGAACCTGGGCAGGTAGCAGGTTGGTACCTGCTCAGATGCAGAAGCAGTGGGGCAGCATTTTGAGGGAAGTAAGTAGTACCAAACCAGAATGCTTCCCCTGACCCCTTTTCCTTTCTTTTCCAGTTTTCTGCTCTGCTTGCACTTTAAGGGGAAGATGCCTCTGTGCGTGTATACCGGATGGAAGGGAACGAGGGCATGGGAGCCAGACCTTTCTCAGTTGTGACCACTGACAGGACAAGAATGGGCACCCATGAAAAACCACGAAATTCCAGCTGAACACAAGAAAGCATGTCCTGAGTCTGAGGGTGCTCAGACTTGGTGGAATGAGTCCCACAACTGGGAGAGAACTTCTTGTCACAAGCCAACTAGGAAAGATGCCCTCCTGGCCTTGCTACTTGTGAATCAAGAAGAACTCATGGGAGATGTGATGGAAGGTGGCTGTGTGGGCCACAGTGAACATGAAATGCTTGAGTTTAAAGTGTGCAGTGTTGTGAGAAAAAAAGGACAGGAGAGTTGCTACCCTGGACTTCAGGAGAGCAAACTTCAAGTTATTTGGGGAGCTATGTAGCAGAGTACCCTGGGAATCTGCTTTTGAGGGCTTAGGAGTCCACGAGTGCTGGTGAGTTGTTAAGAACCACCTTTCAGAAGCACAGGAGCAGGCAATCCCATTGTGTCGGAAGTCAAGCGAGGGGGGCCGAAGACCAGCTTGGCTGAATAGGGAACTCCTCGTGGAGCTCAGGAGGAAAAAGAGATTGTATGATCTCTGGAAGCAAGGTCAGGCTTCGCAGGAAGAGTACAGAGCTGTGGATCATTTATGCAGGGAGAAGACCCAAAAGGCCAAATCTCAATTAGGGTTGAAGCTGGCCAGTGTTGTGTCAGATAACAAGAGGGGCTTTTTTAAGTACATTCATAGCAAGAGGAAGTCTAAAGAAAACACTGGACCAATACTTGTTGAAGATGGTCACCTGACCAATAGGACTGAAGAAAAAGCGGAGGCATTCAATGCTTCTTTTGCCTCAGTCTTTAACGATACTGATAGATCTTGGGCTGCCTGGTCCCCTGTATTGGAGGACCATGAGTGTGGAAACAGTGACTTTCCATTTGTGGACACTGAAATTGTAAGGAATCAGCTGTACCAGCTGAAAGTTCACAAGTCCATGGGGCCTGAGGAGATTCATCGCAGAGTAGTGAAGGAGCTAGCGGCTGTTATGGCAGGACCCCTCTCGATCATCTACCAAAGGTCTTGGGAGTTTAGGGAGGCCCCTGCTGACTGGAAGCTGGCCACCGTTATTCCAATTTACAAGAAGGGCATGAGGGAAGACCCAGGAAACTACAGACCTGTTAGTCTAGCCTCAGTTCCTGGAAAAATTATGGAGAAGATTATAATGGGTGTTATTAAAAGTCATGTAAAGAATAATGCAATCATCAAGCACAGTCAACATGGGTTCACAAAAGGAAAGTCCTGTTGAAGTGATTTGATAACTGTGGGATGAGCAGGTTCACGGTGCGCTGGGTGAAGAACTGGCTGAAGGGCAGAGCTCAAAGGGTTGTAGTGAATGGGGTTACATCTGGCTGGTGACCGGTCAGCAGCAGTGTGCCTCAGGGTTCAATTCTAGGACCACTTCTGTTCGATATATCCATCAATGATCTGGATGCAGGAGTTGAATGCGCCCTTGGCAAGTTTGCTGATGATACCAAACTGGGAGGTGCCGTTGACTCTCCTGAGGGACAGGAGGTCTTACAGAGGGATCTATATAGATTGGAGCATTGCGGCAATGATTAATGGGATGAAATTTAACAAGACAAAATGCCGAATTGTGCACCTGGGGTGGAGTAATGCTGGGCACAAGTATAAATTGGGAGAGAAGTGGTTGGAGAGTAGCCCTGCAGAAGGGGATCTGGGGGTGCTGGTCGACAGCAGGCTCAATAGGAGTCAGCAGTGTGCTCTGGCAGCCAAGAGGGCAACCCGCATCCTGGGGTGCATCAAACACAGCATAACCAGCTGGTCAAAAGAGGTGATTGTCCCACTGTATTTAGCGTTGGCGTGGCCTCACCTTGAGTACTGTGTGCAGTTCTGGGCTCCACAATTTGAGAAGGATGTTCAGGTACTGGAATGCATCCAGAGGAGGGCAACAAAGCTGGTGAAAGGGCTGGAAGGAATGTCCTCTGAGGAGCAGCTAAGGACTCTGGGCTTGTCTAGTTTGGAGAAAAGGAAGCTGAGGGGCAACCTCATTGCTCTCTACAGCTTCCTGAGGATGGGACGTGGAGAGGGAGGTGCTGATCTCTTCTCCCTGGTATCCTGTGACAGGACGCCTGGGAATTGTTCAAAGCTGTGCCAGAGGAGGTTTAGACTGGACATTAGGAAGCATTTCTTTACTGAGAGGGTGGTCAAACACTGGAACAGGCTTCCTAGAAAGGTGGTCGATGCCCCAAGCCTGTCAGTGTTTAAGAGGCATTTGGACAATGCCCTCAATAACATGCTTTAACTTTTGGTCAGCCCTGAAGTGGTCAGGGAAGTTGGCTCGATGATCGTTGTAGGTCCCTTCAACTGAAATAATTCTGTTCTATTCTATTCTATTCTATTTTATTCTAAGCTGTATGGTAGCAGTGCTTAGATCTCCCAGCTGAAATCAGGACTTCTGGGCTATTGGCGCTGCTCATACAACTAGAAAAGACACTCTATCCAAAGTGTCCAAGTTGACAAGACAGAAGACATAATTATTATTCAAAGCAATATATTAGTCTTATTTTGCAAATGAAGACCTGAACAATGTAGAGAGCCAAAGGGCTTGTTTTTAATACCACTGTTAATGCTTTTCATTCATGCAGGTTCATCTGGGGCCAAGCCTGGTTTTGCATATATTGAATAACTATTCCAGCACCTCATTTCACACACAATCAGCGCTGCTTACACTGAATTGCTATTCAGTACCTGTTTGTTTTCTGTTTCTTTCAGAAAAATCACCTGCCATTGTGAGCCAGGATATTACCATCTAATCCTGTCACATGCAGCCCCTGCGGCGGAACTGGGAACAGAACCTAGACTCAGTCCCTGACCAGTTTCTCACTCACAAGGTCATTTTTCCCCATGGCTGGTAATGGTGACTAAGGATAATAGCACTGGCTGCTGTTTGCCAACTTTGCTTTTAACTAAGCCATAGTTCAAGTTAGCGTCCCACTCCCACACTCAGTTCATCTGTAATTAGCCAGTCTTTAACACATATTTACAAGGCACATATCCTGCCGTGTTTTTTACTCCCCTGCCATATTAAAGGGTAAAATGACAAACTTTCATTTGGTTTAGCCTGAATCCAGTTTGACACCTCCTGGTTCAGTGAGATCCTTGGCACATTTCTGCTGAAACCCCACATGCACGCGTGCTCTATTGCAAATGCTGAGTAAGCACCATGATTTAGATGAAACACTGGGCCTGGGGCTACAGCAAACTGCATGGATCATCTAGTCCAACTGCAAATTCACTTTCAAAGGTATATCTATAGCTGCCAGCCATACAGAAGCTTCTGTTCTCTTGAATACATTTTTTCTCGTTCACATATTAACTGCTGGTTGCTTACCAAACTATACTCTTAAAGGAAAAATGTCTGTTAATGTCTCAGTGGAGTGGTGACCAGGGTAATGAAAATCATTACTCATGAATACATTATACAGTGACTGAAAAAAAAATCTATCAAATGAATATAATTGCCAAAGAGCATTTGTTCCTTAATAAAAACAACAATAACCACAGCAAGTGCTGCAATAATGCATTTAAATGACAAGGTACACTCACTAGGTCAGTACCCTGATGTATTAGGTGCTGTGCAGTCACAGGGTAAATGTAACAACTGAACCCAAAGGCATAAATACAAAAAAAAAAAATATAAAAATAAATAAACAAAGAGAGAATCTGAGTAGGTTAGTTGGAAAAGGAATAAGAAATGGCATAACAAAATAAAAGCAACTGTGCAATTCATCATTCTTTTCTTTGAACTTATTCAATTACTCAAAAAAAAATCTTAGAAATAAGCTTTCTGAGAGGGAGAGTTGATTAAATAAAATCAAACCTATTACTCGAATAATTTAGCATATTTGTGATAGTTTCTTTCTTTTAGTTTTTCACGCCATAAGATTTATCAGCCCTGATAGTAAAGGAAGACCTTTCATGAAAGAGCAAGGAACCAAATGAGTTATGTACAAATTAGAAAAAACAAAATTGAGGGAAATTTCTTTCAGTCTTGTGATGCCTACTATTGACTTTATAGCACTGACAACATTAACAATGGGAGCCAGCACTCTATATACTGAGATGTAATTAAAATACACACAAAGCTCTGGGCCTATATACAAAATACACTGAGAAATTCATGCAAATTGGGCAAAATTCAATACTACATTCTGAACAAGCTTATTCATACTACGATTCCTCCTACACAGGAGCTCTATTCTTAATTTTCTCTCACCAAAAGACTGGAGAAAGGGGTTTTGTGAAAAAAGCTGAAGGTCACACTACCAAGGCAATATTAAACTAAGGGGAAAATGTGTCACAGAACTGAAGGCATTAGCATTTAAACCAACCTGATTTAGATGATACAGATGTAAAACTTGATCTTTTCATACAGTGAAGCCTCTTTTATTGTTACCAGCTGTAGCACTGCATCTCCCTGTTATAAATGCTGTGCTTACTCCATTTCCCTTGGAGTGAAGAAGTTCCTGCCTGGCACAGGGCTAGAATTACTGTCCTTATGTCCCTTCTCCCATCAATCGCCTATGTTCAGAGCGTGCTGGGACAGGGAGGAAAGTGAATGAACCGGGTATTATTGTGGCTCTGCTTGCGTAGGGGATGTCCCCTTTGCTGGTATAACCTAGGCCTGGGACTAGGTAGGGGAAGAGTCAGGCAGCTGTGCTCACAGCTGGGACAGCCTCTGCTCCACCAACCCAAAGCACAGGGCACAGGACAAAAACTGTCCCACTCCTTAAAGGACAGGTGTAAAAATGGCTCATAGTGCTTTCCTTTTTAGTGTCAGGAGAGGAAGAACTGTGTGGCAGGGGAAAGAAAGGGCGATGCTTTGCCTGCTGGCACTGGTGAGCCCTTCAGTCCACCCAGATGTTCATAAAACCCCAGCCTGATACACTGAGGCTGCCAGCACTTCGCTTTCCTCCTCACTAATATTTCAGTGTTATCCCATGGCATTACCTCACTGCATTTTTGTCTCTGGTCTGATGCATTAGAGCCTTGTGCTAAACTTTGTCCAGAAGAATCTACTTCACAGTGTGAAAACAGTCTGTCAGGGTGAAGCACCCCTGCCAGCTTAGTACAAAAATACCTCTTTTAACAGACAGGTGTCTTCTGATGATTTAAGCTCAAGAATTCAAAGTAGTTTGCTATTTCTTTAAAATAAACAAAAAATATCTTGATCAGGGCTTAAATGACCCTTAATTTAATGGCCGGCAAACGGGCAAAATGCCAGATTTTATTACAGATCCTAAATGACTGTGCTTAATTTGTGCCAAGATATCCTGTCTATCATCCCCCCCTGAGCATTATCTGAGTTCATTGCCTTATTTGGTTGTAGCTTATAAGCTATAACATTATTTTAGCTTGAAAATAGGGAGATGAAAAATGACGGTAACAATCTGGGTATTCATGCATTTACCAGCTGCTCTGCAGATAATATAGGTAATACTGGCAACCTTTGGCTTCTTGTGACCACATTTTAAAGTAAAAGATATCTACTGTAAAATGCACATATCTTTATGTTGAAGCGTGGTTTTGAGGGAACAGAGAAGGTCAGATGTAATTCGATGTCATATTACACCATGTGTTAACTTAAGAAATCAGAGGTGCAAATCACTTAATAAGATTACTGTAAGATGTACAAGAGCAGGATATCTCACCATGAAAAGACTGCAGGAAGCTTCAAAATGCATTACTGAAGTAAATACTGATGCACATTTAAAATGCCTTTTGAAGAAATTTGCTCTAAGTATTAGATAATGCAAAGATTTGCACAGGAAAGCACAATTAAAAATCTTTTAAGGTCACAGAAAGATCTAGTTAGGAAAAACTTTAATTTCCTTTTCTTCTTTTTTTCTCTTTCTTTTCCTGTTAAATTGAAAGAACTAAAACCTAAGACTCTAAAGCAAGTACCTACAAGACATCTAAATCATAGTAAGTCATGTAGATAGCTGGAACACTAACTCTGCTTATTCCGCAGCAACAAAAGCTAGGTGCCATGAACTCAGCTGCCTATGGAACTTGAGGGATGTGAGAGCTGACCTTCAAAATACCTTTATTTAAAGTATTTTTGGAAGGGTTGGTGATGTACGAGGGATGTTTTACTCTCTGACCTCATAGGTGCCTACCTGCAAGAAGACGTGAGCAGTGGTGGTGTTGGAGAAGCCAGGAGGAATGCAGTGCAAGGTCTCTGCTGGAAACGGTTCTGGCTCACGCTGAGGGCCCAGGGGACAGAAGTCCTGCTGAGACCACAGTCTCTGTGAACATGTAGGTTTATTTATTCATGCTCTATACATGTATATGTATATTTTTATTCCTGGATTTCTGAATCAGACAGAATCCAATCTTTCTGGACAGAAAAAATCATTTCATGGCAGTTCCTCTAAGACACACATCACAAAATGTTACTCTGTTACCCCTTCTCTGAGACCAGTAACTTGTGTTTTGCTAATAGATGTGTTCCATAACAGTATCCAGCTTTGATTTGAAGACGCACATGGGGAGATAATGTATGAATTTCCCTAATAGTTTTTTATATTTTTTGCTTTTAAAAAACCAAGAAATTATACTTTAGTTTTTCACCACAGACCCCGATGATTTTTTCTGCATTGAAGAACACTTTAGCACCAGATATTTCCTCTGCAAGAATACGCTTATTCATTTCTACACCATAATCAAAGCTGGGTATTTGATTATCTTCTCCGGTAGAATGGGGCTGGGTTTGAGGTCTGAAGCACTCTTACATGACACCAGTAGCTTTTCACTTGCTGGGTTAAGAGGTCATCTAGTTAAGTGGCGTGGTATTTAATACATACTCTCCAAATTCTGAAAATGACCTCCGTGGAGGACCAGACTGAACTTATGATCAGTGCTGCAGTCATTGCAAGAAGTGGAGCTGCTGAGGGAAGTGAGAGGAGATTAGGAAAAAGACACATTTCATAACCATAGTGTGAACCTCATTTTTTATAATGAGTTTTCCTTTCCCCATCCTACCTTCAGTCTCTTCTTAAGAAAACAACCAGCACTTGGTGACTGACACAAGCAGACTGGCATCCCTTAAATCTCTCTTTATCTAAGCACTGAGCTGTTTGTCTTCTAATAGTAGGAGGCAGGCGGGTTTTTTGAGGTCCTGCTTATTGCTTGGCTCACAGGAGCAAAACAAGTCCAGATGCTGCCGACCGTGCAGGATTTTGTGTCACCCTCTGAAGTGTAAATAAGGTAGAAAAAACCTGGTGTCTAATTTGGACAGGGTTTAAAATATATTTTTAAATGCAGCATTTGACTTGCCTTTTTCCTTGTTTTTTTTTTTTTTTTTTTTTGCCAATCATAATGTGTGAAGAGCAACAGCAGTGAAACTGCACTCTGTGCACACTTTGAATGGCGGGCAGCTTACTGAAGGAACATGTTTCTGCCAAAACAGACTTGCTTAACTGACTTTTAGCCATAAACACTTGACAAAGGTTTTCTGATGTTTAAAATATTCTCCAGAGAAGTATGCTACTGTTAGGCTGTGAGCTGCTGCCACCACCTTTGATTAGATGGCCTAATTGCAGCTGTTCATATCTCTTGTGTCAAGTCAAACCTGAGCAACTCCTGCTCAGGATTCCTGGGCCATCACAGATGCAGAGGCATCCCCAGTCCGACTTTCCCGTGCCATCAAATCAGGCTAAAGCAGCAGCTGAAACTGTCTGCCATGGTGCTTGGCAATCCTAGACCTCATCTTCTGGCCACAGAAAACTTGCCTTCATAGGCACAGATTTTGAAGAAATAGATATTTCAAGGAGAATCTCCGCTCACCTTGCACTTAGTTTTCAGTCCTTTTTTTTGCCTGTATATTGTGCCATTCGCATAAGCTCATGTATAGCAGTCACAAAGCTAGAAAAGGAGAAGGTTTTAGGTGGCCTAAAGTTTCTCCCATCTGTGCAACACACACACATTTTAATGTATACCAATATAGATGCATATATAAATGTTTATATATACATATATATATATATACACGTGTTAATTTGAAGGTCCATCCTTAAATTCTTAGACTAATTCTAGGCATATTTGTTATGGTGATGGAATATATAGTGAAAATTATTTTTCAAGCTTCCTGTTGCTGATTGGTTACAGTATTTAGTGTCCAGTCCTCAGAGAAGGGGTCCTGTCCAACACAGGGCCAGCTGCCCTACATGCACTCAGACCCATATTTTCCCAAGCCAGTCTGTTTCCAGAACTGATTGCTAAGTTGCAAGGTAGGATTTCAGCCTGTAAACTTTGATCTATACCTATGCATAGCTGTATCAGTTAAGAATGTCAAAAGATTCCTATCCCTAACATAAAGGTCCCACATTTTTCCCCATGCTTTTCCTGGAAGGTTCACTGAGAGTGTGTTATCACCAGGAATTATTGGACCTGTGATATGTTTGCTGTGAAGATGACTTGCACCTGGACATCTGTCTGAGGCACCCTTGGCACTGATAATTCTGCTATAAAGTGTGTCCATATGTATGCTCAGTGACCCAGGATTTTCAGATACATGGAAGTAGCTCTGACATGGCTGCTAGACATCTGGAAATCCTGGACACCTGACCAGACTTCAAATTCAACCTGGCTAAAATATCCGGGGAAAAATGAAGGCTTGTCAGAGAAACCTGGATGTACACCACCTGCCTTGGTATAGCTTTACCATAAGAAATCAAAGACTAAAACAGTTATATGTAAACAAGAATACAGAAAACCGCATTTTTTTGACATGTGAAAAATATTCTTCCTGCGAGAAAGCTTATCCTCCTGAAGAAACTGGCATAAACTGTACTGTAACTCCCCAAGGGATCTGCTGATATCAGCAAATCCACCCGAAAGCAGTCACTTAAGGAGTTCCTAGACGTTTTCCAGAGTCATTTGAGCTTCTGGGATTTTCAGTCTGAAATCCTGTTTCCAGACATCTAACCCCTGGATACTGTACAACCCCTGAAAATGTTTATTTTGAACTCTGAGACTCGCTTTACTGAGGCTACTAGAGGACTTCTGTACAGCAACAGTAATCAACATTTCTCTCAGAGTGGAATCAAACACTGCCCAATTAGTCTGGTGCAAGGCAGTGTTTGTGTATGAATTATAACTAATGCAGACTGAAAGGGAATTGTTCCGTTCCCAGGTTAAGCGCTGCTGGTGAAATTAGCAAATGTGATTCCTTTTTTCCCTCAAGGCATGAAGCTGGAGAAAAAAGCAAGAAGTGAAGGAAGCAGCTTCTGCATTTTTCTTCTAATCAGCCATGCGTATTAGCGTATAAGGCAAGACAGGAAGGTAATATGAGAATCAGGCAAGCAGCCAGCTGACATTGTGTAAGGCATCTTTGTATAACTGCCAGCTAGTGTCTTATAATATTGAACACTGAAGTTTCTATTTAGCAGTGTTGATTGAATGGTGGAAAAAAAAAAAAAATCCAGGCAAGGATAATGTCTGTAATCAGCACTGCACGATTGCTATTGTCTATGCTTGGTATACTTAATGGAGAAGCTAATTACCATGTGTTCATTTTTTATTACGTTTACTATATTGCATGGAGAAGTAATATGATTTTTTTTCCCCTCCATGGGTTTACAGAAAACAAACAATACAAACAAAAACACGATGGATCCCCCCCTCTCCACCCCCAGCCCTAATTAATTCTCATTAGGGCCACCGTTTTTATTTCCAAGAGGAAGTCAGAAGGCGAGGATAGCATGCCTGATGAGCTCGCTAACCTAGCCTAGTGTGTGCTTGGACTGGGCTGCTGATGCGTTTGAATGTGACAGGAAGGAAACCGCACAAACCCAATGCACAGTAGTTTCATTTAACTTCTCTGAGACACATTCATTTACCTACCACTTCCCATGCAGCTTTACAAAAACAAAAGGGCAAAGTACCCCTGAAAAGTGGTGGACTGGCAACTTCTTTCTGCGTGGTTGGAGAGGAGCAATGCTGTGGAAGCACACCCCCAGAATAACATGACAGTGCCCTAAAAATTTTTGACCCAGTCCTGCAGTAGCTAGGTGTGAGAACGTTGGTCCCTTGCTGATCCTCAAGCCATCCTCTGTGCCTGTTTAGTGCAAAATGTTTGGCTGAGTTTACACTCTTTCTGACTGCTGTTGTGGGGCATCTGCCACTGCCAGCACAGGCTGAGGTCCCTGCAGGACACTGCCTGTGGCAATGCCTCCTTTTAACCGGTGGCCTCATGGGTAGAGCCCACTCTTGGGTCAAAGCCTTCTGCTTCTGGAGGGAAGTGGATGCTCACGTCCTCAGCAGGCATCCCAGCCTCCCAGGCCTCCAGGCTTAGACATGAACCAAGAGGATCTCAGTCTTCCTTGGTGAGACTGTTCTCCTTTGTGTAAAATACTTGAACAGCTACTGGGAAGGGGACTGGAACCTCATCCTGAAGGTCAGTCCCCTGCTAATTTATCTTACTGACTCCTCTCTTTGCCGATGAATAATTATTCTATGAAGAGTGAGCGTGTAGGGCCTTCTGTGAGTCAGGCCCTTGGGAATTTACATCTTACCTAATGTCAATGTATAGCTTTCAGTGAGAACTGTGCCCCAAGGTCCTGAGTTTTAAGTGTGTTTGGGAACTGTAAGATGCAGCTGGTGATAGCAAGTGGGATCTTTCTGAAGTGCCTTTGTGTTCCCAAGTCCCATTGGAAAGCAGCTCCATCTAACTCTGAGAAATATCTGATTTGCATTGACTGTGCTTGGAGGGTTAACACAGGCATTAGCATAACCACTGCCAAACTACTGTAACGCTATTGAGCCCCGTGAATTGCTGTGTGGCCCCTGGGAGAGGTTAGGATCCTGCTCAGGTCCCGTTACTTTTCCTGGAAGGATTGAGTTCCACATTCACACTGCATTTAGAGCATGCACAAGGTACAGTGTCCCCAGCGACCTGAACAGCGATCATCAGATGCTGATTAGACCAATATTAATACTGAGGCATAGCTAAAAAGTGTCAGTCAAACTGAACTCAGTGCTGATTTTAACAAGCAGGTTCACAAAGTCTGGTCCTCCCACACTGAAGTAAATAGGAAGATGTTACAGTATTTATAGACTGGATTTCAAAAAGCAGAAACAGCTAATGCGCTCTCTTTATTAGGCACACTCCCTAGTGCCTGCAAATTGCTGTATATTTCAAGCCTTATTTAATTTTTAATACTGCAATCCGTTACGTAATCAGATATATTTTGAGGGAAACTTATTATTGCGTCTTGCAGTCTGACTGGTTTCCCTCTAAGAGTTCGGCAAGCTATTGCATGTGGTTTTTATGGGCAGGAACTCCTTTTCTACCGCTGAAGCTGAAATTAGAATGTCCTACTCGATGTATGTGGTATATTAAGCACAAAGAAACAGTGTCTGACAGGGTAGTGGGTAAGGGACCAGATTACTTTTCTACCACACAGAGAGGGAGTGAAGACTTCCTCTTCTGATAATGAAGATTTTGATGTAAAAATTGGCTGTTCCCCCATATGGTTCTCTATTGCTGCCACACACTTAGGTGAGGTAAGTAGGAAAGACCAGATGAAGATCAAGCATTTCAGTACCTGTGAGACATGGGTAGAAGGTCCCTGAAGAGTTTGGTTGCTCCTAGGTTCATAAATTGTCTTAAAAACATGAAACTGAGGTATGTAAGACAGACGTGGCTCAGGATCCTACATTCCTGCTCTGCCCTCTTATGCTATGGGAGACGGGGGATGTTGGAGGAATGGATTTAAAAGTAATCATCTATGTTGGAGGTGCAATTTCATTGACATTCATTATAAGTAAGTTTCCTCAGAAAAACAGAAGTTGAATATTTGAGAAAAACTTACAGCAGGTTTCTGTCTCTGAATCAGTGTGTGGTGCTGAACAGGGAATAAACCTTACCAGAGCTCAACCTCTCCCTGCCAGAGAGGGGATGAACAGAAATTGCAAGCTTCAAAAGGGGGAGGTAAATCTTTATCATTGCAGGGCACTTTCCCTGGGATGGTGGGTGCTGTAAGGGAGGAAACCCTCCTGCTTTTCCTTAGACTTCCATCAGACTTTTGTATCTCTTTTAAGGAAGCATGAAGGTTTTGTCTGAGCTCCCTTAGATGTGTGATTTACAGGCTACTTCGAGATCATCTTGCTTTAAGCCCTCTGCCTGTGTAACCTAGTCAGTGTATACAGTCTCAGCCTAAGGTCTGGCCCCATTTTGTACTCTGATGCAATCTTCTACTTCCTAAATGCCTTATCTGATAAAAAAAATCAATTGAAATGTCTTTTTTGCAGACAGGATTTCAAGTTCTTGAAATAATAGACATTTTCACATACAGAAGATCTGTTTTTACTGAAAAAGAGATTTCTTCCAAGAAAAAAAAAAAAAACAAAAACAGAGGAAAAAAATCTCAGCATTATGTAGTTCTCTGTTACAGAACCTCAGCAACTTAATTTGTGTGTTTGGACTTGCAGTGATAACAAAGGACATGTTGAAGAAAACAGTGACTGAAATTATAGAAGCAGATTTGTTTGGGCCTCTTGTGCAGAAATAAGCTTTCTGCTGGCCCCTATAGTCACTTTGCCGTATCTGTTGTCAGAAAGATGCTCTCAGCCTTTCTTCTGAGTCCTTCTGCAAGGTGTAGGATGAAAAGAAGTGAAGCAAATACCTGAGGAAATATCCCATGTGGCCTATTTAGGCCTGGTAGTAGGGGAATTTAGCCTGAACTATGTTGGCTGGACTGCTTGCCATATTCAAGATAAGTTTAGAGCTAGCTTCGTTCTCTTTCACTATATCACAGTGTGCAATGTATGAGCACTGATTCAGTATAGACTCTTCACTGAATTTGTCTCTGTGGCTTTTCTTATCTTCACCAATTTTAGACAGTGTTTTCATCCAAGAGTTTCAGCTTGATGTAGACAAAGCTTGGAGTACTGCCCCTAGATACTGGTAAATATTTTGCATTCAAAACCAAATATACCTCCTCAGTAAGTTTGTAGATGACACCAAGTTGGGTGGAAGTGTCGATCTGCTGGAGGGTAGGAAGGCCCTACAGAGGGACCTGGACAGGCTGGATCGATGGGCCGGGGCCAACTGCACGAGATTCAACAAGGCTCAGTGCCGGGTCCTGCACTTTGGTCACAACAACCCCATGAAACGCTACAGGCTTGGGGAGGAGTGGCTGCAGAGCTGCCTGGAGGAAAAGGACCTGGGGGTGTTGGTTGACAGCCGCCTGAACATGAGCCAGCAGTGTGCTCAGGTGGCCAAGAGGGCCAATGGCATCCTGGCCTGTATCAAGCCAGCAGGACCAGGGAGGTGATAGTGCCCCTGTACTCGGCACTGGTGAGGCCGCACCTTGAGTGCTGTGTTCAGTTTTGGGCCCCTCACTACAAGAAGGACATGGAGGTGCTGGAGCATGTCCAGAGAAGGGCAATGAAGCTGGTGAAGGGTCTGGAGCACAAGTCTTATGAGGAGCGGCTGAGGGAGCTGGGGTTGTTTAGTCTGGAGAAGAGGAGGCTGAGGGGAGACCTTATTGCTCTCTACAACTACCTGAGAGGAGGTTGTAGCGAGGTGGGGGTCGGTCTCTTCATTATTAGGGAATAATGAGTGATAGGACAAGAGGAAACGGCCTCAAGCTGCGCCAGGGGAGGTTTAGGTTAGACATTAGGAAAAACTTCTTCACCGAAAGGGTGGTCAAGCATTGGAACAGGCTGCCCAGGGAAGTGGTTGAGTCTCCATCCCTGGAGGTATTTAAAGAACAGATAGATGTGGTGCTCGAGGACATGGTATAGATGGACTTGGCAGTGTTAGGTTAACGGTTGGACTTGATCTTAAGGGTCTTTTCCAACCTTAATGATTCTATGATTCTATGATTCTATAAGGGGCTTGCATTATTTTCCCTATCCTCTTCCCCTTTATAAGATAGTTCCCTAATGTAGTTTGATATACAGAAAAACACTGAAATAGCAAGAGGATTTTTAGTGATTTATTATGACAAATCTGGAGAGCACAGATCTCAGTTTGAGTCTCCATTCAGTCCATCAGATTGGCAATAGACCGGAGCATTGTAGCTAGACTAAGGGCTCAAATGAGTAATGAATTTACCTTGTTTTTTTGTCATCACCTTTACCTCTCATTAGCTCCAGTAACTCTTCACGGGTAGGTTCTTAGCTCACGGCATGTGTTTCTTAAATCCCCTTTCACTAAGAGCTGAACTTGATGTGGCACTTGGCATGGGCTAAGAGCACACAAACAAGCTGCACTGACACAATCATCTATTAAGGTGTGGTGGCATTCTGGACTGAAGATCACTCATCATCATCATCTCTGGTATGTAAAGCCCAGCACAGACACACTCAGGAGGATGGCTTCTTCTTTCTTACCCACAGATAGGAAGGCTTGGCTCTAAAAAGGTATTAAAGGGATAACAGGCTCTGATACAAAAAGCAAAAAAAGAATCCTTCCTCAGTAAGAAGAAAAAAAATTACTCCAATTATAGATGATCTGGCCATTTGAAATCTCTTATGGCCCACACTACATTTGATTTCCCTCTCTCAAAGGGCTTGCTAATGCTGCAAGACATGTTTTTAATCAGATTCCAAAATAAATACAGTTTATGACAGAGCTGGTACCTTAGAAAGGATTAGTTCTGCTCTGCCACTTGTGTATCTATTAAATTTTATTCAGCCATCATACATTCAAGAATACTGTATCTTATGGATATATTTTAAGGCAGTAAATTAAAGTGGTACACACTAGCGGTCCCATTAATGGAAAGTGTTGAATCCAGTGCATTTCTAAGCACTGCACTCTAATCTTCCTACCTCTATACTGTATAGAAGACCTTAATGTGTTGTTTTAATTTGAGACTCAGACACTCAAAAAGCTCTCATCAAGAACAATTTCCAGGCCTTGCAAGATAGTGGAGATAAAATAAAGCACTAAAAATAAATAATTCAAGACAAATTTTATTCATTATGCCGTGTTTTCTATGGGCAATGGTTTGTGTAATTTCTCCTGCAGTGCCAAACTGAGCAGCACCTCCTTGTGAAGGAGAAGCTTTTTGCTTCACACAAAATGTTTGATTTATGTACTTGCACCCTTTTATCAAGGTAAGTTTAAATCTGTCTGACTGTCTGTCCTTGTTTTAACACCTTAAAAAATGTGAAAAAAAAATCTCCTATCATGTATACATAATTTCTCAAGCCCCTTTTAAGAAAAGAATAGTCCATTTCTTTGCTATTTAATCAAACACATTTGATTAACTCTGTTTGTACTGCTTGCAAGGAACTTGGAAAAACAGCTTTGATGGCAGTGTAAAATACTGAGTTTCTTTGAAATTGTAAGCTTCTGGCCTAGTCTGACCTTCTTTTCACATGAAATTTGCCTTGCATGGATCTTACATACCTTCCTTTGTGTAGAGAAATTGTATATGTTTTAAAACATGCTGGCTAGCACAGTTTTGATTTCTATAAGTTAATATGAATACTGATCATAGTAAATAATAAATTATTAACACATGGAATATAAAGTAACCCTATCTTTTCCAGGCAGGGTTCTAAGTACACGAAATAATTTTAAATGTTCATAGTCACTCATTTTGTTCCACCTAATTGTGGCTTCCTTCTTGCCTTCCTCAAATATTGCTGTCAGGTAGTCAAGTCTCTGGCACCAAATGCCATCTGAAGCTTGTTCAGATATGGAGAAGTTACTACAGAGTAAGTCTTTGGCCTATAGATAATGATAGAGCTCACTAAACCTAATAGGTTTTCTAAGCATATTTCTTACCAGCTAAGAAGAAAAAAGTGACCCTCTACAAAGACCAAGCTGGAAATATTTAGAGTCAACAGCAAGTCCAAGACATATGAGTTAGGGCTTGTCAGAGCCAGAGCAATATGTGGTGCAGAAAGCTAGGCACTATTCGAGAAATAAAGTCAGAAAAAACAGAATCAAGTGCCTGAACAACAGGAAGCAATGATGAACGTAGCCTCGGGTGAAGCTAGCAAACAAAGTTTCTTTTGGGCCTGATGGTGGATGACGCGACCTGTATTTCTGCCTGAGATTGTGGCTCTGGCTCTTGATTTCCAATATGCTCTGAGAAACAGGACATTACAAGGGCCTGGGTATTAATTACATAGACCAAAAAGAAGAAATAATAGCAAAGAGATGGGGCTTTGTCTTAACAAGACAAAGAATAGGATGAAAAGGATAACACATTGCTTTGGGCCAGTGCCACAGTAATGAGTTTGCTGCAGAATGAAAGGAAAGTGGGAATCTATAGCTTCTGCTCAACAAAAGCCTCTCAAAAGACAATTCCATCCTCATTACAGTTTCAACAAAACAGTAACTTTCACTGCCTGTCCAGATAGAGAAAATCAAGCACTTCAAAAGGCTCGTCTGCAGCAGGCAAAATGGTGTCTAACCAGATCCTGGGGTCACGCTTAGGAAGCTATTAAAGTACTTCAGCTAAAAGCCCATGGTCTTGCATCAGACTGGATAGATATGGTGGAAAATCAGTTTCTTCCTTGGTACCTGCCTTCCATGGAGCTGATCCAGGGAAGGATCCTGATTTCTGGGTCACGATAGAAACAGGTAAGAAGTGGTGCCATTGAATCCACCTTCCCAAGAGTATTTTTCCTGTGTGCAGACACTCTTCGTCTTTGAGGAAATGTTAGGTTGTGGGATTTTTTTATAAGGGCTGAAACACAAGAACAGCCTCAGGATAGTTTGTTCTTTGTCTTAATCTTTAACTCAACCTCCTCTTTAACTCAAGCCAATACCTTGAGCCGGACTGCTCTCTTGGTATTCTGACAGAAACTATGTGAGTGCCGTTTAACAGTCTCTCTTGGTCAACTAGTAGTTGGAGTGTAAATAAACTCAGTTACCTGAAGAAAAATCCTGCTCTTCTACATCAGTTTCCTCTTCCACTGGAGAAGAGAGATGGGTATGCAACACTTTGCACAGAAAACCTTCTCTCTTGAAGGACTAGAAGAAGGTTGGCAACTTACACCATCTTTTGAATGTCACATCTCTTACTGACCATCATTGCTCACTATGTGCCTTCCTTCACATCTGGTCCTTAAAGGCATGGATGTTCACCTTCTCAGTGACACTGGTTGTGCCCTGAGAGCTACCAATATTGACTTTATGAGCCAGATGTTTGTCATGGGATGAGACCTGCTGCCCTTGATGACAAAGACTCCAGTATCCTTACCTTTTGTTGAACAAGTCAAAGAACGGTAATAGAAAGATCTTTTCCTAAAATCCTACAACACAGAATTTCTCCCATGACATTTTGAGACTTACTGTAATTTTCACAAAGACTGTAAGCGTAACAAAGACCTAGCTGGGGTTTCCTAACAGACTTGAAAATAGGCCTGCTGGGTGCAAGTTAATATTTTGTTTTATTCTAGGATTAAACTGAAAGACATTTCTTAAGACAGAGACTGGGGAAGCAGTGTGAAAGAGCAACATTTACATACTGGACATTGTAATTATGGGACTGTTATTGTAAGTTTGTCATACAGAAGACAGAGGAGACATCTATTCTCTTCCATTTGTCCTGAGAAATTGTTGCCTGGAATAATGTGTCCATTTAAAAAAAGCAGTTGATAGAAAGCCCAGAAAAGAACAATAAAATTATCAGAGAATCAATGAACACAGCCTGTGAATGTGTTCAAAGAATTTGGTTTATACAGATCGGAAAAAGCAGGATAAATGTGGGACAAGATAGCAGTCTTTGAATAAGTAAAAAGTTATTACAAAGAGAGAACAACTGCCTACTATGCCTGTTGAGTAATTTGGCAGCAAAGAAGATTTAAGTTGAACATAAGAAATAAAACTGAAGAGGCTGCTAAGAGAATCCCCTTCAGTGGGAGGATGTAAAAGCAGGCCATACACACTTTGTTTAGTCTGGTCAAAGAGTAAGCTTAAGCCTGTTTTTGAGGAGGGAGTAGGTGGCCACTTGAGGTCCCTTCTTGCTGGCAGGTTTATGAGTCATAGTGGCAGCTGGAGAACAGAATTAACGGGCACCTGCCAAAATTACCTCCAGGAAGTACTTTTCTTATCAATCATCTAGAAATATTGTTGCTGTTGTGTTGCACCGGTGTGGTGTTTTCTTTCTGTCACTGACTCAAACTCCATGACTGCTCTTAGGAAAATGGATTCTCAGAGTACAATTATGTTATAATTTTAGAAATCCAAAGGAAGGTCCTTTTTTAAGTTCCATAAATGCTTATAACTTGTTTTAGTTCAGTTTATGAACCAGCTGAGAAATACCTCTCACAGGGGTTATTCCTGGTACTTGTCAGCAGAGGAAGCACAAGAAGAACAGGACTAATGGGCAATCAACAGCAAAAACAAACCAACTAATATTTATTACCACCGACTTAGCAGGAGGCAGTGTCCCAGACCCGGATCTGGCAGGCTAATGTCTTGCATTCACAGGTAGGTGCTTCTGATGAGAAATCTGTAGTGTAATAAGAAATATGGAGTCTCCTGGTTTGCATCCAGACAACATTCCAAAATTTGGGTGACATTGATCACTGTAATATTAAGCCATAGCTGATTACAGTGATGCACCTACACCAACAGGTCGTTTCTTACCAATGGCTCCCATTGCAAATCTCTGCAGAGCTTTATAAAGAAAATAGCATTTTGCAGGCTTTCCAAGCTGGTATGCCTTTTATACACACCTCTGTACACCCATATACCTTTCTGTAACCGTTGCTGCATATATGTGGACTGTTAGGCAAGGTATATAAGAAGAAGTAAAGTTTTATTAGGCCAACCATTATAATTTATAGAAATTCTTCTCATCGGCAGTAAATTCTTTCAGGCTCACAAGCCTCAGCTGGTTCTGAGGAATTAGGACTTTTTCCTTCAGGTATGACACAGAAATTCAGAAGTATCTTTAGGCCTATTAAATTAGTCACCATTTTGCAAGGCGATGTCAAGGCAGTATTTTAAAGGCATTATTTTTTGCTTTCCCAGCTAGTGGTTTTCTTTATCTGAAGGTTATTCAGACTGATAATGTATGCTTGACCTTTGGTTTGGGAAGGGAGAAAATAGACCCAATACTCCATCGGTATTTGTCTCTCCATTAGCATTTTTTTTCTTTATAAATCACTCACAGGTCTAATGCTGCCCTAACTGTTGAGAAAAGACAGGCTGGAGAAATCAGCGGGTGATCAAGGAAGCACTTAAAGGTGATGGGCTGATGCTTCAAAAAGCACTTGCATAAATAAATCTGCAGCACAGGGCAGAAGGGAAATCAAGCTAGAAATCTGGCTGACTGTCTGCAGTCCCCAGGCCCACGGCAGTGTTACTGCTAGGAGAGAACAGGTGGAAACAATTGTACGTTTTTGCCTTCCTCTCTTCCCTTTCGACATACAACGGGAAACCAATGAGTCCATTCAATAGGAAACGGGTGAACACTGGCAGCAAGAGGCATTCCTTTCTTCTGGGAGATCCCAAATACTGCGAGGTCAGAGCAAAGCTTAACTCCCCCTCTAGCCCTGCCGATGTCAGATGAGCTCTGACCTCCCTGTTTTTCCTCTGACAAAGTCGCTGCTCAGCTTCTGGCATGTAAAGCGCTTTCCAGGAAGATTGTTTCCACCTAACTTTTATATTCCTTACAAAGCTGGGTGGTTCAGACAGCAGGACAATACATTGAGGTTTGCGGCTGCATGAAGGCATCAACCCTTCCCAGCAGACAGAAGCAACGGACAGAGGCAAGGGCTCTTGGAACCACTACACGTGCAGTGAAAAACTCCAAAGAAGATGCAAACAGTATGGGGAATAAGATATGATCAGGGATAATTTAAGTATATATGACAACAAAGCTATTATTAGAACAAAAGTTGGCTGAAGGGAGATGATTAATAATGATTATGGTGTGTGGAAGAGCAGTAGGAAGTAGGAGGTGCAAAGGGCCAAGGGAAAAAGATTAGAGTGGCTATACAAGCCGGCACCATGCTAGAAGAAAATGGGTACGATATAGGCAGCAAGAATGATTTAAGTAAAAACAGTAAGTAAAAGTTTTTCAGAAAATCTGTACTGGAAGAAAGCAAGTCAGATTTGGAGAGCACCAGGCATCACCAAAATAATTAAACAGATAACAGAGCTGGTGTAAGCATGCCATCAATTAGACCTGGCATTGATATCATGAAGAACACAATCACAGGGCAGGATTTCAGTTCTCTGACTTCCTAAAATATTTCCTTCAGGCTGTACATGATGCTATATTTAAAGAAGAAAAAGAGCAGGTTTTCTTTTTTTTTTTTTTTTTTTTCCTTTCCTGAGCTTTGAAGTAAGGTAAAATCACTTCATTTAGTTTCTCTCCATGGCTCCCTCCTGTATGGCTTTTAAAAGATACTTTCAAAAGCACTGAGGTTTAATGATCTGACACTGCTCCCACTGAAGTCATTGTTGAAATTCCCGTTGACTTCAGGTTCTAAACAAGCTAACGAATATGGTGAAAAATAAGTATAAGACATAGGAAAGTAAAGCTATAACCAGTGGGGATTTTCATTTTGGTTCCAGTAGAACAAGGTTTTAAATAAAAATAGAAGCCAGGATTCCCATTTCCTAGATGACTGCCTGGACATTCAGACTCCTGGTCATTCTGGATATCAGTGTTGTGACCACTTATTTGCTCTCTGCCAATCAAGCAAATAAAGAAGAAAATTTATTGGTTTCAGTTCAAGAGAGAATGGGACATTTCTGCAATATTAAAAAATTGCCATGATGAGCACACCACCGCCACCAGCTCATACTTTATGCTTTGGCCTGCTTTTGTTTGCATGTGTCCTGGCAGAGGTGAGCATACCTTTTTGGGGCAGAACACACACTGTCTAAGGCTTCTGATCAAAATAACACTTTGTCCCTCAGCACCTATCATAGGGACTGATAATTTTCCTTCCCTGCTATCATTGTGACATGACCTACACAAAACTTATAGTAATAAATGTGAGATATGTTAAAACAGAGAAAATGCAATCAAAATCCAGAAAAGTTCTAAAAGCTCGGGGTTTCTAATTTTTGAAATAAGTGAGGCATCTCACCCCAAGTACAGAGGAAACAAATCTTACAGGCAGATTTAATATTACCTTGTTTCTCAGTCCATGTTAAAGCCTCTTGATCAGTTCCCTCTCTTTCAGTCAGATGTCTAATTTAAGAGTTCTCATGGCAGATTGTGTGGCCAGCTTTTGTAGCTGTGACGAGACAGCTACTGCCACTTTCCAAATGAGTTTTCTCTAATTACCCACATGCAGACAGCAAGTTTGGGGCTTATATGGGCCATTGCATATGGGCATTTAAAGATACAAGATACAAGTAATTACCTTTTAGTAATGATTAATACCTTTCAAATGCTTAATGACATAAGTTAGATTCTGCATCTCTGCTCTTTTAGCTACTCAGGTCATCCTGACTAGGAAAATAATACATATTCTTCATTAAAAATTTCATCTGTCTGCTGTGAACCATGAATTAGGGAAGACAGCCTTCCTCTCTCATGGAAGGACAGAGTGTCAAGGAAAGAAAATGCCTGAAAACATGCAAGAGCATGATAGTAAACAAGAGGAGGAGTAAGTGCACTGGATGAATTCTTTTAAATACATGCAAGGTACCATAAAAAGTCAATAATGAATAGGCTGAATAAATAGTTGCATGCAGAATTCATACCATTGTCTCATTAAGGCATCTGTTGGTAGTTACCAGCTCACAATGTCTCTGTTAATGCAAACTGCGTGATTTCTTTCCATATTACCTTTCCAAATAATAAACTTTGCACTTAATAGGAATATCACCGAAATGAAAAGCCAATGGTAAGTGGAGATTTCACAGTGTTTTGGTGCTAAAGCAGTGTCAGCACCAATTTAAAAGTGTTTCCATTTAAAAATTAATGAATATGGACAGACACTGCAAAGCAACATAAATGCTATGCTGGTCAAGCAATGTCCAGTTTTCTTAATTGGCTTCAGGCCTGATTCAAATTTTCTGCAGTTCAATGGGAGTCCTTCCATTCAGTTCATTGTCTGGTACCTCCGGTCCTCAATGCTCCAGTGGCATGTGCCTAGGAAATAGATTAGATTAGTGATAAAAGTTGTCATGTATCCAAGGGGTCATTTACTTCTCTCTCATGTAAAGAGAGTGATTTTCTGAACATGAATAGACTGGCCTTGTGAATATTAAAAATTACCATTATATGCTCCATAATTTATCACTCAAATTGCAGCTTCAGCTATATTGGGTATGCTCAAGTATCCTAGAAGGCTGTGTGATTAAGTACTCAGTAAGTTAACTAAGAGCCTGGCTTCTCATTTCCTCCCGTCTAGAGGGATCATTTACATTTGTCAGATTTATTACTTATTTCTATAATATTTGCGATGTCATAGCACCTAGGAGTCTGAAGTTATGTACCTGGACCTAAGCTACTTAATAGTTCATAGACACAGACCAAAAAGTTGATCCTTACCTCAAGGATCTTATAGTCCAAGAAGAAGTGAGCCAATGGTTGGGTACAGCAGATTCAGGGGTGTGTTATTGGCTGCTGTATCAGGCAGTAGCCTCAGCGCTCCAGCAATATACCTATTTGCCAAATTGCTGGTTTGTTTTAACATTGTTGACCTCTAGGCAAAGGTGCTGTTCAAGGAGGGTTTGAAGGAGAGCAATGAAGGAGCTTTAAGGTTGTGTGCAGGGAACACCTCCCACAGCTGAGAATGACAGCTCTGGTTCAAAAGCCTATCAAGTGGTGGCTTGCAGGCTGGCAGCTGGGGTGATCAGAGCAGGGAGAAAGCCTTCCAGCACTGACTGACTGATGATAGGTTAAATTGTTTGTAAACCATTTGAGATCCTCAGGTGAATGACACCATATGAATACAAATAATCCTGAAAACGCAAATGCTGAACACAAAGCTGGTAATGGTGCTTCTGGAGGAGGCAGGAGGCAGTGCAAACACCGTGGCTTCCACTGATGCAAGTCTGGTCAGCTTGTTCATCCCATGCAAGTGCTTCCTTTCCTCTCTTACTTCTTGTTATCTTTAAAAATTAGAAAATGAAATAGATGTAATATAGTGAATAAATTATTTTTATAATAAAATTTTCTCCTGAACAGTAATGACAGCTATTGTATTTTTTGTTTGAACCTGTCTTGATTTTATTTCTCTGATGTTTATTTGATCATTAAAATGTAGGCTAGTGGGAATGTGAAGTAAAATGAGTAATATACCTTGAATTTAAATACAGCTTTTGTTTTTAACCATAGTTTTTATTTGTGGCCATGGGAAAAAGGCAGCTTGGAAGTCCCAGTATGAGCCCTATCCTGCACCACGTGTGTGAAAAGCACTGATTATGTATTTCAGAAGTTCCTGCGCAATACTTGTCAATTTTGACCTCTGTAATCCTCAGGAAACCACATTTTACATAGCTCTACACCACACATACTCTCAGGACCAAATTGTTCCAGATGATCCCTCTCCCAATCCCAGTAAACTTTGCACTGTACCTTCTCTGTACCTTAGGCCAAACCTAAACCAAATTGCTCTGAACCTTGTGGGAAATGAACCTTACTCATGGTTAGTCACTCTATAAATGGCCCATTAACTCCAAGGCAAGGGTCTAACATAGATATATGTAGTCATTATTATGCTTTTGGTATCATAATTCATGTGCCTGCTATGTAAGAAAATGTGCAGATAAATGCATGGGCATATTTGCAGAAATCCTGGCCCTTCCTAAATAAATGGGAATCTTACCGAAGATTTTAGTAGAAAAAGGTCTCTCATTATTCCTTAACCTGATCACCACCAGTCATATTGGTGACAGTTTGCAACCCTGCTAGTTTCTCTGGAAAAGCAGGGTTGATACATAGTCCCTTCATTACCAGCAACATCACACTTCTGGTGTGGCTTTAAATGTACTTGCCATGATTTCCTTCTCCTGGTAAGATCCTGGTGCAAGGTAAAAGGAATTAAGTGTTTAATGAGGTTAAGAGAAGGATGCACTTGGCAGGATTTCAAGTATCAAGCTTTGAACTGTATACAGAGGATCTAGTCCTGAGAGACAATATATACCTGTAATTCGCTAATGACAGTGGAAATTGTGGGTGCTTGATTTCTTACATGGCCTCCCCTTGGAGCTGTCCCCTGGAAAGCACCAGCTTGGCAGGGCTGAGAGAGCAAGTAGTTTGTGTAAACCATTACCTACGCTAACTTGTTATTTTGGCTGACCGTAAGAGACAGTGGGAAGAAAATAATTAGACTAACCATGCTGAGTGTCCTCATCAAAGAGAAAAAAAATCAAACCTAGAAATATGAAAGTTTGTTTTTTTTTTTTTTAAGTTGTAACCTTCAGACTAACAGAAAGAGAGGCAATGAGAAAGCAGAGATTTGTGTCAGGCTGGAGGTCCTCATTATCAACCCTCTACCTTGAGATGGAAAAAAAAATATCCCCACAACTTGATTCTTCACAGTAAACTCTGATTGCTAATTATTTGCTAAATTTCCTGCTGATGTTCCCTGAGTGAAGTCAGGCTTGATGAAAGTTTCTGATGCTTGTCTTGTCAGCAGGAGAACAGAAAAAGTGGGCCAGCTTAGTCCAGAAAGGACCCTCACTGCTCATCACTTACGTTTCCACTGAACATTCATTGACACTTGTCTGCCACCAGCTCACAGCATCCCATCCACCTTCCTTCTTCATGGTCATTTGAAGTACAGCTGCTCAGCTTCTCAAAAAATGTATAGCAATAAAAAACTCCAAAGAAAACAAAAACTGATGTCATGTCACCCGTCTTCTAAAGTATCAAGAAGAGAGGAGAACCCACATGTCAGAAAATTATTGTAACAGGTATTCGTACCGTGACTTTTACACACCTATCACCACTCCTTGCACTCATAAGCCAAAGTAGAAGTAGTAAAATATCACTGTCCAGTGTTATTTCATCTTTGGTATTCACGTGTTTCCCAGCACAATGTTATCTGAGGAACTGCCAGGGCTGTATTTCCAATACTTCTGTAAAAATATGATATACCTATATAGAGAGAAGCCTGTGGTATCAGAGAGAGGTCAGTTTTTCAGTGACATTGAGTGATAACTGCAAAATTACATAGGAGGAAAATTGCAGAGGAGGAGCAGGGACTGGAATCTGGATTCTCTGTGCCACAGGGAGGGCTCTGTACAGTCTAAGTGCAGTCGTAATCATACTTGGTGTCCTTTTCCCTCCTGATGAATATTATTCCATGGTGTGTGGAAGGGTTTTAATGGGAGGAAATTAGAGCACATTTCTTGTCCTCTTCTCATTTTATGTCAACCACCATAATTAGGTGATAGTCTTATGGGTATCCCTTCTTGGGAAAAAGAAGAATCAGTATCAGTATCTCAAAACCCTGTAAATGTGTTAACTGCAGATGAAAGGAGGCTATCTTCTGCTACTCTGGTCATTTTTTAAAGAAAAGCCTTGTCTCCATCCATTATTGGTTTAAAAATTTGGCACTACAACAGTTAGTACCACAACAGCTGTGGCCCTTAGAGCTCTAGTCCTATGTTTTTGCCCAAGGTTATTAAGTAGCAGAGCTGATAACTGGATAAAGATAGCATAGGTCCCACTGAAGCAAATAATGCAAGATAAAGATTTATCCCCAAATCCAGAATTATTACATCATTTATTTCAGAATTACAGCTGAGAGGGGATGTCTGCTCCCAGGCAGCAACGTTTGTGGTTACCATTGAGAAGGTACGAATCAGGAAAGCCTTAGGGTGTTTGATCCTGTTTCCTTCTTGCCTCAGTTTTGGGACCAAGCAAGTTATCCGACAGCCGAGACAATGAATGTGTGACACTATCCAGTGCCCATTCCAGGGTGCGTTCTTACTAAGAGCAATCCAGTGATCTGCAGCCTAGGGCTGAATGAAACCCACCATCTTTCCAATCCAAATAATATGGCATTTTCCTTGTATCTGAGAAACAGTCAGATATCTAGTTATATTACCCAGATACGTTTGAAGAGCAAATAGAAAATATGTGAAAGGAAGTTTGGCATCTGATCCAAGAACAGATTTTTATTCTTTTTAAACAGACAAAGTGATTACTTGTGAGTTTGAAAGGAACTCCTTATAGATATCTGAAAGCTTCCAGAAATCTTATCCCACCCTTCTAGGTTTTTATGCCAATAAGATTAGCCAAGACAGATATAACAAGCAACAGAAATTTATACCACCCAGAAAGTGTTGAGCTTCTGAGAAGTGATGACACAGTGAATTAATGACTTAGTTTATTATATTTGTTCCTTATGACTTTGCATTAGAGAGGCTAGCTCTATAGACCCAATTTATTCTGATCACATAATGTTCAGCGCATTAGGTTTAATGGGCCTACTTCAAATGAGATTAAAGAAGTCATATTTACAAAAAAAAAGTATGCTGGAGTGATTGAAAATACCTAACTTTTACTTTTATTTTCCTTAACTTTTATGTCTAGAATTTCTTCTTGTGTGAGAATGGAACAGTGACTTTTTTTTCCTAGTTATATTAATTCTGGGGTTCTTAGAATACTGTGCTTTCTTTAAAAAAAAAAAGTCATGTATTTTGACCCTTCTGAAGTATTCTGAATTCACTCCCCTTCAGTGCCATTACTTATTTCTGGGGTATTAGATTAGCTCCAAGTACCATACCATGAAGTAAAAACATATGACCCTGTTCACTATATAAACTTACTGACATTAGGGGCAAGAGAATGAGGAGTGCAGGTAAACAAATAAATAATAAAAACTTCATAACAAAACTATCTCATGACAGCCTGTTCATGTGGTGTCAAACTGTAACCTCTTGGCAAACTCTGATTCCTCCAGTTCTGTGTGCATCTCATTTATCTCTGTTTTGGAGGTCATTTAAAACTAACATAGTTTTCATGGCATTGGAAGGTTACATGGATGATTTCCAATGCTTAGCTCTCATGAGGCAAATGATACTTAAATTTATGATTAAAGACCTTTCCTCTGGAAAGATTTCCTTGAAAACTTGAAGCAAGAAGGTGCTGCAACTTTGAGAAGGAGAGAAAAAAAAAGAAGGGGAATTAATTATTTTAGGAGTTTGCTTAGAAAATGCAGACTTTCACTGCCATGTGAATGAAACCCAAATACTAAAATTCAGAGGTAGATAGGTTTTGTCTTTAAGCTGCTTTCTGCAGCAAGATGCTCTAAGCTGCTTAGAAAATGCAGACTTTCACTGCCATGTGAATGAAACCCAAATACTAAAATTCAGAGATAGGTTTTGTCTTTAAGCTGCTTTCTGCAGCAAGATGCTCTAAACTATGACAGAGGTCTTGGGCAAAGAAAGAACATTGTTGTGATCTCACTTTGTATCAGGTATTGCATTCTTGAAATTCACAGTTGTGAATTGGTGTAAAATACTGTAGATGAGCAGTCAGGCTTAATGTTTACTGGAGCATGATGGAAATCCCATTAAAGTCACTGCTTGAAAAAGCCCATTTACATCATCACGTGTTATAGTGCACCTATGTCTAATTACTTGCAGCATGGTGCCTGGGATAATCACGCATGCTTGAGAGACTGTTGGTAGTTTTTCAGATCCTCAAAACACATGCATTTTTTAGTTAAGATCAAGAACAAAAATAACAAATTATCTCTTCTCATACAAAACTAATCATAACCTTATGTGCTTTGTTGGTCATTCCTGTAGAGAAAAACTTTTTCTCTCATATGCACCAAAGCCAAAATGTTGAGTGTGTGTCCCTCCACACTGTCCAGAAAGTGTTGAAAGGAGAATAAATATTTAACTCACTTTTCCATCCATCCATCCATCCATCCATCCATCCATCCATCCATCCATCCATCCATCACTTTGAGGTGCTGCATGCTCCTGTAAGTCTCCTAGTTCTCAAACAGTGACCACAGTCAGTCTTGGACTACCCTCAGGAGCACCTGGGTGACCATTTTGCTGTCTGACACCTCACACAGCACATCCACCCCCTCCAACCTTTTGACCATAAGGTGTGACACACCTCATCAGGCAATCTGTGTGAACCTCTGTGTCCAAGTGTGTGGCTCATTCTGTCCCAAATTTGTAATGTTTATTTCTACCAGGGTAAGTCTTGATCTCACCTGCCACATAAAGGTTTTGTAGTCGATCTTGCAAAGAAATTGGTAGGAAACTAATTCTTTTGCTACTACCACAGCCTTTTAGTTTATTTCCTTTACTGCCTGGAGGAAGTTTTGTTCCAAGCTAAGAAAGACCTCAGATCCCATTATTTTTTCCCTGCATTTTCCCCTCAGGGTTGATCAAAAGTTCAGTGCCTGAGATCAGGAAAGCTGCAGGGTTCTTGGCAAAACTGGCACAGAAATGTCACCTCACAA
Source organism: Platalea leucorodia (assembly GCF_965183815.1). NCBI lineage: Eukaryota > Metazoa > Chordata > Aves > Pelecaniformes > Threskiornithidae > Platalea > Platalea leucorodia. The sequence continues at coordinate 70,633,218 of NC_138828.1, read as the reverse complement.
CAGCGAAGTGAGAGGCACATGTTTGCCGATTGCTCGGCTCGTTACGTACCGAGTCATGCCACACAGCAACTAAAAAACTATTACTGTATCTAGGAGGAGAGAGAAATGACTTCTTAATTTAAAAATGACTTTTCTGTGTTAGGGATTTGACAGGGAGGATGAAGGACTAGAGGAGATAAAGTGTTGCTCTGCTGAAAAAAAAATCATTTTGTAAACATGAAATATTGATCTGGCATGTATTGTGTAAGTGTTTGCTGTATGTGTATATCGAGTTCCAAATGTTGCACATTCAGAAAAGCTAAGTTAGAAAAATCACTCACAGGCATACATAGACAGAGGTCCACAATCTGTGCTGTCTGGAAAAGCATGAAATGTTTATCTAGACTGGAAGAAAACTCTCTCTCATATTGCTGAATAAGTTTTTTGTGACCACTAGCTTTGTGTGAGGAGGATTTAATGCTATCTAAAGTACCCTTAATCTGCATTTTTATGGTTAATTAATAGAGCTGATCTGACAAGTGCTTTCATTGGAATCTGTCTTCTACTCTTTTCTGTTTCTTTTCTGCTTGAATTCAATAGAAATTTCTTTTGCAGCCCTGAAAATGAGGACATTTATATCCATGTCTTTTTATAGCTCCATAATTTACGTGTACTGGCTCTAATTGTCGTTACTCTCTGGCCCCTTTGCAACATCTTCAAGACTTCCTTATATTACCAGAGTGACATAAAATGGTCATAGTCTAAATGCACATCAAACTCAGAACAGCTTAATTATGGAGGTGCCATTAAAAGTACATTGATTTTCACTTAAGAAGGGGATTAATTCTTTGCTTTTTATAAATAATGTAGTGCAAACTTCTCAAATTTACAGCTCTACCTGCATCTCTCACCATTATGATAAGAATGGCTAAATAATAAGATTAAAAAAAAAGTTTAAGGTCTCTCTATTCCTGGTTTTTGAGGCTCTAGAGTCTTTGTTTTCATGCTTTTCTTTCCAGTCATGAGGCTTAGAAAAATATTTCTACAGATAAGAACATTTTAGATTCTGAAGGAATAAAATAACTCAAGAACTGATAGTTTGAGGAAAGAAAAGAAAACAAGTGTTGCAAGACTTAGGAAGAAACACAGAGAGCTAGCACCATACAGGTTAAATACAATGAGTATATTCAGGTAAATCTTTTAATTCATTGAACAATAAAGATTTTCTAACAGGCCACATGAATTTTTCATGATGAGGGTACAGTTTTGTCACCATTGTACAAAGACTGATATATGTTAATGTGTCAGTTATGTATGTTTTATATGCAAATAATATGAGTCTTAACAATACAGCCACAATGACACCAGAATCACTAAATTATAAAAATTTTGAAAGTGTCTTTATTATCTCCCTTAAAAAACTTTGCTGCTTTTTTATAGGTGGATACAAAGCTGGAATGATTAATGCAATTAAGATAGAGCTTTAACATTAAAAAAAAGTGTCATCCAAAAAGTGCAATAAAAGCTATAGCAATGACAGTCAAGCTAAGGGAATGTTCTGTTCATGGCTCAGAAGGAGAAAGAGGTGGGTGAAGAATGGGACTCCAGTTGTCAGCTCTATCTCTAAACAAGAGTTACTCTTTCCCAAAAAAAGCATCATGATTACAAAATAAATCATTCATTTAAAGGATGCAGCACAATTGTTTTTCTAAAGCATTATTGAGCTTTTCATTCACAAGAAAAAATGAATGATTGCAAAGGCACTAAAGATGATAGTAGCTCCCATTCATGATGGTGAAGAGGACTGCAATGGCGATGGCAGCCGGGGTCGTGCCAGTTCAAGGGAAACTTGCCTCAAGGATGCAGAATGTTTCTTCACATAAGATGCCAGGATGCAGACGCTGCATTGGCCCAGATGCTCTTTGGAAAGACAGAACCACTGTCACTCACTGAGGAGTAGGCTGTTCTGCTGGGGAGAGAGGCCAAATGGTTAGGTGGGTGCCCAGTGGCCTCTGTACCCTTGCTCTTGTTGCTGACAGTGACATGAAGGCGTTTGCACTTCCCTCTGCCATAGTGATAACTGTTGATGCACTTCCATGAGCTGGGGACGTCAAGTAGGTATTTCCGTCATGGAGACAGCCTTTTGCTGCTTTCCTGGAGGCAGCATGGATCCTATTCAGGCACAAAAAGAGTGCTTCATGCTCACTCCCCTGGGAAGGCCAGGTGGAATATGACCCTAAGATACTTCCTCCCCTCTGTTTTACAATTAAAGTGAAGATTTGGAGTGGAGAGGCAGCAGCCAAATTGCTAATTAGCACTCTGATGACTACATCTGCATTTTTAAGATTTCATTTTGATTTGCATGGGCCTGCACAGTCAGCTGTTAAGTTGCAATTCAGCTGAGTTAAGTGTTTACTTGTTGTTGTTTTTAAGAAGAGGGAGAAAAAAGATCTAACAGAATTGGGTCTTTATCATTAGACCCTGAAAGAAATATGAGCCAGGAGGCTTCATTCATTAGTGAAGTGCTGGGGCCAAGACTACCAAAATAAAAGAAAAATCTTTTATGGGTAGGAAAGGGGCAAACAAAGGCTCTTTAGGAGTATCACACAGATGAATGATGCACACTGGCGTTTCACACATTCACATTAGGGAGGAAACTGGGCCTGAGGTGCATCTCTTGGTTACTCTTCAGCTATCACTAAACACAGCGAGGCAATTCTACCTAATGAATGTATGCTGTTACTTCATCATAGATTCACAGAGGAAATGGCATTTATGATTGTGACTTAAAAGTCATATGAAAACAGAAAGTATGCTGTACACTTTGTGGATGTTTACTACTGTAGCTGAAATATGTAAGGCGTTTTTACTAAGTATACTCTGATACCTCCTCTTTCCAAAGCACTCCCTACGTTTCTAGATTGCCTCCCTCCCACCCCTGATCCTTCTGGACAGAAAGCATTAAGGTGATGCCTGCAAGTGCCATTCTGCAAGTTAACTCCAACCAACGCTGTTTAACCTGTGACTGAGCACCCTGCCCGTTTTTGTCTTACTATAGACTCTTTATATTCCTGGATATATTCTTCCTAATCTGGAATGGGAAAACTTTGGAAATCCCAACATTTTACAAAAAGGGAAATTGTCTCATGCCAGAATATAGTTATGAGGATAACAGTATTCATTACTGTAAAATGTTCAAATACTGTGGAAATAAAAACTCCTAAGAATAAAGACTAATTTGAAACTGCAGCATGAATAAACTCTTTCATTAAACTAAAACTCTTTACAAAGTTGTCAGTATGAGTATCGCAACAGGGACCTGCATGGACCAATTACATCCTCATACTTACATGCAGTATCACGTTGCTCATTTATATTGAAATTAATCAGATTTACTCCCAAATCCTTACCTTCAGTGCTGATTCCTAACAATACATCATTTATACACTTGATTTTTCCATACTGAACTGCGTTTAGACATTCAAATCCTCACATACTTGAATATACAATTCATGTACGTACAACACTTTTGATGAACATCATTAAAAGGCTTGTTCTTTTTAATCAATTGCCCAAAAATCAGAGTGCTCTTGAGCTACAACACTGCGTTCCCCTTTGCTTAGGCAGATAAAACTACATGGGACAGAGAGTATGTAATTATTTACATGCTTATCCCAGAAATAATTTTCTAAAGAGGTTACTGTGTTATGAGAGTATTTAATGAAGTACTTTCAGCTTTTGTGCAATTAATGCAAATTTATGTGATGATCTACTATTTTAACAATCACTGGCTGTGTGTATTTTAATCTTCTATCATTTCTTTTTTACTGAAAAAAGTTGTTTGCATTATACTCTCAACTGAGTTTAAATACAGCTGCTTTGAAATTTGCAGTTTGTGTTCGGTGGGAGGACCTACAATTCCAAAACAACAAAAAGAAATTCAGAATGAAAGGGAGAACGTCTCCAAATTTCCCTTACAAAGGCAGCCTGGGTGGGGAGCAATGGCTGAGGTCTGTTTCTTTAGTAGACAGGATGGCAGAGCTACCTCAGACCACAGGCATTTGTTCCAATGCCTTTTTTTAATGTGCTTTTTTTTTTTTCTTCCTTTTCTTTTTGGTTTATCATGCATCAGCAGAGCCTGGTGTCAGTGTCAGTGGGTGTGTTCGATTAGGAAGATGCTTGAGGAAGAAAGCCCAGTGCTGTAACAGAGCTGGTGATTATGCTATGTAGCAGGGTACAATACAGGCATGATGTAGCTCATCTGCCCTGGCCTCATGGGCCACTGGTGCTCTGCAGCCACAGGTGAGAAACCAGTGGCTTGCAATGTGTATGCTATGCATGCTGTTCAGATGGTCTCAGACAGTCAAAATATCAGCATTTATACCCATGCAAAGGGATCTCATCCGAGAATGAGCAAGGTCTGAATTACAGCACTGAAATACATTTTAATGGCAATCATGTATGTTGCCAGAGAAAACCACATTTAAGTTGACTTAGGTCTGTACTCTTTGTGTGACACAACCTCTGCTGTGCATCAACTGAGATAAAACTTCTTTACAGATTCTCAATACTTGCATCCTGCTTACTGCAAGATGTTTTTCTCTTGTTTTCTTACCAGTTCAGAAAAGTGAAGCGAAGATAATTTTATTTACTGGTAACTCAGCCACTCCCTTTCTAGCCCTTTCCCTGCGGTGTGAGAGCAAGACGCTTCTCTCACCTGACATCCTCCCATCACTTGTGCTTCCTCTTGTACTTTTAATCGTATCAACATATTGCCGCCCATCTCCAACTATCCGACTTCCTGCACCTTTGATGTATTGCTTAACCACTCCACATATATTTTCTTCCCTTATGCCAGGATATCTGCATAGTGAACCCCTTTGGACTCTTTCAGATCATTCCTTAAAAGATCACCCTTCGCTGTAAGGCTTACAATACTTCTCACTAGTCTGGCCAGTAGCAGGCTGAGGTCACTGCCTACTATCCAGGCCAAAAATATCTAATCTTTCTTGTACATTTCCCTCTGGTTTTCTATTCTTTATTTCATCTTTTGTAATTAAAGTGCAAACTTATCAGGGTGGGAGAGCTTTTTGTTCTCTGTTTGTGTAGCATTTAGTACAAGCCATTTGAGACATGCGAATTCCTAGACCCTGTGGTAATAAAAGAATAAACACTTACAGATATGGCAAAATATGATAGGGAAGGTAGAATTATCTCTCAAACAAACATTATAGATCCCAGAAACTGAGGGCTACCCTGAACTTCAGAAAAATGCAGTAATATTAAGACACCAAACAATGTCTGTCTGTTTGGACAGCCTTAGTCCTGGTGTGACATTGTGTAATAACAATATGATTATGGCATTATAGGGATTTAAATTGTCATTGGATCAAATGGATTCATAGATGATTCATTTTCTTTCTCTCCCTTGAGAATTGTCGGAGCAAGAGCAACAGCGGGTGGCAGCTGAGGAGGAGAGGAGCTCTTCTGAGGACCCCCACCGAGCAATACTTGTCCCTTCTCCCAGCTCTGATTAATAACAGCAGAAAGGGACATAATTCCTAAAATAATTACTTTGAAAATGTCCTATGGAAAGGCCTCAAAGAATTTTGATGGTATATGAATAATGAAGGGTCTGTATTTTATAACAGAATTCATTAGGGATAAATAAAAGTCTGACAGAAGGTGCAAAAGAACTTATTTTCAATTAACTCTAACTCAAACTAATTAATGGATTTACTTGTAAATTCTCAGAAAATCCATTTCATACTCAGCAAGTCCTGTAATTTTAGGAACAATACAGTATATTTTTTGTGCATAACAAAGTGACTGGATCCCTCCTTTAAGTAAAACTTCAGTTCAGCCTCAACTTTGGAGCAGTGCCCTGCACCTTCATAATTCTCCTGCTTCACTCTATCCACAGTGTGAAAAGGAAGATGGATATATAGCAAGCCTACAAGGAAACCTGAGATATCATCAGGGAAAAAAACTTGACACATAAAGAGTGTTCCATGAATCATGAAAACACATTTCAATAACTAAGCTAGAAGGAAAAAAAAAACAACCTTGATTGGCCAATTATAAAATTATAAATGGCTGCACTTCTGAGAATGCTCTGATGGCATCAGTGGAGGTTTTTAACTAAGACTGCTGAAATCCTGTCCTGCTTGTGATAGGATCTCAGTGCAGATTTTCCATGCTGTCTGATGTTGCTCTCATACTGCTGTTGAAAAAATTTGCATTAAAAACTCTTCCGGAAATGCATGTGGCTTAACTAAACAAAATGGAGAAACAAATTGAAAAACACCACGCCTGGCAATCCTTCAGATTTCTTCCCCACTTCCTTTCCATTTCGGGACAGTCTTTCAAAAACGTTTTCATCAGGAACAGGAAGAAATCATGCATAAGCATAAAACTGGGTATCTTGCAGTTTTAGTATGTCTCTAGATTTTTGACAGGTTCTGCATATTCTAAGCATTTATTTAATCTTTCTAACTACAAACAGTATAAGTTCAAATGTTTTTGCACTATTGCACATCTATTATATTTTATGGTATGTGCTTAACAACATGAACGGATGTATGATAGACTACAGATTTAACAGATTTAATCAAAGACTACGCTGGGCATGTACCAGAGGACAGCGTTTCTGTAGGAATCATAATGTTATCATTTCCTGCTCTTTCAAGTATGTAGCCATAATATTTCATTAGTGTATGGCCTGGGTGAGCTTTTTTATCATTTTAGCCTGGCTTCCTAGGATGATGTGGCAAACCTCTGTCCTTGCGCTATGGGTCTGCTCTTCCGTTCCTCTCCCCTCCCTCAGAAACTCTCAGCCGAACAGGACAGAGCCACTGAAGGCTCAGAGATAATTGCAACCCCAGATGTTATGCAAGAGGCTGCGTCTGAGCTGAGGGAAGAGATCCAGACTGGTGCCGAGGAAAAGGCTAGTTGGATGCATCCCGTTTTGGCAGTGCCCATGTTAACGTGTGTGCGTTGGACAGGCAATGGGCACACAGGCAGCTGCTGGCAGCCACTGCGTGCAAGTCCCCTGCAGCAAGGCATAACACAAGGGACATGAAGGGATGGAGTGGGAGGGAAAGATTGGTGGGCAAAGGATGCATACCTTGGGTGAAACCACATATCATCAGTTCTTTTGCCCACTGAGTAACCTTAAGTTTTGGTGTGTCAGCTCCACAGTGAGAGTGGGGCTGAATGCGACCTTTGGCTCATCCCAAAAGCATCGAGGGCTCTCATGAGATCTCCCACCCAAGGACTGCTAGATCCAAAGCTGCACAGCCTGAAAAAACGGAGGATACCAAAGGCATGCAGTCCAGCATGGCTGTGGGCTATTTTCTGCACTCAATAAAGGTAAAATATGCATATAATTCGGAGCTGTATTTTTTTCTTGATTATGAAAGGGTTAAAAAGAAACACATTTGCAGCACTGTGGCAGAACGACCTTGCAGGGAGCATTCTGGCCTGTGCCAGCAGTTCTTTCTTCCTTTGCACACAGCTTCTAATGGAAAAGTACTGCCTGCCCTCTGTGAATTATTAATTTCTTCATGTTATCAGATACCGTTGATAAAAAGACAAGTGGCCCCTGTACTGACTGTCTGGGGTAAAATGAATACTTGCTGATGCCCTTTAAACTCTGTATAGGTTTTCATCTACTTTCTACTGAGCTCGGCTTTGCACTGTGCAATGGACTGTTACACACTTTTAGCTGCTCACAAGTAACTCCCTATGGAATAAGCCATTACTGCTTTCATTTTAGGTGCTGACTTAGATGAATGACTTTAAATTACTTACAACCTTCAGCTGATCTAAGATGTCAAACAAACTTTAAACTAGTATATGTTCAAGGATGTGTGAACCTGAAAACAAGAAAAGGCGGAGGCGCTTTTTCATTAGCCGCTGTTTCGTACACGAGAGAAGGTCACCCCCTGGAGCGGCTGGGCACAGAGGCAACAGACACCATCGCTCCTAGTCAGTGCTCTTAACTATTATTAATACAAACAACTCAAAGTAGTACCTCTGATAAAAAGCTTGATAAAAGCTACTGAGATTAGGGATCATGTTAACTAGTGACGATAGCATAAATTATCAAGTGGAACAGCTCCAAATTATAGCATAAAGGGACCCATTTAAGAGGGATTATATGTCAGGTTCAAAAAGAATGAGGAATTGATGAGAATAAAAGCACATACCAGATCCAACAAATAGTACCTTTTCCAGGACTGCTGTATCTCAGAAGGCTATATTTAACTTTTCAGGATAGGCAGTGGAAAGGAAACTGCAATAGGCACGACAATAAGGGCAAGCAGCTGTCTAAAAAGCTGTAATGTACTGAAAATGGCACTTAACGCATATTCATCAGGGGCAGCAGAGTATTCTACACTGCAGCTAAATGCATTAGGACTAGCAGCAGATAGTCGAGCTACCGAGGATTGTCTCCATAGTATTCACTTTGGTTCCTCAGCATCCCTTCAGAGGTTACTGTCTCATATTTGTTATGCAGTTGCTGAAAGGTAGGGATCATTTCCAGACAAGATTAAGCTCTTGATCCTCTGAAGAAGACAAATGACAGGTAGCTAGGTTGCACTCATGTCTTCCAGAGGAGGCTTTTAAAATGAATGGCAGATCAAAAGTGCAAACTGAATGAAGCTTCTACTTGGGTTTCTCTGTACATCTACATAAAAGGTGAAGGACTAGGACAATGTCTGTCTGACCAAACCTCGTCCTATGCTATGAGGGCTTGGCGTGCTGTTTATAATTTTACCATTCTCTCTTTTAAGCATGTAGGTTTCTGTGGAGCAACATCTTGCGTGCCTTATTCACTTGTGTCAGCCTTACCCCAGCTATAATTTCCCGCTGATTTTCCTCAGCACTTGGCTGAACTGGATGCTCTACTTTTCTGGAACCACATCAAACTGTGAGAAAAATGAGCCGTTTGAATATCACTGTGGAGGAGAAAGTCCTGTAGACATAGTCCTCAGAAAAAAGAGCATCAGATCTGGTTGACATTCATGACACTAATTTATCCACTTTACTAACCAGACACATCTTCTGGCACATTAAGTGTGCTTCCTTACAACTTTCCTCATGGGAAACTCAGAGCTAAAATAAGGTTTTTCTGTAGATGGGCCAATGTTATTTTGGTGGAACTATGGGGAACAGCTTGTACGATTCTCACAATACCTGGTTCTACATCATACCATTAATCCCTGTAGTTAATTAATTAATTAATTATATTTATCCTCAGAATAGTATCGTGGTTGAGCTCAAACTATCAGACAGAAAAAAAGAAACAGATTTCTTCATACAACAACCTTCAAAGCAGATCACAACCACTAAGGCAAGTAGTTTCATTGAGTATTGCTTTGGGTATGGGTCGAAGGAGGCACAAAAACAGGAGTAAAAGTGGGCTCAGAAATGTGGTGCTCTGGACAGAGGACTGGTTGTGGTCTTTCGGGTTGAGTGTTGTCCAAATTAGACTTGGAGCAAAAACTTTTCAAGTTGCTTGGCTCCAACTATGTTCAGAGAAACAAGGTTTTATGGGTTTTTCTTTTAAGTAAGTGCCATAATGTCAAAGACATGTGAATAAATTCTTGAACACTTAGAGACAGCCCCAAAGCTTCGATTTTCGATCAAAAATTCACTGATATAAAAAAAGAGATAATGATAACACATAGCACTGTTGCAAGTGTATTTCTTCTTGCAGAGAAGTCCAAAAATTAAATGGATATGAAAAATGACTTGACTTTTCAATATTTAGTTAGTCTGTCCAGTGATGTTTGAGGGAAATTCAGGCTATGCTGTTGCACTTGTTCAACAGTTAAACTGAAGTTTTCTCTACCTAATCTTGGGCTTTTCATGAACACTAAAATACTTTAAATGGTTATTTGTCAGCCTGGGCTAAAAACGTTGCAAATGGAGGTATGTAGACTAACCTCCTGGCAAACTGGTTTGGTGTCTACTTCAGGGAGCAAACATTACAGTTCAGGTGAACTATGCAAAAGCAGACTATACTGTCACCTTCATAAAACCCAGAAAAATCCTCACCTGTCTCTGAGGAGGATTCCTCAGAATCAAGAAGATGAGAGCTGAATAAGTTAGTGGATATATCACATAACAGATGGGCTGGAAGCTGCCCTCACCTAGAAATATTAGAAGCTTGTATCCACCTTTTCCATCGCTTGTCTGCACTAATCACAGAACCAATTAGTGATGAGATGATCGAGCCAGATGCTGCCACTGTATCCGTTAGATTCCTTACCCCTTGATTTGAACAAATGTAAGACAAATTAGAAAGCAAAGGAAGCCCTATTGGATTGCAGCATCACTGTCATAAGACATTATTCTTAAATTGTTTATGGAGTCTAGAAAGAGAAAAATATTTGACAGGAAGGAATAAATGCTGCCAACATTGATTGTTTCACATTGCAAGGGCAAATTTGAAACTGTACTTTCACAGTGAGTGAACATAGATCATCGGAGAGATGTTCTCATAAACACCTGTGAGAGATATGAAAATCTGGCTGCTGGCATAATACATTAATAATCTAGAGATGCCTACATGCTACATGTGGGAGGATGTAGTGTGCAGAAAGGAAGAGAATGAAAAGGAAAATGGGCAAGAAGGAGCACAGAGGATTAATAAGCCAGCAGAGAAAATAAAAATTGTCATAACAGTCTCCAGAATTTCCTTTTGGAAGGAAGATTGGCAACAGGGAGCTCTCTGTAGAAGTTCTGGCTTATAACTCGAGGGTGGATTTCAGACATTACAGAGTCCCAGAGATGAAGATGGTCCACTTGTCCAAACACATGAGCCCTTCTCTGCTCTGCCCTTGTCATATTACTTCAGGTGCATCCCAGCTCCCAGTTTGTGGAGCTGCTTTCTTGTCCACATGAATGACCTTTTTTACCTCAACACAGAAGAGACATCAGAATCAATCTACTTTCCCATTTTCTATTCCTCTCTCAGCTGCATTCCTAACTCTAAAACTTTGTTTTCTCCCGTGGAAAGCCTCACAGCCTCCCCCACTCCTCTGCTCTGCTTGCCCTGCCACGCTGCTGCACTATTCATAGCTCTTCTGGCATTCTTTGCCCAAATATCCAGATAAAACAGAGGTTTCCATGTGTGAACAATTCAATGTATTCAAGGCAAAACCAACAGTAATAAAGGGTATCAGAGCACTGAAAGGAAAAATAACGGATTAGGGGAGAGGAAGGAAAGAAAAACTAGATTTAGCATTTTTGTCTCTGAAAAGAGAGAACAATCTGCTGAAAAAAAAAAGAGAAAAACATAAACTATTCATAAATTAAAAAGTTGATAAATTATTCCCTGTAGATTACATGTCATCTTTACTGCAAATATTTCTGATTATAGCATACACATTTCCATGATTGCTGTCTTTTTTCTGTTTGTCTTTACTCAAATCTACTAAAAAAACTTCTCTTCAAATATTCTTCATATTCTTCAAATATGCAGTTTGCTATGGAAGTTTTCCTAGCTCAACATGCCTTGCCTGCCAGCACTTACACAGGCAGCCTTTGTGAGTTAATTATTTCAGGTGGCTTAATTCTTCATGGCAAATAATAGAAAGGTAGAAAAACATTTATTATTTTTGTAACCCTTACAGAAACTGAGCACTTGGCTGCATTAACTCTTGTGTGCCTTTTTGGAGACTGCACACACTTGCACCCTCTGAAGTGATCTAGTTTACAGCCCAGCAAAGGGACTGAGACAACACGTACTCTGAAATCAACAGCAAAACTATCCTCGACTTTCTTGCTAGGCTGAAGCTCCTCCAGCGGCTCAGTCCTGCAGTTCAGAGGTGGTTTGGTCAGATTCCCACCGTAAACAGTAAATGGCTCCCACGTGAGTGACACATTGTGGCCAGTGCTTCTTTGACTGTGCAGCCTGGAGGGAACAGGGATCATCATTCTCCCAGGGGGTTTGCATCAGAGCCAGTCCAGGTTTTAGTCGCAGATGAGATAAGACCTACTGAACCTCTGCTCCTCCGAAGGACGAGGAGAACACAGCTGCTCGTGGAGATGCTTGCTTCATCAGTCTTGTACCCGAGTATGTCACTAGTGTCTTCAATACACACATCACTGCCATGAGAGAGAGAAGGATGATCCTATCTTACAGATGAGATTCAAAGATATAGCGGCTGTTCATCACATGTATTTGGATGCTTAACTTCTGAGAATATAAAAAAATGGAATCCTTAGGTATTTCTGCACGTTTGGACCTAACCAAATTGGTCATCCTTTCCTTTCTCCCTCAGATTTTCTCTAGGGATAATTTTATATTTGACCATCTAAAAAGGTTAGGAAAATTCTCATTCATCTGTTCATAATTCATCACAGCGAGTTTACAAACAACCATTTGTTTGCTCTGATATTTTTATTACGTTACTGCCCACTTTGTTGATGCTGGTTTTAATGTAGACAATTTATATTTGGATTAATAACAGTTAAAAAAATTAAATGTGACACTACTTTAATTTTTCAAAATGAAGTTGACATCACAAGTTGACAATGCCTAGATTCTCAAGATGAAATGCTGTAATGTTAGTTTGGCAAAAATATTTGTAATTGTGCTCTGCATGATTGCTTATTAAAAAAAAAGTTACTTGAATTCATGAGCTGAGAAGACCTGATGTACTTAGTGCTATCGTATTATACAGGAAAAGTTGCTGTGCTTCAGATCTGAGAACCATTGTGGGATATTTCTGCCTATGCCTTATTTTCATGTTGCAACTAGAAGACATACCAGCTCTGACAAAAAATATTTTTCTGTTCCTTTTTACACTGAATTTCACTTTTTTTTTTTTACAAGCATCTGTCAATATAAAAGCCCATGCTCATACCTAGGGATGCAGCCTTGGAGGTGTGACTGAATCCTGTGCTACAGCCCAGCAACACTCCCTGCTCATATGTTGTGTGGTCCTGTTTTGCTGCCTAGTGAGGGATACAAGCTGAAGAAGTACAACTCCATCGACATATCCTCCTCAAGAGTTTGCTGCAGTCACATGGGAAGTCCTGCTGAAGACCATCCTCTCCAGCTCAGCCCCTTCTTCTTCTGCAGGATGAAAAGAGCCAACACCACTTGGAAATGGGAAGCCAGCTGATACTATAACTGAGAAAATACCATTATACACTCACTTTGCATAATGTGTGAGCTCAAGATACAGAAGAAATTGAAGGAGGTTTAGAAACAAGGAATGAAAATTATTAGGCACAGGAAGAATGTATGAGAGGCATCTAATAAGAATGAGATGGATTAATTTAGCAGGGACCTCAATAAGCAGCAGCCTGATTGAGGTGTACAAAGCAATGAATGGCAAAGAGTGGGCATGTAGCCTCACTTCAAAACATGAGAACTATGGGACATGCAATGAAACTAAAGGCAACCCATTTAAAGCTGATAAAGGGAAACATTTTCTTGTAATAAATGATTTAATGGTGGAATTAATTCCTAGAAAGTATTTCTGATACAAAAGTTAGGCAGAATTGAAGAAGGATAGGAACCTTAAATTAGGACAGGAACATCAAGGGTGTAAATGTCTCCTGGCCCAAGATCTGCAATAACCAGTAACTGTGGGAGATAAAAATCCTTGACCTGTAATTCTATAGTTCTCTATTAAAAGATTTCTTTCTCTTGATTTTGAAACAGCTCATACTAGCCAGTATTAGACACAGGTCAGTATATTAGATGGTCTGCTGGTCTTTCATGATATCTAATTCCTCTGTTTCTTATTTCACTCTGGTTTGGTGCAGCCAGAAAAATCCATCATTTATCTTCATCTCTGTGGAAGACTTGTGATTTAGGGCAGCGAAGGAAACAGTTGTCTGTGCATGACACTCGTGCTGTAATGTGTTCCTTAGAACATGGAGAATAACTCCAAAGATGATAAAATTACACTGGTGCATAATAGTGAGCAACTTAAAAAGGAAACATTTATGATAACCAGTTATAACCCCTCTCACCATGGAAGTCTATAAACCAGACAGTAGGTGAATTTTGGGTAGGCCAAAACAGTTTTTCTGCCAGTAAAATTCCCATACAAATTTTGAAAACACAGCAAGAGCTTAGGGCTGACCTAGGCAATTTGTATAAGGCTGAATTTGAGGACTCTTAAGTCGTAGGGTGAGCCTTATGCAGGGCCAGGACAGGAAGGCAGACATGTTTTTGAAGATGAGAGGTATTTCTAGGCAACTGAGGAACTCATAAGAAGTCTCAAATTTTGGCTAAACTTTTGCTGGAAACTCTTTCATCCCCCACTGAGCACAGAAAGTGAAGAGCACAGCGGTAAGGGAAAGCAATCCTTGCTTCTCTCCAGGGCTTGTATTTCTGAGGAAGTCAGAACAGAAACTAGCTCAAATCCATGCTAAATATCCCTTCCAGGTGATTCACAGTGTTGTGTTAAATCTGATCGAATGTAAATATAGTTACACCAAAGCTATTTCTTTAGATTCCTTTAATAAGTCAGTGGAGACAAGCGCTTTTAGGGTGTGATTCATGTCATCCTAAAGAAGGTATCTAACTAGGCCAGCTGAATTACACCTTGAAAATGCCTATCTCTCGCTTTTATTCGGCTAAAAGGTAGGTCATGGTGATGTGTTTAGATGTAAACATCTGGAGTACAGACATGTAAAATTATAACTCCCACCCATAGTCACAGGGCTTAGGACAAGGATGGTGCATACATTCCATCTCAGGGCAGTTGCAGTGTTTACATTTTGCTCCATTTTTTTTGGCAGTCCCGGTCTTGCTGTGGCCCTGTGACCTGAAGCTCAGAGCAGCTGGGACCTTTGCTTCAGAATCACCCCTGAGATAAAAGTCTGTTTTCTGATGACCAAAATAAGCAATGGGGCTTCATGCTGCAACCGTATGCAAAATACCTTGCTCTTACCTAGCTACAAACCCTTTTTAATGTGCTTCGCCATAATGTTTTTTTTTAGTCACAGAAATACAGCAGGGAACAGAAGAAAATCCATATATAAAACTGTTTCTGAATGCACTGCCACAATCCTAAACCTCATTTGTTTTGTTTTCCCTTTTAATTAGGTTTTCTGCAGGCTCCAGCCATTAAGTCTGTTTTAAAACAAACTGTCCAAGGCTTTTCTTTGATAATGGTTTAATTTTAGCTTTTTCTCCAACCTCTGAAACACAATTAACTCTCATGCCTGGTATCTCTCATCAGATTTTCCTGCATCTCCTCCCTTGGCAGCCCTCCAATGCAGGTTCATTTAACACTCACAAAGTTCCCACAATTGAATCCCATCTCTACAGATCTCACTTTCCCTGCACATCAGCTCACTATGGAGAGCGACGGCTTCCTGTTTCATTTACATCAAAGCCATCAGATGCTGTGGGCAGCAGTGCTTGTATGACACTATTTAATCCAATCCTCACTGCTAAAGTGCCCAGCCAGGACAGGGAAGGAGACTGCTGCTGCTTATTATAAATAAGCAGCACGGATACATTGCCAGCACTGCCACCGTGAAGGCAATGGCATGGGTTTTGGCTTGGAGTTAATTACTTTCCCTTTTCCTCCCTGCCTAGGCAGGAGATGATGTGATCATTTAGGTTGCTCACCGAATCTCGACACAGCCCCATTACAAGCTGTTTTCTGCTGCTATCTGGAGCCAAAAGTAACGATAGTCGTGCATGGGGAGACAGCACAGCCCTTCCTCCTCGATGCACACATTACCAAACCAGCACAGCGCTGCTTCAGAGGAAAGCAGTAGCTCCAATGGGGACAGGAATACTCATCATCATTCCCTGCATTCCTGGAGAAGCTTTCATCTGAAGATTTCAAAGAATATATCCTTTTCCAGCATCACGTATAATGCATAAACCTTACAATATCACTGGCATGCAGGCTAGGCAGCTGCATTGTGTTATGGCTTACTGAGTCCCTGAGAGAGCTAACATCAGTACCAAGTAAACCAGAGGCATCTTCATTTGAAGCTACTGGGTTCTCAGTACTATGGGAAGCCAAGATGCTTCCTTTGAGCCATGCAGTTCTAGGCAACTAGGACCGATAATCTGGACCGCTTGTTATCACAGGCACAGTACTGAGTTTTGACACTGAGGAGCCAAAAAGTCTTTGCTTAAGAAGGCAGCACAACTGCACATAATGCACTGTGGTAGAAAATTGCGTACAAACCTTCTACAGCAGGTGTACTGAGGACCCATTAATCATTTTTGATCACCTACAGCTCTAATTTAGGGAATTAATCACTCTAAAGCCATGCCACAGCAGTGAAGTTTACACCTCAAGCCTCAGACCATCCTGACATTCATCAGTGTTATTTTTGTGGGGTCAGATTGCTTTCTGCTGATAGGGACGGACCCGATGGACATATTTCTTCTCAGGTTTTCTGAGACTCTGAATGTCCTATTCAGTGTTATGAGACTACTTTGCTCTCAAGAGACACATAATATTTTGCCAAAAATAAATAAACAAAATTAACAAAATAACACTGAAGAAATGAAGGGTAGATTAGAGCAAAGGAAATTAATATAGGCCTTAAATGCTAAAGAGAACTGCTTGACACAATTTATAAAAGCATCATTAGAAATGTAATTGGAAACTTGTCAGCATTGTTAGATCATAGAATCATAGAATCATTAAGGTTGGAAAAGACCCTTAAGATCATCGAGTCCAACCGTTAACCTAGCACTGCCAAGTCCACCACTAAACCACTCAAGCACCATGTCTACGCGTCTTTTAAATACCTCCAGGGATGGAGACTCAACCACTTCCCTGGGCAGCCTATTCCAATGCCTGACTAGCCTTTCGGTGAAGAAGTTTTTCCTAATATCCAACCTAAACTTCCCCTGGCACAGCTTGAGGCCATTTCCTCTCGTCCTATCACTTGTTACTTGGGAGAAGAGACCGACCCCCACCTCGCTACAACCACCTTTCAGGTAGTTGTAGAGAGCAATAAGGTCTCCCCTCTGCCTCCTCTTCTCCAGGCTAAACAACCCCAGTTCCCTCAGCATGACGCCTGGGCATTTTTACAAATCTGCCCCTGAAGGAGCTGTGGCATAAAATAAATGCTAAAACAAGGGTTTTACTTCCAGGAATGCTCTCAGCAATGGATTGTAGAAGCTTAAAAATCTTTCTTGTTATTTTCCTTAACTTTGTAGAGAGTTGGGACGGTACGGTAATCTATGCATACAGGGTTATATTCCTTGTGTATGTTTGAGTCAGTAATTCAGGATTCTTGCAGGCTGTTGGTGTAGATGGACAGAGTGGGTTTTATTAGATAAATAGGTTTAATGAGTCAACGTAACATGGCAATTATATTTGTGTTTGCGACTGAGAGACTCGTTATAGATGGCAAGAGTAGGAAAGGAGAACTTGGTGTAACCACAGAGGACTTTTTTGCTATAAAGCAGAAGTTAGAAGGCAGGCAAAGTGAAGAAAGCACAAGCTTTGGAGAAGGGCGCAGCTGACAGAGTCAGAAGTAGCTGCCAGGCTTCAGAGAATGAGGCTGGAGAGCTGGTGATGGAGCAAGACATATAAAAGTCTATAAAAGCTTTGGCAAAACCGGTTGCAGTGGAGTAAGAAGAGCAATAACTGAGTCGGTGAGTGAGTAGTTAAATGAAGAGATTAGGAAGAGAAAATGAATAGCCAGGGGTTAAGAGCGATCACTGACAAGGACATAGCCAAAGATGAGGGAGAGAGAGAACTCATGATGCAAAGGGGAAAATAAAAATGGGTAAAAGCAAATGGAAATGTTTTTATGGATCTGAAATGAAAACTTTTCAGTGTTTTCTTTTCCATATTTTATTATATTTCATTAAGATTCAGAATCAAGTTAAGACTGGAAACCACAAAATCCTTTGTGAAATGGAACATTTGTCTCCTGCACAGTCCTCGTTGCAAGTTACTGAATTCTGGTTAAAATCACTTTCCACTTCCCATGTTTATCTGATACCAGATTGCTAAATAACTTGAATAGTTTTGGCCATTTAAAACCTCTACAGTTTTGTATAAACTGATCTTGAAGAATTCTGAACCATTCAGTGCTAGGATAATTCTTTTATTTATTTATGATGCATTTAGTGGCAAGACAGGGAGTTCTCCATGAAAACTTTCAGTTTTATATGGGAGATTATGTTTCTAGAAAATTTAGGAACTGCTTTATTTCAGTCTAATTGCTGGAGATTTGAGTCCTTTCATTGTGATGCAATGCATCCCTTGCCACTTGTAATCTTCACATATATCAACACAAATTTTTTTAAATATGGTACAATCTCTTACAGAAAGGCAACACACTTCGCTCTTATGAACTCACCACATGTCAGACTAGTCAGCTTCCATTTTTTCAGGAGAAACTTCAAATCACAGATGATTTTAACTGGTGATCTAGTGACTTTCATTGTTGTCATGACAACATCATTGAGAATTCTACCGCACATCTTTGCCATGCAGGTTTGGCTTGTATATGCATAGTTTTCTTTTAAGATCATTCAGACGATTATATGAAGCTATATTAAGACAGTCTTTACTCTGGTATCTCTAAAGTTGCCATCAATTTTAGGTAAATGCAAACTGAAATATGCCATATGTTTCAGCTGAGACATCCCTGAGAGAAACAAGGTCCTTTGTTTGGTCTGGAGTAGAAATCAGCTCATAAACTGTTATGTTACTCTCCGAGGCAGAAAGACAAGCCTTTCTGCAAGAAATAGATTCACATATCTCAAAAACAAGGTGGAGAAATTTCTTTAAAACCTCCTGTATTGCATGTGATCACAGAAAATGTGTGGATGGTTGGTCACCTACCTCAAAATTTATGAATTTTGATGGTGATTCATTTTTCAGTTGCCACAGGGACACTGTTCCCACAGTGGTGAAGGGTAAAGATAGGACAATTTCATGATTGACCTGCATGGAAATTGAGGAGCAGTCACTGACCTTAGTGTTGGCTGAAGAAGAGGAAGGAGTGTGTGAGCAACAGAAGCAGCTCTCTGCCAGCAATGCTGAGCCACGGATTGGCGGTGCTTCATAGCACTGCATCCCTTCACATCCCCTCCTTTGGGCAAGTGCTGCTTTGCACAACAAACAAATGACGGCCCCTGGTTTGTCATAGCACATTCATATCTCTTGAAGCATTCAATTTTTGTCTAACTTCTGTTCTCCTCATTCCCCAACATCTTGCCACATCACAGGGAAAATACAATTTCAAAAACAAATCAATTCCAACTGTCAAGGATGCATTGGCGAGCCACTTTTTCACACGCTCTTAGTTTTCTTCTTGCTCTAGGTGGCTGGAACCAGAGCCCTTTCCTCTTAACCCCTTCAAACCCAGAATCTGATGTAGATATTTAATTGGGATAACTTTATTTTCTGCTCACAGTTTTGGCTACATCCTTATTGTTACTCTGATGTTATTTCACCGGAAACACAATGAACTGGAAAAAACCCACAACCTCACCACTTTCTTACAGCTTAGCTATGTAAAATGGCATTTCCCTTTCTCCAGGGTTTTTGATAGTCCAGAGCATTGACCTCTAATGTCTGCTAGTTGCTTGGCATTTCCAAACTTTTCATGGCATCTCTAAATGTACTGGCTCCTTCATTCATCTGGTCCCTGTGTCAGGAAGAGCTCTCAGGGCTCTTGCTCCCCACTGATTTCCAGTTTCTGGCAAAGTACTAACAAAGTTTCATATCTCTCTGTTTCACTGGCAGCTGCAAATAAATGCTTCTATTTTCATCTGCTCTTTGGGGAGATTCATGCAACAATTTCTATTCTGTTCAATATGCAAATGCCCCGGCTTCCTTCTGTTCCCTCAGAAAGTGAATAGAGTTTATAACGAGAGGCAACATCTTTTATTAGATTAATGGAGCGAGAAGAAAGAAGCACAGGAGCTTGAGAGCACACAAGCTTTTCTTCACCTTGCAGAGAGAGCTGCATGCATGCTGCTAACATATAACCATAATAATTTCTTGGCTGCCTCACATGAAGAAATGTCTTCAGACATGAAGGAAGCAAAAACCCACCACTGAATGGTAAACCTGGTGGGATTGTCAATGTAAGCTCCCTGGGAGGGCCGAGGAGGGTGTAAGTCCTTTCAGAGGAAAACACAGATCCTCTCAGGTATCTGAACTGCACACGTCTTGAAATGACAAACTTTAACAAAAATGATTCTTTATGTGAAAATTCATGGTCATATTCTCTTGTTATTCTTCTGTTTAAAAATCAAAGAGCAGAAACCTAGGCAGCCAAGTCACACAACAGGAGTAATGAACATTGATAGCAGGAGTGGATGGTTTGTGAGCAGCCTATAACTCAAATGTTACTCATCTGGATTATTCAGAAAATACCAATGAATAACAAATGCTCAGAGAAAATAAGAGACAATTTAGTGAACGGTCCCATCTGCACTTCTCAAAGCGAGTTATTCAAAGGTGGTGGCAGCAGTGGTGGTGGTGGTGTTTGACAGTATTGGAGTCACTGCAATAAAAACCCATTTCAAATGCAGTGATGGCAATAAGGGTAAACTATATGAGAGTGCAGATGAGACCCAGAGGAAGGCTCTCACTCTCATTAGTTATGTACAACAGTGGCTCTGCTGTTAGTTACTCACTTCAGAATAAGCTCAGAAATCAGCTGATGAGTTATTCAACGCTCAGGAGTCCTTTACACAATCTGTATGCAACAGAGAAAGCTTGGTGGAGATTTCATAAAAGGACAGAACAATAATGAGGATGTATGGTCATGAGGATGTGCACTGCAGTGATGTAAATAAATAACAGAAAAACTAACTTAGGTAAGCTGCAGAAACAAAATCTTTGGCTGAGACTAATGAGAGACACGGAGTATATCCACCTTCATGGTGGAGTGGGATGAAGGGGTCTTAAATAACTGCAAGCCTGTGAACTCTACACCCAGAAGCAACATAGCCACATCAGGGTGATATAGTGCTTCAGTTAATTAACTGAATTAGATGGCACCGACATGTTTATGTTGGTGTAGATATGCTTCTGACTGCTGCTAGATGGGCTTTAGGCGTTATGTCCAAAAATTCAATCTAGAAGAAAATGTAATGCCATGAGTACTCTGGTGCCAGGTAATTAAAATGAGAAGGTCAGAGCTGCATTCTGCCAAGGGGTGGGATAAGGCTGTCCCTAGGCAGGGGGCAGGGGTGCAGGCAGAGCAACAGAGCCCTGTCCTGGGGTCCCATGGGAACGGAGGTACCTGCAAGGGCTACTGCTTTCAGTTCCAGAAAAAGGTAGGATTTATAACATACTTTGTGCAACATTTCTTTTTATCTAGTACTAAATTGTTTTCTGCTCAGCTGGTTATCTGAATCACCAGTTTTATGAATTAATTACCTCTAGGCTTTAACATGAAATATATGTGTGTTCCACAGGGTTCCAGTTCCCCTCCAAAGAAGAAGAGCTGACTTGTGAACATATTTGTCCTTTATTGTATTAGCCCTTTTTTACTATGTAAAGGCTGAATTATCTTCACTAATCTAAGTAGATTTTTGAAATCTTTGAAAAAAAATGTTACAAAGTAAGTGTTACATAAAGAGAAGATAAACTATGGACAAACACTACAACGAGCGAGGAAAATCCTCACCTGGAGCCCCTGTGCATCACTCCTCCGGCGTGTCCCCGGGAATCTCTCTTACTGCTCACCAGCACAGCTGGGTTTTCCTTTAGAGAGGAGATACGTTCTTCCCTCAGCACATGACAGCGTTCAACTTTGCTCATAATCTAATAAATAACTTGTTCATATGAAGCCATGTCTGTCATGTTGTCACATCAGTCTTACAAAGCGATACACTAGAGCTTTCTCACTTCATAGGAATCAATCTCTTTGTACAACCAGAGGCAACCCAAATCCATTTAAAAAGAAATCTATACGTGTAGTCTCATATATTGGAGGAAAAGCTTGTAACAAATGCCATTCAGCGTAGTCTTGTAGTTCGTGATTCCAGGATCTTGCTGAAACAGCTGAACAATAGCATCCATGTGGCAAATTGCCACCTTGGTGGCCAAGAAGATAATGTACATTATTATGTAGACATTATCTAGTCAACAGCATACAGAAAGCCTGTGAAGCATTTTAAATTGTAGCCTTCATTTTGTACTCCAAATAATGTACCAAATATTTTGATCATTGCTTTTCATTAAAATCGTATCTTTAACTCCTCTCCCTATCTTGCTATCAGCTTCCACTAAACACGTAAGATAGATGAGTGGAAGTAGGATCCCATGCTGTTCTGAGATTAGATAAAGAGATGATGAAAGGTCTTAAACTGAATGAGGAAATAACCCAGGTGTTCTAGAGAAGCAATAATAAAAATACTTGGGAAATGGATGAAGTCTCATTTTTTGTGCTTGCAGTGTTTATGAAAAAGTATAAAATACTTGGATGGTCAC
Organism: Platalea leucorodia; assembly: GCF_965183815.1. Taxonomy (NCBI): domain Eukaryota; kingdom Metazoa; phylum Chordata; class Aves; order Pelecaniformes; family Threskiornithidae; genus Platalea; species Platalea leucorodia. The sequence goes on along the minus strand of NC_138828.1, from coordinate 70,610,815 downwards.
AAATAAATTCTAAATTTTATTACTATTTATTTTAAGTTGTGATCCCCAGCATGGTCATCTTAAGATTATCTTGTTTACAAAGAAAATTCTTTTGAACACTCTCATAGAAATACCCATTTATCTGTCACATGAATTTTATCTGTGTCTCACTCTGTTTCCCAATTTGCCATAGCTACTGCATTGAAAACAGAGTTGTGCTTTTTCTTTACAACCTCCTCGCTCCTATAAAAGCCATAATGATGTCAAAGTGTTAAATTTGTGACACCCCCCCACCCCAAATTCCACATAAATCACATAAATCACCAAGACTATATCATCTCTGTGGGATGGGGAGAAAAGAACAATGTAGAAGGCATGGATGGCTCTTCTGTCCCATCCTGACTGTCGTAGCCCAGTTTCCCTGGGGGTGACCTCTGTCCCTGGTCCCTCAATGCAGTCCCCCCTGCCACCTTGCAGGCCCTCAGCTGGAGCAACCCTCATGGACCACCACTGCCCTTCCTGTGTCAGAGGGGATGCAAACCTGATCTCTCGCCTTAGCATCCTGCAGAGCTCCGCCGTGCTCCTTTTGTCTTTTATGGGATATGTCCCATCAGCTCCATTAACCGTGCCTGTGTCCTACATTGAATGGTAAGCTTCCCAAGCAATCTGATGAGCTTTGATGACAAAAAATGTCAGGGTTGCTCCTCTCCTTCAGTCTCTTCTCAAAAACTATGACATTTGTGAGACAGGAGCCAGATAAAATAAGTGTTGGGTATTACTTTAGTTGCCGACAAATTTATTAATGACAAAAATATTTGGCTTTCCCTCAGACTGCCTGGCTGCATAACCTACATATATGCTTTTGGGTGTGAATGGCTTCAAAGCCAGATTATCCAGCCACTTACATTGCTTTCTGCTGTGAGTGACCTTTCTTTAAACTATAGTTGGAATATCAGGGGTGTCTACATGCACACTGTGATTCAAGGTACAGCAGGGGCAGCAATGACAGCCCCTGGCATGTCCTGCTGGCCCTGTCACCTGCTTGTATGCATGAGCCCTTATGGGATGGTGTGACTGGTACCAGGCAGATGAAGTAACCTGAAGTTCTTCCTGGAAGACCCCAGAAGTCCTCTGCTGAAGGTAGCTGGTATTTGTTAGGTAGATTGTACTTGGTCAAAGTGTGCTCATAAGCAAGATAAGCGTGTGGGAGGAGGTCCCGGGAGAGCTTGGTGCCTCAGGACATCTCTGCTCACTCATGCCTAGTAACTACACACATAGCTGTACTTTCTACATCACATCTGAGATGCTAAACACAATCTCCACCAGCTGCATGCTGAACACCTCCACGATGTGTCCCTGATACATTTGTCCCCAGGTACTTCTAGGAGGAGGCAGGGCAGCCTGTGTCCCAGAGGTGGAAGGGTTTGGTACCAAGTTCCAGATATTGAAATATATTTATGCATTTCATTCCCCTTGAAATTAGCAGCAGTCAGGCACCTGAATATTGTAAAACACAGAATCTTGTGGTTTTCTCAGCACCACTGCAACGGTGTGTAATGGAGCAGAGAATTAAACTTGTGTATCTTAACTTCTGTGCTACTGCATTAGCTACTGGACCATCGTCCCAGTCTGCGTAACAACATGTTCTTAATCAACATTACCCTCATCCTGCCAGCACCTTCCTGCCTGGCTGCTACCTTCCTCTCCTGTCTTCTCATGGGAGAGCAGTAGCCCGGGGCACCTGCCACTGGTGCTGTTAGCTGACAGGGAGTGATCTGTGCATTCTTACTTCTTGCATGGGGCCTTATCCCTCTGTTTAGGCTGGAGACCTAAAATCTAAATGTGCGTGTGCAGTTGTGGTTCCAGTGAAAACCAGCCCTAAAAGAAATATTTGCAGTTGAAACAAATAACAACATTTTCCTAATAGTCCTTTTTTTTTTTTTTTTTCCCTCTCAACTTCTGTTTTCCTAGAAAGAAGCAGGCATCTCGGCTTGGTCCATGTTAAAATAAGGGTAAGACATACCCCATGCATTTATAAGCATCTGTTCTTCTAAGTATATTTACATAAAGCACATTTCTGAGTTAGAGCAGTTACTACAGTTTATGTTCCCATGCTGCCATTTTACATCTACTCTCTAGAACTCTGGGGAAAAAAAGTTAATTTTCTTTAAATGCTTTCTTTTGCACATCTGCTCCCATGTGAAAGGGCCTTTCTGAGGGCTCAATATAGCTCCTGAGGAGTTCAGCAATAATAGGAATACATTCTTAGTTTGTATAGCCAGGATGTGGATCCATTATTTAGAAAGTATTTCAATTGTCTGATGTCATTCAAATTTTCTCTTATTCAGTGCTGACTACCTACCTCTCTGTGGTGCGAGAAAGAAAACAACCCTTCTTCCAGGGATAATCACACTGCAATCAAACTGTGCGATATGATTAGGTCTGCCTGAGTCCTTGGTGCATTCTCAGTGCATTGAAACAGTGGTCCCGGAGGACCCGTCCATTGTATATTGTTCCTCTCAGAACTGGCAGCTGATAGAAGTCATAGCCTAAAGAAGTTGCACAATCTGAAAAACAAACATACTGGCAGGGGAACAAAGTGGAAAGCCAGAGCAAAGAAAAGCAGCATGAAAGAAAAAGATATAATTGGGAAGGGGGAAAAACAGTCGAAAGGAAAAATGCATCCCAAGTAAACAGAAACAATATTTAAAAAAAAAAAAATCAAGAAAGTAAGTTAAGTCAATAAAACTAGAAATCTAGAATGTTTGCTCTGAAAACGAAGGAAAAGCATAGAAAGAATAAACTCTACTTTCATTACAAAATTAAACCCAGAAAGAACAAAGCAACCAGAGAACACAGAGCAACCCAGAGAAAATTTAAGATTAAGAAAAAAATACTTCTGAAAAAATAACAGAGCTCCTATGTGACATTCAGAATAGTCTGCAAAGGTGAAGGTGTTTTCACCCTTGACATCTTAAAGGAGATACAGCCTATAATAAGTACTCTCTGCAAAATGTGCAGTTCAGAAATACGCTGTTAGTTAGCTGGGTTTCATATGTTTTTATCATTGAAGACTGAGCTGTTTTTATTGCTCACATAGGGCATATGATACCATTTCTGTTTCTCATTGGGTAGTATTACTCTTCAAAGCAAGTTTTAGGTGCAAATACCTGATCATGACTTTCAATCTGCTCTTCTCAGGCATCTGGGAATGTCAAAAATGAGGCCTCATTGACTTCCTGGAGTTGAATTTCCACCTATGAAATTTATTCTTTTGGCAAACTTTCCTACCAACAAAAGCATTTTCTGGAATATTCATAAAAAGCAAACATAAATAGGACAAACCCACAGCTGAAGTGGAGGCATTTGAAAGGTCTTAGAGATACCTGAAAGTAAAAGCAATTTAAAACGTAGCTTTTCTTTGTTTGCTTTGCTTCTTCCTTCTACCAAATCAATGTACTTCTGGGCTAGTGGTTTCTAACACGAAACTACCCTCAGGTAAGCCTGTCCTTGTAATCTCCTGCCCCTCCATCCCCCTTGTTTTCACTGACTTCAAAGTTTAGAAGTTCAGCAAGCAGGCCACCCACTAGAAAGCTGATTTCCAGGAAAAAAATGCAGTATTCTATGCAAGGAAACCTGCAAGGGTTTATTAGGAAAGCTTTTGAGGCATTTTATTGACAAAAAGTGTTTGAAAAGATTTCTGTTACCACTGAACTGAGGGGTTTGTGAGCTGTCACTGTGATACATTGCTGGGAGCTCTGGTTTCCATTTCTGATACTGTACGGAAACTCCAGGAGAGGGTCGTTTTATGATGACAAAACCACATATTGTCACTTTTCAAATCTTATTTTGTAAATCAAATGAGAGTGAGTTTGAGTATTGACTTAGGGCATGAGCACTTCACCACTTCTGAGTGATTTGGTTTAAGTATTCTCACAGGAGTACTGAAGATCAGCACCCCAATTATGGACAGCCACGATGGTGGGGGCAGGAGTGCTTGCCCTGCAAGGAGGGACTGGGGGATCTGGGCTGGTTCAGCCTGGAGAAGGGGTGGTTTTTTGGGGGGCCAACAGCAGCCCTTGGTACCTATGGGGACAGCATCAAGGAAATGGAGCCGGGTTCTTCATAACAATACATGGTTGGAGAATGAGGAACAGCAGACATTGAAAGAAGATAGGTTTAGAGTGGATGTTAGGGGAAACCTTTTCCCCATGAGGACAGTCCAACAGTGGCACAGACTGTCCACAGAGATTGTACAGTCTCCATCCTTAGAGGTTTTCAAGACCCATCTGATACAGCCCCAAGCAACTTGGTCTGGTCTCACAGCTGACCCTGGTCTGAGCAGGAGGTTGGACTGGAGACCTCCTGAGGTCCCTTCCAATCTGAGTTTTCCAATGATTCTGTGTTTCAATGTTAATGACTCATGACCAGGTGAGCAGTAAGACTTACAATAGGTTTTACATGAATAACTCTGAGTAGAGCTCAAGCATTTACACACTACTGATTAGCGCCAGCCAGATCACAAAGTCTAAAGTTTGTCAAGTACATTGGTATGTATGTAAGACATTTAAGAGCTTGAATCATCCCAGACACTTAAAATCCGCTTGGCCAGGACCTACAAATTGCAACATTCACCTATACACTTGTAATATAATAATTGTCTCCTAAGGCTACAAGAATCTCTGACAGAAGTGCTAAAATATTCATGAATACAGGTGTCACCAGGAAAAGAAAAACAAACAAAACCCCAACAAATTCAATCAGAGTTATGCAGCACAATTATACCACATAAACTCGCATAAGTAATACTTGATAGAGAAGACCAGACATATAGCCCTATGCAATGGTGGAGGTGAAATTATTTTTGAATTAATATGAGCATTTGAATGGTCTGTGGTATTGTGTTTACCATTTCAGTATTAGTTGTCAACTATGTTTACTGCAAGCACTAGTCTGAGGACTGCTGACTTCTTTGTACAGACTTAAGTGGAAAGGTCTGAACTGCATCCCTGACCTGTGACTGCCTCTCATGGAGAGGCATAACCCACAACAGGTATAAATAATGACATATTATACTCCATCCAGCTTCTAGGTTTGCCTCCAAAGAGCCCTGCATGTTACAGTTACTTTTGCAACTAATGTAAAAATCTTTTCCTTGGGCTGTGAGGAGCTCAGCATCCCTGGTAAACAACACACTGTGGCAATAAGAGTCATTGTAGTCACAACAAAAATTAGGTGTTTCTCTCCTAACAAGCAGCTAGCATGGCCTTCAGCTCAGCAAAGGAAGGATTAGTGCTTTCTGCAGGTTGTTGGCAGCCCCAGTTTTCTGTTGCTGTCCCCAGGAGAGACACACAGACAACATTTAGCAGCACGGACTGGTGTCTGGGCACAAATTCTTTTAAGGGCCCGGGTCCAGAGTCACTGCGGTAATCGGCTGCTGCAGCGAAGGAGCTTGTTGGGTATGCACGGTTACGTGCTCCTTACGGTTGTCTTGCTGCTTTTCCTGGCACTGCCATGAGTTAGAGAAACCCTGAGTCTGCTGGAGTGTTTGGCAGCTCCTTCACAATAAGGCTGGGACCCACTGACCCCTCTTTTCCAGTGTCTGGTCTCTGACTGTGGTGTGCAGTGGGTGTCTAGGTGGAAATACAGGCACAGGGTGATTGTGGCAGTGATGCTTCCCCACGGTGCTCTCCCAGCCTCAGAACATGTCTGGCTCAGGAACCTGAGGGATCAGAGGAGGTGTGTGCATGGTTGGAAACCCTTGATGGATTTTTATCTTGTTAATTCATCTGGCAGCATTTTGAATCCATGTAAACTTAAACCATCTACAAGATGCCAGTGATTCCCAAAGACTGCTCAAGCTATTGCTCTTCAAACTGTTACCTGATCCTTTCTGTCTCCTTTGTACCTTTGACTGGTGTAAGAGGGGATGAGCAAGAGCTGCTTTACAGCACAGTTAGGACCATATCCATCAGGGACACTGTGGGCAGTTTCCAAGGATTTTCTGTAGCCCAGAAGGTCGATGCTGATGTTCATTGCCCCAAAGTGTTCGTCCTGGTTACCTTTCCTTTAAAACCCATTGTGTATTTTTCTTTTACAGTCAGCAGGCTATTCTTTGTGAAAGCTCTGTCAAAGATATTGTGCATACATCTGGTTAGCTGTCACAGGTAATCTGCTATTTTTGCTAATGGCTACACTTCTCTGAAATTGCTTTGCATCTCTAGACTCTCTGAATAGAGGTGGTGTTTTCAGTGTGCTCATTTCCCATTTTATTACTGGTGTAATGGTTCCTTTGCAAAGATTAACTGAGTCACAGGGCCTCTTAATATAAACAACCTCATAGCAGAAGAAAAAGAAATTGATATAGTTTACCCTAGATCTAAAGAATGCTTCAGATGTTTAATTAGTAAGCGGTGGCATCAATGACTTAAAAATATCCACTGTGCAATGTCAAAAGAGCATCAGAAAGGCTACAATGAAAAAACCCCAGATGTCAAGAGAAATCATTCTTATGATATAAACATCACACCTTTTTCTTATATGTACACATAATTTCATTTGCTATTTGCAGACAAAAAGCCCTGTCAGAGACTTACCTGGTTTGTACAGTATTAGAGTCAAGTGTGCCCGGCCATGTAAAATGTAAAGAAAAGGACCCTTTCTGTTCCTAAGGAATCACTGGACTCCCTGATGCTCATAAGCTGTCCTGATGGCTGACACAATACCAGAAGAGAGAGCGATTAAGTATAAATCAATTAGAGCAGATATACCTGAGATGGCTCTCTTTGCAGTTCAACATGGTATTCACTGACTGTGCTTCACATGAGCCGAGCTGAGTCCAAAAGCAGAATAGTTATGTTCTTGGATATATGCTTTTGGGTCCCCATTAACTTTGTGTCACACTCTGCTGTGTGGTGTTGACATGCTTGTGGTTGCCCGAGATGAGGATTTCCAGAAAGCATTGGGTCTTCAGTAGCAAAATGATGACAAGAGAAATGAATGTCCATTGCACAGTGCTCTGTTGCTCTGCCAAACCTGACTTTCCCATACCCTCTGTGACTGCTCATCACTGGGTGAAGAGGGACATCCCATCACAGCAAAAAATCCCCATCGGTGGTTTGTATTGGTCCCAATCCTCCATGAGTGATGTAGAAATAAGGTAGCGGAGGAGTTCCTGGCTGCGGGTATTGTGTAGCTTTGCAGTATCATAGGTGATACAGCTATGTACATGGCCAGCAAGCCAGGCATCAGGAGGTTTTGTTGGCAGAGACCTGGGTGCTTAGAGGATTACAAAGCTGCTGATGAGAAACTGGTGTGATGCCTAAATCTTCAGATTTAGGATACTAAAGCAACAATAACAGACTGAAGCCTTAATTCTTAACACTTATTGGTATTCCATACAACAAACTACACATACACAAACACATGCACATGGGTATGCATCTGAGCTAACCTGATTACACTGCTATATGATTTAGTTCACATGTTTTCAAGGCATTTCATCGTGTTGTGTGACCTTTCTGTAAAGGCTAATAAGCAAAAGCTGTGAAATTGCTCAAGAAAGGATTGAGAGCCTAATTATCTCACTAGCAGGCTTGCAAAACTAAAGTTTTTGGAAGAGACTAGAAGATCTGATCTGTCATGATTGGGTAGGACACAAATTTTTCCAAATTTCAATGATGCCTGGGTTGCCGGAGCTGAATTGAACCAAATCAATTATAGAGAAGAGGTCAGGAAAAAAGTTCATATTCACATCTAGATCCCTACTTACATCAAAGGCTGGTGAAGTTTAGATGAGAAGCTGAAAGTAATATCCATGTGTAATATCAGTTAACATTTTTATGCCTAAGAACTCTACCTGCCATCAGAGGAGCTGGCTATTTTGTTCTCGGGGTTCCTGCAGGCTGTATTACCTTAATTTGCCTGTTTCGTATATTAAGTACTATGATGATACATCTTTATCATGTCTTCGTTACATACCAGTATTTCCATATACTGTACCTTCTCTTCTAAATCTGTACCTCAGTACACAGAGAGGATAAGGCTCATTTAGACAGTAGTTATTCAATACTTTTTCATCTTTGTTCTTTGTAGTGGTTCCTACTTTGTTTACTGCACATTTTTCAAACCCTCTTCTACAAACAGAATCGTTAATTTTTCAATTTTTTTTTTTTTTTAGTGGAGCTTATTTATATAGACTTTTAGCTTTTCAAAAACTTTCCTTTATTTTCACAATGCTTTTGAGAGATAAGTAGTGTCACCTGCATTTTGCAGTTGGCAAACAAAGGTGCGGAGAGAATAAAGTAAAAGAGAGAATAATTCGGTGTTTTTTTCAAGTATGTAACATGATATGGTATTTTACATGTTTGGAGTTCTGCTTCTTTTAACATCCATTGCAGCTGTGAATCTTCAGTTTCTCACCTTCCTGCCAAATTTCAAGTGCCTTGTCTAAGGACAAGAGCTTATGAAAGCAGAGGTCACCAGCATTTCTAGCACAGACAAAACCTAGCCTCATTTGGAGAAAGACTATGAATGGTTAGAGGTAAAATGCTCCACAAAACTTCAGTTTGAGGCAGTCATGGGGCATATAACATTTCAGTCTATATTATTAGGCTTTGACAATTTACATGCAAACATAAAAGTCTTACTGCAGTGTTTAGCAACCATAGTAACAGCTGATGCTTTCAGACAAAGAGCACTCCTCTAAAAAATGTGCTGTTGAATACACGATAACCTAAGGGTCGTGTTGGCTTCTATTTCAGTCCTGAAAAGAACGGCTTGTGCTGTGAATGCTTCTCTGTTCCTTACAACTTCGAAAAATACTGCCTCTCAAACCTGTAACACGATGGCTTTTTATATGAACTTTAAGTTTTAGACCAGATTTGGAAATTTGATTCCTTGAAATATTTCAGACTTTGTTTCCTGAAATTCAGATATTTCAGTGAGAAAAGGGTAGACTTAAATTCCTCCAAAATTTTGGGGTGAGTCTGGACAAAATGGAACATTATTTATATTATGTCTTTTATGCAGAGTCTTATATCTTTGCATTTTCCATACCATATTTTCCCAACATGATCTTTTTCAAGCTGAAGAATGGTCTTGTAGTTAAGGCACTCAGGGGGGATTCAGAGCACAGGAATTCATTTCCCACACCTGCTTGGAAGATGCTCCGTGTGGTGGATTTATTCTGTCTCTGGTGCATTTTCCCATCTGTCAAATGGCTACCACAGTGTAAAGCCTTCCACTTGGCAAGTTTCTGACTGTCTGACATGGCTTTATTCTTGTCTTGTCAACTGCTGGTGCGGCAACTCAACCTGCCAGTTTCACGCCATCTAGGATGCGATGGACTCAATGGACGTGTGCCTGGCAGGTGGCCTGTTTGTGCACCACAACTGAAACAGATCTCAAATGCATCAGATTTACCTCTCACATACAGAGCAAAATGCACATATGTAGTCTCTCCAACACATCCCAGGCCCACTGGAGATGAGTGCAAGTGCCATACATGTACTCTCCGATAATTTCTGAAGTTTTCTGGTTCTGGTTTTGTATTGGGTCTGAAAATAGTGGAGCTCCTGATCCCAGTATGGGCCTCCTTGCTTCTAACAGAAATCAAATGAATAAGAAAAAGCAGTTTTCAGTCTTCAGTGCCCTCACGTTCTTAGAGACAGTGAATTTGAAGAAGGCAACAAGACTGACTGTGCATCTACAAACACCTGCACGCTCAAGATGCTCCCAGTTACTGGGCGAAATGAAATAACAAGTAGGAGTTTTAGTGATATTAATGCACTTATCAAGGCAGGAACAACAAGAATGATGTTATTAAAGAAAAAAGTGGACTGTTTTAGTGATTCTTGAATTCCAGAATCTTAATACTGATGAGAATATTTATATTCATTACAAAACAAAGAATCATTTTGCCAGTAAAAACTTATGCCCCTTAATCTTAACTCACATTCTTTGCTTTTTGCCAAAAATATCTCTTCAGCACTGTTTTTAGAGTGATTATAAATAAATCTATACCACTTTCGTATGTACTGTACTGCTATATTACTCTAACTAATCATGATATAACTATAAGGAAGTGAGTTAGCTGTTCACACTTTTGTATTTAATGGATCCCAAGTCACATTTTTCCTGGATAATGGAAATGTGATGAGTATTCTGACAAATTCTCTTTATATGAATCTTTCTTCATTTCTACACTAGAAATAATGACAAACATTTATACAATCCTACATCTGAACTAAGTAAATTAATTCAAGATTTCCACTCTGAATTTCTGTTTATGAAGCTATGAATATATTTCCTGTTCTCTTTATTTCTCCAAAGGGATGCCATCCATTCTCTCACCATAAAAGCTGTAATCTGAAGACTGCTGATAACAGTGTGATTGGTAGCATGATGTATTTTATTGGCATTTGGGGTTAAGAAAGTAACATGCAAGTGAAGAGATTTTGAATATATCTAGTTGTTTGATGTCCATCACTTACAAGAACCAATTCTAATGTTAGCAATTATGGACTTTTTTTCTTTGCTGTCCCACAAAGCAGGCTTGATTTTTCTTTCATTCATCCTAGCTGTATTCTGATTTCACTTCACTGGCTTCACTGAAGTTATACTGATTTCAATGTAAGTTAAGAATTAGATTCAATTTGCTTTTGCCAGAATAAATTACTCTCAAGGGACATGACTGAAGTTTAGGGAAAAGGAAAATGGAAAGACTGTCCTTTAATATGTGTTAGATCAGGCTCATCACAAACTTTGCAATGCTTCTCCACAGCATTCTCTAGCTAGCCTTTGAGAGAGGTTTTCATGGAGTCTGATGAGGTCTGATGAAAACACCTGGGACCTTTGGCAGCCAGAAATCAAAAGATCTGAAGGCCCAGCCAAGAAAAGATAAGCATCATGTACCGAGGAAGAAGAGTGAGCAGATCATAGTGTTTTATTGTTATTACTATGGTTAGACTGCCGGTGGTGCCCTGGGCTGAGGTTAAGCTATCCACACAGGATGTGGAGAACTACTGGACATGGCTTAGGAAACTGCTGGATGTGACAGATAGCAATGTAAGCGGTTGGCAAAGGCTGTGAGGGAGAGCTGGGGTTTATAGGAGTTACATGAGAGTGGGGTGAACTTCATGGGAAATTAGAGGGGAGTGTTGGGAGACTTTCGAGGGTAGTATCTTGCAAGGACAACAGTGCCCATCAGAAATACCATACAAGGCTGAGATGACTGAGGAAACCATTAAAAAAATCCGAATTTGTGTACTGATATAGCAAAAGTAGGACCAATGCAGAAAAAGTTTTTGGGGATGAGTTGTTCATTTGCGAGGAGACTGGGTCGGGGAAAAGGAGTTCCAAGGAAGGCTGAGTAACTAGAAAAAGGAATAATATGGTGCAAATGGTATAATCCTGGCTGCTCTGGAGTACATGCCAGCAGCTCCATGTTTGATCACTGCAGCCTAATCAGGACAATAAATGAAACCTGGTTTTCTGACTGTATGACACACTTCAAACCTGCTGCCATGGTCAGGACTGGGGTGGGGACCGGATGTTTTCTCTTGTGTGCAGGGGATCACCTAGATGGGCAGACTGAGCTACGTCAGTGCCAATACCATGCCTGATAACATCAATATCTACTCACCACTTCCTATCATTAATATTTTAATAGATTATGTTCAGACAGTAAAATATTTATTGAAGACTTTGACCAGCATTAAGATGCTGCATACATCCAGACACTCCCATGGCCAATGAGTGCCAGCAATCATCACTTGCATAAATACTACTCAGGTGCCTTTGCCTACCCTGCGCAAGCTGTAGTTCATCACTGAGTGTCAGATAGTACTTTAGGAGTAACATTTATTGATTTTTCTGAATTCAACCTACATTGCCAAGTAATTAGGTTGAAAACTTGGCCTTCTAAAAGATGGTTGCCCAATAAGCAATGCCCTTCTGAGTTTAAGTATCAGTATTGAAAAATCCACTGTCCTGTAGCCAAGTATTTTTAGATATTTTTAAAAATAATTCAGAAATCATGACTCCACAGTTTTTTAGTTCCTTTGGAAGCAGCTAATCATCCAGTAGAGGGAGCACAAGCTACCTTAAAAATGACTGAAGACCAGTTGAATCGTATTAGTAGAATAATTTATTGTACAATTCTTATATCTTTCAAATAAATTATTCAGAAAATATATTTTTCCATTATTCACCAGTGTCTAGTGCTTCTGGAATAATTCACAACTATATTAATCACAAATTTTACTCAGTGAATTCAATTATTATTTAAAATAAAACATCCATGCCCAGAACTGTGCAAACCATAGAAAGGGATGCTGAAGGCAAATAAAGACATCATCAGCTAACTATTCAGATGACTTATATGATAACAGAGCATATGAGCCACCACATATTGATTTTAATGATGGGACAGTGGATGAAGACAAGTGTAAAAATGAAAATAATTGTCAGAAATGCAAAAAATAGAGCATAGCATTGTGATAGCTGCTTCTAACATTGGCAGCCACCAACCATCCTTATGCTGTACTAGAAGAGAACACGTTAAGATCAAGAAAATGGCATGGTCTGTCAGACAACACAAAAAATTGACTACTAAATTATGTCAGTGTTAGGAAGGAAAAAAAGTTTCATTCAGTGTAGTTAGAAATTAATAGAAATAGTAGAGGTTATGTCTCAGACTTTCACAAACCCTTAGGCTTCGATTGCTACTGTAATGAGAGCTGGATATTAATCCCATTAAGTGAGGGAAGGAGAACTGCAAATAAAGGAAAAAGCATACCCCTTGCTAGCTTCTTCCTCAGATTGTAAAGCAGCAGAAAGAGGTGCTATTTCACAATGAATGAGGCATGGGGTAAGCTGACTGAGATGTACAGGCTTGGAAAATTTGAAACCCTCAGCCCAAACCAAAGGCCTATTCCTCTAAAATCTCTGGAAGCAAACCATCTGCTTTGAGAATATTTAATTTCCAGTGTAAGTGCTGTCAGCAATGGTAGGTAATCAAAATCTACTTCTGTAACAGATCTACATCTTCAGGACAGTGTAGATCAACGATGTTGGTTTACACTTACTTAAATTTTGTTGTACATTGTGGCAAAGGTAATTAAAGCTATAGCTGATCAACTTGTTTTAGGATTTTATAGATACTTTCATTCACTAAGCTTTGTGTCATGGCTCGTACTTGTTTTTCTTTGAGGAAACAATGCCAGTGGGCAGTTGCTGTTGAAGTAGAAGGTTCAGAAGAGACCACACAGGTAAAAAAAGGCAGATGGTTTCTTTTCTTTCCTGATTTAGTATATATTAAGGTTGTGTATTTGTGCCATATTATAGTTTGGCTGAGTTAAATAAGAGTATTAACTCCTGCTGAATTCAAGTTATCAAACAGGGTTGGGATGTTCTCATTGAAATCTCTAAGTTGCATGAGGAATAGATTTTGGGCTGCATGCAGATGTTTTTTTAGTATCATGACGAGCCTAATCTTATCTTTCACCTGTGTCTGACAAAATCTTGCCCGCCATTGTACTTAATATGCTACCTGTGGTACATCTGTTATTAAACTCAAAATTTTTAACAGTGTCATGGCCTGCTTTCTGTTTTATGCTGCATTAAGAAAAGGCTAAGCAACAGAGTATTTGCTATCGTAACCTATGCAGGTAACTTTTATTGCAAAACACCCTTGCCCAACCCTACACTGCACGCACTGGAGTTTCACTTTCTCCTGGATAACGCTCTGGTGCTGATCATGCTCACCTTGATCTTCCAGCTTTTCCCCCAGCTGGTATCAGTATGCAGCTTGTGAGACCAGGCTCAGAAAGCACAAATGCAGGATGCCATCCTTAAAAAGGCATTAGAGAGGGGGCCGACATGCTTGGTGCATTCCAGCTATGATGACCTTGAGGTAGGGTTAGCATGGGACTGGTGAACCAAAGCATTGTATTTCAGGCTATTGAACACTGCTCTCTCCCTTACAGTTTCAAAGGGAAAGATTTGTATTCTAAATGAAGCAATGACCTTTGATCTTGCTTTTTAATTAAGCACCTAGCCAGAAGGTTTCACAGGCCATGTTATTACCAGTGGGTTTATTATTAGATATTAAGATAAAAGATTCAAAGTATATGGTCCTGGGCCTTTTTCTTTTCTTACAATGCCTTAAAGCTTGCTCTCTGTCTGCAATTTTAAAGATTTTATGCCAGCAATAAAATCCAAATTAGAAAAATAAGGCTCATCCTTATAAAGAGGTTGCGCCAACTGGTATCTGTGACTTCTTTGAAGTTAGTAAGCAGAATTTGTCCTGTGGTATCTCAAAGAATTAAGCATATTAGAAAAGAGTTGGTCATTGAAAAAAGTCAAGTTAAATGAGACACCAAAGCTAACTCTAACCTGCCAAAACCCTTCCCACACATGGAAGCTTTGAAGTTGAATGAAAAGACTAAGTGAAGCCATAATTACATCTTGTTTAACTTGGCCCTTTAAACAGCTAACCCTTTAACTTGTTTTTCTTTTTCACATGTCTGCATACTGCAGAACTCAAATCAGCATAGACCTTAACCAACAGATGATTAAAAATCAAATCTATACTTTATGTTTCTGCTTTGCTGAATATTACACATGTACTTAAGTGTATGTTTAATGGCTTTAAGGAATCAGGACTTTTCTCCTTTTTCTTCAAGATGTCGTTTTTCTTTTGAAAATGTGGTTGAAATCATGTACGATATGCCTGTGTGGGAAAGAATTAATCTTGGACTGGAATGTATAGGGATCATTGTCCTAATAGGATTGAAGCTATTTTTTTTCCCTTGCTTTTCAGTATTCAGAGTGGCTGGGAAGAAATGGGTTTGTGTGGCTATTTCCCATATAAGTTTCTGTTAGAAAGGTGCTCTAATGGCCATTTAGTTCATGGTGATTACACAAAGTGCTGAAAATAGGATTAGTATCTTTGACTACCTTTTAAAAGAGAACTGACTTTCTTTATATATTGGTACTGGGTGTGCTATTTTTTTCTTTTTTTTTATAACCTATGCTAAACCTCTGTACGTGTCAGAAAGAAGCAGACTGGTTACTGGAAGTCCCTGACTTCTTTGACTCAATCACTCCAAAGGGATCCATTTTCACAGTAACTTTAACTATCTGAATCTTGATGTCTTGAAATAATGTTAGTAAGGTGCTGGAGGAGGAGAGAAAGATGAGAAATTGGCTTCCAAGAAAAACAACTTGATATTTTGCTCAGAGCTGTATAGGAATCTCTTTAGAAGGGAGTGGTGTGGTGGATATATATTCAGGTTAAAGAAGTCTTGTCCCACTGGTGGCTGCTCTCATCTGCTCTGTACACTTGGGTGTTGTACCAGTTAGTTCTCCTCCTTTCCCAGAGTCATAAGAGCTGTTTCTCTCACTCAGCTGAAGCATCTGCAGCATGAGGTCTGCCTATAGCCTGAATACCACCGCTAGCGGTATATCAGGCTCTCAAAAGATAATAAAATTATTTCACAACATTCGCATCCTAAAGTTTCTTCTCACTGAAACTGATCTAAAAAAATTCTGTCAACACTCGGCACTCTAGTCCTGCTTCTTTTGAAATTAGACAGACTTTTTTCCAAGAAAAATTCAGAAAAACGAATTTGAGTGCCACAGTATCAAAAGGAGCCTCTGACACTTCAGGTTTCCTACTGGAGAGAGAGGCTCTCCGTTAGATACACTGAAATATGATCCTTGCAGTATGTCCAGATTACATAAACATGCACAACCTGTATACAAAATAATTCAGAACCTCAGGAAATATATTCCTTTTCTTACCCGCCATCTCTTTGTCATCAATGTGGCTTGCAGAGGTGAGAAGAGTCAGTGAATTAATTTTACTCTGAGAGGATTTTAAAAGTGTGAGAGTTTTAAAAGCCCCCTCTCATTCTGGTTACTCCTGCTGACTTCATTAGCTTTTCACCCCTGCAAGTCACAGGTCAATCTCATATTGAAAACTTGCTCCCACACTGTTAGGTAATGCCCTTGGTGAGAAACTGCAATTAATAAATAACAAACAGTAATATTTGCAAGACAATGCATATCCTGAGAGAAGAGGGCCTGAGATTTTATAAGCAGCTGAACAATATATTTTAAGATTCTAGAGGAGAAACTAAGACAGATCTCTTCCATCCTATGTAGCAGTATATTGCTCCACAAATTTATTGCAAGAAGTTGTTTTTTCCCCTCTGTAAACAATTCAGATAGATGTGAACAACTTCCAAATAGCAACATAAGTTTAATTCATCTGTCTCAAGTGACATAACATATGTCACTAGTGCCTGTTGCAGAAGCAAAGAAGTCTGCTACATCGTGTAGTATTATGCTTTATAGCCATGCGAATCGTGTTGTTAGTACTGGAGCATTTTGAAAGTTAAATTTTGCTTTTTTTGGGAGGGGCTTAGTAGGAAAATACGAACTCTTGGAAGGGAATTGGTTGCTGCACCTTTTCCAGGTGAAAAGTTCTTTTCTAGGCTAAAAGGCAATGTTTTCTTTCTCTCCCTTTTCATTTTCTATTTGCTGTGAATATTAAAGGAGATCTGAATGAGAAAACTGAGGTAAACTCATTGATTCACTAAAATGCTGAGTCTCCTTTCTGGAACGTTAAGCAATTTCCAATATAAATTCTCCCTCTTTACTAGTCTGTGTAGTATAGTTTGGTATTTGACAATGTAATTGTTTCAATTATAAAACATAAAATCTGGATTAGAAGTGACATTATGTTAATCTAGTGGAGACATCTTTCCGTAGTGTCAAGAGGTGACACTAACTAATCGTATTTCTACCACAAAGAAATATAACATAAACTCAGGTGACTATAGTCACCAAAGCATAAGCTCTAGACTGTTATGAAACCAAGAGCCAACCTAAAACACCCCTTTTCACAGAAACTTGAAGCCCAACAGGTAGGAAGACCTTAGGCAGCTCTGATGATAGCATTCCCAGTTCCAAATCTGTTTTTTTAAAAACTATGCCAGTATTTGTTTAATATGATCAACCAAGAACCCAAATCTGTTCTCCAGCCCTACAAACAACACAGGCTTCTTAAATTTGCATGCAATTTCAGGGTCTGCCTATGTAGATAATAATACTAACACTTTAAAAACATCATGTCAAAAGACTTTGGAGTAAGGTAGAGTCATGGCATGTGGTATCTATTATCTATAAAACCGACCATAATATTTTAATGTAAAAGCTTTTCAAACAATTTAAAAATATTGAGACCTAGGAGTGGAAACGAGCCTGAAGACATGATAGTTGCACTTTTAAGAGTCAAACAAGACATTGAAAAAGTAAACTCTCCATTTAGCCATTTCTATACAGTGGGAGCCCCAAAACTATTTATCAGCCAGAGATGACAAAAACAACTCCAAAGAATATATACAACCCTCTGCACTGAGCAGATGTTTTACCACTTACATGCTACAGTCCTGAAATTTTTAGAATTACTCAGATGCTGCAGAAGCTGTGAGGCCTCTCTGTTTATAGCTCCTAGTGGATATAAAATCAAATAATGATTTGTTTGTCATTTTATTTTATGGAAAGTTTTACACTGTCTAGTCCAGAACAACTGTGTTGATCTTTCAAACGAGACATAAAACTTGAGGTTTTAACCACTTCTGTTCATTAATATCCCTTGAGGGTGTGAGGGGATTTTTTTTGGCAAGATTAGGAGTATTAGCATCCTGACTAAATTACAGTCTTCTTATCTACATATCCCCCTGCAGCTTCAATGGAATATGGCTTGTTCCTCTCCTGATGTGTTGTGCAGTGCTGTTATGTGCTGTTAAATGGTTTGCTTAAGTGTGCCCAAAAGCTGCCACTGGCAACATGTAGCCAAAATTTGCTTATTAGGCACTCGCTATCCCTTCTCTTTCTGAGTGTTTAGGCTGGAGCGGGGCTAGAGGCATTCAAAGAATGGGCATGGGGGGCAGTGGTCTCCTCCTCAGGTGGAAGCAGCACGTTCCCTGGGTAAAGCCTTAGGAATGAGCGTTACTTTGCCATTTGTGGAGAAGGAACAAATTTCATTTCTCATACCACACGCCCTCCACAGGTTTCATGAAGAACCACAAGGATGAGTGAAAACTAAAGGCAAAAGCTGATGGGAGTGCATAGGAAAATCCTCAGCCCACTAATATTTTCTGCGCTGCACACTGGCTGTTTTTCACAGTTTCCCTCTTTGCTAGAAACAGTATGGGAAGGGATTTTCAAAACAGCCTAAAGGACTGAAGTGCAAAACTTGCATTCAATTTCAGTGACAGTAAAGCACCTAAACCCACAGGCCCCTTGGTAATCCAGGCTGTTCAATATAATAGCAGGGAGCAGAGCCAGAGACTCCATGCGGTCCTCTGGGAATTAAACTAATGCCAAACCTTTTTATGTGTAAAATGCTCAGATACTGCAAGGACAGGAGCAATACAAAACCTTAAGCAGACAGATAATAAACCATGATTAAATACAAACTACTGTCTTTTTTTTTCCCAAAATAAATGGTATTGGGTTTGCCAGTTTTGAAGGATGTTCTTTGGCTCTGCTCTTGGCTTAGTGGAAACTGATGATAAGACAAGCAACACAGTAAGCAATAATAAGGTGATATTGGCCAGTTTAAGGAGACTCTTCTGTAAGAGATATCTTGGCACACACAGAGAAGTCAGCCTTGCCTCGTTGGTGGACGATGAAGCTTATGAAGTTAAGGTACAGGCAAGGAGAGGCTGTTTTGGGGTTGTGATTAAGCCTATTATGACTAAGAAGTTGGCCAAGCCATTACTACCTTCCATTTGAGGTGAAATGATCACCAAGAACAATCTACTGCTGCTATGTCTTAAGCCTTAAAAGTATCATGAGTTAGAAAGAACTACCAATATGTGTAAATGGTGCTTACGATTGACTGGAGGGATGTGTAGCTGTAATGGTGAAGTATTCTGTGCATGTGCACAGCTCTTTTTTGTAAGTTGCTCTGTTTAGATGAATTTTAATGATACAAACATGATTAACAAAAAAAAATATTGATTTCTCTGTTGACAGCTTCAGTTTCCTCAGTCACAATTTTCAGGGATGAATCACTTTATCCCAGCTCATTGTGAACCTAAAAATGTACACTTATATAGCTGCTATAACAGAGGGAAAGTAGTATAGTCATATCTGGTCAGCTTTATCTTCAGAGTTATGCATTTTACAATAGCATAAGTAGTATGATTGGGCAATAAAAGTCATGTTATTCTTAAAACAAGTAGCAGAAAAATGGTTGGCTATACAGTGTTATTTAATTTGGCTTGGATGGCTTTTGATGACATCATTAATCTATACGTTAGAAGGATAAGAATGTAGGATAATATTCCTGGCAAATTAAACTTAAATTGGAGTGCAAATAAATAGTTAAAACAGAGCCATTGTTCATCTTCTCTGCAAGTAAAAGTAAAATAAAACATGTTTTGTGTTAGTATAGTTGGATAAGTTATGAGCAACTGTCTGCAAGTGAGTGATCCAAAGTTCTTCGAACTTTGTCCTAGGAATGAGGGTCATAAACTCCCAGACAGTATGTGGGACTCTAAACTGAGAATCACTGAATGGAAACAGGATTGAGCGACAGTCTCTTTTGGAGAATGACGTGAACAGAAATTGCCAATATTTCGTCCAACAAGGCCCAGTGCGCTTGTTAGTAAAAGCAGGAATGTGGAGGAGAGCCGTTAGGTGAGGACACCATGCCATTGGGTCTCTGTTGGGATTCTTGGTTAATTCAAGGAAGGCACTGGGAAGTTAGAAGGGCTCCCGAGAACTGTGACAATGATTTAAAAATCTGAGAGCAAAGGATTCCATCAGCTAATTTAGTTTAGTTTATAAAAACAAGGTTCCTGGCAAGCTGAACAGAATCTCTAATGGCTATGCAGGGAAGATAATTAGCTCTTCAATTTGGGAAGCAATAGTAGAACTAAAAGGAAGTGCTGGAAGATAAGGCTAAGGCTAATATTGGATATTTTCTATAAAATACTCTATATTTAAATTCAATAAATTAGGACTGTTATACAGCATATGTTAAACAGAACAGTCTGGCACAGGTACTCCTTCTGGCTTAATTAGCCAATTAGGAATCTCAGAAATCAACAGCAATATCACTTGTAACTTCAGTAGAAAGTGGCAGAGACTTCACATCAGGGCCCCACATGCTTTCCCCTAGCTCCTGGGAGCCCCGAATTATTCAAAGAGTTTCAGAGCTGGTGTTAAAATTCGGCTCTCAACACTATGACGCTGTCAGTGGGCATCAACTCCTTGCTCTTATGCATGATCAGTTCAGAAAGTAAATCCTGCTGTTCCTGGCACTTTGGTTAATAGCCTTAGGGTTTGATGCAGAAAATATGTGAGCACAGCCAGATTTACCTGTACTCATACAAGAGCCACTTTCAAAGTTGTTAAGATGCAGATAGGAGATGAGTAGGGTGCTCAAAAGCTGGAAGCAGATTTCAACCTGAGCACACCATTCAAAGTGCTGTTTTGAACTTGGCCCTTGAGATAGTGTGAGTAAGCAGGCAGATAAACCTCTCTTGCTCAGCCTGCTGGTTGCATTGATTTTGCACGGAACAAACACTATTGGAGATACCAGTGTATGTACTTGGCTGGGGATTATTTTTGGAATTCTTGGCTGTTTAAGAAAGGTTTGTATTTATTAACCTGCAACAGAACATTTTTGGCGGTTTGGGAGCATCTTTAAGGCTTTGCATAAAGCACAACAACCAACCAACCAACCCAAAAAAGCACGGTTGCTAGAGCAGGAATGATTTCTCAGAAGGTCAGTTAAGGGAGGTGGGAGTGATAGGCGTTCAGATTTTGCAATCATTCTTTACTGAGTAGCTAAAAGCATATAGAAGTCTTCTGTGCTGAGATTTTTTTTTTGTGTTAAAAGAATATAAATAATTTTGCTTGCAAGAGTTGGGGCCACATCTACTCTCTGCAGTAAATTAACAACATTTTCTCAACATTACACTGAATCTATATGAGCCTCATAAATCATTCAGAATTATTTTCAATAATATCCTTATAATGAATAAATCTATGGCAGCTGAGAAATGAAGTCAGCTACTTACTGTACACACTACATACTCGAGATTTATCTGGGCGTTTTGTTTGGTGTCTGTAAAACTCACTGGTTGTGAATTTTATGGTATTGCCTGAAGCATATGTTTTCTATCAATACAGTGGGATCAGGTAATCATTGCAATGAGAGTTAGCTAGTAAAATTCAGACAGATGAGCTGCTGTATTTTAAGGACCATATATTATGTCCCAATGCAGGAAAGTACCTAGAGCCAAATCCAAAAAGGACTTTGATGCCCAACATGGGAGTTAGGCAGAATTTAGGTACCTAAACAGAAAAGTGTAATTTTGAAAATCTTGTTTAAGCTTCTGTTTGACCCAAGGGGTGTCAAAACTCCCTTGGCAGCTTGTTATTTTAGTTTTCAAGGTATCCGGTGTTGAATAATGCACTACTCAGAACTGCTGCACTGGCAGACCTCATCCACAAGTTAATTAGCACTTTGGCATGTCATTCATTCCTGCGTCCAACCATAGTCTGTAAATTGTGTTCCCTTGCCTAAATCCTTGGGGGGAACTCAAGACAATAGAGAAGCCTGACAGGACCAGCAGTTGTGATTATCCTTTCTATTTAAATGTGGTTGAAACAAGATTGGTATCCTCCTTTTTTTTCTACTGACTTACTGGCCACAGTAATATTGCAGAACATTGCCCATCCAGACTCTCCTCTCTTCTCAGCCTCTCTAAGAGGCTGAAGGCCAGGAAGAGTCAGGGGTTTGTTGGTGACTCAAGGCAGTCCCAGACCACCAAACTTCAGTCTTTTGGGGAGTGGACATGATCCACTTACCCTATTGCAACAGAAACACAAGACAGAGAGAAATTCAGGTTTGATTGGGAGACAGAAAGAGCAAGAAGAGTCTTGATTTTTTTCTATGGGGTATGGGCATTCGCCTGACATCTCTCCTCTAGAGGCATCACAGAGTCCTCATGGACTCTAAGGAAGTGTGGATCAAGTCCTTAAACATTAAGTATGATAGCACCGAAATTTTAAATGTTTTAGTCTTTAATTCTGTCCCTCTCTCAAACTGATACCCATCAGGTTCAGGTATATGTTCATGGCATTCAGTTAGGGGTCCCTGATGTAACTCTGCAACTCAGGTAAGTGTTGTGCAAGGGGGCTGCAGTTGATGGTGCAATGTTCAAGCTCCACCAGCTGCTCTATTCAGATCATGAAATTTGAGGCTTCCACTATGAGGCTTCTAGCTTACCTGGACTCTCTCATGCAATTAATCCAAAATACATTTATTTCACACAGGTATTAGATCCCATTTTTAACAGTAAAGACAACAATTAATAATCACTTACACTATTCTTTACCTTTCCAAACTGCTGAACAAATATTAATTCAGTTTCTTCATAAAACCTTAGGCTCCTTGTGATACTAATAGGCTGGCTGAGTCATACCTTCATATTCATAAGCCATAGTTTCTTTCCCAAAGGAACTGCAGCATCTCTGAAGTGCAGGTTTGTATTATTGTAGTATGAAATGAAATTTGTAACATAAAACTGACAAGATATTTTTTATTTTTACATAACGTTGGAACATCTTAGAAAAATTGTTTTTAAATTTAATTTCATTAAGTGCTGAAAACGTGTCTTTCTCAGCATATTTTTGACCAGACATGGAAAAATTTCAATTCGATTTAAAAACTTCTTGGAACCTTATGCAATAGACCAACCTTCTGTTAAAACTCCTCAAACAACAAGACCCACAACAACTTAGAAGAACGCGAAACCTTGCCAGCCTTTTGTTGCAACCTTTCATTTCAATTGATAACTAGAAGAGCAAAAATATGGGCTTTGGAGATGGTGAATTTCCTTGAACAAATGACTTTACAATACATTTATTTTTATTCTGAAATGTGTGAAAACACTAGCAATGGTTTATAAATATGAAGCTATGACTCAGACAATCTACTAGCGTCACAAGGAGGCTGGGGTTTTATGAAGAAATGAGACTGACTTATTTAATCCTTTTCCAGTTCAAGGCCAGCTTCAGCTCTCAGATGTGCAGTGTATACAAACAGTTGCATAACCTGAAATCTCAAATCGCTATGCCTTTATATGCAAGTAGGGTGATCAGATTTTCACTCTATTGTAATCTATGCATTACGCTCTTGAGACTAGAATCTAGCACTTTGGGAAAGGTGCTTTTAAAATAAAACATGACAATTGCTTTATTGGTTTTAATGTAACACAACTACTGGCTTTCAGAACAAGTAATACATAGCACCTATTCTGACAGGACTGAATGACTGCTCTATATCACATCAGGAATGTTTTTATTCAAGGGAAATTCAAAAGGGTATAAAACCAGCAGAAGAAAATGTGTACCTCACTTGCACCCTCTTGCACATCAAACTTGAAAGTGTTTTTTTTTTTTTCTTCTCTCCCCAAGAAAGCTGTTAAACGTTCATCGCCATGGGTGGGGGGAAAGTCTGGGTTTGAATTCAGGTTCTGCACCCAAAGCTATTTATGTATTTTATCCAATGCCTTTTTTTTTAGTGAAATGCATAAATAGTCTCTGGTACCCAAGATTGTTCCTCATCCTTCTAGGGCAGTACCTTCATCAGAGGTACAAGATGATCAGGCTCCTTCTTATTTATATTTAATTTGATCTTATTTGTCTTGCATTTGTTGTTGCCAAGGGGTCCTGCTTGGTCAGGACAGATGGACAGAGATCCCACTGGCACTGCATTTCATTCAGCTAAGGCAGTCCTTTGGGAGTGGGAGTACTTCCAAGAAGACTAGGTGAATATGCTAAATCTGCCTCATGATCCATCTGTCTCAGTGCTTTCCCCAGCATCTGTCTGTCTGGGTGATGACTCTTTGCTTTATTTATGTTCCATTTGCTGGAAGTTTGAAGGAGCAACTCCTTCTAAACACTGACTCTTCCCCCTTCCAACCATTGCTTCTTCCCTTAGTTACGTAGCTCCAGAAGAAACTGGATGAATCACAGCCTCATGATTCCTAACCTTTAGGTGTCCAGAAGCTTAACGGGATTCACAGCTCTCAAATGCAAGCCCTAGGCTCCAGAAATAATGGATTGGTTAAGCACGCATCAAAAAGTTAAGCTGTTAAGAGTCAGATTGCCAAAAGGTCACACACTGTGCAGGAGGAAAACTATGTGCCATAAATGTAAGTCCCTTAGCCTGGATAGAGTGGAGCTGCTTCCCACTGCTCAGGATTCATACCCCTAAGCCTACTTCAGCAGCTAGGTGCCTAATGCCTTTCTTTCAGAAACTGCCACTGAGTCGGCCAAAGCTTTGGAAGACAGAAAAAGTAAAAGTTACCTAGTTAAATTATCCATGGAAAATGAAGGAAACATGCCTTCTTCCCGAGGAGAGTGGAACCACAACTCCCCTCTACCAAGGGAATGCCCAGACCTCGCAATTTAAGGAAATCTGTGGACGGGGGCATTCTCAGTCCTTTGCCTTGAAACTGGCCCAAATGGCACAGGTGTAATTAACTATCCATTTAGGACAGATGATAGAAAAAAATCATAGACTTGAATACAAGTCTACAGCTTTGTGGCTAGGACATTCACCTTGAAGGAAGGGATGTGGGTTTCATTCTCTGATCCCAGATGTATGCAATATAAATTAGGGAAATTTTCCTTTGGAATAGAGGCTAGTAGACTTATTTTCTTTATCCTGGGTGAATGTCTTCACTGTTAGCCTGGATGTTGTTCTCTCCCCATGCCTGACAAAATTAATACTTTTTTTTTATTCCCACCCTAGTGGAAAAGCTTCAAAAAGAAGTTTAGGGAGTTTATCTGCAAATTCTACTTGTCAGGGTGATTTTTCAAAAGCAATTTATTGACTTAGGAGCCTCAATTCCAGTAAATTTCCTAATTAGAAACTATTTCTGTGGGGGGTTGAGTTGAGGGACTATTACCACCATTAAAATACAGTTTAACATGCTAGGATTTCCAAAGGATGGGCCCTTGATGAAAGGTCTTCCAATTAAGCCTCCAGAACATTGCGCGAAGGAGAAGAGATGTGTCACCAGGCATGACACAGCTGGCAGGTGTAGGGGGTCTGTACGAGCTTGCAGGGTGGATGATGACCCAAGTCCATCAAGCTGAGATGAAGAGCAGAGAAATGCTATGATCCACAGGAATCCCATGAACAACACTGCCACAAACTCACTCATCATGAGTAGAGTCTGTTTGTGGAGTTACTGCATCCCCCTTCTCTGCCCTTCTTTGGGGCAGAGATGTTTTCAAAGAACATCTCAGATGTATTACTTTTAGATACTAAGGTGTCAGGCACTGTGACAGGTAAAAGGTCCACAGAGTATACCAATTTAAAAGATCATGTAACTTGCTTAGAAAAGACAACAACACAGAAAGGCAAATAGTAATCACACAAAATCTGTAAAACATTTGGCAATAGGTGGGTGACCAGTAATTAACTGTTGTGCTTATTACATTTGTCAGGATTATCTTGCTGTTACTTCTGAGCATCTAATCTTCATCCATCTAATACCTGAACTGAAAGATCTTTGAGCCAACATGTGTCCCCTCATTTTAGTTAACACAGTGATCCACCTCAGGCCTTGAGGTGCTGCCACAGTACACGTAACTGGCACTAATTCCATCAGACCAATTGTTCCCAAACTAGGGATCATAACCCCTACCAGCATTGTTAACCTAATAGTAATACATGTTCACCCACTGTTGATGCTGATGCCTGGGGCTGCTTAAAAATGATTCATCTACAAGAAAGTCAGAATCAGAAAAAAGTTGATACTTGCTGCATTAGACCATCTGCTCTAGAGATGTATTCTATTGACATTTTCTTTTCAACGTTCATTATTGTACGTCTTTCATTCCTCTTCAATATCTTCTTTTTAACAACAGAATGCCAGAGTAGTTCAAAATCTCGTCTTTCATTGGTTATCAAATGATGCTTATATTAGAAGACATCTGCTTATGCCCCATTTTAACAGGAGAACATTTCCAGCTCCCTTTTCATGTACCCATCTTCAATATTCCTTGCAGCACAAAAATTCTTCCCTACTGACTTTGTCTTTTTTTAACTCTTCTTTTGCTATAGAAGCTCTCTGTTAATGCCAATATAAACAACTTAGATTAGAGGGACCCACTGCAGTGTCTAGAAAACTGGCTGTGAGAGCAATGTGCACTTGAAAATTGTCTTGAATGAATTTATTATGCCAACATATACTAAAACTTAAAACTGCCAGTGCTGCAAAGAAAACTGTCTAGAGCTTCCACTCTCATTTACAGGACCAAAAGGTATAAAATTTTACTCTAATAACGTGTGGTGTGTTTGCAGATGGGAGCAAGGTGGAACCAAGATACATTAAGTAAAATAGACCTTAAAAGTGCAGATGCAAAAGTGAATTTTTATCATTACAATCCATTAGAGTTTTGCAGCCAGGCAGAGAAAAAACAGTGACCTGGAACAAATCAAGAAGAATGATGCTTGACTTATGCTTCCTCCTGCAAAGTGTGACCCGTATTTATAGTTTTTAATTAGAAATGTATTTTCTTTATGGGATGATGAGCTAATTTCTGTCCATTTTTGTAATTCGTTAAGTACTCAGGTTAAATTACAAATAAATGGGGAAAGAATGGGCCAGTCTTTGGACCAATTACAAAAAAAGTTTCCCTGTGAAATAGAAAAATTGATCAGCACACAGCCATGTACTGACCAGTTGCATAAGCCACCGTTATCCTCAGACAACTTTGACTAAATCTTACCATCAATATTTAAAACAAGTCTAGCAAAAAACATGTTTTTTAAAATCCTAAGCTAGTCATCTAGAAGACTGATTTTGTCCCATAAATGACCTCTGGAAGAAAAAAACCCACATGCACAGCACTTTCTTCCGCTAGTGGAAAGATGTTCACCACATACAGGACTGGCAAGCAGTGCAAAGGAAAGTACATTGACTTAAAAGCACTTTAAGGGAACTTCTGAATGAACACAGCAGTGCTGTCAGGAGGGATGAGTCCATGGGGCCAGGTCCTGAGTCTCCAATTTGAAAGAGACCCTGCCACTGCTAATTGCTGTGTCTGACATTGGACACGTACATGACCCTGCATGTGTGTTCCTGTTAGCTGATCTGCTCAAGTGCAATGTCACAGGCAGTAAGCCTGGGCTCTGCGCTCTCCCTGTGAAGTCAGAAAGGATTCTGCAATCATGTTTTCATCAATAGTTAACGTGTAAGTTTCCATATTTCAGTGTCAGTCTACTGCAGAGATGGCTGAAGCAAACTGATTTATATGAACCTATTTGTCACTCAGATAGTTTGAAAAGAGTTTGACACTTAAATATTGGCTTGCTATTGTTCTTACTTTGGGCTGAAGGGGCACATGCATTTTTGCCAGGAATGGTGGATATCCAAAAAAGTGTTGCAAGTTCCAGCAATTTCTGCCTTTAAAGCTTTGAAGTATCAACTAGTAGTAGCTTAACAGCAGATGGCTGGAGCAGTTAGTCTTGATATGGACTGAGACATTCAAATCGTGGTCTGGACTCATGTTAAAAGCAGCACCCGCCTGTTCAATTAGCTCATGAAAGGGAGGTGGATGAGAAGTTTGCTTTTTGGCTGAGGTTGGCTGCAGAAATAACCCTTAATCATGTGAGCCTAAGGTGTTGTGTAGGGTTTGGTTGACCTCGACCCTTATGCACTGCTGTGGCTGAAAAAAACAGGTTTCCCTAATTATCAGCAATGTGAATACATTACTATTTAATCACCATTCCCTTGAAATGGCAACTTTAATTTCACGGTAGTTTTTACTGTTCTAGACTCACTAGTTGTGTCAGAAATCCAAGCTCTGGTGAGCAAACCTTCTAAGCTTGACTGGAAAAAGCTTTTGAACTCACTGCCTCTTGCTCAAGAGGATGAAAAACAAACCTTAAAGCTGCCAATATTTATGTTTTGGGGAAACCAGTTGAAAAAGAGAAAGAGATTTTCTGAGCTCAAAACAAAAATAGACCATTAAAAAAGCTTATTTTGTTTTCTCCCTTTGAAAATTCCCTTTTCATTTTAATTAAGCTCTCACAGGATTCATGGTGTTGGAGAGTTTTCAAAGAAACAGAGAACTTGCTTGCCAGTTTTTTTTTCTTTTTTTTTTTTCTTTTTTTTTTCCCCTGCTAGCTCATACAGCTCTACTTGTTGCAAATATTTATCTGCTCTGAGAAAAGCAGCTGAAGCAGAGGAATGGCTGGGAGTGTTCAGAAAACCTAAATACAATAATGTTAGTAACAACTTCTACATATTATAGAGAGAAAAGTTAATAAGATTCTTCTATTGTAGATAAATTGATCCAAACCAGAAAAAATCTGCTCTAATTTAAACTTTGTTTTACGTTACAGTTGTAAACCGGGGTCATAGAAGCTTAATTTTTCTACTAGGACTAGAAAGATATAGCTGTTGCAATAATACATTGGTTTGCACTACATTCTATGCAGTTTTGGCCTCCATCCTACAAACACCAAGCTGGTCATTTCAGATATGGGTTTCCTCAGGGGCTGACAAAGACTTCCCAATATATTTGGCAGCTCCTCTCTTCCTAGCACAGGATCATGACTTTTCTCTACATTTGGGAATTGGGTTCTGAGTACAGCCAGAGAGGTTCAGCAAGGCTGCTCAGCAGCTGCAGGGCAGGGGCTTCTCCTTGACTCTGGCCAAGAGTACTGTGTCTGCTGAGCCCTGAGCATTACTGCTGGGTGCCATCTCATCCTCTGACCCCAGGTCATGGTATGCCCAGATCTTATAGCCGCATTGGTCATAAAATTACAGGCATAAAAGGTCTGAGGCTTCTAGAAGAGTGACTTCCATACCAAAGCACAGGACAGAAATGAAATACAAAGTGAAGTCCATCAGGATGCTTCAGGTTAAGTATTACATAGTTTTAAAAATCTTTCTTATACAGCTTGAAAATTGATCCGTGTATCAGTTGCTGACCGTATAAATGTTCTTTCTTACATCCTATGACATTCTGTTGAATTTAACAGGAGTCATATTTATATATATAGGAGTAGAATCTGGACTAATTAGATATTAGAAATGTGGATATACTTGACACTTACACAAGGCTCCCACCATTCTCAGATCTCAAAGCACTTTACAAGTCAATAAAATAATAACATCACCCCTTGATGAACAGAGAAAATGGCAGAGGAAAAAGTAAGGTGATTTGTCCCAAATTACCCAGGTCTTCTGATTTTAGTGCACTGTCAATAGGACCAGCGTAGCTTCATTCCAAAATAAGGGAAAGTCAGTAACACATGACTCAGTTTATGAGAATCTAGGACAAAAAAATCACTGCTGGATTTAGAAATTTGTTTTTGAAAATTATCTACTTCCAGTTATGTCTTGGCAAAAGAATATGTATGAAAGGTTTTTTATGAGTAATGTATAATGTTTCCAAACAATATATTATATTTTGCACAGTATTTTTTCTTTTTTTTTTTTTTGTTCTTTCCAAAGGTCATACATGGAGATGAAGCAGTTTGATGTAACAGGCAAATTCCAAATGCTTTATCTATTTGAATTTACTACATGACTGTAAGTCCTTTTCTGGCTAAACATTGGTGTTACAACAATGGAATAACCTGGCCTTTAGGATGGCAATAAAGCATGTGCTCAGGTCTCTCTTTCTCCACAAATACATGCATACATGTGCATACATCCAAGGGTATTGTCAAAGACTTTTGCCAATTTGAATTGTTATTAATGCTTTCAATCTAAAAATAAAGCCTTTTTTGCCAAGATTGAAAGATCGTCAGGCACTACTGAGTAATTCACTGTGTGCTGCAGCATATAAGTAATGACTGAAGAGTGTGAAACTCCGAACAGACCTTTGCATTAAGATGAATAGACCAGCAGAGTACATTGGCTGAAGTGCTTTCTGTATGGGTGAACACAACAGTATGTTTGAAATCTATCAAAAGGAACTGTTGTGTATTTCACACTTCTCAACAGTGAGGGCAAAATGTATTGTATGCGGTACCATATAAGAGTTACAAGAAAAATAACACAAGTTAAAACTCCTTTGAATATTAAAGCTGGGTTCAGAAAATGCAGCTATACTTTTGGCAGCTGGCTGATATGCCAGCAGCAAACAAACTGGGGAGAGGGGGCTGAAATTAGCTCCTTTCTCTGCTAATATCTTGTCTATAACGAGGTCGCAGATTTTTCCCGTTTGTTTGTTATTTAGCAGTTCATCTGAACAAATATCAGTGCTCATAGAGCATTCATAAATGATTACAGACCTTTGTCTGAGCATTTGCTGTTTGGGATTTGCTCGCTGAGTGTGCTGGTTGGTCACCTAAGGACACATCTACGTTACACAATGCCGTGCCATCAGAGAGATAGCCAAGATAGCCCACGAAGAAGGATGGTATGTCTGCATGGCATGGTGCCACACTGTGTCCTCATTCGGGTCCCGGGAGCTGTATAAATGAGTTAGCTCAATTTGGTTGGCACAGCTCTCTGCTGACCTGGCTGTCCTGATCCCAGGACTGGAACTGGCTTGTTTGGAGGTAGGTCAGCCTAGATAGACTTTCTCTTCCTCATTTGGCTGACCTCAACTTTCCTTTTGCAGTCTATTTCCAATAAATACATTATTTTCTCATTAATTTCTTTTTTGTTTCATAATTAAACAACAATCAGGCCTAAAAGTTACTTCCTGTGCACATTTCTGTAAGAAAACCTTTGCTCAGTTGACTAGCTGGAAAAAGTGAAAGAAAAGAGTTCACAATTAAGAATTCACAAACATTCTTGTACAAACATTTTCCCGTTGTTCACCCAACACTAAATCTTGCTCTTGGCAAAGCTCACTTATGCCTTTCATTAATAAAAATACTACCAGTAAACAATAGAAGATAATTCTGCTAGTTAATGAGTAGTGATCAGCCACTACAGTATATGTATCTGAATTTCTTGCATTTTCCTTTCTGGGTTACAAGCCTTTGATAATCTAATCACTCTAAACTACCCAGAATTATTTATTTATGACATAAGTGAAACTGAAGAATAAAAGGAGAGTGAATTGTTTGAATGATAAATCAAATCACCCTGCTATCAAACTGTTCTGATTCCTTACTGCTTCTGGTTTAAATTATTTCCATGGTTTTCCAATTATTTTTGTGGTTTATCAGATGGCACAGGACCATATGATAGCCGTGAAAGAATGAGTCAAGGCAAACTTCATGTGAATTTACCATAATGCTAGCTTGCTCAACAGTGCTGTGAAAGTGTGAATTTTGGTGTGGCCTTTTTCATCACCAGAAGGAGATTCAGGTGGGATGGGAAGAGCTCAGACCCTGTGTAACAAATTACTGATGAGTTGGGTGTGTGAAGATGTCACCTCAAAACCACCAGGAGGTTTCTTTGTACCCTTCATCTCTGCTACTTCCTTAAGGGCCATTTGCAAGTGAAGCAGAGCCCAGTGTGACCATAAATCAGCAAAAAATAGTGAGACTTATGTGAAAAAAATCTCAAATTATTTTTTCTTGTCATATTCTGTGATTGTTCAGCATAGACAACAATAAGCATAGGGCAGAAAATGTAAGAATACAAGATGAAGACAGAGCAAGAAGAAGATTGCATAAGATTTGGATGGGACAAGAAAGAAATATTTCACAGCAGAAACTTAGGAAGAAAATTCCTTCACAATCTCCCAAGAAAATCTGACAAACATATTTAATGGCTCACAGCGCAACAGCCTTTTGCCGCAGGCTAGGAAAAAGTCAGTCAAATGAAGAGAAATTTGTATCCCGGAATGGAAGGATATTTGTATCCTCCCTGCAATCTGACGTTGTAGAAGTTCACTGGAGGGCTGTTAGTGGATAGACTAACAAGCAGAGAAAAGTAGTTGTTAAGGGATGGAAGCCTAATAAGAACATGCACAAACCAAGAAACCGAAATGGCAGAAATGGAGAGCAAAGACATACATGCACCATCCCTTCTTCAGTCCATGAACAGTGGTATGTATGTGATTAAACTGGGGGTTTCATGAACACCTCCACATGCAAGAAGTGTTGCTATTACTCATGACTTTGCCTGGCAGATGCATGGACCCTATAGTAACAAGAAACACCATACAAGTATGTTTTTACCTGGTATGAGCCTATTTCCATGTAGCCATGTTAGGGCAATGCTGAGTCTGAACAGATGAACCCTGCAAAAGGGCAGGTATAGTGTTATAGAATCACAGAATCATTTAGGTTGGAAAAGACCTTTAAGATCAACGAGTCCAACTGTTAACCTAGCACTGCCAAGTCCACCACTAAACCATGTCCCTAAGTGCCACATCTACACATCTTTTAAATACTTCCAGGGATGATGACTCAACCACTTCCCTGGGCAGCCGGTTCCAATGCTTGACAACTCTTTTGGTGAAAAAAATTTTCCTAATATCCAATCTAAACCTCCCCATCTATTGCAGTGTGGGCAGAGGGTCCCCCCTGTACTCCCTCAGAGCTCTGGGTGGATGTACCCTAAAACAAGCAGACTCAACGTTTACAGAAAGAAAAGCCTGGAAATTTGTGTGTATCCAGAGAAAATGAATTTTTTAAAAAAGGAAATGAATGCTCCCCCTTCACTCAGCCCTAATAATTAATAGTTTTACACCAAAATGAATGCAATACATACGCAATGGATTAAAACCATAGCATACATTAATGGGCTAATGCAAGCTTCTCTGTCTAATGATATGTACCAAAACAGCTGAAAAATAAAGGGTACCAGATTCACCCCTGGGTTAGCTCCATCACTTGCAGTTGTGTTGAATTACATTGGCAGTGAGTTTGGCCCTTTTACAAACAGTTCAGCGGCACCATGGTCAGCGTTTCCTTATCACACTTGCTTTCTTTCCTACTGTAAGCCCTAAAACAAACAAGACAGAAGAAGGCAGACAAAGAAACCACCTCTTCTCATACAGAACTCAGCAGGCACAAATGGCTAGGCTTCAGCTAGCAGTTCTGTTGGCTTCTATCTGCCAATTTTCTCCCTTGTAACATCAGCCTTTTCTTCATTCGCTCCAAGATTTGTGACCTCTGAGCAAGTTTTCCAGGGTCCAGACTCCAATCTAACCAGGCTTTCTCTGACTAGCAGGGGAATTGGTTTGTTTATTTGTTTGTTTGCCTAAAAGCAAGTCTGTAGTGCGTTGCAGCAGCTTGTTTTATACCACCAGGAAAGATGTGTCTGTACCATAACTTGGTTAAACACTATCCTCAGAAAAAAAGGAAGAAAAAGAACAACAAACTGGTGTGTTTACCCTGGCTGGACACCAGGTGCCTACCAAAGCCGCTCTATCACTCCCCTCCTCAGCTGGACAGGGGAGAGAAAACATAATGAAAGGCTCAGGGGTCGAGGTAAGGACAGGGAGAGATCATTCACCAGTTACCAGCATGGGCAAAATAGACTCAGCGTGGGGAAATTAGTTTAATTTATTACCAATCATATCAGAGCAAGGTAATGAGAAAATAAAAACTAAATCTTAAAACACCTTCCCCCCACCCTTCCCTTCTTCCCGGGCTTAACTTCACTCCGAATTTTCTCTACCTCCTCCCCTCCAGTGGCGCAGGGGGACAGGCAATGGGGGTTGCGGTCAGTTCATCACACGCTGTCTCTGCTGCTCCTTCCTCCTCAGGGGGAGGACTCCTCACACTCTTCCCCTGCTCCAGCATGGGGTCCCTTCCACGGGAGACAGTCCTCCATGAACTTCTCCAACATGGGTCGTTCCCACAGGCTGCAGCTCTTCAGACTGCTCCAGTGCGGGTCCCCCGTAGAGTCACAAGTCCTGCCAGCAAACCTGCTCCAGTGTGGGCTCCTCTCTCCATGGGGCCACAGGTCCTGCTGGGAGCCTGCTCCAGTGCGGGCCTCCCGCAGGGTCACAGCCTCCTTCGGGCATCCACCTGCTCCAGTGTGGGGTCCTCCATGGGCTGCAGGTGGATCTCTGCTCCAGCGTTAACCTCCATGGGCTGCAGAGGACAGCCTGCCTCACCATGGTCTTCACCAGGGGCTGCAGGGGAATCTCTGCTCCTGTGCCTGGAGCACCTCTTCCCCCTCCTTGACTGACCTTGCTGTCTGCAGGGTTGTTCCTCTCACATATTCTTGCTCCTCTCTCTGGCTGCAATTGTGCACGTTTTTTTTCCCCTTCTTAAATACCTTATCACAGAGGCGCTACCACTGTCACTGATGGGCTTGGCCTTGGCCAGTGGTGGGTCCATCTTGGAGCCGGCTGGCACTGGCTCTATTGGACATAGGGGAAGCTTCTAGCAGCTTCTCACAGAAGCTACCCCTGTACCCCACCCTGCTACCAAAACCTTGCCACGCAAACCCAATACACAAATGAACAAACCAACCAACCAAAAAGGACCGTCACCTCTGTTGGTTGCTGAGACTTCTGCAGCCTTTCTAGCAATGATTGAATGACAGTTCATCTCTTGGTGTAGATTAACCTTCATTTTGATGGGTTTCAACTCTTCCTAAGCACATCATCTTACCTGAGGTACTAACTGGCATGTTTGTCAAGCATAAATACCATTTCATCTATGGGAAGCCACACAGCATGCGAGGGTGAACAAAATGTTGTTGCTTTGCAGCTGGTAAGCAAGTATTTCAGGACAATAATAACACCATTATTAAATGTCAGTATGACTGCATTATATAATTCTGGATCACAAATGAAGAAACACCACAGAGCAGATTCAGCATTTTGCCCATCGGAAACAGCTAGCAGTACACAACAGCTGAAAATGGTCTATTTTTACATCCCTATCAATAGAAGTCTGAGTAGCTGCTAACAATTTTGCATCCATGGATTTACAGCTGCAGTTATTAACACAAAATTTCACCTATCACTGCATGTCATTTCTAATTCTAAAAGATCTGTCAGTGTAATATCTTGAAGATTAGGCCTTTTCAGTTTACTCACATGATGTACATATATCCCCACCCAGCTTTTCCCAGGCAGGGAACACATCTAATTCATTTATTATGGTGAATTTGGCAGCAACCCCTGTATTTAAGTTGCTCAGCAGTACTGACTATAATGGGATTGTCATGGCCTTTCCATTCCTCTATTCGTATCCAGCCTTCTACTGAGATGAATGTCTCCAGGCTACAGCAGCATCTTCTTCACATTCTGTGACATTTTCTTAATAATTTTTTTTTATATTTAAGTGGCTAAAATACTCATTTCCCTTCTATGTGTTGCTGACTAAGGACAACTTCAGCAACACAAGAAAACAACTGAATGAATCTGTGAGTATCCTGTAACTAGCTTTCAAGGCTACAGATACTTCAGAGCCATCTTGTGTTTTAGGTCCAAGGCCAAAGCATGTTATGCAGAACATTCATCCCTCAAAAGATATGCTTCTCATCAGCACTGTGTAAGGATACTTGTTGCATATTCAGTTTTCCTGCCAATGTGCATCCTCATCAGAAAGGAGAGCCTTGGACCTTTTATTTTCATTCTGGATTATAGAGAATCTCAGTCCAAAAGTGAAGATGTGATTTGCTTTCTGTTCAAAGTTTTTCTATACTTTTTGGCTGCTGAAAAAAAAAAGAGATGTTTCACTCCTTAAAAATCTCAGTTTCATCCAAGGTGTGACACATACTCTTCAACATATCCTCCTGTGGAAATGTGTCTTTTAGCCATAGTATTGTCTGCTCAAATAAACATGATGGAGTCTCACTCACACACAGAATTAGAAACAAAATAAATATTTATTAACCAGATGCTGAAGCATAGCATTTTCCAGCTAAGAAAGAGCTTAATAATCCCTGCTGGTTTTTATCCTTGTGGAGCTCTAAAAATCATTTGTATCCTCTCTCTGTCAGCATGAGTGGAAGATCAAGGTGATGTATGATAGAAAGGGTGGAAGTTTTCTCTGGGAAAAAAATGAAATGAAATAAAATGAAATAAAAAGGTATTTTTTCCAGCACAGCCAAGCATATTTTTTTTCAGTATAAAAGCCAACCCGTACTTTTTTTAACATGTTTCTCATTACAGGTCAATATTCACAGATATCTAATCACCAAGGTATTGTCTTTATCATTCAGTAAAGCACTGAGTATATCACCTATTGCAGGAACCTAATCCCACACTGTAGTATTGCAGGTCTATAAAAGGTAAACCCAATTCTGATAAGGGGTATAAAAAAGTGTCTGGTAAATTACCCCAAGTTTCTATTCTCAGAGTGGATGTCAGTCTGAGAGATAGTCTCATCAACCAAAGTAACAACTGTGCTCTTTAAATAATCGATGCTCAATTACAATGATGACACCCTTGCTGCACATCTTTATGCTGGCCTCTTGCACAAAGACCATGAATCAATGAACACGGATGGCAAGAAAGAGGGATTTAAAACAGATGAGCTGGTGGGCACAAAGAAAGAAGATGGAGGTTCCAGTGCCTCTGGAGAACAAAAATTTTGTTGAAAAACATATATTTTATTGGCTGTCACGGACATGAAAAGAGATACAGGTATTGACACTGCTGTACCACACTTTAAGACCTTCTCTACATTATTATCCAGTGTTGTGGTCAGCCAAATACAGGAAAAATGATTTAAAACTGAAGTAGGGGAAAAAAGGTTTTCTAGGACATGGCCTGTCATCCGTGTAGTTTGGCTTTAGCCAAAAATGTTCTTGAAAGAGATAAATGGTTTTCATCTGGTCATGAGGAAATCTTTGCTGGATTTTTAAAAAGAGTTGATAACCATGAGTGTACTGCTGTTCTGGACCAGTGGGAGTGAAGAATCTGTTTCATGATGAAGCTTAATAATTTTGTGAAAGGGTGATGCAACCCAGTCTTCCATGATAGCAGTTACTGGAAGACTTTGTTTTGGGGGCACTGGATGACCTTCACTAGGTTTCTGGATAATGATGATTGTGAAAGCTGTGTTAAAAACTCCTTCCACTTTATATTATTGTTTTAATTTCTGTGGACCTTTATGGATGCGATGTTAGACCTCTAAAATCAGATGAGGAGTCTGAAGCTACACATTACGTATAAACCTGGCATAAGTAACTAAGATGTGTAAGACTGAGCTCTATTAATCTCCAGAGAAAAGGAATTTAGTGATGGCTATAAGCTCTGGGAACCTAGGAGAAGTATGTTCACTGAAAGCTTAGTACTACTCACTTTAGTACTACTAGCTGGCCATGCATGGCAATTTGGTCAGCATTATGGCCAGAAAAGAGAAAAGCAATGTGTCATTTGACAGCATGGAAGTACAGACAGTGCACAGCTATGCCATGTGGTGTCTATGGACTCTGACAATAAAAGATATCTACTTTGATATGTTCCCTTCAACTGCTTTCCAGACAGCTGACTCTTTCGAGGCCATGTACGGAAATCACAGGCAGATCTTCATTTTGCAAACAGCTGGACCAGCTGTAGATGGTACCATCCTAGTGGTCTGCCATTGCCGCACTGCTCCTGTTCACACAGTTTTG
Organism: Platalea leucorodia; assembly: GCF_965183815.1. Lineage (NCBI taxonomy): Eukaryota > Metazoa > Chordata > Aves > Pelecaniformes > Threskiornithidae > Platalea > Platalea leucorodia. The sequence goes on along the minus strand of NC_138828.1, from coordinate 70,573,277 downwards.
CCAGCTGAAGGGATCTGTTAACCATCTTATCTGGCAAAGTCAGCCAGTGACTTTAACCCGCCAATGACGATGGGTGAAGTGGCTTTACCTACGGCAGGGTATGGAGCATCCAAAGACCCCCCAGCCAGCAGAGCCATGAGGGAAGTGACTTCTGGCCTGGGAGGCAGGGACGGTACCATCTCCAGTCAGCAAAGCTAGACCTGGGAAACAATATCTGCCTATGGACTTGGCAAGCCACTTGAATGCACACACACAGCGTGGCTTGCTGTGTGCCCAGCAGAAAACAACTGCTGGAAATACTTTGATTTATATGAACATTCACAACCTGTGCTTCCTTTCCTAGAAAAGCTATGAATTTTAAACAAAAATGCCTCTGGTACTACACAGCAAACTCAACTGTTGCAAGACCCCTGCTCAGTTGCCTTTGTGTATCACCATATGTTTTTCTACCTCACCATGACAAGGGCTTATCTTCTGAACAGAGCTGAGAACTATAATCTGTTGGTTTTGAGCAGCACAACTGGCTGCTGATGCAGTTTATAAAACTAAAACATAAAACACAGAACATGCCTAGGCTTGCTCAAGCACATTTCAGCAAGCCTGGACCCGTGTTCTTGCAACAGATTTTTTTTTTAATTCATGTTTCTTAGTAAAATGTCTGTGGTAGGCTGAAAGACTGTTGATGTCTACCTTTACTGCCCTGGTGTTTCTTTATCCCAACAGACCGCTTCAAAGAGAATATACAATGCAATAGTAAAGAATCACTTTATTTGAAGCAAAATTTTATTACTCAATATTAAAAAAATACATATTAAGAGCACACAAACATCTTATACTGAGTTAGACGACTTTCTCTAGTTTTCAGCTTTTAAAAGAGAAGGCAGGGAAGAACAGAAGTGATCTCCAATCAAGTCCAATGTCCATGTAAAGACTTTTCTGATGTTCCAAAAGTGCATTTTTTGTTATATTTGGTCAAGATATATCTAACTTAGACATGGCATTTGTGAAAAACTTTCCCAGACTTTAGGTGTGAAAAGAGCTTGGGTAATACTCTGCCCCAAACCGAGTACAGTAAAATAACTAAGAACTAAGCTTTTATACACAAAACCTCATTTATCATTCTAAGAAATATATTTGAGATCAGCCCAGCTTATTTAGTAGTACTTCAGCATTTCCCTTTCTTGTGATATTTATTCACACTTCCCAATGCTTCCTGGACAACAGAACTGCAGTTGTTTGGCATTCCTTAAGTTTGGCAGTTCTTGTGTCTCTCCTGCTCTGGAGAGACATGCTCATTTTTCCTTTGTGTGGATCATCCTACTGCACATGCATCAGATATTTACAAAGCACAGAGGTGAAAAGTTTGGCTTTAGTGCATTCAGTTAAAGCTGTTCTTTGCAGACTGTTCTCTGTTTCAACGTCCTGGAGGTGAGAGTGCCTGTGGCTCTGGTATTTTCCTCTGCAAGAGAAGTGGCCTTAATTGCCCCAGCTGGTGGCTGGGTCCCAGGCAGGCTGGGTGTCCTCTGTTCCCCATATCTCCACCTCTGGATGGTCAAAAGCCCTGTTATCAGAAGGACAGCAAAAATTAACCGTCCTGTTAAACCCTGCTTGCTCTTGCAAAAGAGGTTTTATTTTTAAAAAGCCTGTTTTGCTTTATTTATTCTTTTTTTAAATGAAATTGGCTCTTTTATTTGGCTGCTTGCCTGGTTTGTGTTGAAAGTAAGACACCAAGAACTTTCTTTTAAGGCACCAAGAGCTTTTTGTGAGATGGTCACTACTTACATTGCCAGGAGTCATATGCCACGGCACTTTTAGGGCATTGATACAAAGTTGTGAAAGAGGCAGATTCTCATCTCTCAACCAAGCCATGTTTTCAGGGACCCAGGAGCCGCCAACAAAGAAGTTCTCTCTTTTGATATTCTATTGTTGATTTTTTCAAAGCTTCAGCTGCTAGTCAGCCTGAAGGGAATAGCTCAGTTCTTAAGCCCTAAAAGTCTCAATTCTGCTGCAGAAAAGCTATCTATCTGGCTCGTTGGTATAACCTTCAGAAGCTTCTGGAGAGAACTCAAGATTGACAGGTTCACTCGCTGATCAGGGTTGTGATCTCCACCTTGTTTCTAAGGATTTTTAAAAGCCCTATGCGCTCTGTGCTTAGCTTGCGCAGCTGTTTTTTTCTGCCCTGGCTATACATGTTCTGATCTATGGATATGATACTCATACACAATTGATTAAGTCCCTTCTGAATTTCATTGCTTTCAGAAGCAGCATCCATCAAAGTCACTTACAATTAATGACATTTCACACACTGAGTCGAAACAATTGTCTTCGTAAAAGCCCTCCATAAACCGAGAAAAAGCCATTTGAAAATGATTCTTTAAGCCAAAGTTACTAGTGGTTGCAATGCTCGATACCATATTTCCAGGCAAAAAGAACATTAAGTTCATATTTTCTAACTTTATTTTCTCTGTAGAGAAAAGCTTCCCATAGTTTCTTCAGCTTCAAAAATGCCTGAAAATGGATACATGTTGGAAAAGTCCTTTAAGTTTCTATCAATCAGCAGTTTTCGATTCCTGATGCTGGCTGGCTGTTGGATGATTATTTCTCTACAGCACTCCTGCGGAGGGTCTAAGCAATAAACTAAAGCTTTCAAGTTTTCAAAGCTGATATTTTCACTAGCCTCTCTAGACACAATAATGCCTTCAATTTTCATGCAGGCCATTCAGTTTTCCTGTGTTTGCTCACCCTGCTGACACTGATGTTCTGATCTGGCAGAATATAGCTTGTCAGGTACTCTCCATAAACAGTGTGAGGAGGTTCACAGATATTACGAAAGCTGTGTGAAGGTTCAGACACTACTTCTGTAACAGCTGTAACGGATTGCATACATCTGGAGGCATATGAATACCGTGAAAGCAGTTCCGAGAAAATAATCCTTCCAAAAACTTTCTTGTACGTACCTCCCAAATATATCAAAACATTTGCAAGGAGTCTTGGAGGGCAGCTAAAAAAGCCATATTCAAATAAGACATAGCAATCATTCATGAGGCCAGTATCAAACATTTTTGGTCCCTATCTGAATTTTACCACTAAGGAATTCAGAAACAATTTGGCAGAAACTTTAAACAGACAATGCCATCATAAATGAATACCTTCTTTCTCACAGAGATAAACTGTGCATTGTGTTTGTTCGCTAAGCAGGAAACCTTGACCTTTCCTGCCTTCATTGAAGATCTTCTTTGATGTTCTTGGCTAGCAGTTGACTGGCCCTATGAAAGAAACTTGAGGCTTTTCAGACTGTTGCTCACTTTTATAATCACATTTGGTTCCAGAGGTACCTGAGGTTTGTAGTAATCTTCTCCCACCAGATATACAACACAGGTGTGTGAGATTGAAGGCACCATGAAAAGCAGCTCTCATACCACCTAGTAACTCTAGAAGTTGCACAGAGGCTCAGGAGAAAGTTAGGATTTTCAGAACAGATTGCAAGGTGTCCAAGATTGCATAGCTTGGTTTTATCTCCAGACAGGCTCAGACATGTAAAATCATGGCTATAAATTTGCTTGTTGGCCTTGAGTTTGTTGCACAGAGAAATTGCATTATCTCTACCCAAAAAGATCTTCAGGATATCAGAAAGTTCAGGTTACACTGCAGTCTCCCAGTCGTGTTCACACAGATTGTACACGTTGAATGAATCGGCTCTTTCTTGGTAGCTCTGAAAGATAATGAAACTAATAGCAGGAAAACCTAACCACGTGAGTACCTTTTGATACAATTGATAATGCATCCATGGCACAATAAAAGTGCTTAAATTCACAAGGTCTGCCTTTACCAATGAAGATCGTTAGAAAGCAGGGGGTGCGTTGATATTCCAGCAGCAAACACTAGCAAATGCACACTAAATGTTTGTGGCATGTAAATAGCAGCCACAAAGTAGCCTGGGTAGAATCTCACTTTTTCTGCTTGAGGGGGTTATCTGGTGAGAGAAGTTTTCTGGTTGAAGGGATAAAAAATGTAAGCCTGAGGCCAGCATGGAACACTTCTAGGTCCAAAGAAAACCTTCAGCTTGTTTTCTAACTCCCACTGTCACAGCCACTTCTTTCATTGCTTTTTGTAGAGGATGCAGGCTTCTCTCAACATTTTTACATCCTGTTGGCTGCAATGAGCCAGCTCTTTTTGGAGGTCAAATATGTTATTTTGATTAGTTTAACACCTCCCCAGAAAACTTGCCTTCTCCCCATGCATCATACAGTTAACAGCATCCAGGTCTACTTCAGGCATATTTCCAACATACTTTTGGCTTTTCAAAGTGTTAAAAATGTGGAAAGTAGCCTTTGGGCCTCTCAAAACCCATAATTTCAATATCTTCCTGAACTTCATGGGATTTAATTCATCAACAAAATCTCAACTTTATTAGTTTACCTTCGCAAGCTCTGGAGTTAGCATTCAGGTTTTGTATTCATGTCTTCAGGATAAAGTAAACATCATAACCATTGGCATGGTGAAGCCTCACACCCAAAACAGTTTTGCTATAAAGATCTTGGCAAAATTTGAAACATATTCTTCACTTTTAAATTTTCATGAAATCTTACCTGTGTCTACACACTGGAATTAAGTGAGTTTATGCTAGTTTCCTACATATGCTCAACATCTGGAAAAAAAATACACTTTCCAGTGATTTTTGGATGCCTTCTAGTTCTGTAACCCAAAAGTTTGTCCTTCTGCAGTGGCATGAAAATGTGTAAAAGTCCATATTCTTCCTCTACCCCTATTTTATACTACTTCTGTTTTATCAGCTTAAGGTCATTGTAAGAAATAATCAAACAGTTATGCTTCTGAACATTACATTTTCCTATGCTTTTTAGCTGAACTTCCTTGCCCTGCTTAGAAATTCAGCTTTTTTCATAACAGCCATATTCAGCATTGTCTACCAATTAAGATCTAGTTTTGTCTCAAAAATTATTAGTTTTTTTGTAAATAGAATGATTTATGTCTTTTATACTTTTATTTTTTTTATCACAGCAGACCAGTAAATCACAAAAGTTAGGGTACAATAATTTTGTATTGGAGAGGCAAAAAGTACTATTAGCATGTTCTGTGTTGCAACTGTAATGTATGGCTCTTAGGTAGAAGCATAGTTACTTTCTTCTGGAGGGGGATACATTACTGTTTCACCTCACAGAGGGGAAAAGGTATATTATGTGAACATGTATGCCAAAAAAATTAAAGAATCTATCCATCAAGATTAATTTTGAAACTCCTTCAAAACAACACATTGTAGAAAAGTTTGAAGAAATTTTCTTTCCTCTCTAAGACAGAGTTGTACATAATATTCTGTGCTTCAAAAAGTTATTCATCACAGTCGCAGTTAAAATTTTACCTTGCTGTGATAAGTGTAATCTTAAAGAAGTTGTTTATTCCCTGAGAAAGTGACCACAACGCGATAGACATGTAGCATCATCAGAAAAGAATGGCACTAACAGAGAAAAAAAGGTATATATTCATATCTGGAGCTCTAAAACAAAGATGAAATTTTTATATTCCCATAGCAGTAGCCACTCTTCCAGAATGCATTTTTGCTATAAAAGTCTCAAGAAGTAACTAAAAAAAAAAAACAACCCTAAGCTTTTGTCCTATCTGCTTCCTTTTTGTTCCCCATAATCCAACCACTGTCTGCATCTATCTTCTGATTCCACCTGCACTCCGACTTAGGAATCAAAGTAAGCAGATTCAATCTTGACCAATATCTTGAAGCCAGACTGGTGCTTGAAGCCAGACTGGTGCTTGAAGAGGAGATTAGATCTCTTTTAGTATTTACATATTCCTTCAAAGACAGGAAGACATTTTTTTGTTATATGTTGTGATAATTGAACCACAGTTCATCCACTGAAGTCAAAGGGGTTTGAATCTGTGCAACAGTTCTCAGATAACAAGCAGTCAGAGAGTTTCATCTGATCGTTTTAAAAATGTCATGGCTCCCTTTGCTGAACCATCATATTTATGAAGCTTCTTAGCAGAATTTTGCTTTACTTGAAATCTAAGGCTTTCATTTCTATTGGAATTCTCTACAGATATGTTAAACTGTTAAAATTTAAAGCAGATTTGTTACTTTAGAGGCATAACAGTGAGGTTCTTACAGATTATTTTAAGGAGAAATAATCCTTGAATATTACATAGTATCTATCTTCAAATGTAAGTAATAGTATATTTTATTTAAGACCCATATTAGAGACAAAAAAAACTGTACAAAGCCATTGCAAAATTATGCATGTAGATAATTCTGCATTGACCATGTTTTCATGTTAATCTTTATTCTATAGTTCTCCACTGACCATGTTCTTGCTTAAATCTTTCAGCCTTGTTACGATAGACTTTTTAAATAACATTTTTTCAAAGTTCTTTTGCAGTGTATTTGGTCATTGGAAGCCACTAAGTACTTGAAAATTTGTTTAGTTATCTTGAAGTCTCTCAGGTGTCTAGGTTTTCACAAAACATTTATCATGTCCATAACTTAAGTTAATGTTCTTGAGTTCAACACAATCATGACACTATAAACACCACCACAACAACAGCATTTGTCAGTAATACACTTTCCAAACACTATTTACTCAAACCACCTGGATTTTCCTGTTGGTATTTTTGGAAATCTGGTTTACGTTGCTATGATGACATTGAGTTGATAACTCTTTACAGCCTTTAAAATGGATCCCATGACTAGGACAGCATGTGTAAAATTGACTTTTTTTTTTTTTTCAGCTCACAATACAAAAAGCTAAATTACCTCTATGTATAGTAGTCATCTAGAAGCCTTTTAGTCTTCCTCATCTTTGAACTCAGGGTCAAGATTCAAAGCAAATACTTTGCCTTTAGTTGGGCAAAAGCAGTTTAAATGTGACTATCTTGTGACTGGGGCTTTGCTAGCTGGGTAGATTCTCTGATATCCTCTAGCGGGACATTCAGTATTTGACATGTTTAAGGAAGAAGGTCAAAGTCACAGTTTTGTATTATGGCTTTTACTCAGCTGGTTTCTATTGTCACTATCTACATTTGTCTTGCAAGCCTCTGAAATTTGGTTTACTCCACTCCCATTTTAAGTTTGAACAACCTATGGCACTCCCAGGCACCAATCTCCAATACGGAGCATGAAATAAAACAGAGAGGTAACAGATTCAAGGCAAACAGAAGCAGATACTTCTTTACAAGATATGTAGTTAAGTTATGGAAAACCTCACAACAGGGTACCGAGGATGCTAATGTTGTGAAAAGGTTCAGAAACCTATTGGATGAATTCAGGGAAGAAGAGCCTATCAGTGTTATTAAATATCAAGACAGTGTGTCTGGCTCATGAACCTGCCCCTGAGCTAGACCCTGGCAGGCTGGGAAGTACCACTACACACTTGCTCTCTATTTGTTATACTTTTACCTGGGTATTTAACACAGGCTATGCTCAATGACCTCTGTCCTGATCCAGAATAACTCTTATGCTTTTGTATTCACTACTTCCTTTTCCCACTTCAAAGGACAGGTACTACATTCGCTCCTTTACTGTCTGCAGGTGCCTCACCTGTCTTTCATGAAGTCTCAGAAATAACTCCAAGATTTCTTTAGTCATGCTACCATAACATTTACCAAGCTTAGCCAATTTGAGAGTATCCTCTTTAGCTATGTGCTATGCATTTTCCTCTTTCTCTATTCCAGCCTGAGATTGAATCTTTTTGGTTTCCAGTAATAATTGTGTTAGTCCCATACTTGCAGTTGACCTTTGAAGTGAGAACTGAGTAAAAGAACCACTAAACACTTCAGGCTTCTCAATGTCCTTCAGTGTCCCTCCTTGTTGAGCAACAGAGATTCCGCCTTCCTGGTCTTATCTAGCCACTACTCATAGGAATTCTTCTTGTGCTTTCTGTGTCTCTTTCTCTTCATATCTCACTTTGTGCCATGTACGCTTCTGACTTATTTCTTATGGGCTAATATCTACCAGATCTCTGAGTTTATTGAAGTCAGTCTTCCTCAAATGCAACGTGGTTTTGTTTTGCTGCTCTTTTGCCTCTTTCCTACGCATCACAAGCTCTCCAATTTTATGATCACTCCCACTAAGTTGTTTGTCTCCCTCGTGTTCTTAATCAGTTCTGCCTTATTAGTTAGAAAAGGCTGCTTTCCTTATTAAAAAAAAATGTTCACAATGAACTCAAAGAACTTGCTGGTCACTTGTCCTTTCTCATTAGACAACAGGGTAATTGAATTGCCCTTGTATCAGTTCATGTGCTTCAGATGATCTAGTTTGTTGCTTACAGGAAGCCTTGGACAGCTGATCTTTCTGGCTGGGACATTTGCTCCCACTATTAATTCATTTTTGAGTTCTTTTATCTTCTGAAGTATTTCTTGAATGGTAAATTGCTGGGGATGTCATTAATGTTGTTTTGTCACAGCTGATTGTTAACTCCATCCTTTTTGCAAGAGTAGGTGGGCCTCCATCCTCACGTGTTGAGCGAGATTTCATTTAGAAGGGCTAAACTGTCATCAAGCCCTAGATATTCTAGGGCATTATGTCTTATGTCCGTGCCTATATCTTTTTGTAATACTGTTGCCAATGTCAAAAACACAGGGCGGTGGAACAGATGCTTTTCTGACAGCAGTCATCTATGCTTTAGACAGTTCGTTCCAACTACATTTACTTCAGCTGGGAAAATTTTCTTTAAAACAAAGCTCTGATGGTGTTAACTATTTTTGTTGGCCTATAATAACATTTCAGGATGAATCACGGCGAATGCTGCCAAATGTTTTCTTGAAACTTATGAAGTTTCTGAGTGTTTTTTGACACTTAGTGGATATCTTTGATGATTATTCTTAAGGTGGAAACCTGGTCAACATCTCACAGTTTGAAATACAGACTCCTCTGCACCGGGCTTCAGCTTAACTGCTTTCTTTTTTCTAGTTATGATCATGCAGTGGAAGACTTTGTTACTGAAAGCAATTTCACATTGTACAGTGTAAACTGAAAAATTGTTCTTGCTTAATGAAGTTTTTGCTTCAGTTGCTATGGTTCCCATCATCGTTAATTCATTACCAGAGAACAGAAAAACAGATAAATTAGAATACTGTTGTCATGGCATAGGTAACAAGAATCTAATGAGAATACGAGACTGACAGAAAAGAAGAACAAATAAAGAGCTATCATTCTTGGTCTCAGGTTACTCAAATATTTCAGAATAACAAGGTATCAAAATTCTTATAAAAGAAACATAAAGGAATAGTCTAAATAATGACTCAGGTAGCCTATAAGAACATTATCTCTATTACTTTATTGATTAATATAATCAAATTTACTGGACAAATAATGTCTGAGAAAACCAATCCTTCTTTTTTTTTCCCAAAAAAGAGGTTTCTATTTTTCTTCAGGACCCCAGATTATGTATTAATAACAAACAGAAGAAAATATAATATATCTTGTTTTCCTACAAAGCTTTGTATATCCAAGACTGACCTTAAGGCGTGAATACAGTAATGGATTATAAATCAAAATAGAAAGGATTCTTATTGGTGGAATATTAATTAGTCATGAAGGTCATACTTTACATGTGGTTGCTATCTACTTGCTCTCTGTAGCACCTAGAAGACATAGCTGAGCCTAGCCATCATTGTATAATGTGTTCACACAGCACAAACTATGTGATAGTCTCCCTAAAACTTTTTATTTACAGTTTAAAAGCAAAAGAGGCAAAGCTTGCCTGGTGAAAGAGAGTGATGCAATTAGTGCAGTACTGTGTGGCTGCTGAGTGGCAGACTGTAGAACAGTTCTCCTGTCTCAGTCCAATAGGAAACATTTGAAATATGAAAGATAAAATTAAACTCCACTTTAAACTTCATCTTTGGTGACAGCCTCAACCCCATTGGCCTTTTTTTAGTGAAAGATTGCTCTTAAAAGTTTTTTTCCCTGATTCTTTTGAGTAAGTCAGAAACATATAAACAGCCCTTAGATGAGCAACTGGTCTATGTTTTTGTCACCAACACATGAACTCATGCTTAATTCTTCCAATAAGCCTTCCCGCAGTATTTGATGAAAACATCATTTAAAACCTCTGTCCATAGATGCTTTTTCCCCTTGTTCAGCTGATCCTGAGATACAGAAAGCCTTCATTCCCCTCTAACCTCTACACTTTCCCCCCACTGATGAGATATGTATTTCCTCTCAAATATTCATTTCTTGATTCAAATCAGGCACTGCCTGTAGCCTGCTCATACCTGCTGATTGTTAGTCTTGATCTAGGCTGTGTAGCCCTCATGGGAACCTGAGCAAATTTCTTCAATCAGAGATGGTACGGACCAGAAAATAGTTCTTTAGTGCCTGGTAAACATCACAGACTTGGCTGGTAAATATCACTGGCTCAGAAACTCTTGTTGTAAATAAGTAACTATCTTGCTTAAGGAGCATATTTTCTGTAGTTGGGATGAAGTGAAGAAAACCTGTATTATTTCATTAATACTTTGAGGTATATGAACTTTTATTTATCACCAAAAGATACCTGTAAAGAAAATTATTACCTCAATGATGGTCCTGCAGAAGGAGGAGATAAGAGCAATAGTAGTCCCAGATACGGAGACATGAGAACCCAGCTGGGAGAGCTGTGGAAGTCAGATGAGGCCTCGAAAGCTCAGCAGAAGACATTTGTTTGCCTTATAAGGGACAGTGAACAATCATTTGTTTTATACTTTCTTCCCATCTTCCAGGATTTTATGGACTTTAGCCATCTTTTTTTTTCCAGGCTGAGGAATCCTAGTCTATTTGCATCTTGCAAGAAGAAATCATGTCAAATTGTTTTAACAGGTTGCAGGGATAAGGAAGAAACCAGAGAGGTCATATATCTTAGAAAGCCTTTTGATACAGCTTCATATAAAACTTTCATAAGCAAGTCAAAAAACTACGTGAAACTGTTACAGGGTGGATACAAAACTGTTTTTAACTTAATGTCAGAACAGAAGGATGTATAAGTAGATTTCAGCCAGTTTGTCCTGGGCTTAGCCAATATTTTCACTTATGACTTGGATGAAGGAATAGAATATGCGTTTATTAAATCTGCAGATGATCCAGAACTGGCCAGGCTGTAATGAGATTGAAGAACGGGATTAAAGTGCAAAATGATCTTGATAAATTGAAGAAATGTTCTGAAAAAATGGGATTCAATTCAATAAGGACAAGTACAAGGTTCTATATTTTATAAAAAATTATGAACTGCACAAATATAAAATGAGGAAGTAGTTCAGGAGAGGAAGACCTGTCGAGAACAGTGAGTCACAAACCTGAAATGCCATCTTCACGTTAAAAAGCAGAATCATTGGGGATGTAAAAGGTACTCAGGGAAACACAATACGGGAATGAATTTTTCTATGCTACTCAGCATCGATAAAGCTGTAGCTGGAATACTGTGTCCACTTTTGGCCCTTATGGTCCAAGAAAGACAGAGAAAGAGAAGAGGAAAACAATGAGATGGAATTGAAGTATGACCAATGAGGAAGGGTTTTAAGAAATGGGACTGTCAAGTCTAGAGGAAACTGAAGAGAAGTGTAGTAATGTGCAAATACGTAAAATACCTCTGCAAGGAGAGAATAATCCCTTCCTCACATTCCTTGTGAATGGCCTATCCCATTTCAGAGAGTAATGAACTCTCTGCAATAATCTCTGAAACAAGAAAGTTCAGGTTAGATGTTAGGAAAAACTTTCTGACACGAAGGGTAGTTAACAACTGCAATAGTTTGAGACACTGGAATCTCTATCACTTAAGCTTTTTTACAAACAAATTTAATAAACATATTTGTTACATAGATGTCTATCAGAGTAACTTTGATATTCTTGAACCTTCCTTTCATGGGTGGATGGGTTTTGACAACTACCTCATGTACTTCTCATCCCTGTTTTCTAGATGATTTATATGTGTAGGTAGAAACATGCAAGGTAACAGGGAATGCAGAATAGAATAATGATACAAGCTGACAAGATGTTGGCTGCATTTTTCTGCTTAGATAGGATATGATCATCAAACATCTGCAGCTCTGAAGCTTCAACTCAAACGTTATTCCATCTTAAGCAGCAAATGGATATGAAAGATGACAATCTACCCAGTAAATAAACAGGCACCTGTGTATATGCCCTCTTCAATATCTTATGCATTAAATGGATTGGATTAACAGCAAATACTTTAATTTATGTCAGTAATGAGCTACAGCACAGGTAACAGTGCCTCTTGCTCAACAACTACTTAATACTATAGAGAAGTAGTCTAGTTTCAACAAGAGAGAACTACTCTTGGATCTCCAACAAACTCTTGGATAAGACCATGCATTAACGTTACCACAGTAACCACTTTAACCTGGTCACCATGGAGCTAAGCAGTTCTGGGAATCACACCTGTATTTAATATATTCAAAGGAAGAATGCCAACCACAGGATTACTAGGTTTTTGAGGAATATGCACACACACAGGCAAGAAACCATCAGCAAGCCTCTTTCTTCAGGAGACCTACTTGCTCTGAGAGTGCATCCCTCGATTAGGTCTGGGGCATATTGCAATGCAAGTTAAGGCACTGAACTTTTGGTTTTTTTCTCCATGGCAAATCACCATCTCACAGCCTCACAACTTGTGCATTTTCTTTGTTCCAAATTTGCTTTGGAAATTTTCTAGTTGCTTATGTTGACTACTGTCTCCTAAGTGGCTGAGAAGGTAAGGCCACAGCAGCGTCAGTAAGACAGGGAGCATTCAGTGTGTCTTTTGACACAGAGGCACAAAGTAGGATCTTGCAGATCCCAAAACAGCAGCTTTCTCAGTAGGGCTGAGTGAAAAATATATGTATACCTTTATTAGCAGTAGCCCTATTTGAAGCCTCTGAGAAAACGTTTCAGTAACAAGTATACTTTGCTTTAAAGAGAAACTAAAATCACCATCATCAATCAAATCAACAGACATGGATCTAAATACAAGGCTCTGTAGTCAATACTCGTACAAAGTACCACCTGCCTACAAACAAACAATGAATCATACCTCTGCTCTGCTACACAAAACTGCACTTAAGTCTAATGAGTGCAAAAACCAAGGAAAAGTCATGAAGTAAAAAGTAGGACCTCTGTAAAAAAGAAATGAAAAGTATATTATCCAAGAATTCTGTCCCATCAATGCAAGATCATAAATTTAAAAGGATTTACGTTAGTTGTCCAAAGTTGGAGAAATTATAATTAAAACCAAACTCCGAGGCTTTGGACAGCTGTTTACTAAAGCCTTCAGGGAGTCTAGTGCTCCAAAAAGAGACACTGAGATAAGGAGAACTCAGTTGTAGTCGCCCTGTAGGGTGTGATGTTTTTGCTTCCTAAATGCTACACATATAGCAGGATTCCAATACTGTAATAATTCACCTCAGCTTCCTGCATAACATAGCCTATAGGATTTTCCTGAATTAACTCCTCATTCAGACCCCCTAGCTATGGATGAAATGAGGGATATTTTTTGGGAAAATAACCAGCCAGTCACTCTGACACCACCACACCACACACTCCCATTGAAAGTCCAACCATAACTTCTGGCAAATTGTTCCAATCATCAGTTCATGGTTAAAGTTTGAATCTTTTTTCTAGTCTGAATCTGTCTAGCTGGCAGCTAAGGGGCTTCATGATGCTTTGTCTGATACATTGATTGGCACTCTATTTGCAAAATTTTCTTCCCCACATAGGTTCTTGCAGGCTACGATGAAATCAAGGTGATCCAGCTCATATTTTCCATATAGCAAATTGGTCCCTTAAGATAGCAAATACATGGGGTTTGTTCTGTTTACACAGGATAAATGCAACAAAGTCTGTCACTTGGCACACAGTATGCCCCAGCTTTCAAATCTATAATTATTGGGTTTTTATCTTGCTTTTTGGATTTCAGAATGTTCATCTTTAAAATTAAAAATTTTCCAAGGACACACCAGCAATGTCAAAGTTGACAATTTGTCACATCTGAGTGAAATAGATGTCCCCCATCACAGTATGCATTTTTGTTACACACACATTATAGAAAGAGTCTTAAAGATCCCCTTCTGCTGTTCCATAGTGTGATCTAGTGATCTATGTCAGACACAAACTATTACTCCATTTAATGGTTTTTGAAATTTGCTCTATAGATATTCAAGATCATTTACTCTAAATAATCAGGAAGTTAGAGAGAGGTCATGATAATTTGCCTTCCCCTTTTCCCACACCACCCTTCCCACATAAAACAGAACTTTCAGTTTTTCCAGTCATTTGAATCTTGCAGAGTTAGTACCAGTAACTAAATCAAGTGGTCCTAAACAAGCAATTCAAATTCTTCCTGATTATTACACAGAATCCTGATATTGATGTATAGATGTATAGATATATTGATGTATGAATGTATAAAGAATGTCTTCTCATTCTGCCCATTGAGGCCTTGATTAATTTTGGTTTTGTTGTCTTGATTTGGCATAAAATGAATACTATTTGTTCTGCTCTTGTCCTCTCTGAACCTTCAACCTATTGGTAGTTTCATGGTTTTGTAATCCAGCCTCCTCCGCAGCAGAAAGGTTCTTCCATACTGCAATGGACACTGAACAGCTTTCTTGCTTCCTCCACTGTGGCATCACTGCTTTATATCTGACATCATATACCTATGCAGCTATTCAATTTGAGTGTCTTCAAGGGTAGAAGATCACTGTGCATTCACTACTAATTCCCTCCAAGCTTGACATGTGTTATCATGTACAGAAGTGCCATTTGCACTAATATGCAATTTCACTAGTGGAACTTTTCCTGCCAACCTCGAAATGCCTTCCCAGAATGATGTCATGAGACTTGGCTCCAAGGAGACAGCACAGTTTGTTATTGTCTAGCCTCCTTTACAAGCTGTTCTTTCCATTCCTTTTAGTGTAGTAGTCTTGGACTGAAGGGACCTTCTTGGATCTAGCTTTAGCATCTTGCAGGTGGCCCTGAAAGCCAAACTCGTGTTTCTGTTGTGCCATTCCCAGCTCCATTTGACCAGCTGAATCTGCAGAGAGACCCTCTGCAGTTTCCACTTGAAACCCTGCGGTACTTGGATATTTCTAAATGTATTCAGTTCCTCTTGGCTATCTTCTTCTTAGTGGTTACAGTCTTTCTACTTTCATATGCTTCCAGGGTATTCAGTGCCACACATTTTGTCTCCAATACTTGTGAAATCCTCCTTCTTTGTTTTGGCTTCCTCTTTTCAAATTCTTTGTTCACCTTGATTCTGGTTGACCATGTACTACCTGGCCTTTGTAAGGTTTCCTAGTGTTTCCTAATGTCTCTGAGGTTTCATGGCAGAATCAGCAACTTTTATTACATATAGGAGGAGTACCTTCTAGTCTCAGGAAGCAAAGAAAACACAACACAAGTTCTATCTCTTTTCACTGTTGTAATAAATATTAACTGCATACAGGGCAAAATCTGCTCAAATATTTTCTAAAACTCTTTCTAAATACTCGCATCTAATGCCCTTGTCCATCCGATCAGGGCTTCACAAAGCAGTTGACAAGCACACAAAGGTTCACAGCTTAGCTCAACCCACCATTTGCTTCCAGTGATTAAGAATTTAAAAATTTAAACCCCAGGACTTATATTATACCTGTAGAGTCCAGCAACATAATCCTTAGAGAGAAACCCATACAAGCAGGTATGCTTTTTCCATCCTGCTTAGGATCTGTGCAGCCTTCATAGATGGCAAACAACTCTTGCCATTTCACTTGAGGGGTGAATGTATTTCACTAGTGGGTAGATTAATTCTTTCTCATAAAAAGAACGCTTAGGAACAGTTTTTCCCCCAAGATGTATGTTCACATTCCCACATGCATCATTATGTGACATAAACGCTGTGCATATGTACATAGACATAGCTACTGGAACCATGAATGTATAAAAGAAATGCACGTAACTGCAGTATTTTTGTAGGTACAAGTAGTTATGCTGCTTTTTGAAGGTCTGTCTCATAACTCTTAGTATTTAAGGCAGTTTTTTTCTCCCCCAGATTGAAAAATAGGTATAATTATCATAAGAGGCACCACTATTTCCAATGCACCTCTGTGAATAAATATCAATTAATTCACGCATCATGAAATGATAATGAAATATTACAACTTCATCTGTGATAACAGTGTAACTTTTCATGCCAGTTCACTTGCAATCATCCTCTCTAGATTGCTAATTATATGCCTCAAGCTGTATTTAGTAGAAAAGATTGAACCATTTGTTCTTTTGTATATTTTGTCAGAATAAAAATAAGCCTGTATGAAATATCTTTGGACTTGTTCACACAGGAAAAAAATCAGCACTCAAACCTACTGCATTGTTTACTTGGCATAACTGTAAAATACCTCACTTCTGTGTTCAAAAGCACTCCTTGGAGCACATGGGTCCTCTAACCACACACCGGACTGTTCCTGTAAGTCTTTGAGCTATTATGTTGCTATTATGTAATGGCATGTGTGCCTACACACTATGGCAACTCTACTAAAGAAATAGCAGCATGCACAGATCTTACAGGTGTCCACACAATTTTTCCTGGATCAGTGTCATCGGGTCTATGGTCTCCTATCTGCCACAGCATAGGTTTTGAAGGATTTTTTCCTTAAAAAAATCATGCAAGCAAAATCCTCCCACCTCTTTACTTGTGCACAAGATGATAGAGCTTATTTGTGCTCTCTCTTTAACATTGAGTAAAACCTTGTACCCAGGTAATCTTATCTTCTGCTTGGCTTCAGGCTAGTTTTGTCAGTCCTCTCATTGTAGAAGTTAAAGCTTCTAGATCCAGTGTCCAGGCTTGATGTACCAAGGTTTGACTGCAGAGATGAGGCTCTGGATTTAGTGGTGGATCTGTCTCTATGGAGACTCCTATAGAAATTGTGTTATTTGTGTTACCTGTAGTGATGGAACAAAAATGAGGCTGGACCCTGAAGCACAACCTGTCAGGGCAGATGGAGGAAGCACTGACAAAATGCTGGTTACACAAAAGGCACAAGAGACCAGATGATCATAATTTTCCCCACTAACTCTAAAACCTGTGAAATCACACCATAGTTAGTGTTATATTTAGCTGAGACCAGTTTCAGGGATAAGTACATTATTTGGCAGTCTCCCTCTATTCAGAGGGATGGACTTGGTTGCAGAGGGAAGCATTTAAAGACTACTTTATGAGGTATCTATGTTTATGAGATATCAGCCAAAAATGTGAAATCCTTAACAGAACAGATATCTTTCAGGTATTTTCTTGTAGTAAGAAAATCTTACAAAGTCAGGTGCTCCTGAAAGCTTCCAAAATATCTGCTGTTTTAATCTCAGTGGAAATGTGTAAGCAGAGTGATGTTCTTGCACAGGCAACAGTCTTTACAGGAGGCTGAGCTTTCACATCAGTCTTCTTACAGTGGCAATTCATGCATTTATGTCGCATAACATAATTTTCCCTGCACCTGAGGTGCTCTCAGCATGTATAAATGCATATTCAATAGCTCTTGTTGATCAATATAAACCAACTTGTGCAATATGAAAAAGATGCATGCATATTTGCTAAACAAAGCGAAGTGTAGGGGGCTGGATGGCTTATGTGCATGATTTACAGGATTTGGTCTTCACTTCTCAGAAAAGTATTTTGAAGCCAGTCATGTCAGCAACAACTGAAAAGAGTTGTCATCTGTCATGAATCTGGGAGCCCGTAGGGAAGAAATCTGTGATCTTTGCCCAGTTTCTAATGATTTCGCATTACAACTGGCACTAAGCAGAGTGTCTGGTGATGCTGCCACCTCACCCTACGTATGATGGAGGGCGGTAGGGGTTCATGTCATAGGTAGCTGCCCCTTCATGCTGGGCTCACAGAATCACGGTGAGAAGGTGTAAGAAAGTTTACAGTCCCCTGTTACTGCTGCCTTGGCATTATAAACAGACAGTATCACTCTCCAGCCTAACTTTCTACATAAGCTGTATTAGCTCTGAAAAGAGGGGCAATAATATTAAACATAATCACCAAGATATGTGCAAAGGGAAGCTGTGCAACCATTTAGTTGGCAGCTCTAAAGGAAAGGGAAAGAAAGCCCAATCTTGTCGCAACAGCAGACCTCTTTGAAAGACGTTTTTTACTTTTACCTGCTGATTTCAAGCAAAATAATTTTATTCTGGGCAGCCTGTTCCTGGAAATGGCCTCATAATTGCTAACTTTATCTTCTGCTGCCAGTGTCTATTTAATCACCTCCTTGTTGCATTCACAGCCCACACACTGACGCAAAATCTCCTCCTGTTCTGATCCTT
The DNA here is from genome assembly GCF_965183815.1 of Platalea leucorodia. Classification (NCBI taxonomy): domain Eukaryota; kingdom Metazoa; phylum Chordata; class Aves; order Pelecaniformes; family Threskiornithidae; genus Platalea; species Platalea leucorodia. The sequence continues at coordinate 70,554,982 of NC_138828.1, read as the reverse complement.
TACCTATTAGAGTCTGGGCCCAAATACCTCTCTAATGCTGAATGAGCAAACACCAAGTCAATGTGAAAGCCAACCAGGCATAACTTGTTGCAGAGAGTTTTTCTGCGTGCATTTCCCCTTTGCACCTCAAATATAATATAGCCTAACAGTATGGCCTGAAGGATGCTGGAATTCAATAGTTGCAGATATTTAGGTACTTTCTAAAAGCAAATACTTTTGCTGTGTATAAAAATATTCTTGTTTAAACTGCTGCACTGATTTATCGACAATGTAAATGGAACTTTAAGTTTAGTTACTTAGAAAAAGGAATCAGAACCACGTGTCAGCATTCATGGCCTCCTCCCCAGGCATGTTGACCACCAGCAGCTTCTGTGCTGCAATCCACCAACACCATAGAAAATTAACTGTTTTATTCAAGTGTCAAATTGTAAGGTTAGTGTTGCTGAGACCTGAGTTAGGTACTGACATATCCACTCTTGCCAATTCTGGGACAGGCACTGCAAACACAGCTTTAGGCACCTGGGGACTTTAGAGTAAGAAAGTAAAGCATCTCTGGACCTTGGGCATCTCTAGGCTTGGAAAATAGCTGAACAGCAGCATTTCGTAGCTGTGTTGTGACCATTTTGCACTCAGGTGTCTGAATACCATCTAAGGTCCACTTTGGGTACCTAAGCCCTTCTTTAGATATGGCCTCAAAGCTTAATTTTAGGCATCCAGGAATTTTGGCATAATGCCAGTATTTCAAAGCAACGAAGGAATTTCTGCACCTAATCTAGGAGATAAGGCTGTGATACGTGTCCCTGGAATTTACAGAGACATGCCCAGTGTCTGCACGAGGCAGCCGCGCAGCTCTCTGCAAAGACACGTATCTTCCAGGCACTGCAGGAATGAACACAAGGCCAGACACCTTTCTGGGACTCAGAAGCTATGTGGGAGGTAGCATAACAGGAGTTAGGTTTTATGGCTGCCAAAAAAACAGATCAGTAGGAATCATTTTGGTACGCATCTGTGCAAAACTGAAGCAATGCAGGGGGAAATCAGGCTGTTATGTTTACCACATGTGTGCTTTAACTATGTACGAACAAGCTGTGTTCTATTGTCTTACTGCAGAATATGTTATTTCCCCAGGAAAAGGGTAAATACTATATTTCCACGTGGGGAAGCAATAGTTTGCTGGATTGGAAGGGACAGCTGGCATGTGTCTGTTGTGGCACTTTCCCTCTGCGCAGTTGTCAGGATGCAGCACAATGCTGGCTGCTGGAGTAAAACAGAATTTTAATGAACAAGCTGCAGGGAGAGAAATAAAACAAATTTGTCTCTATCCAAGTGATCAGCCACCAAACATGCACATAAAATTCAGATATGGCAGAATAGCGAGTGAGTGTCTGTGATCAGTTTGGATTTTTCTTTTCATTGACCTTCTCATACAAAATCTATCCTGGTGCATCTATGTGAACACAAATTTACCTTCAAACTATGCCTAAATCCCAGCCCATTAGTAACTAGCTTGTTATGGCTGCTAGTACTGTCTGTTGCTGTTGCACACCTTCCTTACATTCTTTGCTGTTACTTTAAAAAGCCCATTTTATGTAAACAATCAGTTTAGCTGGTGTGATGCATTTTTGCCTCAAATTCAGGCTGTGTTTATAGACAGTATATTACAATGCAGTCTCCACCGCTCTCCCAGAAAACCAGCTCACAGAGTTTCCTTGGAGAATGTGATGGAGCCTGAGGTTATGTTGTCTTTTCTACACAGTCCAGCTGTGCCAAGGAACAACCCCTTCAGGGGGACCTCAGGGAAGCTGCATCCGATGGCACGTCAGTGGAAAGTGGACTCTCCAGATCCAGCATTGAGGCAAAATCTTACTGCCAAACATATAATTTCCACTTTTAAATCCCCTGACATTAAATCAAACGATGAAATTTTAAAATAAATTAAGCATTGGATACATTTTTATTATTATTAATTTTTTTGCAATATGCAAGAAGGAGGGTCAGATTCAGGGGCACAGTTCTGTACTATCAGCACTGCCTTATAGCTGCTACAGCAGTAGGACCGTAGGGACAACATCTTTGATACAGCTTATACCTACACTGATGAGAGGACAAGTTTGGACAGAGGAGAAGCCCAAACAGTAAGTTTTAGTGCTTCCTTCTGCTGTTTTGATGTTATGAATTCAAAATGCTCAGTATCACACACACAAAATGGGAACAAAGCCGAGGCAGAGTGGGAGCACGAGAGTGAAACCCAGACCCACTGAAATCGTGGCAAAGTTTTCATGGACTGAGAGCGACCAGTATTTTGCCACAGATGTGTCTCTTTTCCTAGGCAACAGCAGTGCTATTCACGCACGAGAAGGGAAATGTGGGTAGGAACTTTGCAAATCTTCACTTGACAGTGACAGGGAACTCACTAAACTATGCTCAGCTGTGAAGCCAAAATAAAGGATGGTGGAAGGGAAAGTCTGCTGCATTCTTCAGTGCTGACAGTGGGACTTGTTAGTCACTTTTCCTGACTTCAACGGATTTCATAACACAGTGGGAACCAGGCACCAAACTTTTATTCCTGCCTTTCAAAAACACAACTACAGCCCTACAAAAATAAGTAAATAACAGTTTGTCCTTTTGCTCAGGTTCCTGCCTCTACTTTGGGACTTTTCCTAGGAGCACCTATCTCAGCTCTTTGGATCTCATGACTTTCATTTCCTGCAGTCTGTATGTACTTTCCTAGGAACACTCAAAGGCAATGAGAAAGTATTGACATTTTGATAAGAAAAGCGCAGAGACATAACATGCCCTACAGAGCAATATGCTGTCAGCAGACCACCTGGCAAAGGGGGCCAAGCGGCCTCCTACAAGAGTGATTCATTTTTCTTTCCACTACTTCTTGCTCAGTGCAGCGAACAAAAGGGAAATGAAGGGCCCGATCCAGAGTTTATTGACGAAACAGAATCTCCCTGATGGATTTGGCTTCAGCATGGATTTTGGCAGCAGTTCAGCCTTTAACATTTTCTGCCCTTGAAGAGACGCTAGCTGCTATTAGCCCCGGTGACAGGTTCTTCTCTTTTCTTTGTAACCTGTAATTCTTTTTCAATTGAAGTTGTCTGTAGGGTAACTAAGTTAACACTTCGCTCTGGGGTGACATTTTCATTTCCAGTGTACAATCTTGTAATGAAAGTGGCTTACAGCGACTTCTTTGTCCCTGTGCCTCTGACTCCTGTAGAAGCTCCATAACTTCTCTATAAAGTGCTGTGGGCCTGAAGTCTACCCCATGACCTTCTGTACTCTCTCCTTGTTTTCCAGTCTCTTCTCAAATCTTCTTTGTTTTATTTAGTGGGTGTAGGTGGATAGACAGGAACACTTCAAAGCCTCAGTCAGGACTGAAGCCCATTGCTCCTAGCAGATACAGTCTCTGCTTTGACAGATGTGCCTCTCAAAACAGCCGGGGCTGCATTTTGTGATGCAGCAGGACATGTTGCACCAGCTGCTGTTAGCATGGGGGAAATCAAAACCTCTTCACATGCCTCTGCTTCTTCCTGTAAAACTGTACGTGGGAACCACAGTCCCAGGTAAGGCAAGATGTAACAAGAGATGGTAATGAACTACAGAAAGAAAAAGAGGAAATGTTTTTGTCAGGTTACACAGGTTAATAAGGAGACCTTGTCCAAAGTCCAGTAGGAATCTCATTTTTAATATCAATGGTCTTTATATCAGGACCTAAATTAACTGCCCCTCTGTTTTGTCAAGCGATGATTCCTGTACCTCATAAGGTGACAATTCTGTCTTGGGATAAGGCATTGCTGGGAGCTGAGGCACATCCCCATTCTCTGTGCAGCTGTCCACAAGAGAAGAGGTGAGCAATTGCAGCTTTGATGGATAAGACGTTCTGATTTATTTTCAAAAGGTGACATTTCTTCAGGGATTTGCAAAGACAGCTGGGTTTCTTGCACCATCCATCTCCCCCAAGACTTCCTACGTATCTTGCCCTAAACTTCAGCTAAGTGCGTTTTGCCCAATGTTTGGAGGATGCAAAGGTTGCACACACACCAGGACTCCAAGAAAGCAACAAGAAAGTAAATGAGAAGAAAAGAACAGGGAAGAGAAAAGCCTGTTGCTTTGTGTCTCTATGAAAGGCGTTGAATTCCAGTGCTCCCTCTCTGTTGTTCATGTCTTGCTGTGCTCTCTCTAATGTAGTCTATAAACTCCTCAGTGCAGACACCTGCTTGCTTTATTTGCACTCATAAGATGTTCTTTGAATAAATTGCTAACAACTACAACAATAATAATATCGTGCAACAGTGGTATTTACCATAGCTAAAGCAGACAATGGGGAGTTCCCTAACCCAAAGCAAAGAGGTAAGAAGGAGCTTACAAGTGCAGCACAATTAAAAGGTGCTAATATCATTAATTATTATTAACACTTGTATTACTGTAGCAGAAGGAGCTACAAGCAAATTCATATCCCAGTGCTGCACGGTGCTGTTCAAAAGCATAATAAGATCATTCCTGCCCTGAAAAAGAATACAGTCAAAGGCTTTTCTCTTGCAAAGTGTTCACAGATGAGGGAATAATGTACCTCTGAAGAGCAGCTTGCAGGACTCCTAGGCAATGCAGACAGAGCAATAATAATGTTCCCATTATACAGATGGGGAACATGGAGATTTACATCAGCTTACAAAGAAAACCTGGAGCAGTGCAGTGAATCCAGATCTCCTGATGCTTAGTTCTGTACCTTAACAGCTAGGTTGTCCTTAAGTTACTGCTTAACAGTATCGAGCATTTCTAAAAATTTCTTCAGTACTGAATCATTTAGCCATTCAAAACTGAACAATCTAAATTTAATCCTCTTGAACTGATGCTGGATTCAATTTCCTAAAAGTTTAAGATATAAAGCATAATACTATGTGTATAGGGAGAATAAAAGAAGAGTCTTAAAGATAAAATTAATGAGACACAGATAGAAAACTATAGTACGAACTTTCTAGCTCCTGTATTAATAAAGGATAATGTTCTGGTACACTGAAAACTATACCAGAAAAATTTTATTACATCAAATGTTATGTGACTGCAGGGCATACCTGACTCTTCAGGTGACAACAGTTCTTGTTTTTTGGGAACTCTTTTCCTGAACTATTTCACTTAACATACATGTTTTTATTTTGTATGTTTATAACTCTTCAAATGTAAAATTTGTTCTTTTTAATCTTTATTTTTCTGGACCCTAACATTTGCCCTTGATATTCTCTCAGAATATCATCTAGGAAAAGAATAAAGTGCAATTTTTTAACAGTATAAGACACACATATGTGAGATACTTCATGTTTTGTACAAGCCAGGAAGAAAACAATTACCTTCACAATGAATTTCCTCCCTTTTAAATTCCTAAAACTGATGGGGCACCACTAAAATGAAAATCTAAAGAGGTCAGTTCTTTTTCTATACTTTGATAGGGCTAAACCCACCAAAATGGTAATATGGCCCTTACACTCCAGAGCCTTCTTCTGTCTGATCTCTGAGGATGTAAATTTATTTCTTAGATGACTTCTTACTGCCAACTGTGCCTGTACCAGTTCAGGCTTTTAATGCAGAAGATTACTGATTAAATCTCAGGTGGATTAATCAAGATGGCTGCCCGCATACTAATACTTGATGTTAGTATACTTTTTAATATCACAAATTATGTTAAAATAATGCTTTCCTCAGATTATAAATCAAGCACTCCAAAGGCAGAAAGTGCTAATATTAATGTAGGTTTTGGAACTAGTGGTACTACCCACAAGACCATCCAGTATGATAGTTTTTAATTACTTGATCATCACCTATTTTTCTCACAGGACCCATGTGCTCTCAGTGCATTGAATTATGTTTTCTGTATCATTTGCTAAGTAACAACACAAAGGCTAAAGCTTATAAAGCTAAACCATCTCATTATGGAGTGAATAATTTCTCCATGAAGGAATGCAACTAGGGTTCTAGACACAGGCAAGTAAATGGACTTCTGGATGCATTCATCAACTTTCTTCTCCTGTCATTTATTCTTCTCCCTCAAACTCTAGTCAGGATGCTATTTCCTGAAAATAGCTGTATTTTTGTTTAGTGTTTTGTGTACATATTTACTGATGAACTGTTGAGGCTGGGAGAAATTAACACACAACCTCTGTTGGAATATTTCTGTATCATGATGTCTCTACAACTAGGGGGCCTGTCACACTTTCAGGCTATCTAATCCATAACTCAGTTCCTGTCTGAGTTTTTGCTGTTGGTTCCTCCTTGCTGCTGATTTCATGCTGAGACATGGAGTCCTGTTAGTCCCCTGTATTGTTGATGTAGGTTTTTCCTTCTAATCCTGTGTCAGGCCAGATGGTAGATGAGATCATAAGTCACATCATGACCTCCGTTTGGAGATGGCATCTGACTGCTGCTCTTCTGCAGTTGTCTCATTTCCTTCCTCCGCTTTCTGAATCTGCAGTGATTCTGTATGATCCATGTTCCTCGGCAGCCTGTGCAGTCATCTTTTCCTTGCTTTCCATGGTTAGGCCAATAGCAGTGGAGAATCTAGTTAGCTTTACGGTTTCTTGACTTCCTTTGTGTCTTCTCATGGCCAGCAGCTAACGGCACCTTGTTGGGTGCAGAGTCTCTGACCTCTGAGCGGCAAGAAGAAATACTTCCTACATAATGGGAACATGCATTGCAATGAGACTCAACCATGCAATCAGGAATGCCTTCTTGGATCTCTCAGCTGTGTCATGTGGGTCTTGGTTCTCTTCAGGGTTGACTCTAATTGTCTAATACAGAGGCTGAACCTTCAGGAGAGATGTCTTATGCTCACCTCCCCATTTGGTATCAATGCACCTTCAGTCCCCTGTGGCTTAGTATCTGAACATGGTTTGGAAGGTATGCTTCTACACAACATAGTTGCAGTTTCTTGGTGACAATTCTTCTTGAGTGTCCTGCAGACAGTACATCTCCTCAGAAATAGTGCAATTCCACATTGTGAATATGACATTAAAATGAGCAAGGCATGTTCCAGTCTTTTTCCAGAGTTGAGCTTCAATTTCAAAAAGTTCTCCCTGTTGGGGAAAGGAGGACCCTTTTCATACTTCTCGCTGTTCTCTCCAAACTCAGACACTAAAGTAGTTTTATTTCACTAGCTTTTGCAGATTTACCCATCTCATGATGGAAACTCTTAAGTCTGCTCACATTACTGCTTGCTCCACACTGTAGTCATCCTACACTCACTAGGAGTGAATTTCTTTCTGCAGCACTAGGTCTTTGCAATCATCTAGTGAATTCTGGAGTGCAAGCTCTCTTCCTGCTATATTCTCATCGGCATTGCACTCACCATGCGCAAAGGTCTACATGCAGCAGAAAAGCAGACTGTCAGATTCACCCAGCTAAATGCAGATGTCTGCTATGCAGAGAGTTTGTCCACATCTTAGTTAGTCCCTTTAAGGTTATCTTACTGGAAAGAAACAGAAACTCTTACATCACAGTGCAATTCCTCTTAGAGTAGGCAGGTAAAATAGGTCAAATGAATCACTACTTAAAAGTGCCTATTTCTGACCACAGAATATAAACTGAGTCCTAAGTGACTTGCTCAGCTGCTGGCATCTGCATTGTAGATGCATTTAAATGAGATGAAACCCTCTCCCTGAGGCTGTTTCTAGTATTGACTCTCCTAATCAGCTTTTTAGCTCTTACCGCACAGGAGACCTGGTGATGCCCACTAGCATGCTTTGAGTGCAACATGCAGTGGTTTCCTTGTGAAGCTTTCCAATGACTCATCATTGTCCCATACATCCTCCTGACCTTCAAATTAAACTGATGAAGATATTTTTCTTTAAAAAACACAGCAAATAACTCCTTTCTAAAAGAGCAAATCTTTCTATGTCTAAGAAATCCACCAGCAAATGGTTTAGGATTCTGGTCACTGGACAGCTTCAGTTGGGACCACTCCTGCTTCTGAAGTTGCAGTCCCTTTGTAGAAGAAATGCAAGCTTTCTGTGGCCAGAGTGATAAGTAGAAAGTCACTAGTTCTGTCACCACTAGGGTTACACAACAGCAAGTGGTGGTTACAGATGCAAAGGCATGTCTCTTCTTCCCTAGATGAGATTTGTGACCCCCTTTGGGTGATACCTGCCATGTCAAATTTCAGCTTGAACGGTTGAAGCTTGGCAGAGAGTAAGCAACAGAAAGTTGGATCTCTTCAGGTCAAGGGCTGGATAACATTAATAATAGACACTGCTACCAGCTCTTTCTTAGTTGCTCACTGACAAGGCTTTATTTCTGGTCTTTCCTATGCTTAATTTAAAATGAGAGATTCTTCATAACCCTTGGTGATTTTCTTGGATCAGTTAGATTGGTGTAGTTACACTGAAATATAATGAACAATATTTTTTCATTAGAAGGAATACTTTACTTCCTTAACTTGCAGAGTCATACTCTTAGCAATGGAGAGCCATGGTCAGGCTCAATCCTTGTAATCATAAAGGTGAAATTCCCATGTTGTGTCTTTCCTGTTAAGGCCCTGAGCAGGTGAATCGTCCTGAAGCATTGCAGCAGGACCTAAATGATGCGCAGAGCCTGGTCAAACCCTTTGAAGTACCCATGTCCTTTTCTCCTTACAGACATAGGATTGATTGGGTTTTTTTCTTATTGGAGGTTGGGTAGAAAACAGTTTAGTCCCCAGTTCCTCTTCTGACTTTCAGCAAAGCAATACATCCAACCTCCAAATGTCTTTGAAAAATCCTTTGCTAATCCTGATATTTTTTCAGTTTGCAGCTATCTGACTGATTTATAACAGTTTCAAAGGGAACTGAATGCCCCATCTATTATCAATCAAACCTCACCTCTTGCTAAACTGTAGAAAGACTATTCCGGCTGTACGGATGTTACTCAGCAGGCACCATGTACCAGCAGAGAGATTAGAGGTCTTGAACTTTATGGAGAGCATTCTCGTAGCACTCACTGAGTTATGTACTGTTGCCACAAATTCCCCATGCATCATGATGAGAGTATGCTACACTTAAGCAGGACAGTGTTATTTTCAATCAAATTTGTGGTGGGCAGGGATTTGATAATATATTTTCATGCCAGTCTGTTACTTGCAGCACCAAGTGTATCAAGCAGCTGGAAGAAGCTTCAGAAACTCAGGACTCCCAGACTAGCTGGTTGCCTCAAGTGACTGAGGGTGGAATTCATCTTACCTGACTTTAATCTAAAAACCGGACACCTAGCTCAAAGTAGTTTGTGATGTTTTTTTATGGCAGGTGGGATGAACATCCCTCTGAAGGGGCTTGTTTCTGTCTGCTAACTATGGAGGGATCCTAGACAGCCACTTAGATTAATTCCTAACATTTACATGGCTGAAATCAGGTGAGATGAATCCCATCCTAATCGTATAGTGGGATTCCTAAATTCCCAATTTATGGACGAAGGACAGTGTTAGAGCAAAGGAGCAGTTTAACAGTCCCATGTTTCTGTCTCTGATAATGACCAGTACCATACCAATGTATAGTCTTTGAAAAAGTGGAACATCATTACTCGTTTTTTCAGGCCAGGTTGCTTTTTTTTTCCCCAGTTTGCTTTTTTCTTTAATCATCCTCAACAAATCCATAAGGAAGACTTTCTTCCCAGGAACAAGGCAAGTAATGAACATGGCTTAAAATCCAGCATGTGTGTATCTCCAATAGATTGTACCCAACTGCTTTATCCTCACACCAGCTGGTCTGCTACAGACACCACAATTCAGCCTTTTTTGCTTGTACTTTTAATTGATCTGGTGTTGGTCTGCGTTAGAAAGCTGCAGAGAATTTGTAGTGGTGCACAACAGCTGGGGAGCAGGAGATGGCAATTAATGTTTTCCTAGTCCCTCCCTCGCAAACCCCTATGTGATATAACATAACACAATACAATGCCGAAATGATACCATGGCTGCAGCAGAGTTCTGCACCTCCTGTAAGTGAACCAAGGTCAAAGAGACCTTACTGAAACAAAGGATTTTGACTACACTGAAAGAAAAAAAATAAAATTAGGTCATTCTGATACTTGCAAATCCATTTTTTTTTTTCCATAGAAAGTATTCATCCATCATAAAAGTGAGAAATTTAACTTGACATTTCACTTTAGAGTAAATAATTCTTTATTAAAATGCTAGAATTTTTTTGAGAAATAAAATTTCCAACTTCAAGAAGCCTGGATCCCGATATTTCATCCTGAAATCTTGTAGGATGGAAACAAAAATTGCATGGGATTAACTGTTCACCATTTTATTCATATGCTTAACCCTACACGGACTCAAGTACTGCAGCACTGGGTAAGGAGGGAGGGTCTCAGTCCAGCTTCTGAGAACTCACCGGTGGCTGTGGAGTGGCTGAGCTCTGCCCGGGCTTTCTGCCTGCCATCTGCCCATGACAGGTGGAACCTGAGTAACAAAGTTTATCCTAAACTTGTGCATTGCATTCAAATGCAATGTGGAAGCTTATTTTTGCTATGGGACAAATCCTGCTCACTTGTTCCAGTGGTGAGTTTTGCTGCCTTCAATGGGACTTGTCATCTAGAAAAACCACCAAAGAAAGACAGCACTGGCCCAAGAGCAAACTGTTTTCCTCCTCACCGCTAAAAGATGAGTTTTTGAAAGCAATTAAAGCAGGTTTCAATGACATTTGACTCTAAGGCTATGTATGGTAAAACAAACCTATAAAACTCCACTTGCCCCTGCTTCTCCCCTCTTGATTTACAGAGGTGGAAACTTTCAGGATGTCTTAGCTTTAGACAATAAAGCATTTTTCAAAAACACATTAAGAGTGTCAAAAACCACCTTTGAGATGAGTAACATCTTTTAAAGTAATGGGCTAAATCAAACCAAAACCTTTACTGACATTTTGATTGCATTTGTGTTAGTCGGTATAATGAAAAATTAACTTTACACATAAAAAATTTATTGTAGCTTCTTTTATTGCCTAGGAAGGAAAGTTTAGTGTAGCCAACTGAACCATGCTTCTTCACGGGTTGTCACTTTATACACTTTATTATTGTAACTTATGGGGATGTTTGTAAGCAAAGGAGTGTTATTTATCCTGCAGTACTCCCATTTGCTCACTCGTTACGCTCATCATGGCTCTATGTAATAAACTTCATAATATCACACATTAATGGGGTTATTTAAACTATAACTACTATAAGTTAATGTGCAAATGCCTCGCAGTTTTCCCATGTTTACTCGCAATTTTGAAATAATGTTCAAGACGTGCTCTGAGGCTGGGAAGAATTACACACTTTAGTGCAATAATGTGTGGGGAAACGTACAATTATTTAATAAATATAGAAGAATTGACATTAATGTCTGTGTATCATTGGGTGTGTCTATTCATTAAAATGATTGCTTGATACTTATTTGTGGCAGATAAAACATATTTAGTGCCATTTCATGCAAATTACTGTGACAAATACTTGCCCAAACCAGTGCAAACTTTGGAAATAGTTAGAATATTGTCGAAGTCTCCCTTGTTTTCCTAAGAGTTAGCAAAAATGAGAAGCCGCTAAACTGCAGTTACCCAAAGGCAAGAGATCTGGTGATTAACTTTATTATTGCTTATTATGTATTTTCTTTTGCGTGCTGACCGGATCTATAGATCTATAATTCTCCTGCATGCTTTCTGCTTGAAGATTCTTTTGAAACAAAAGCTTGAGAACTTAGGAAGTAATTCCTAAGAAAGTAATTTTTATAAGAAACTGTTATTTTTTGGTTGACTTAAAAGCACACTGAATATTTTTCCTTTGTTCTCAAACCCAGAATGTGCGTGTGTGGTCAATAATGTAGGAAGTATTTGAGTATTGAAAACACAAAGATTTTCTATTGCCTAACAGAAATAATCAAACTTCCCACAATATCATGACTTTGTGCTGAAATTGATAAACTTCAGCCTGACTTTTCTGATTATAATTATTTTAATTCATGAGTTTCATGCACAATAACTGTTCTTTAAATAGATGTTTAGCCATCTAGCAGAGAACAAACAGTGTGTATTAAAAAGTTGATCTGATGAAATTACATCACTTTCAAAAGCAGATGTTCCCATTATTCAAAAGAAGCCATTGATTTTTCAAAGTACTTCCTGATCCTCCTGAGAATGACAGCTAGTGAGGAGGAAACCTCTTGGTAAAAGCCAGTGATGTAAATTTGAAACACCATTTTACATGACAGATGATAGCTATTAATTTGCAAAGAGATGTGTGTGCTTTAGTGCATATGCCTATAAGTGAAGAGTCCAACATCAGAACACCTCAAGCTTAAGTAAAGAAATAACTGGGTGGAGGGGATACCTAGCGCGCCTTGAAGGTCAATTCTTCTCAATTTTATGTGAGATATCCCTGGCTTGCCTGCTACTGCCCTGCTTCAGGTTTGGGTTCCCCTCCCTTTCATGATAACAGATAAAAGGACAGGATCTTCTGTTTTGAAATGACCCTGAAAAGTTCAGACCAAAGCCCTTTTAAATTCCATTATCTGAAATGCAGAAATCCTCTATGAAACGCTGCCAAGCATTGCCATGGCAACATGATGTCACCTGGTGACAGAACAACCATCGTAGCATTTAGCTGAGACTGTGTTGCTTCGTCCACGAGCAAAACGGTGATTTTGAAAGCGGAGGCCCAGCTGGGCAAAGGAACATCTGCAATCTAAACATTTTCTCTCACTTTCGGGGGGAGAGAAACCGCTTTCACTTCTCGCCTATGGACACAGGGCAGGGTCTAAATCACACAAGCAGGAGACGTGTGTTATCAAGAAGGGAGAGCGAATGGAGGATAAACCATTAGCAGTCAGTATATGCCTTAAAGGCAAGTGAGAAAGGGAGTAGCTGGGAGCCCGACTCTGCAGACTGTCCGGTCCCTGGGGGTTACAGATAAGGCACACAGCCACTGCTCGGGGGCTCAGCCTGGGCAACGCAAGTGTAGCTCACCTGTCCTGTCACACACAACATGATAGTTCACTATATTTAGCTATTTGCATGCAATTCTGACATGCTTTACATGCCAGCTTCTGCTTTATCTTTGGGTGCCTGGTGGATATTAGACTGAGCTTTAAACTTGTGAGGGTGGATCCCTGTAAAGTGGGTCCACAGCTTTGCTACTGTGGGCCTCAGCCAAGAAAAACCTCCCAGTCAATATGCTTTTCCTCCAAGCTTTTAATAACCTTCGGAGCAAGATAACAAGTACAGAAATTACCCATAGAATCTGCTATGAGATGAGCAAAAATAAGATATTTTGGCGCAGATTGGAGCTGAAGAAAACAGGAAAGGGGCTGCTGGAAGTCTTGGCAATTAGAAGTCCCACATACGAGCAATTGCAGCATCCTCTGGAGAAGCTTAACTGTAGTACACATACATTTTCCTTTTTTTTTCATGTGTTTCTGGCTTTTTTGCTGCCTCCAAATTCTGGAACCCAGAGCGGCTGCTCAGAGGTGTGAGGCAGAGCCAAAGCTGTGCTATGCTGCGCTGAGGATCTTTTGCAAATGTGCATGTCAAAGTTCTCACTAGTTTTAATCTGAGTTCACAGTCCTTGAGGCATCAGTGAAACTAACACCTCATAATGAAACCCGGGCAAAACTGCAAGGCAAATGTGATTTCAATATTTACAGCAAATCTCAAGCACACTTCAAAGCTGTGAGCCAGCCCGGCTTTGTTGGGTTTTATTTGGATTTACACTGAGAACACTTGGAAAAGTTATAATTGGGATATTAATTTCTCCCATTTTCTTCAAAATAGGCTAGATTGCTCTGTATCAGTTATAGTATAAATAAGACAATGTTTGAATGGAGAGGAACTGTAAAAATCACATTTAGGAACACTTGAAATCATGCAAGATGTTAAAGTATTCTTTCTTGTGCTGATATTCTTAAGGTTTTGCTTTTTCTACAGAGATCTTAAAATATGAAATTGAATGAATTGACGTTTGTTCTGGCCTTTCACCATCTTTGCTGATTTGATGTGGGAATCTCCTCTCCCATTGCTCTTCTCTTGTTGATTTAAAACCAACATAAGTTAGTTGTACATCTCCTCACACTGGGTGAAAACTATATCCTAGGTCTCTGAGTCCAACTCCTCACCATGTCATTCCACATCATATCACTCTTCTTGTAGACCTGCTGAGCTCTAGTTTAGACTCTACTACAGTGATTAGGAGACCTTTCCAGAATCTGATTTTTCTAATAATTAGCAATTGTCTCCCAATTTCCAGTCTATGTGTATTCACACTTTCCTGATAAGTTCCATTGAGTTTTTTCATCAAGGCAGATGGAAGTCAAAACCTGCTCTATCCCTACTACTGACAATCTGTTTTGCCTGACTATCTCTATAACTACTTTTTGATATGTAATTTTGCTATGCTATATTTTAGCAAAGACATCACTCTTACCTCTCTAAGAAGTGTGGGTAATTCTATACCTGTACTTCAGCAGCATTTTTTTTGCAGCCAAACTGAGCTGTTTGCCAGGGCATACTATAATTCCCCACCGTGACCATCTGGGATGAATTCAATGAAGAGTAAACTGGGTTATTGCCATTTTTCACTTTGGAGGGCTCTCATTTTCTTTGAAATCAATGATGATTACCCCTCACTTCTTGAGGATTTAGCTGAGACCAATTGCTGTTGAGCATCTCTCAAGTGCAGGTTTTGTGTGAAGATACTGAACCTTGGATTCAGGCACCCACCTTTAAGGACCCTTTTCTGGAAACACTTGCAATGGTGATCTGGTCCTGAAGGAGTACCTCGGATGGTATATGTAGTGCTATGTTCAGTGATGGTGGAAAATGTGAAGGAATTGGGCAGTCGAGATAAGGAGTTGTTACCCTGTCCAGTTCATGCTAATGGTCTGCTGCAAGTCCTGTTTCGCTGGGCCTGTGTTAACTGTTTAGCTGCAGTCATATTTCACAAGATTGTTGAGTTAACATTACATGAATTATACACGGTTTATAAAATGATTATTTAATCAGTGGAAAATTAAGTTCATAGATGTTTTCCAAATCTGAACTAGGACATTCATCAGCAGAACTGCTAAATTTTTAATCAACTCTGCTGTGCTTGATGTAGCTATCATTCTAAATTGCCCTCTCTCTGCTGGTCCTCTTGTTGCAATATATATCTTAGCATTATCCGTTCTCATTGCTAATTGATTTTTTCAGCTCAGATTTAAGGCAGAATGACCTGTCATTCGTTATTTTCATCAAAGGACAGTCTCACTTACTTTTAACAGAAGTGCTTTAAATATTAGGATGAGTGATTTAAAATGCTGTCCAAAGTTTTTTGGTTCCTTCGAACCACCAAATACTTAGAAGCATTTTTAAAAGCAAACTTGTGGCAGAGGTATAAAGAGGAAGGATTTTTGGTTGTCTTGAAGTTGAGGAACAGTTTGAAACACTCTGGACTGGATTTGTTTTGGGATTTGGTTGTTTAACTCATTTCTGGAAGAGGTCTAGGTGAGAAGAAGCAATAAGCAATAGTTTCTCCAGTTATTTAACCATCTCCCGCCTCATGTAAGGATAGAGTTGCAAACCCAATTTTTCCTGTTCTGTAAAAACCTTTGGGAACTCTCTTTCATGAAAATTGTGAGAAAGATATTTCCAAAGATGAGAAAAGGTCCAGAGAATTTACCCTGGGAATAACCTGAAAATCTAGATACCATGGCTTGTTACAGCCATGTCAGGTAGGGGAGAGAGTGTAATGCCTTCTCAGCCCTGGTTTCTCACATCCTACTGAGCAAGCTTTTCAGGAGGGCCAGTACCAGAAGATGGGGAGCCTTTTCTGTTAGAGATAGATTCATTTTGTCCCCTCAGTTGTACATGTGACCCAGTCTGTTCCTAAAGGAATTTGGGATGCATGTAGGAAGCCAAGAAATCTTGTCTTTACTCGCTGGACAAACACAGCTAAATCTCCTTGTAAGCACTATCTGTCTGCACAAGCATGTTATAAAGCTCACTATGCATTTTTAAGCATCCTAAGTTTTCTCATCATCAGAATAGGGTTCACTCTTGCTTGGGACTTCAACCTATTACTTATTACTTCTGAATGGCATGACTTGACATACTAGAACTGCAGTCTAAAGATCAGAGTCATTTTTTAAGGACAGCCAGGCCTTGAATCTGGCAGTCAAGTTTAATGCAAGCTAGAGATTTTTACATATGGGCATAATGTAAATAAAAAAACCCAATTGTCCATGTGGCAAAATTGTTTGAATATTGGGTTTCAAAATTTATCAAAGGTTGGTTACAACCCTGTGTACCTCCATAGCCCTAAATGATGGTAGAAATTGGATCTACAATGTGGTATAAGATGAATATACATCTCCTGCATCAGGAGATGAAGAGCCAAATATAAATACATGTATATACATATAAGAATGTTATTTTATAGCAAAGACTTTGATGATTTCTTGATGTTCACCATGATAAAAGAGATGAACTCATTGACATGAGCTAATAACACAGTGTCAGCTCTATATCTGTTTCTGTAACAGAAAACGGCATTGCCCAACACCCAAAGAGAAAGGAAAAACATTCTTAAAAGCTCTAAAACACATTATCTAGCAGAGAAATGAGCCTACTCCTTCACATGATTGTCTGGAGTTTCCCTGTGCACTCTGAAACTGCCTGTGTGACTTGCCTAAGAGTGTCTACTATTTCCAGAGCCATTTGAGAGCTGGGTATTTGGGCTAGCATTCTGCAAAGTCACATGAAACCATCAATGACCATGCTAACTACTATATTTATACAGTTTCTTGGCCCACTCCTGACAGACCTTACTGTCCAAGTACCCGCAACTCTCTGATACCAATGCAGTCAGGGTGAGTGTGCTCCCCAGCACATGCGAAGTCTCAGTGACAGACGCATGCACGTCTGCTGGAGGGAAGGTGTCCCAGTTGCCATCAAGAGGCTCCTGGAGCTTGCTGTGGCTACATCTATGCCCACACACAGTTTTCTTCAGTGGAAAACCTGGACCTCAGGAGGACGGTGAGTGACAAGGACAGACCTGGGCATGGCCAGCACGTGGATAGCAGACCTCCACATGGAGCAGACTGACTTCATATCAGACTCAGCTGATAACACTTGGATTGAACTTGAACAGGATGTGGATGACTCAGATATGAATTAATATGCAATTTAATAACCTCATTCCTGAATTATAATCCTAGAAACGCTCCTAAAAACATATCACAAATTGACAGCTTTCTCACAGGCACCTTCAGGCCCCAGTGCCCTTCCTCACATATCAAGAACCTCCCTGATCTTGCAAGGGGCAAGCACAGGTGCCATGCAGAGTCTGCAACTAAGAACAGGTGAGGTGCAAGAAGTCCCTGTATTCCCTACAGGTTGTTAAGCAGGGTTTGCATGGGACTCAGTATGTTGTGTCTTTTGCATTATATCTCTCGTTACTCTGACTTGTACTTGAGGAGCCATGCATGTAACAGGTCTAATACCCTGAGGTGCTGAGTCCTCTGTTGCCTTTGGCTCCCAGCAATTTGGGCTGCATAATGTCTACATTTGCCCTAAATATTGACAGTACAAACTCAAGTATTTGACTCATCCTAACACCATGTGAGACTGTGGTTCTGGTGGTGTGGTGTGTATATATGTGCAAACTGGCAGAGAGCTTGGGTGAACATAGATGATGATTTAGGCCTTCCAGACACAGCCACTGCTACGCCATTGTCACGGCAGAAAAGCACTAGCTGCTTAGAAAGTCAGGTACGTTCACCTCCACTGTTTCTTTGGTTCTGCGTTTCAGATGTCCTCAACCTATGCCAAGGTACATTATATTGTGAAGTTTTCTTTTTAGCCAAATGTTTTGCAGCTCATTTATAGTTTGTTTTTCAAGTTTAAGCACACTTCCCCTGTCATTACCCTGCACCCTAGACATGTGTAGTAACAAAAAACCCCAAAAATCCAAGCCACACAAATCAAGAAGCTAGTCTTACTGTAATATGGAGCTTAACTCCTCTGCTGTTTGGATCACACGGCACCTCAAAGCACTGGCCCTGCTTCTCCAGCTTGTGCTGAAGAAAATGTCGGATTCTGCACCTAAAATGGAGTAATGAGCTGCACCAGTGGGAGGCTTGGGCACGAGCCAATGCAGAGCAGCAGCTTGAGAGCTGGACGCACAGCTAGGGCAGGCGCAGGAGGGAGGAGTGTCCTGCAACACCAGACACCTCCCCTCCTGCACCCCCTCATCACCATTCAGAAACAGAGTCTCTTTTGGAACACTGGTCTCTCACCATCACAGCAAGGACAGAGACCCTGCCATGGAGAGGCCCCATCTCACCACAGGGATAGACATGATCACCCACCATCAGTCATGAAGGCACCCAGAGCACCATCACATCTACAAGCACAAAGGCCAGCACCAAGGGAGCTGATTCATCTCACAGGGTGGCAGAGCATGAGATAAATCATCCATGGGCCACATCACCTTCTCTCACACGTGCACACTTTGAATTCCTTTGGGTGGCTTGCCCATCAGGGTTTGCAGGGCTAAGTCCTGCCCTAGCAAAAGGAACCCAAAAGGAGAAGAGGGAGGAGGAGTTTTGTCTTTGCCCAAGGGCTCATAGCTCTTCTTTTCAAGACAACTCTGAGTCAGACCACCTGGCCCAGAAAACTTTGTACCTCTCTACATAAGTCACGGACATCCACCTACATTCCCCGTTTTAATTTCAGTTACAGTTTTGGGGGGTGTCTGCCTGCTTTGTCAAGAGAGCCCCTGGGAGCTCGCTCCTGCTGGGTGGGTTTGTACTTGGTGCGATGTCCAGGACCCACTGAGCCGGGCGGTGGGGACGAGATTGAGCGGAGCAGGGCTGCGGAGGAAGCCACGCTCCTTTCTGTGTTGCAGCCGTGGACGTTCTGGACCGCTGCAGGAGCCCTGCTCCTGCTCGCTCAGGCCCGCTGGCTGGCCAGGCAAATGAAGCTTGCCTCTGGCAGCTGCAGCGAGCAGGACGGCTCCCGCAGCAAGGAGGAGGGTGATGAGGAGGACGACAACATTAATGGTGCACCCAGTGGTGTCAGGGCTTTGGCTCCGTCCACCCCGTCACCAACGCAGGGCCTGCCCGACACGTGCAAGGTGCTGAAGGAGCTGGTGGATGACCTCCTTTGTGTCTGCCGGGTGCTTTGCAGGAAGAATTTCATGCCGCAGATGCACCCAGCCATTGGGATGGGTGGCACCTAGGAGGCCTGGAGTGTCCACGGTAATAGCATCACCTATTGCCTGCTCGTGTTCCTGCGGCCACCCCCCGGGCACTCTTTCAGCCTGGAGCCGCACACCACGGGGCAGCTGCCAGCAAGGCCCTCCAGCGTCCATGTGGTGTTGGAGTGCATGTGCTCAAGGGAGCAGACGCTGGGGGATAGCTTGTGCTTTCTCCACCTCCCCAACGACAAGCTGCCGAGGGATCAGAGCTGCTACCTCCTACGCACCCTCTGCGCATGCTCCTACTTAGACATGGAGAAAGTCGCCCGCTGGGTCCAGCTGTTGGTGAGATCAGCCTGGCTGCTTTTGCCTCAGTCACACCACTGCCAGCTAACGGAGCTGCCCTCCTCCCGATCCTGCAGGTTCCAGCTGACAAGCACCTCCAAGATGAACATCTGCGCTGAGATGATTTTTGCAGTGCAGCAAGGCAGCCCAGGCGCCTACCTGAGCCTTCAGTAGGCTTTACCAGCTTTACCAGCAGCACACTGCGGCCGCAGAGCTGCGCTGTGGTCGAGATGCCCCTTTTCAGACTCACGGCGAGGCACACCCAGCAGGACAACTTCCACCTCAGAGGCCTGCAGCTCTGCACGCACATCCTGGTGGCTTTTGTACAGGCTTTTGTACCCATGCCTGTGACCCTGAGGACATCCTTGAGCTTGGGGAATCTCCATTGCTTCAGCTGAAGATGCCATTGCAACTGAGGCTCCTGTTGCCACCTGTAACACGATGGCACCACCCATCCTGTTGGAAAGAGTTGATTTTCTCAGGGACCTTTACATGATGCAAAGATGACAATAAATTAGCTTGTTTTAACCAGCCCTCTGTCTGTGAGTGTCTGTGCAACACTTTGCTGGGGAACCTGGGCAGGTAGCAGGTTGGTACCTGCTCAGATGCAGAAGCAGTGGGGCAGCATTTTGAGGGAAGTAAGTAGTACCAAACCAGAATGCTTCCCCTGACCCCTTTTCCTTTCTTTTCCAGTTTTCTGCTCTGCTTGCACTTTAAGGGGAAGATGCCTCTGTGCGTGTATACCGGATGGAAGGGAACGAGGGCGTGGGAGCCAGACCTTTCTCAGTTGTGACCACTGACAGGACAAGAATGGGCACCCATGAAAAACCACGAAATTCCAGCTGAACACAAGAAAGCATGTCCTGAGTCTGAGGGTGCTCAGACTTGGTGGAATGAGTCCCACAACTGGGAGAGAACTTCTTGTCACAAGCCAACTAGGAAAGATGCCCTCCTGGCCTTGCTACTTGTGAATCAAGAAGAACTCATGGGAGATGTGATGGAAGGTGGCTGTGTGGGCCACAGTGAACATGAAATGCTTGAGTTTAAAGTGTGCAGTGTTGTGAGAAAAAAAGGACAGGAGAGTTGCTACCCTGGACTTCAGGAGAGCAAACTTCAAGTTATTTGGGGAGCTATGTAGCAGAGTACCCTGGGAATCTGCTTTTGAGGGCTTAGGAGTCCACGAGTGCTGGTGAGTTGTTAAGAACCACCTTTCAGAAGCACGGGAGCAGGCAATCCCATTGTGTCGGAAGTCAAGCGAGGGGGGCCGAAGACCAGCTTGGCTGAATAGGGAACTCCTCGTGGAGCTCAGGAGGAAAAAGAGATTGTATGATCTCTGGAAGCAAGGTCAGGCTTCGCAGGAAGAGTACAGAGCTGTGGATCATTTATGCAGGGAGAAGACCCAAAAGGCCAAATCTCAATTAGGGTTGAAGCTGGCCAGTGTTGTGTCAGATAACAAGAGGGGCTTTTTTAAGTACATTCATAGCAAGAGGAGGTCTAAAGAAAACACTGGACCGATACTTGTTGAAGATGGTCACCTGACCAATAGGACTGAAGAAAAAGCGGAGGCATTCAATGCTTCTTTTGCCTCAGTCTTTAACGATACTGATAGATCTTGGGCTGCCTGGTCCCCTGTATTGGAGGACCATGAGTGTGGAAACAGTGACTTTCCATTTGTGGACACTGAAATTGTAAGGAATCAGCTGTACCAGCTGAAAGTTCACAAGTCCATGGGGCCTGAGGAGATTCATCGCAGAGTAGTGAAGGAGCTAGCGGCTGTTATGGCAGGACCCCTCTCGATCATCTACCAAAGGTCTTGGGAGTTTAGGGAGGCCCCTGCTGACTGGAAGCTGGCCACCGTTATTCCAATTTACAAGAAGGGCATGAGGGAAGACCCAGGAAACTACAGACCTGTTAGTCTAGCCTCAGTTCCTGGAAAAATTATGGAGAAGATTATAATGGGTGTTATTAAAAGTCATGTAAAGAATAATGCAATCATCAAGCACAGTCAACATGGGTTCACAAAAGGAAAGTCCTGTTGAAGTGATTTGATAACTGTGGGATGAGCAGGTTCACGGTGCGCTGGGTGAAGAACTGGCTGAAGGGCAGAGCTCAAAGGGTTGTAGTGAATGGGGTTACATCTGGCTGGTGACCGGTCAGCAGCAGTGTGCCTCAGGGTTCAATTCTAGGACCACTTCTGTTCGATATATCCATCAATGATCTGGATGCAGGAGTTGAATGCGCCCTTGGCAAGTTTGCTGATGATACCAAACTGGGAGGTGCCGTTGACTCTCCTGAGGGACAGGAGGTCTTACAGAGGGATCTATATAGATTGGAGCATTGCGGCAATGATTAATGGGATGAAATTTAACAAGACAAAATGCCGAATTGTGCACCTGGGGTGGAGTAATGCTGGGCACAAGTATAAATTGGGAGAGAAGTGGTTGGAGAGTAGCCCTGCAGAAGGGGATCTGGGGGTGCTGGTCGACAGCAGGCTCAATAGGAGTCAGCAGTGTGCTCTGGCAGCCAAGAGGGCAACCCGCATCCTGGGGTGCATCAAACACAGCATAACCAGCCGGTCAAAAGAGGTGATTGTCCCACTGTATTTAGCATTGGCGCGACCTCACCTTGAGTACTGTGTGCAGTTCTGGGCTCCACAATTTGAGAAGGATGTTCAGGTACTGGAATGCATCCAGAGGAGGGCAACAAAGCTGGTGAAAGGGCTGGAAGGAATGTCCTCTGAGGAGCAGCTAAGGACTCTGGGCTTGTCTAGTTTGGAGGAAAGGAAGCTGAGGGGCAACCTCATTGCTCTCTACAGCTTCCTGAGGATGGGACGTGGAGAGGGAGGTGCTGATCTCTTCTCCCTGGTATCCTGTGACAGGACACCTGGGAATTGTTCAAAGCTGTGCCAGAGGAGGTTTAGACTGGACATTAGGAAGCATTTCTTTACTGAGAGGGTGGTCAAACACTGGAACAGGCTTCCTAGAAAGGTGGTCGATGCCCCAAGCCTGTCAGTGTTTAAGAGGCATTTGGACAATGCCCTCAATAACATGCTTTAACTTTTGGTCAGCCCTGAAGTGGTCAGGGAAGTTGGCTCGATGATCGTTGTAGGTCCCTTCCAACTGATCTTCTCTTCTCTTCTCTTCTCTTCTCTTCTCTTCTCTTCTCTTCTCTTCTCTTCTCTTCTCTTCTCTTCTCTTCTCTTCTCTTCTCTTCTCTTCTTTTCTGATAACACAAGGGGGCAACAGAAAGTGCGGTAGTAGTTAAGAGTTTCTAAGCAGCACAATATATTTGGGTAGAAACAAGTGATATTCTGGAGGTTAGAGATGCTGTGATGCATGTAAATTTTACTCTCATCTTCCAGCCAGATGCTCTGTACTCCTCAAGTTCTTGCATTTGTCTCCATTTACTTAAATTTTTGTATGTCTAATGTAACAAGATAGGGAAGAAATTCAATAGGACAATTGAAATCCTCTCCTGTATGTATAATCCAGCATCTGTTTTGAAACAATTCTTCTCCAGCAATATATTTTGAATATCATGTTCATTTTATGAATGTATTTCTTCACAGTTTTGTTATTCATTCGGCTAATATAAAACCAGTGAAAATAAGGACCAGATGCTCAGCTGGAATAAAATTTACACCAGCTGAAGATCTCTCCAGAGCTAAAAAAACCTCCTATGGTGAAACACAGATGAAAGTGTCAAGCCACAAAATGTTATTTCGTATCACTCTGAAACCATGCAGAAAAATAAAGATCTGCATGGGTTCAATGGAGAATCACAAATAAACCTTCATTTATTCAAGACATATCAGGAACCATTTTTCATCTCCTGACAAATATGAGATGATTTTTAAGTCTCTAAGAAAACTATAATAATTTGAGGTTTTGTAACAAAAGTTTCGCCTTTGTTTTTCTGCAGATAATGGTCTGAGATTAATTTCACTGATTCTTATCCATTTCCCTACACTTTGAGTTTATTCTGCATGCAGACACAGAATATATATATATATATGGCATATATATATATATATATGACAAATACTGCTTTTTCACACTGCACATCTAAGATCAGATGCACCAAAAGTATGAAAAGGTTTTAAAATGAAATAGCTTAATCACTTCCATATTCTGCAGTTCTATTTTTGTCAATAATACTAGCCTCTGGTTTGCACATGTATTTATTTAATGACAGTCTCTGTTCCTTAAATTGCCAATTGTATTGCTGATTTTCTTTTCATGGTAATAACCCAGTTCTTTCAGACTCTTTGTATTAGCTTGTCATCAGGGTTGTTGTTTTCTGTGTTGGGGAGGGGGTATCTTCCTTTTTTTCCAGGAGGTTGCATTCATCAGGCTGGAGAGCAGGCAGTTATTATAGAGATTTTAAGTTTTTACAATTAAGCCCCACTCCTGCAAAGACTTATCCATATTCCTTACTTTAAACACGTGATCTGTCCCACCGAGCCCAGAGGATTAGCATTAAGCACATGCATAAATCTTAGCAGTTTCAGAACCTAAATAGCATTTGTTTTTTTATATTTCTGAACCTAAAGGAACTGATCTGGTGATAATTATACACTAAGCAGTTAGTTTCAAAGTGCACTGTCGATTACAGGAGGATTCATCCTGGGGCAAATTTCTGAGTTGGGACTTACAAAGCCTGGGTCAAGACCTGGCTCTTCCACAGCCTCATGAAATAGGTTTGAATAAATCACTGAGGTTCAGATACCCAAAGTCCTTCAGCTTCCTAATTACCTGGTTTGAAATTTGTCAGATTTAGGTGCCACAATGTTCTTGCATATGTAGACAAAAAATCTCGCAGCTGATTGCAGTGAGTGCTACTCTGTAAAGAATGGAATTGTAAAGGCCCCCATCTATCCCCGGTGTTAGCACACATGTACCCATGCCTGAGTTCCTTATGTGTTTAAAAAAAACCAAAGCTGAATCCAGGCAGATCTTGAGTTTTCCAGAGTAGGGCTCACTGCTTTTACATTTAAAGGCATTTGCAGACATGGTCTTTTTACTGGTGGTACTGATTACAGTTTAGTCTAGCCACTAGGTGCTCTGGTGATGCAAATTAATAATAAAAATATAGATGAATAATGGTGAAATCGGTGTTTAGCTACTCTTTAAAAATGCCTTGTAAGTATGTAGAAGCTATGCTCTATATTTGTCTACATTCATATATATTCAGCAGTACTGGGCTAATTATACCATTTGTATTCCAGAGAATTATGGGAGACTACAGCAAAGTTCCCTGCGTTCTCCTCACATACTCTTCAGCCGAACATGAGTCAGAGCTGCACTGCTTATTACAATATTATTAGCATAAGTTGTTTTATTAAAGTAGTAAATAATTCATAAGGAAATCTGCAAAAGCAAATATGTTTGCCTTTCCCGCCACTTTCATTCGGTTTGAAGAGAATTGTTCACTTTCTTCAAATATTTGGTTTAAAAATGTGGTAACAGTACATTGCTTTCCACTCCAGCTGGCCTGTGTGTTTTTTCTTGTCCGAGTAAAATGTTTGAAAACTTGGTGCCGTAGTGAAAGCAAGGAAAGTGTACAGATAACTGAGGTTCTTAATCTGTTCTTAAAAGACAACAGGGCACATAAGATAGAGTGGATATCAGCTTGCAAGTACCTGGGCCCAGGTCTACAAGATGTTTAAACAACTAATTTCCACTGAAATTTCATCATATGCCTGCATGCTGGTTTAAACAGAAACAGTGCTGTGACACCTACACTGCAATCACACAAAACAATGAAAGTCAGGGAGCAAATCCCCATTGTAGTGGGCACTATAGATATTAAAGGGAGACACTGTTCATCAGAGCATTTACAGTTTTATCCTATTTCTTTTAGTCTAATTTCTGTTGGTACCTAGTATTGCAGGCAGGCACACCACTATGGAATAGACCCTGAAATGTCAATTTAGAAGAGGTCTGGATCCTTTAATGGAAGAATAGCCTCTCTTTTTTATAGAATTTCAAAAGGTTATAGTATTTCCAAAGAGTAGGGATGCCTCCAGACCACTGAGTTTGACAACCTAACATATGCCTAGACCGCCTGCAAGCCCCACACAGCATGTCATCCTTCTGGGAAGGAAGAGACAAGCAGCACAAGCAAACCTTAAGCAAGCACAGTGTGAGCAGATGGTATTAATTCCAAAGTCAACTCATGCACCTAAATTCAGTCCATCTCAGGAGAGACAAACACACAAGACGGTTGTGTGAGTTTGAACTGTCATTTCCTAGAGCTGGTTTGTCCAAACAGGGATGAACCTTGCAGTTTTCATTTGAAATGTCAAGTTCAACTAAACCAGGGTTAAAGCCTGCCACAACTGAATTCAGGTCACAGCTAGAAGACGAATTTGTTCTGCCAGTGAGACAGCCAGTTTCATTGACTTTTATGTACCAAACCCTCACAGACAACAGAAACATCAAGAATTTGGGGGGGAGAAGGAAAAATAAAGTTAACATTTTAAAAGACTTGTGTTCATATTCCACCTGAGAGGAGGGCAAACTTCTAAATGTTACTAAAGTGAAAATAGTTCACGGGAGAGCATTTCTTAACCAAAGAGAACATTTCTATAATTTAGGGGGTTTAAAAGTTGCCAAGGAGGCCAGTATTCAAGGGGCGGCTCATCTCCTCTGATTTTAGCAGTTGAGAAGGTAAGCCCAGCCTAGGCTGAGTATCCAAGCTCCCATGATGATGAACGGAGGAAAGGAAGTGTCTTCAGAGGCAATCCACCCCACCTGAGACATGATTTTGGCTGGACCCACTCCTCCTCATGAAGTTTCTGTCTTGTTCTGCTGACTCTGGAAGGGAACCAGAGTACTGTCTTGCTTGAGGACTTAGTTCTTACATGGTTAAAACCAAGATAAAATATGTTTTATGCTCAGTGGAAACTTTATATCCTAACTAATAAAGCAGGATTTTTAAAATATAGTTTCCCTTCTGCTATGTTCTCAGCCAAAGCCTCGTGTGTATCTGAGCTGAACTTCACAGCTTGAAATCTTTGATAGCTTCTCTTCCATTGTAAGTTTGTACAGCACCAAGCACACTTCTATCAGACAAATAAAAAGAATAATAAAACTCAATCATGCTTGTATATATAGAAGGTCAATCAGTGTAAACACAGGGCTTCTCTAAACAGGAGAAAAGCGGAAGCCAGATGGCATGAAATCATTGATAGCTGTTTCATAAACTTTTCCTGCAATCAAATCTAATTGAAATAACACTAGATTGTAGGCTTTAGCAGGTGGGCAGCACACACAGCTGTTTCTGCTAGATGATTTCCAAAGAATACATACATAAAACATTTCACAGGGACTGACGTACGGGAAAAAAGGTTAGCCCAGATGGAATGCTCTCTTTCAGGCTTTATTTCTCCAACAGATTTCTGAAGCCTGCCTCTTTAAAAATATGAGCAGAAGTGTTTTTCTGGTATTGTTGAACCAATTAGAGTCATATACAATGTGGTTGGGAGCTATGGCCTGGTGATGCAGTGTCTTCAATGCCAATTCGTATTTCAAGGCAAGGCAGAGCAGAGAGGGACCTCCTAGTGTCCACTTTATTGCTTTGCAGTGAGGTAGGATAAGTGTAACTGAATCACCTCTCAGAGATATTTCTGTTTCACAGTAATTCCCCAAGGAAAGATTCCACCAGTTTCCTCAGTAGTTTATTCAAGACTTTCCCTGTACTAATAGCTAGATATTTTCATAACTTTTAATACAATTAAGCTAATGGCCACACATGGTCAAGGAGAAGAAACACCTGATGTCTTTTTCTGTTTTAATCTTTTATATATTGAAGGATTTATCATGTCCTCTCTCCTCCTTCTGTCCTTTTCTGCAGACAGATATCCCATGGCAAAACTGAAGGCTCACAGATGAGCTGCAAGAACCAGGTGGGTCTTCCCAGAGAGGTCCAGCATCCGGGGTGGGCTTGGCAGGGTTTCCTGTGCCTGACCAGAAAGCTAATTCAACAGTTAGGGATGAATTTTACTTTGAACTTTTGTTTGTATTAGAAACTAAGACTCAAAAGAAAACATGGAGAAAGGAAGAAGAAATGGGAAAGAGCAACTTATGTGGATCAAATGAGAGCCTATAGGAAGGACAGTGAACTGAAACACATTGTTTAGGTCCACTACCTAGTTCCTTCTGGCTAGATGACATAGTAAAGCTCCTACTCTTCATGATCTTTATATAAATATACTACATAAAGATCAACATGGTCTTTTCTATTACTATTTGTATCAGAATCTGTGCTTTTAACACTTCAATCTAAAGGATCAAAAGTTGCCACTGTCTCAGTAAAAGCAATCCAGAAGTGATGGCATAAGTGAACTCTGGTTTCTCTTCAGATCATATAAATCTTTCACCTTTTAATAAAGACTTCCATGGAGAGGAACAAGTTATTTATAGCAGCCTTCCAGTACTTAAAGGGGCCCTACAGGAAAGATGGGGAGGGACTCCTTATCAGGGAGTCTAGTGATAGGACAAAGGGTAATGGTTTTAAACTGAAAGAGGGTAGATTTAGATTAGATATAAGGAAGAAATTATTTGCTGTGTGGGTGGTGTAGCACTGGAACAGGTTGCCCAGAGAAGTTATGGATGTCCTGTCCCTGGAAGTGTTCAAGGCCAGTTTGGATGAGGCTTTGAGCAACCTGGTCTAGTGGAAGGTGTCCCTGCCCATGGCAGGGGGGTTGGAACTAGATGATCTTTAAGGTCCCTTCAGCCCAAACCACTTTATGATTCTATAGAATCATAGAATCATATAATCATTAAGGTTGGAAAAGACCTTTAAGATCATCAAGTCCAACCTTTAACCTAGCACTGACAAGTCCACCACTAAACCATGTCCCTAAGCACCACAGCTACCTGTCTTTTAATACCTCCAGGGATGGGGACTCAACCACTTCCCTGAGCAGCCTGTTCCAATGCCTGACTGCCCTTTCAGTGAAGAAATCAAAACCTCCCCTGGCACAACTTGAGGCCATTTCCTCTTCTCCTGTCACTTGTTACTTGGGAGAAGAGACTGATGCCCACCTTGCTACAACCTCCTTTCAGGTAGTTGTAGAGAGCAATAAGGTCTCCCCTCAGCCTCCTTTACTCCTGACTAAATAACCCCAGTTCCCTCAGCCACTCCTCATAAGACTTGTGCTCTAGACCCTTCACCAGCTTCGTTGCCCTTCTCTGGACACGCTCCAGCACCTCCATGTCCTTCTTGCAGTCAGGGTCCCAAAACTGCACACAGTATTTGAGGTGTGGCCTCATCAGTGCCAAGTATGGGGGTACGATCACTTCCGTAGTCCCATGATTCTATGATTCTATGATTCTAACAATAGAATTACATGCAAACTATGCTGTTTAACAATGATGATCTCTTGGACTGTAGGAGTCTTTGTGGATACTCCTTTGAAAATGTTAGTTCTCAGGCTAATGGCAGCCAGCCTCCCTCCCCTGCCCCCAGTATGTTAGAAATACAATATATACTAATAGTATATTAGTGAGGCCAGGAATAGGGGAGGGGAGAGAAAACATCATTATAGCACTACACAAAATCCTAGTTTTAAATGCTAGGCATGATTGTGGCCACCTCAGTTCAGAAAGCA
Source organism: Platalea leucorodia (assembly GCF_965183815.1). Classification (NCBI taxonomy): domain Eukaryota; kingdom Metazoa; phylum Chordata; class Aves; order Pelecaniformes; family Threskiornithidae; genus Platalea; species Platalea leucorodia. Next base: position 70,525,854 of record NC_138828.1, on the reverse strand, counting down.
AAAGGTACAATGAAGGGCAGCAAGGAAGATCAGAGGTTTGAAATTAGCTCTGTCCAAAGAGATATTAAACAGAATAGAACTTTTCAGCACAGAAAAAAAAAAGGTTGTGGTTTATAAAATGATAAATGGCAAGGAGAAAGGAAGGGAATGATGGCTATTATATCTCATAAGACAAGAACATGGAGGCACCAAATGAAACTATCAGACTGCAGGCTTTACACAAAAAGTACTTCTTCACATAATCCATAACTTGAAATGCCATTGCCACAGGATGCTTTGAAAGCCAAAATTATAAATGGGTTCAAGAAAAAGCCAGAGAAACTCATGGAGTAAATATCTGCTGTGGGCTGATAAACACAACGGTGTGGGTCAGGAAGCCCTGACCCGCAGAGGTGTCCCAGGGAGGTAGCACCCTGGGCTTACCCTGCTCTCAGGCTCCTTAGGGTTGTTTTGCAGCCACTGTCAGAGACCAGGCATGGAGTCACACAGCCCTTTGCTCCTTCTCATGCAGTTACAGATACAGCCTTTGGGTTACTTCAGAAACCAGGTACAGTTCTCAAGCAAAAATATGCTCTCCTCAGAGAGAGAGCAGGAAGAAAGTGGCAGTAGCCCCAAGTGGTGGGAGCAACTGTTTGCAAAAGGCAGTGAGAATCAGCCCTGGGGTGATATGACTGCAAGAAATAAATGAGAGTGAAGCGAATGATTTTAAAAGCACCCATCTCAGCTTTGCGACAGAGAAACAGGAACACTCAGAAAGAATCAGTGACAAAAGATCCGAAAGAGGCAGTTGATTCCCTCCAGGGGAGAAAACAAAGTGTTTACAAAGATGCAGAACAGTAAATCATCAAAGTGTTCTTTGGAAAATATTTCAAATATAACGTTCATTCCTACATTTATATGGAAGACACAATAATGAGAGAAAAAAGACACCCCCCTTGCCTTTAAGGGCATTGGGACTAAAGCAGGTGTAGCATGTCAAGTAAGAACAATAGCAAAACAACAAAGAGGAAAAGAGGAAGGATGCAGGAGGAGTGGGGGCACAAGGATTATATGTAAGTTTATATGATTGTTTTGGATTACTGGGGAAAAATCTTCATCAGCTTGCTTATTGAGTTGTTCTCTATCTCTTTACTTGCCTTAAACTGAAGTAGTTATTTCAGGCTGCTGAAGGGGTCTATTTTGAATGCGGTCTCATGAAGGTTGATTATGGGAAGGAGTTTGTGGGAGGCAAAGGAGTGAAGACAAAAGGAGAGATGAAGATAAAGAACAATAGATGCAGAAACAGGGGGGACCTAGTGCAGATCCTAGCATTGCTTTTAATAATAGCTGGCTCTCATATAGAGCTTTTCAAGTATAGATTTTGAAGTGTTTTAAATTGAAGTCTGAATCATTTTCTTCATATTATAACAGGACAAATGATATGCTCAAGGTCACCCAGCAGAAAAAAACGCACTCTAGCCAGGCAGAAGATTCACAGTCCCTGAATGCTAGTGCCATGCTGCCTACGAGTCCTGCTGCCCCTCCATCAGCTTGGACTGTCACCTGCAACATGAGGTGATGTATTTGAAATTAATTTATCAGCTGCTCTCTCTATAAATGATATGCTGAAATACCATATCAGCCTGTTTGTAGGGAGAACTGACCTTGGTGGGAACATGTGCACCAGGCAGGGATTACTGGGGGAATGAAGAGGGTTTAAGTCCTCTTCTCCTCCTTTTTATGACTATCTGATGTAAAATGGTACCCAGACATGTAACAAAGTCTCAGGTAGACTGGAGGCATATTAAGACAGACATGCCTGTTCAGGGCCACAGCCAGGCCACGCTCAAGGCCAGATACGCAGTCTGTTCAAATAATGGTTTGCAATACACCCCACGAGGACAAGTGATCCCCAAAGTCCAGAGCTTTACCGGCATACTTGGATGTAAGGGAGAGCAGAAAGTGCCATGCTCACAGATCATCTGAAAAGTGCTCTCTCAGTGTTATAGATGTGCCAGGATGTTGGTACATATGATGGTTTTTTGGCATTTGAAATGCACAAATTCCACTGGCTCCCAAATCATATAGAATGGCTCCTGGCATACAACTGTTCATAGAATCATAGAATCATAGAATATCTCAAGTTGGAAGGGACCTACAACTGTTTGAATTATTCCAAGTGTTAGGGTTCTAATAACATGTTAGTTTGTATAATGAGCAGAGGAGCAGTTTAATTGCACACAGTACACAGCAACATTCTTTTAAAAAAAAAAATCCAATTCTTTATCACAGGTGAAGTTCAAGAAATCTTTTCAAATAATGACAAAAAATCCGTGATGACAATACTTAATTGTTATCACAAACAGAGATGTTATTTATTTAACCAATCAGCTAATATTACTAGTCTTTTATTTGCCCTTCCTTCCAACTAACACAATTATATTATATCTCAAAATGTAACATCTTCAAAGAAGAAATTATGGCTTTCTGTGGCTGGACCATGCACGTTTATGGTAATGGTATTACCTTAATTCATTGCCACACTACAGTGGAATTTCTGCTTGCCCGGTTCATTGCAAACCCCACGCAACAGCTGCACTGCAGATGTAGTCACACACACGCATCCGTAATTGCTGTCTCCCAGCACTGTCTGGCCTTCCATACCTTAGAAGATGTTCCTGTTTGGTTTTCAGAATGAAATCTTGCCTATATTACATCTACCAACTCAAAATTACCTCAGCATCATTCACATGAATAGTTCTACAACTAGCAGCAAGCATTACCCCAGGTACATTGCTTATACAAAAAAATTGATTTAATGGTCTAAAGGTCACAATAACAATTTTAATGTTTATATCATCTTTTTTACTGCTGATGCTAGTCTGATCATGGAGCAGTTTAGAGGGGATCTTTTTATAAATGTGAAATTTTAACAGCTTGAAAGACTTTGGATTACATTTGCTTTGATGTCTTGAACTAACGGTAGGAATTTTCTCTGCTGAGCTAATTATCACATGAAATTGTTTTGAGCAACTGTATATCATCATCATCATCATGATTCACTGCTAATCAGAAAACAAGTGGCTGCAGCACCATACTGCAGACATGAAATGCACTAACTGTAGTACACCTATTGTATGGAGCAACAATTATTTTCCCTCTTTGTGCTTATCGGAAGGTAACTCTAATGTGTTGGCTAATGAATTCCACCCCAGCTGTGCGTGATCTTATAATTACATGGTTCAGGCTCCACATCAGCTAATCAAACAGTTTCTTCAGTTCAATTTTACAGTGATTCAGACCCTAACTCACTGAAGAATTGTCCTAAAATCAGGTTTATTCAGTGGCCAGTGGAACCATCTTCACTTGCTTAAATGGATGGCTGAATATATACAGGATCATTCACTTTTAGGTAGATTCTGGCACTAGTTTGATGAATAAAGATCATACTGTGGAAACCAATTGCCGTATTTGGAATTAATGTATTGATTTCTGCTAGAAATTATTATTTAACATAGAGTGTCACTAGCACAAGACCATATTTCAGCACATGCAACGTATAATCTAAAAGGAAAGAAATCCAATGAATCAACTCCCTAGAGCTAATATTCAGTAAACTATCCCGTATATACATATTTCCAGTCAATAACCATTTTTTTCTCTAGAATCTATGGATTATCATATCCTTCTAGTTTCTTGTTTTAATGTTTTGTTTCCAGCAAAAGCTCTCTCTCTGCAAGAAAACACAGGAATAATGTGTATCCGTGCATCAGCCATTTAGCTGTTAACAAACAGAGATAATGGCCATTGGGAATGTAAAAGCTAGACTACTTGGCTGCTCTGACAAATGAAATCCAGGAGTAATGAGTCACACTAGATGTGATCCTTTAAAAAGAAACATTGGCAAACTCTCAGATTTTAAAATAACTTTGCTGAGATCAAGTGGAGCTGTCTTCAGCCATGATGAAAAAGCTAAAAATGAGTATCTGACTGTGCAGATAATTCCAGCAGCTTGGCAGCATTCATTTGCAAAGCAGCCTAGCCTGATAAGATGCTCGTACTGATGCTAATGCGAACTGGACTGTGCGGATACATATTGCATAATCGCTGCATACATGGCACCTTCATTCATATACTGCCGTCTGTGGTTATCAGCTTAGAGAGATGATAATGTGCATGCCTGCGAGCCAGCCTCTGCTCTGGGTTTTGTTTTGCTCTGCATTGCTAGGCAGACTGCAGAGTGCTCACTTCCCTGAACAAGGAAGGCCGAGCACATCTTCCCCTGCAATTTCAGCTGTACCACCTTCACAGCCAAAGGGAAGAGTGCAAGCATGTCACCACCAGAACGGTTGAAGGTGGATCCTCTTCAGAATAGGCAAAATACACAGGTCTTGAGCTGGATTTGCAAGATCTATTACTATAGATATTAACTCAAAAGTCACCTATGTGGTTTGGCTTTTTGTAGTAACGTGTTGTTTGCATCCCTTAGTCAGAAGTAAAAGGCAAGATTTTCATTGAGCTTTGCATGTTTGCTCCAACTGAACATGAACCAAACCCATCCACGGCTCTGCAGTTTTTGAAAACAAACTTTTATCTGGTGCTGATGCTGAAGGAAATGCTATTTTTCATTTCTCTGCAGCTCATGACAGCCCATCTCCAATTTGTTTGTGATTCAGGTACATCTAAAAAAAAATATTAGAATAATATTTCTCATCTGTCTGCAAAGATACTGCATGCAGAATTTCACTGCCAGAGAAAGGCCTGCTTAACTTTCTGGTTCAGCAAGAAAATCTCAAAGAACAAAGTTCAGGGCTATAGGAAAAATGTCTACCTGTCATACCATATATCTTTTAGGCTTTGAGGAACCACACCACACATTAATCAGCAGAAGCAAAGCAGTGAGCAGAAACAAACAAGGTGAAAAATCCCAGGCACATTCCAGTTTTGTCACAGTGGATTTCTTACGGAGATCTCTTCAGGCAGACTTTCTTTTGACTCCTAACTAAATGATCATTGCTAGATGAAATCAAAGTTTGCACTTCAGTGCTCTGCTTCACCAGCGTACAATGCAAACCACTAACACCACTGACTGAAATAATTTTATTAGGCAGCAGAGAAGTTTTTAAATGCTTAAATTAGAACTACAGCTGTTCGTCCTTCTTCAGTCCTATATGAATTTTTTTTGTAGCAGTAAAGAAATTCTAGGCATACAGTAGTGCTGGGCAGTGTTCTGTAAAATATTGATATTTTACAGGTACGTCACACTACAGAAATGGATTTGGGTAACACAGAAAGAATGATGTATAAAATGCAAAGCAGAAATGTCACTGATCACTGATATAACTATTATATTCAGGAGCAGGCAAAAATTCAGTTTTATTGTCAGGCAAGTTTGCAATACTTCCATTTTATCTAGGCTACTTGTGCTTTCTCAGCAGAAAATTCACATTAAATAGCATTAAGCAGAGAAGAAGAGACTACACAATAGTGGAGTCTCTGTGTAAAGGTTTTATCACTGGGAGACTGGGTTGCCTGAGTTATTCATTAGTTGGTATATGGCATATACTTCAAAGGGAAGCAACAGAAGGCATAAGCAGTATTCTTAAAATGTTCTTTCATTGTTTCTTTGTACATATTTCCCTAGATTCCTTTGTTATGATGAGACCAAATGCACTGATTACAAGGGAAGAAAGACTTCTTAACCAGTGCATTAACCTCTGGATGTTGTCTGTAAAGGATCTGATTCAACCCTGCTGAAATCAATAGGAGCCTCTCCTTTGATTTCACAGATTTTTAGATTTCATCCCAATTTATTAAAAATGCTTTTAAATGTAATAGTTTAGGACATTACACAACTAGAAAGAGTTCTCTGCGTGCTTTTGTAAAGCCAGGAATGACCCCTCTGCATGAGTATAAAGATAACAGTATGATCACCAGCTATCGGAGTGAACATTTTAATGGCAGATCAGAAATGAATGAGCATCTCCTATCCCTCTACTTGAGATGCTACCTGTTGCCCTCTGGGGGAAGAAGGGAGAGAGGATGTATGTCCATAATGAGTGTTCTTTTCTCTGTGGGGTCCTCACTGGATGCATATACCTTTTGGTAACTGTTTGAACTTGCTCAGCTGGTTGGAATGAGAGAAACATCCCCAGGGAAAACGATAAGCAGACTGATGGCAGAGTGAAGGTGAAATGGCCAAAAGTGCAAATTTATCAAAAGTACACGCAGTTCTTCACATGGCTTTATAATTTATTAGTAAAGAAATGGATAGCACCATCCTGATATGTCAGGCACATGTTGGATGAGATAGTTCTTTTGTTTTGGTTGACAGTTTGACAGAAATGGTGACAGATCATTGTGTCTTAAGCATAGAAAAATTAAAAGTTGTGTGTAGGGCTATCTCAGCTAATGGAACACACACATGGTCAAATATGAAGATAAACTTGGAATTACAGGAAATGAGAACAGAAAATAACTGAAGGAGTCATTCAGTCATTCCTCTACTCTGAGATTGGACAAACTATACTTATGCCATTCCTGACAGATATTTGCCCAAACTACTCTCAGAAATTCCTCAGGTGGGGTTTCCAATACTGTCCCAGAGTCTCTGCTCCAGTGCTTCATTATCCTGCTTGCTGGAAAGATTTTCCTTATGTCCAACCTGTATTTGCCTTGCTGTAATTTAAGAGCATTTGTTCTTGTCTGACAGGCAGACAAGGGAAGAGCTAGTTCCCTTCCTCATCTAAGCTGTCTGTTATTTAAACTTCCAGTCTTTGGACCAAAAATATCCAGCACCTTCATTTTTCCCCAGACGTCCCTTCTTAATCTTCCAAAAACTCACCAAATTGAGTGGGGAAGTAGACACTCTGGAAGGGAAAGCCACCCTGCAGGAAGATCTGCATAGGCTGCAAGAGTGAGCTAACAAGAACCTTATGAAGTTTAACAAAGGCAAGTGTAAGGTCTTGCACCTGGGAAAACATAATCCAGGAGTGCAGCTCAGGCTGGGATCCACCTGGCTAGAGACCAGCTCCATGGAAAGGGACCTGGGGGTCCTGGTGGACAGGAAGCTCAACAGGAGTGAACAGGGTGCTGCTGCGGCCAAGAAGGCCAACAGGATGCTGGGTTGCATCAAAAAGGGCATCACCAGCAGAGATAAAGAAGTCATTATCCCACTCTACTCAGTGCTTGTCAGGCCACACCTGGAATGCTGTGTACAGTTCTGGTCCCCGCTATACAAAAAAGATGTCGACAGGCTGGAGGAGGTCCAGAGAAGGGCCACCAAGATGATCAAGGGTCTGGGAAGCCTGCCATATGAGGATGGGCTGAGAGAGCTGGATTTGTTCAGCCTTGAGAAGAGGAGGCTTAGAGGTGATCTCATCACCATGTACCAGTACTTAAAGGGGTACTGGTACCCCTTGATGGACACTCCCTTTTTACAAGGAGTCACATGGTGAGGACAAGGGGTAATGGGTACAAGTTACTCCCAGGGAGATTCCGATTGGACACGAGAGGTAAATTTTTCACAATGAGAACAGTCAATCATTGCAATAATCTCCCCAGGGAAGTGGTTGACTCTGCTACACTGGTCACGTTTAAGACTCAGCTGGACAGGGTGCTGGGCCATCTCGTCTAGACTGTGCTCTTGCCTAGAAAGGTTGGAACGGATGATCCTTGAGGTCCCTTCCAACCTGGTATTCTATGATTCTATGAATCTTCATCATTCTCACTGCTGTCCTTTGGTTTCTCTCCAGCTAATCTACATCTTTCTTGTGCTCTATCACCCAAGCTGGCCACAGGACACATATTGAAGACATAACCTCACTCAGAAATCTTACTGTTACAACAAAAGAACCACTTAATGAGTAAGCACACATGTATTTGTTTGTCTTTTTTGCAGCCAATGGTATTTTTTTTGGTGACTCGTTTTAAACCTGAGTTCCGTTCTGCAGATCTGCTGCATTACCCTCCAGGTTTTGTGTGGTTTACTATTCCTGCAGAAAGGCAGAACTTTGCATTTTTTAGCTTATTGAATTACATTCTATTTTTCCAGACTATTTCTCTAATTTATCAACACTGTTTTAATTTTAGTCCTGTCTTGTCATACATATATTACCCAGCTGGTACTCTCTGTGAACTTAATATATGTGTTCTCCATCCTGTCTTGAAAATCACAAACAAACAGAAGCATTGCATAGTGTTCAGGATAATTCCTGCAAACACCCACTCAATCCATCCCTCTAATTTAATCAGGAAATAGTGACACCTACTTTTTTAATACACTTCTCTCCAATGAGTAATGCACTCACCTAGTCATAGAATCATAGAATGCTTTGGGATGGAAGGGACCTTTAAAGGCCATCTAGTCCAACCCCCCTGCAATGAGCACGGACATCTTCAACAAGATCAGGTTGCTCAGAGCCCCATCCAGCCTGTCCTTGAATGTTTCCAAGGATGGGGCATGTACCACCTCTCTGGGCAACCCCTTCCAGTGTTTCACCACCCTCATCATGAAAAATTTTTTCCTTGTGTTCAGTCTAAACCTACCCTCCTTTAGTTTAAAACCATTACCCGTTGTCCTGTCGCAGCAGGCCTTGCTAAAAAGACTATCCCCATCTTTCTTTTAGGCCCCCTTTAAGTATTAAAAGGCCACAATAGGGTCTCCCCAGAGCCTTCTCTTCTCCAAGCTGAACAGCCGCAGCTCTTTCAGCCTTTAGTAATTCTAATAATTCTTTTCATCTAGTCCGTGTTTCCTAAGCTTGCACATGAGAGTCCAGAGGTGTACTGAATTCATGATATATGACATCTACCAATTTTCTTCCTATCCACAAGGCCTGTTATCCTGTCATTGTACAATCATTCCTTTAATTATTAAAGTTCATATTTCATAGCAGAAAATGTATGTGACTAAAATTCAGTTCTGAGATAGCCTGTAAATGGCAATCCAGGAGAAAGAGGTAGCATAGCAAGGGTCTTTGTTATCTAAGTCCATGTTGCACTCCACTGTAGACATACTTTCAGAATAATTTCAGGCACTTAGTTATATTGTCTTGATGGTGTCCCTCCTTCTCACTCTTGAGTTATTTTAGATAAATAACCACACACCTCTACAAGTAATTATGGTGGAGTAGGAGTTACACTGGTTGAAAGTAGGTTAATATGCCACCACCAGTGCTGTTCTACCTTTTGTTGGTGGTAATGGCATCCTTGATTTTTCTTAATGTTACTCTATGAGAAAGAATATATGGAAGTCAGCAATAGGACTGTCATTACTGGTTATTGTACCACCAGTGTGGCATCTCTGAATAGATGTATTACATATCCTTTTTTATTTTCCCCAGGGTAATATAGCTGAAAACAACTTTTTATATATCAGCTGTTGACTCTTGTGGGAATATGGCAAGCACTGGTAGATTTTAGCATTCAGTGCGCCAAGCTGAGAAGTGAATTTATGCTGGTGAATTTATACTGTGAAGATTCAAAGAAGTGAGACATTACTCACTCTTAGTTTGGGCCAGTAATATTAGACTATCATTCAAAAAAGGGAGAAACATATGTCTAAGCTCGTGTATCATGACAAATTAGAAGGCAGGGAGTGTGTTTGTGAGTGCGGCTTATTTTTTTTCTCCTGGCCAGTTTCAAAGTTTTTGTACTTTATTCTAAGAATCACAATCAAACTTTACTCCTCTCGATTCTTTCCCAAATGACTCTTCTCTGCAGAAATACAAGATACATTTTTCAGTTTTGTTTTGGGCTGACAAGTTCCTTTCGCTCTTGACAACTGATGGCACATATAGCAACAACAAATCTCTAGAACAGTTCTCCCACGCTCACTATTTTGCTGACCAGCCCTTGAGGAATACAGAAGAATCAAGAATACAAAGTGTTTTGGCAACATAGCAGCAACCCTGGATCCATTTGCTTCTGAGCCTGTTTTACAACATGCCCCTTGTGGGGTTACAACAGGCTCCGTGATACCAGGACAGAGTCTCTCCAGACCTAACATTTAATTATTTTACACAGGGTGTCCAGTCAGCATGGACCTTGGAAAACAGAGGTAATTACAGAAAGGGAGACTTTGACGACAGTGTCCCTCTGGGGGAACAAAAGGAACATGAAGAATTCCAGCTATGATCTGGAGAATCCAGTCCTCTTGTGCCTAGAGTTCCCTTTCATACATATTTAAAGTGTTATTTATGGCTCCATCCTCTCCAACTGCTGTATTTATTTTCACTGGGTCTTTCAGCTGGCACTGTTTGCTATCTTGCTTAAGGTTATATCAACAGTCTGAAAGAGAAATGCATGCCAGTAAGTGTCAACAGTCTTGGCAACATATTCAGGTTTCCTTAGGATCAAGTCATCCCACAAACTTTAGTTGCTATTACTTCAGGCAAAGTTTAAAGAGATCTGCCATTGCACTAAAAAGGGCTCTAACATAGAACCAAATGACATTGCCAGGAATGTTGTTGAAAGCAGAAAATTAAAGATTATGCTCTGGGGTATATCTTCCTTGTTACAGATGGAGAACATCTGAAGTGAGGATTTTTATTTTGGGTGCAAAAGGACCGTAGACTTTTTGGTTAAAAATTCAGCACACCTTACCTTCTCAGCCTGTAGCCTGTTAAGAGTTCTGGGTAGTGTAGTCCAAAGGGCCAATGCCTGGACTAACTTTAGATCTCCTCACAGACACCACTGGAAACATTACTGACAAAAAACTCCCATATGAAGAAGGTGAAAGAGAAGGTGCATCCTGTGTAGCAGCTGTTGGGTATCGCAGAAAGCTCTGCTGGCTTGTACAGACAAAAGTAGTACAAGACCCCATGTAGAATACAATAGGTATAAAAACTCATTCATGTTTCTTTTTGATGGGCAACCCAGGATGCAAAACAAGGATTCACATTTGCAATCACTTTTAAGAAGTCACTGATGTAGATAAATAATAAGTGAAATTTTAAAGAAGCGTTAAGAAAAATGTCTTTTCCTGACAGCTCTTACATCCCACATTAAAGATGTTTTTAAAGATTTGAATGGTGTTCGTAGTGCCTTCTACAAGAGCCAAGGCAAACATTATTATGTAACCTCAGTTAAAATCCTCTGCTTCCCAGGTAACTTCAGATTGCTCATGACCGTAAATCACAAAGGTTTGCAACAAAGATACCATTACCAACTGTGACTATAAGTTTTGTTTTATGATGGGTCAGTGGCCTCAGATTTTTTTAAAAGTTCCAAAGAAATAGTTTAAAGAACGGTGGTTCTGTCATTTTATATTAAATATCTGCAACAGGTTTAGCAGCTGAAACTCATGGGATTATCCAGCTTTACGAACCCTGCTGAGTAAGCTGAACCAGAAGAGAGCTTTGTTTCTGATGGAAAAGGTGCCACTGTGGCCCGGCAAATCAAACACATTAGGATTTATGTTCCTGCCTCTAAGCTAAATGGTCACTTGCTGCACTACATAAACAGCAAGGAAAATACTCTTTTGGCAGATGCCCTGACCTGCATGAGTGGAAGCCTACACAAAAGCTTCTGAGAAAGGCCCGATTAAAGCTGATCACAGAGAAATTTTCCCTTGGAGACTGTTGGTGTCAGCAGTTTTGGATAATCTCTGTCATATTAGTGGCATTTGTATTGTATTAGTGATTTACATAGTTTAATACAACATTAAAACTGCTAGCACAATGTGAGTGGCTAATGTTTTACATCTGATATCTCTATCCCGCAACAGACTTTTAAAAACCACCAATAGAAATGGTTAATACTAAAAAAATTATTCTGAAAAATAAAGCAGGAGTAAAAATCTTGGGAGTTTTAAAAAGAGCACCAAAACCAAGGAAGCCTCAGATATATTTAGAAAAAACAAAGGAAACTTTTTCCATAGTTGAGTGGTACATAGGAGCACAGGCTTTTGTCAAATTGTCAGCAGATTTCTTTCACTCTTTCCAGAGCTCATAAAAGTCTATGCAATATGACCTGAGTTATGGAATGGAACATACACTTATTAAATTTGCAGCTGACATGAAGCTAGGAAGGACTGTGAGTAAATTGGAGGGTAGGATTCGAATTCAAAAATCATCTTGACAGGTTGAAAGAATGGGCTGAAAAGAACAAGATGAAATTCAATAGAGACAAATGCAACTCTCAGGCAGGAATTATCAGCCATGGGAACAGCAGATAAGGAACAACTGGTGAGGCAGCAGTTCTGCAGCCAAACAGCTGGGTTTATTGTGAAGTGCAGGTGGTGGTGAGGTCTCCCCCAGGTATGCCCCAGGTTTGGTTTCAGGCAATAACCTTCTAGAAAGTTGCAGACCAGCTGGAGATGTATTACAGAGACATGATAACAGTCAGAAGTCAAGGAAACGTGACCCTGAGATCAAAGGGGCGTAAAGAAGAGGAGGCTGAGGGGCATGATAACAGTTTTCAAGTGTGTGAAAGGTTGTTACGAAGGGATGAGGAGGAACATCTGGTGCTCATGGTCACAGAGTGTAGGATGAGAAGCAACGGTTTTAAATTACAAGAAGAAACATGCAGGTCAGACTTTATGAAAAGTACTGAAAATGTTAGGGATAGAAAATCAATGGAAAGATTTTACAGAGGGAGGCCAGGGGATCTCTAATATTAGAGGTCTTTAAGGACATCATACTGTTGAAAAACAGCCTGTCCTAACAGATATCTCTCAGGAATGAGTAATCTGGGGAAATGGACCAAATGTCCTCCTGATGCCCTTCACAGTCATATCCTTCCATGGATCTATGAATTACAAGAGGCACTACAACTATCAAGTGGGTAATGCTGCATTACTTTAAGGGAAGGGCAGTGTTTCTCAGGGTTCGGGAAGGCAAATACTTATCAGTGAATTTTGAATGATGCACAATGATTTAGAAGTGCATAATATCAGAATTTCTGGCAGCCTTTCGTCACTGCTCTGCGGTCATTCCCTTTGTGAACATAACCCAGTTGCTTAGTCTCTTGATATCAATCCTCTATCTGTTAAATAGCTATAACTCAGTGCTATCATGAGGCTATGAGTTAATGAATGCTTATACTGCATACAGAAAATTCTGGATGAAAGGGATATAAAACTGCAAGTAATGATCCCTTATTTATTATTGCTATGGTTCAATAAATGCCCTTTGGTTACAGTTTTCTTAGGTAGCACTGGTTCCTTTACATTAAGAATCTGAATTTTGGAGGAAGTTTCAAACCAAATCCAACCCTTTCTGAACTTTAAAAAGAAAATATCATCAGCATTATGATTTCCAGGCTACCGCATGAAACACTTTGTTTGCAAGGATTAGCAGCATGTGGACCAAAGAGCTGGAGATCGCTGACCTCTGCAGTGATGGAGCCATAACTCCTTACTTGTCAGCTGCCTGCTCTCCTGTAACAACCTTCCACCTACAGCAAACATGAGCCACAGTGCACATTTGCGCAGCTGTGACCTGTGCTGGAGGTCAGCTGTATTCCCAGGAGATCCCAACCCATGAGAATTAAAAGGCAGTGTGATCTTGTCCTCACCATCCCACAGAGTGGTCTTGTGAACCCCAACATTCTGCTATCCAGCAGAATATTCATTCAGCCCCATCATTCTGCTGTCCAGCAGATCTCTGCATTGCACACCTATTATCGACACTAGTGTTTTGTCACCTGCAAGAGTTACATTCACTCCATAGACTCAAGTACAGTCATGACCATGACACAGATAAAACTGTTTATCCTCTTTAGGTGTCAGTCTTAAGGCTGCAAAAGTACTTGTAATTTGTATTATATACGATGCACAGCTCTTAGCTACTTTTATGATATTTATAGCTAGAAAACCTTGATCTTTAAAGGAAACAAAACCAGATAGAAATCTGAGACAGGGTCCAAGCTGGCACCCATGTCCTTTGACAGAGAAAGTCTTCCTGAAGAGAGGCCTGCCTGAAGTTGAAATCCAGAGCACTGAGGCAGGTTCCTCAGCTCCTTACAGAGTGTTTAAGAATAAGGTACATCATAGAAGTCTTCAAAATATTCTGCACTTTCTGCAAGGGAAATGCCTAAGGCTGACACACTGAACAGGGAATCGCCTGTAACTACGAACCAGGAAAACTCTGGGGATAGAGTCATCTCCTAAATAAAGCCCTTTTCAGGTGCCTGCATCTATTCAGAATTCATTAAAGCAAAGAGCCTGTGACCTTTCCTAAAAGAAGCTGAATGGAAATGGCTTACTATTTTTTTTTGGTTTTTTTTACTTTGATGAGCATGAGTAGTGGCAATATTCCTCTTTTCTTTGGTTTCCTCAGGGCAGCCCAGTGCTGATGCGCAAGTAAGGCAGTGATACCAAGGTAGCACAGGGTGGCCTCCTCTCCCGTCACACAACACACAGCATAAACTATTCCCAGCCCCTCTTTCACCTAAAGTTATGCCTCTCTGTTACTCTAGCAATCTAAGAGGACCCTCTCTGAGCAGGGAACCTGCCTAATGCTGGCTTCGCTCAACCATACTTCTAGGTTGTTAATGCAAACAATACGCAATACGGTCAGCTGGTTAAAAACAGGATGGTTGCTTTCTAACAGAGGGTGGAGGGCCTGAGGCCACTGTTATCCTAGCCAACCTCTCCCATAGCATTCTTGCAGATAATGTAACTCTTGAACCTACTGAGAGTAATCAGAGGGTAAGTAGCCTAGATTTTGTCTCCATGTCCACCACCTCCCTAAGTATCAGGTTAAAACATTCTGTAAGATGGAGACATGTCTTCATTTTTTGCTCAAGTGTGCAGAAGAATATTCAAAACTTAGTTAAAATATCAGGTGTATTTTCAATGGAATCCAGTTTGATATGCCTGTAGCCACAGCCCTAGTGGAGAAATACATAAATCTGGTTTCTGGACCGTGATGAATTTAGTTATGATGGATATGCCGTGTCACAGACCATCAGGACTGAAGTGCTTCTGGGCATGGACTCAAGAGAGCTCTGGATGCCCAGCAGATGGCAAGTGGGTGTCCATGACATCCTATCTCCTTCAGGGATAACTAGCAACTGAAGGGAGGACTCGAGGTCACAGTTTTATCACATAGACACTTGTTTTAGACCTACACCTGATTTTATGCAGCCAAATCTTTATTGAATCTGCTCCTAGCTGCTTATGTTTAATTATTTGTCAGACTGGGAAATCAAGGCAAAGGTGGGTAAGCAGCTTTCCCAAGCCAAAGCATTCAGACAACCAGCTCCCCAAGTCAGTCTGAGCCAAGCAAGTGTCATTGGATTTAAGTTTTTCATTTAAGGATTTAGGCCTAAGAAACTTGATGAACAAAGCTCAGAATAATCAAGAAGCTCCTGACCCCTGGCCCAGCATCCTGCTACCCTGCTGGTACCACTGTTCACATCTGTATGAGGGAGAAAGATCACTCCAGTAGACCATTTGTGGGAATTTGAGCTATTAGAGCACTTCCACTACTTAATTTCCAGGAACAGGCACTGAAATTATAGCAGAAACAAAAACCTACCCTTATTCATGTGATTCCCATGAGAAAGCAATTGGTCCCCCATGGTCTTCCTTACATGGATTGCATATGACAATACCAACATACACAAATTAAGTAGATGCTTGGTATTTCCTCTTTCAGGAAATTAATTTTTCATAAGTTATTATAAAGTATTTTATTGAATCAACCCTTAAATATCTTCCCTGTAGTGCCCCAGCCCTCGTCACTTTTTTTCGCCTGAGCACTTTGCTCTTAGCCCATGAATAATGAAACTGAGCAATTACGTACAAGAAATGCCTCCTGCTGCAAAGCCCAGAAACTAATCCGATGGGGCTTTTCTCTTTTACTTTTGAAAGTCTGGGCACGCCTGAGGGGAAGAAGGTGATACTTGCCCTTAGTAATCTGGGTAAAAGGCACAGTGGACATTTCACAGTGCTCCAGTTGCTCACTTTGCTTAACCTTGTAAAAATTTTATAGTAGCCTAACGTGGTTGAAAAACCCCTGAATTTCCAAATTTACCCACTGCTATTGTAGTTACTAATGAGGAAATGTCAGCATTTATTTGTGGTACGACAACACTATCTGGTTCCTTCATGAGCTATATAATTCTGGTACTTTTCACCTAATTTAAAAACTTGTTTCAAAGAGACCTTGGATAAATTTTGCAGAGCTGCAATTGTGAACACAGAGGTGAATCTACTGACACAGCTTCAGCAGATGCTTTTACTACTGTTCATTAACTTTAGCTCTGCTGCCATCAGAATTACATAAGGAACATAAAGGAAATTAAAAAAAATGACTCATGCAATTTGATTTCTGCTGTGTCATTTCCCACTGTTTTTCTACTTCAACAGGCTGGCAATCAAACAGACTATTGAGGTCACAGTACAGAAATGAATGGCAAGGGTTCAAAGTTGAAAATGCAATTCTCTCTCCCACTTCCAAATAGAGTTACAAGAGTAACATCACTGAAGCTACAATAGAAACTTCTTCCAGCTTTTATTCTGGTTTGGTTTGGCAAAGATATTTTCCCCTTCCCTTTCCCTATTCCTTCCCCTTTCCCACCCCTCTTCCCCTTCCTTTTCCCCTACTCATGTCAACTTTGTGGTGAGGTTAGAAACATTTATTTTAGAAAAGAGGTATATTTCATGTGTTCAGTTTGAAACCAATTAATCCCTCATTTTATGTTCATATCCCATAGGGTACTTGAATCTTCAGATATTTCTTTTCTTCGGTTTTACAGATATTTGCTTCTTCTAAAGCCGCAGTTAAACTTTCTGTTCTTCTACAGGATATAAGATCAAACATGGTAAAACCAGCAATTAAGAAACCCTATTTTTTTTTTTTTCCTTTCTGCTGCAATTTATGAGCTTGGGGAGGGGAGGAATTAGTGATATAGGGGAATCAAAGTATAAATCCTGATTCACCCAATATTCATCTATATGCAACAGAGCTACCCAGAAAGTGCCTGGTTTTATCTGAATAACAAAATAGGCATTTCCCATACACCTATTGGGTTGTCATAAAAGAATGCAAACCGAAGCTTGCAGGTGCTTCAGTAAGTGAGTTTTGAGTACAGGAAGCCTACAATTGTTCAGGGTGATCCAAATAAACAGATAAAACAAGACATAAGAGGAAAGGCTTCTTTTGGAACTTCCCAGAAAATAAATTTCAGAAAAAAGATACCGTTCTTGAATTTAAAATGCACTTTTTCAATACTGTCTTTACGTTGATGAATTTTTTTATTCTTTTCCTCCCCTAATTTATGTTTTCCTATTTGTTTTTGACTGAATCTATTTCCAGTGCATTTACATTCCTACAGCAAGTCTCTCAAATATTCATTAGCTATTAAATTGCTTTTCCTAGATCAATCAGGTGCTAATTGCACGTATTTTGAAAGACTTGATCCAACACTATCAACCATGTTATCCGACCACTATAACTCCTTTGAATTTAGTAGAATACTTTCTAGTTTATTCCAGTGAAATTGCAAGGACAAGCAGCCATATGATCTCTTTTGGACCAGGTTCATTAAGCAATGTGGGTGCTAACAGGTCAGATGCTACAAAACATAAATCCTAGGCATAACATTCAGTTTGGAATCCAGGTGTTAGAACATAAACTCTCTACATGGGCACACTGTTTGAGAAGAATCATCTCCCCCCCCTAAAAAAAGAAGTTACTGGATTGGAAGCTATTTTAATAGGAAACACTAAGCACAGAAGTATATAAAACCTCACCTTTTCTTTGAAGTTTAAACTCTTCAATTAAATTAGGATGCAGAACCTGGTGTCCTCTCTTGAAAAAATCACTTTGAAACAATCTCAAAAGTCTTTAAATGCAGGTATTAGAGGAGGATTCTTTACATAATAGACCTTTTCACAACAGCCCAGTAGTTAGAGTCTAATGAAGACCTTGCTTCAGTTCCTTTCTCCACTAGAAAATTAAAATAAAAATTCACATACCAAAAAATGTGTGAACCACAAACCAATAGTTTCTTTATTTTTCAATAAAGAATATTCAGCATGTTAAAGAAATTGTAAATGTGTATTTCAACAAATACTTTAAAATGTTCACATTTAGAACAATGATCTTCAGCAATCTTACTGGCAACAGGAAAAATTCCTTAGGAATTTTGAACACCAAAGGATGTGGATCACCTCTCAGGGCGTAGACTGACACAGTTCTATAAGATTAACAGTGCTCATTTAAAAATCTGTGTATTGCTAGGTATTGCTGTCAGCTGCAAACTCGGTGCCACCAAATTTCAAAACTTTATGTTCAGTTAAACCACTAGCAATCACCTTGGTTTTAACTGTATTGCTGCCTGTGTGGCAAAATAGAGACGTATCAAATAAATCACCATATCTTTCCTTTCAGTCATTTCTCTCAGGTTCTTAGGGGACACACAGATGGAAAATGAACAAGTAAAAGGAAAGAAGGAGAAATAAAAAATTCAGGTCTGTTAACACTCATAAATCCCCAGGCTTTTCTACAGATTAAAGGCTCAAGCTAAGGGGATAAAGTTAATCTTAAATTTAAGACACGTCACTTTTCTTTTCCACATCACAGTATTTTTTGTAGCAATAAATAAACATTCTCTCATTTATTCTTCTAAAAATTTTCTATGTTGAGTGATCTTTGCAGAGCATTTGTCAAAAATCTTTTAAAGCTATACTTATTCTCAAACTCCTAGTAGAAGTCCATGATCCTGAATATTCAGAAACACAAAACAGTACAATAGGTAGAAGACAGACAGACAGATACACTAATTATTTAAAAGGAACAAGCATTTACTATTGCCGCTCAAACTTCAGCAAAGCCAGATGTGAAGTAACTGTAATATAGATTGCACAGTTCATCAAGATTCTGGTGGCTGAGCAAAACTTAATAAACAGAGAAAGCTAGTTATAACCTTGAAAGCATTTGGTATATAAGTCTTCAATGAATCAAAATATGAATAACTGAGTTGATTTGTGGACGTGGAAGATGCTTAGAAGAACATTTAATTTCTTGGTACAGCTTTCCTTTTTTTCATTTGTGTTGGTTTTAAAGTTATCTTACCCATAATGCAATGCACTTTACTCATTATATTTAAATTTACCTTCTCCAGAATGGTTTTAAATTGGATATTAGTTTGGACTGAAAAACACATATCTAAGTTTTGAACCACCATAGAGATCTAATTTTATGTTTGAATTGCATTTCCCCAAAGCCTGAGAGTGTTAAATTCTGAGATATTAGTGTTAGCGTATCTGCAGCCTTTTCACACCAGGGAATTTCAGGAAAAAATTCCCAGCTGTGTTAACATTGGTTCAGCTGTGTCAGCGGGAGCTTGATGATTTGATCATCTTTCCACTTTTAATACAGAAGTGAACTATGTGAATCCACATTCATTAATTTTTTTCCAGTTCAAAAGCCAACTGCCTTGATGATTAGCAGATATTCAAATGCCCTCTTTAAAATTTCCTAAAACTCCCAAATATGTTCTCAGATAACCCAGACACCTTCATAAGGAAATACTGCCATTTTGCTCATGAGACTGTCATTTTTATGACTTCGCATCACATATTGCCATTGAGTTCCATCTTCCTCTATGATGCATCATGATTTCTTTTTCAAAGAAGTGGTTCATCATAGGAGTTCTTTGCAACAGAGAATTGTCATAGATAAGGTAGATAAAGGAAAATGCAAATATATGTACAATTTTCCAAGCCCTCTAGACCATATTCAGGGGTTGAAACTAGGTGATCTTTCAGGTCCCTTCCAATGCAAACCATTCTATAATTCTATGATTCTACAATATTTGAAGTGCAAGTATTCAGAAGAGGAGTCATCTGACTTTCTGAAACCCCTTCCTCCATAAAAATCAGAAAATGTGGAAATAGGTTTATTGAAAACAGTTTTGATGGCTAATTTTCAGCCACTTTTAAAGCCTCTACTCTGTATTCTAGCACAGCTGAAACGGTGATGGGGGGGGGGGGAATCTTTTTCTTACAATTTCCTCACATACCCAAGGCCAGTGATATAAACTGTATCTGAAAACACTTTACAGCGTTAAATAATGCAGGCTCACAGCTGCTTTCTTTTTTAACCCAGCCTCACTGCATAGCTTTACAGCAAGAAAACAAGAAAGAGCAGCCATGTTCTGAAATATTATTTCCCAAACTACATTGAATGGACCAAGTGGAGTAATCAAGAAAGGTGATCAAGGAGCTCAGGCACTGGAAGGGGAAAGGCTCCATTCTGCTGTTGCTCTGCCGTCACTCAAAGCCAAGAAGTCCTGACACGGGTCTGTTTTATTCACTGATGGAAATATCTTTGTTCAGCATTGCATAATGTGAATCTCAGCAAAAACAACTGCTGCTGGTAGAAGCCTTATAAAGAATCCGCTCTGCGCAATGGGAAGGCAACAGAAGCCTCGGAGGCTGATGCTGGAAAGCCAGAAGCCACTGCCTACGTGCCCCATTTCACTCGGTCTGATGTTTGTCCCCTGGCCATGAATGCACACAGATACCTTGACTGACAGACAGCATAGAACAAATCTAAATTAAAGACCAAATAAGCAAGTTGCGTCACAGTTCAGGGAAATTTTCAGGAGAGATCTGTAATTCCCAGACTGTGCTCATTACCATTGACCACAAAAGCACATCACAGTAAGGACAGACAATCCTAAATAATGTGGTAGATGCAGATTAATCAAATTACGACAACTTCATGCTGAGAGTCCCTGACTATTTCCTTGCAATGAGGGTCCCTGTAATGATGTCTGAGGATTAATCCTTTTCTTTCTTTACCTTCCATGTGTCTCTTAATGTAGGGAATCATGTATCCAGACCAAAACCCATTAACCGAGGGAGACAACTGGATGAAAGGACAGTACATTGACAGGAGACTGGTGCATATTGTTTTTTCTGGTAGACTTCTCTGCAACTTTGAGAAAGATCCTGCTGACGCACTTTGTTCCTTCATCCATCTTCCAAACACTTGCCCAAAGAAATGTTTTCTCTAAGTGTGAGTAGTTCCCTGAAAGACAACTGAACAACTTGAAGATAAACATGTGTTTGCTGGAGGGGGTGGGTCTTGGGCTGCGATCTGATTGCAAAATTTATGTATTACTGTTTATTTCTTCATGCAGTTAGTACACTTTGCTGTACTCCAAATAAGGCAACAAATAACAAACTAATAAAGAAAACTATGTCTAAGATTCAAAAAAGTTGCAAATTCTTACTTTTATGACCATCCCATTTCATGCCAGCAGAGTGACATTGGTAAGGGGTTTTTTATGTCTAATAGGCATATCCAGGCTCCTGCCAAACATGCTGTGTGCCAGATGAGCTCCTGCCAGGTTATAAACTTCGAAGGACTTATTATCCAGAGGAATAAAAGAGTTTGCTCTCAGGCTACGTTTTGCAGTTTTATTAGCAGATTCATTGCTACCTCACAAGAGAAGCTTCATCAGTCAAAGAGCACCTTCAGTGATGTCCAAACCTTGGAGATGGATCCAAATGTCCCTGATTACATAAAGTTTCCATTTTGACCTCAGATGGCTCTGGGCAACCTCAGTGTTCTCTTTTGATCCAAAAGAACACCAGGGTTTCGCTTGGAAGATGCCACATTCATGAATACAGGGAACAAGCCATGATATAGTTTGACAAAACAAAAGGGGAGAAATGCAATTTTCTGCAACTATGTGAATTAGAATTTAATCAAAGATATAAAATATAATGTAAAAAGACAATACCTTGTCTGGACTTGGACCAGCTCTGGAAAGATTTTAAGAACATGCACCCTACTTGAAACACATGCTTACATTCACTCCTTACTAGATATGTCTTTATGAACCAGGACAGTAAAGTACTCAGACAACCATTAACATTCATTGAATGTGAGACTCAAAGAGTCTGCTTGAAAATGTGAAGTGTAATTCTGCAAAGAGTATCCTGTAAAGTACAAACAGATCAAAATGCAATGCCTTGTGGGTCAGTTTCAAATTATTCTGAGGAAAGCAAAAATTTGAAAAAAAATTATATTGATTTTTTTTTTTTCATTTAGCTCCACATTTGAATTAACTTAGAAAAAAAAATATATCCATGACCACTTTGAGCTCTTTACACCACTCTTAAAAATGGTTTTGAAAGGAAAATCAAGAAGTTTGATTTACAAACTGACCTGGCCAAATATGTTGATTGTTTAGGAATTTTTTCTAATGTATTTTCCAGTATTTACCTTTTGGCAAAACAGACACGAATTTACAAAACAGTTTGGTTTCATCATATCTTCAGTTTTCAGTGAAAAACATTTTAACTAAGTAATATCCCCCTACTTCATTCAGAAGACTCAGTATATATAACTGGTAGGAAAACAACATCATCAGCTTCACCTCAGATCAGATTTTCATGAAGTAGGCCTTCTGAAGGACCACATTTAGAATGTATTCACTCATATCATATAAATGTATCTGCTTTAAGTGATGTTTTTGCCTATATCTATCCTCTAGACAACTGTTCTCTAACCCGGTTGATCTTCTCAGGGCTATCATAAATATTCTTTCATAAAGTACACGT
Organism: Platalea leucorodia; assembly: GCF_965183815.1. NCBI lineage: Eukaryota > Metazoa > Chordata > Aves > Pelecaniformes > Threskiornithidae > Platalea > Platalea leucorodia. The sequence goes on along the minus strand of NC_138828.1, from coordinate 70,503,347 downwards.
TGTTCTTTAGTATATACTATTATTCATATATGTAAAGGTTGTATGAACTGTGTTATTTCAGCAGTTACAAAATTAGGTGAGAGATACTGTTTTGATACTACTCCCCTGTGGGATCTGGAACAAATCACCCTGCAATGTTGCTTTTCTGCTTACAATGTCAGGTCTTTGAGAAGAAATTGTCTTTCACATTGTATTTGTATATTGCCTCTCAGCTGAGACCTCCAGATGCTACTATAATACAAAGATTAAATAGCAGTACTATCTGTTAAATAATGAATACTGCAAGCATGCCGATGAGACATCCATTTGCGATGAGGAGGCTAAGAGGAGAGATTAAATAACTTTCCCAAGGTCATGTGATTCATTATTGCCAGAGAAAGGATGGTGTGTGCAAGAGCCTAGCATCCAGAATAGGGGCACACGCAAGGACTCCCCATGGCCTTGCAGGCACTCTGCTGGGGTAGTACGCTCTTGCTGTGCTTGACCAGTTATCAAGCAAAGCGGCGCTGAAGATAGCAGCACCGCTCAGCCAAAGGTAAAGCTGGTGGGATCTAACACTCATCTGAGCAGGGCACAGGGGGACTTGGGACTTCACCACTCTACAGATGAAAAACTGGACTAGACATATAGAGGAAGCAGTATCATAGACTACTTCTGTACACATAAATTAGTGTCAGGGAGCATTCCTGGGCACTGGACGTCAGTCATGTGTACCACCCAAACAGCCCTGGCCATGCACCTGGCCAGGGCCAACCAGCAGTGTCCCAAAGGATCCCTGGCCAAGGTTCATGAGCTACCATGGGTCAGGAGCCATTCCCAGTTAACCATTTGCCTCCTGGCAAATACCCAGTTCTGGAGGGTAAGGGAGGTACATGTAAGAATGTATGGCATCCCCTGCCAGTTGGGCTCAAAGACAAAGATCAGTCCTAGGCATGCTTAATCTTCTCATACAGCCACTAGCACTTGCAAAACCACAAAGCTCAGTCCTGCATTTATGAGACTTTGAAGGTCAGACCGTATTTGACCACAAGGAGATTTCCTTTTTAAGTTCATTGTGCTGGTCAGAGGATTGCTACTCCACCTCTCTCCAGTTTACCTTCATTGGCTCTCAGAGACATCTCATGACCAGAAAGGAGCTACTTGAATCTCCAGGACAGAACTTGCCATCCTGCTAATTACGCACCGTGGTGCACAATGGTAAATTGAGCTGACCTTAGCTGTATGGTACTCCTCTAACAGGGTCCTCGTGCATGCTCTGACCGCTGTCATCCTCAGGCAGTTGCTTGGCAACACCAGCATCTTCGATATTCACTCACCAGGCGTTAGGTAATAAACTCACCAATAAGGCTACAGCTAGCTAATTTCCTCTGCTGTTTGCAGCAGAGGATAAAGTGAATCTGTGGTATCTTAGTGATATGTCTAAACAATTGCCTGAAGACATTCTTTTGTTACAAATTGAATTCCTCTGTTTCAACTGACAGGTACTTTACCTGTAGGCTGTCTCATGTTTGGGAATAAACAGAGAGATAGAGCACCTGAGGAGCTGCTGTTTCTACTTGCGCATCAGCATACCAAACAGTGCCCTATCTGGTAATCAGCAACTGCACGCATGACATCGTGCAGGAAGCAAACTACAGCTGGCGCTTGCTGGACACAGACAAGCAGTACAAACTGAACTGTGCAGGAGGATAAGTAACTATCACATTTCCTGACTGGGATGATGATATTGGTGGAAAAGGTGAAACGCTGAGCTTTGCAAGACATCTCCATCTAATGAGCAAAAGGGAGAGTCTGGGCTAGCATACACCACCTTCCTCCTTTCTCATGGAAAACAATATGTTTTTGCAGGGAGAAAACAGGGTAGAACCAGCAGCACAGGACCATCCCTTCTCCACTTGTTTTGGTGAGCTGGTAAAATGAACTAATTGATCATCCTCTAACTATTTGCCAAGAAACTGCTTAAAACCACCCAGAGTGCTCTGTGACTTCTTATGGTAGGTTTGAACAGACAGCTTTCATGATGCCATGCCTGGGATTGTGTGCTTGATGCCACTATTGGATAATCCAATATATTGGATTTCTCAACCCACTTGAGACACACACACACAAAAGGTACAAACTCTTCCTGTAACACAACATAAACAAACTGAATGAGCAATACAGTGGAAGAAATTCATGTAACCTATTATTAGCTCATCAAAATAAGGCATCTAGCCTGAGTTACTCTCTGAGCTCCTTCATGTGTCAGGGGAGAAGATGGATGGAGTGCCTTAGAGAGGAGGAGCCTGTCTATCCTTCCTGATCACAGAGGGGGCCTAAATGAGGACTTGAGACTGGACACCTAACCTTAAATAGCTAATGTTAGTTGAGTTGAATCCTATGCAAATTTCTGTAGATAATGTACCACTCTTTGGTTATGGTTAATTTTTTCTGAGAAAGGTCAGAGGCGAAAGAGAGAGAGTAAAGACTAGTTAGATAGCTGCTACATATCACAGCTTCCACACAGTCAGACGAGTAATCTGTTACCTGTCTCTGATTTTATGATCCCATTATAACCAGACATCTTGAATTTTGGGGGAGAATACATTTAAATTGGGTCAAATGGATCAGCGCTGACTCCAGAGCAGCTGGACTGGATCTTTACATGCATGCAGAGTCTTCCTGGCAACCCAGTGGAAGACTTGACTCTGTTCAGATTCTGGGTCTTACATATTTAAATAATACATAAGAACCTAAGGACTGCTGTACTGAATCAAATTAAACATTTATCCCTGTTTCCCTCTCCAGCAGTGGCCAAGAGCAGACGCCTAGGCAAAAGATGTAGCAATATGATACAGTTATAATGCTTGACAGCCAGAAATTTAAGGACTTGTTTGGTCAGAGGCTGTATCGACATGTTTGTGCTTAGAAATTCCTGATGGCGTTTTCTTCCAGAGTAAATTTTCTTTATAATAAAACCATGTACGTTTTGTCAAAAAGCCATTTGGGATTTCTCCATTTTGAATGCTACCCAGAGAAATGAGAGAGAGTGGCCATGGATTCTGATAGAAAAACTTGTGAACTCCTGCCAGGAATTGTGTCCATCCTGCAGGGTGGAGCCAAGGTGAGCTCCACTCTGCTGGGTTTGTGGGTCTCAGCATAGCAAGGTTTCATTTCATAGTCTGAGTTCATGAGAGACGCCTATTCCTCCCCATCATATAATTCTAAGAAAATATTTGAGGATGCAGGTTGCTGTGTAAATGTCAGATGTTACTTTTACTAACATCAACATATCATTGCGACAGCTGTTTGGTATTCAAACTAATCACAAGAAAAATGTACTGCCCAGGATTTCACTAAGTGTGCTTAGTAGTTATTCCCCATCACATAAATGAGAGTATGAATGCAGGCATGATAAGCTGAGGTGATGAAAAGAAATCTAACACCTTCAAATACTGATGCTGGGGCATGTGTTGCCAGCACAGCATTTCTCCCCTGACATTCAAGGAGCATATTTCAAGTCCTGAGAGGTGCTGAGCTTGAAAGGTGCAGCTATTTCTGAATGAAGGGTACTTCAGAGCTCTGAGATCTTTGATGCTCTACCCTTGCAACCTAGAGCAGGAAGAAAGTCTGCCCCTCCCAATGCAGTGTATATCCAGAGAGATTTGTAAAAGAAACAAGTTTCACAGACAGCCCCGGTGGTGGATGACTGAGCATCATAGCTTGTAGCAGATGAAGGGAAATGTCAAGCCCTGTCAGTGCTCTGCTTATGAGGATGGACAGCAACCTGTGCCTGTGCAGCCCAGCAGAAATGGAGTGTCATTTAAATCAGTTATGTACAGAAATGAGCAATGCTGTCGGCAGCTACTTCCTACCTTTCAAGTATTCTACCACTTTCGGAAACCAAGAACCAGCTTTGACAATGGGTTTATAACCATAGTTTCTAAGTGCTTGCCAAGCACCCACAGTTGCACTCAAATTTGTCTCACACAAAACCTACCCTGGAGAGTCTATGGGCTGAAATGGGTGCAGTGAGATTCACTGGGATGGCAAGGGGAATCTATAAGATTTTTAATTTAGTAGACTCAATTTCTGGCAGCAAAAAAAAAGTTCTTGCCTTTTTTTTCCACAGTGAGATCAATAATAGACAATACTAAGTGACACAAGCCATAACCGTCCTTGGAAAGCTACAAACAAGTGAAAATCTAGTTTAATTTACATTATACACTTTGATAACATATCTACTCTGTCCTTTTATTGATAATAGGATAAAGTTTAACACAGCATAACATAGCATGTGACAGAAGAATGAAAAGCACATACTGTAAAGTCAGTTTCTGGAGGCAGCGTAGTCTCCGTTTGGGGTGCAATACCATGACTCTTGATATTGAGAGATGACCAGGTCTGCAAAGATAATCGTATGGTTCCCTTTTTATTTAGTGCTTGCACATGGCTAGTTTGCACACACACACGAGTTGCTCTCACAGTTTAGACCATAATAAAATAAGAAAAACGGACAAGTTCCCCATCTCTGCTGCCTTCTTTCATGGGAAGGTGGGTCAATTTAAGAGCTGACATAGGGGTCTGACTTTTAGAAGTTGCTGGGCACGTCCCCTTGAAATCACACTCTCCAGAGGTTCTCCCCTGGGGGAACCAAAACCATGCAGTCTAAGACTCCTACTAACATCTGCAAATGTCAATCCGTTGCAGTCCTTTCAACTTTCAATTTCATACAAGGAAGCAAGTGTCACAGTTGCTCTGGAGTAACTCTGCAGTCCCTTCATCACCCTAGGATCTTCCTGAGTTAATTAACAGGGAGTAGAGTGTATTGACTAACACTGCAGTAGGACTGTTGGGTGACTGTGTGGACATTTACTGTGCTGCTCTTCCAAGGTCTTGCTGTGCTATTTCCCATTTTGTTTTCATACTCCAGGAGATGCCTTCTCCCACTCCCCCAGACTGTGCCTCACTGATACTAAGAGCTGAAATTACAACTTGAGGCTGGGTACCACCAAGGATTTTATACTGTCTTGGGATTTCTGTAGCCATCATAATGTGCCACAACCCTTATATGCTATCTCAAATATATCTAATAAATGTTCTTATAATGCAGAAAATCCCTAATACCTGAGTTCAAGCAGAGTGTGAAACATGGAACAATGACAATTAGATAATGGCTCCATTATCCGTACAAATGCAATGCTACTACAGTAGTTCATCATAAGATAACACATCTGAAATCTGCAGCTGAGATTTCAAAACTGTCTAGGGGATTGAGGTACATAGCCACCATTAATGTTAATGTGTCTATGTCCCCTCCATCGCTTAAAAAATTTCAACCTATGTTTCGAGAGAAAATAATAAGCTAAGTACAAGATAATTTCAAGTCTGAAGGTCACACATATCACAAGGGATTTGTGCTGGCCTTTACCACAGTAAAATATCAAGCACAGATTCTTTCATGGGAAACTTGTTCCAAATCAAATGCAAAATTAAACCAGTATCTTCAAAATTCCTTATGAAAGGAACTCTGGGAAAAAATTACTTTATTAACATTTCCATTGCAGAATTTTAATTTATTTTTCTGAGTTTTGTTGTATAAGAAGCCTCTTTTTACATATATTTTTTAGCATCGTAATCTTAGAACGGAATAATACTATTACTGATGTGGGATAAGAAGATGTAACAGCTGAAGTATTTTCTTTTGAAAAATTTTTACATTAATTAGCTAGCATTGATAGAAAGAATGGCAGTTGTGTATTCAGCTCTACTGCCCTCTATCAAAGACTTGCAAATAGAGGTGTAAAGCGATTTCGTGTCAGTCACTATAAAAGGAATCTCTCCATATTCTTATGATGGGAAAAGCTTTTACTGCAGACGTATGACAGGTGAGCATACCCATTGAGTAATGGGGAAAAAAAAGTAATAGAAAGAAACTAGATGGTTTTTCCAGGTATGCTGAGTTAGCATTTTTGAACAATGTCAAATTATGCAAAGTCGCCGCATGTCTAGAAAGACACGCATAACTTCATGACTCCTGCTTCTCTTATTTAGCTTGTTAATTGAATGACTTGGTAAATTCAAGCAAATCAAATATCTGTTGAAGGATGATATTGACAAAGTGCTGATGAAGATTAAGTTGATAGGTGCCAAAGTAAAAAAAAAAATAAAAGTTTGTCAGCTGTATGGTAAAGTACTTTGGAGACCTGAAACGCACTCATATGCATGAACAATAAAATGTTTCTTGATGATAGTCTGCCTCACAGTTCATTTGCCTGAAAATCTCTTGGCAGCCATCTGGATCAGGTTTAAATAAAATGTAATACTAAGCCCCTAATCTGACAGTGATAAGCTGGTGACAATGATTATTCAGGAGTTTACAGGGAGAGTAGACCTTGAGAGGCAGATGTGAGTCCTTTCTTTCAGGCCAAATTTCAGTGCTTTGAATGTATTGGAACCACTTCAGAACATAAGGTTTGTTTTATATAAAGAAAAAAAAATGCTACTTTAATTAGCTTGACATCTAATTGCTTTCTAATTGTCAGAAGTTGCCCTAAAGGAAAAGAAAGAAACAAATTAATTTCCCGAGGCTTGCTGCACATACACCCTCACATTAATAAAAAAAAAAAAAAAAAAGTTGTTTTTGTTAAATTGATGGTCCAAAATTAATGAAATGGCTTGGCCTTGTTTCAGAGGGCAACTATTCTGAAGTAGGGGGATACCACTTTACTGTTTTACCGAAATAGAAAACTTTGGGAGAGTGTTTCAAAAGCACTTAACTTTGAATGAACTTTGTTCTCATGAATTAATCTTGAAGGCTTGGCCAACGTAGAAAGCCCTTTACTACTCATGGGCCTAATCCAATGTCTTTTTAAGTCAATAGTAAGTTTTCCATTGACTTCCCTGAACTTTGGATCAACACTTAAATTTACTCAGGTTAAGATGGGAATTTAGGGAATGGGTTTTATAGGAAGCTCTCTGCTTTAATTACATCAATGCTATGGAGCCTTCCCAAGTATTGTATCTGTTAGTCTCTGCCCTTCTCTCTTTGTGTGATGCTTAATAAGGAAATGCGGTGTAGATAGGAAGGAATTGTTTAATGTCATCGTTCATGCAGGAGAAAACAGCTCATTCACCTTTGCAAATGTATCATCTGCATCTAGGATCTTCCCTCCTGAATTCCACATTTCTGCTGCAAGCCATGCACAACCATAGAAGCTGTGCCATACTGTGAATATCTTTTAGAAGCTCATGCTTGATGTAAGTAAAGCACTTGCTTTTCTGCCTGCTCCCAAAGGAGAACTTCAATTGCTTCTAAAAAGGGAGAGGCATGGAAAGCTCCAGCCTGAGAGCAGTTGCAGCATTTGCAGACTCCCCTGTTTCTCCCCGTTGCATTCTAATGCACAAACTTTATTCCCTGTGGCACCACCTATATGACAAGCAGTTGGGGCCCTCCTGGATAATTCAAGTCCCAGCAGTTCATGGGAGCAATTTGGAATAAACTAGGAGAAGGAGCATTCATATTGGTTAGAGAAACCCTCTTAGGAAAAATCTTCCTCTCAGAATGGGACCATGCTTGGTGGTGCATTCCACACACACCCCCCCAAACTCCCCCCTGCCCCTTTCCATGACACATGCACACTGTTATCTAAGTGTTGGCACGGGTTATGATTATTTATTTATTTGTAGTACAATGGCATCTAGATGTTCCAGCTAAGAGTGGGAGCCCACAGAAAGAAACTCATTGCCCAAAGATCTGCTCCAAGAAATGCCAAGCCTAAACTGATGTCAGCTGTAAAGGTAAGGCAATCAGCTTATTGTCAACCAGCTGGGGTAGGACAGTCTCCAATAGAAACAAATGACTCCAGTTTCCATCTACTGCCCCACCCACAGTTCTACACTGCTTTTCAGCTGTGCTGACCTTTTCTTCAGTTTCTTAAGCTGCCTTTCTCCCCTCCTTCTGCTTGTTTTTCTTTTGGATTCAGCGGCAACAGGCAAGAACTAAGCTAAAAGTTCAGCATCATCAAACATATATCCAAAGATGTTTTCTCAACTGTTTGCAAATGTAAGGTTAAGGGGTTACAGAGTTCCAGGCACTAAATGTTCTCCTAGGATCCAGGAAAATATGGGAACATGGCTGTATCCAGGCTGGATACTTTCCTCTAGCAGAGGAAATAATTGTAACACCATGTTGCTAGAAGTAAATACTCTGCTCATTGGAGCTAACAAGACAACTGCCCTTTTGGCCTCCCTAGCAAGTCCATACATAATGGAGAACTGCTTCTTCCCCTCTATCACCACAGGATGTGGCTTGAGATATTCTGTTTTAATCTTACTCTGATGCATGAAGTTGGTACAGGCTCTGCCCTCAACCCTCTTACAGTATTAACAACACTAATGAAATTACTCTGGGGCTGTCATTTTTCTCTTGGTATTTCCCTTGACCATCTTCTTATGTTGCTGATCTGCATTGCAGCACTTTCCTTTGCTCCCAAGGACTCAAACTTTGCTTTGTAGTTATAAGACTATTCAGGAATGGCCTGAAGGCCTGAAGGCTCAGTCAAACCAGAATCAGCGGGACTGACCTTTGACACCCTGGGAAAGGGAGAAGCCAAAATTAATCTTCAAACCAAGTTTCCTTCTTTAACACAGAAAGCCAGTGGGGAAATTATACACGGTTGCTAAGGGAGCTTAGTTAAGTCTAACCAGAGCTCTCTTCTGAGCACATCCTCAGCACAGCTAGCCATGAACTTGGAAGTCGGTTTGAGAGAAGTTCAGCTGGAACCAGTGCTCACAGAAAGCTGGTTTCAAGACTACTGACACACACACAAAATCACAGTAATCAATTCAACCAGTATAAAGCAAGACTGATAGAAATGGCTCAGGGGTGTGAAACCGTTATTCTAGGTGGGTCATGGAGGCTGTCCTACTCCTACGTGACATCTCCCAGTTTCACAGACCTCCCATTTCCAAGAGTGCAAGAGTGATGATGGAGTAGTGCCATCCCTGTTACCTAGACAGGGAAACAGTAGCTGCTCTCCTTGGCCAAAGAAGGCAACTTTTGACTTCAGTATCACTTCAGTCATGTAGCCCCCTTCTCAGATCTACTCCTTAGGATACTGCAAGGATCCATGCCACAGGCAGCCCTAGAAAAGCTAGCAGTTGAGGCAGAAATTGCCCATTAGACCTTGGAATTTTTGTAGCACTCTTTTTAGATGCAGCACATAAATTGCAGAATAAAAAATAAATTAAGAACATGCTCCAGAATGGGATGACAGTGAGAATAGGTTACAGTGGGATGTAAAAAGGAAAAAGACTACAACTATCAGATACTGAGGAAAAAATTAGAATTAAATCCATGGCAGGAGATTACATGCTTGCACATTTCATCTTTCCCGGAATTTTTATGCAAATAATAGAAAAATTCCCCAAAGCAGAAATAGAGAAACTTCTCAGTGAAGAAGAGACCCTTTCCACTAAATGCAGTGCATGCCACAGTGCACAGAGTACTCCCATTGTTCAGCCCTAAGCACATTGTGTGCCCTGTGGTGTTTCATGCCAGAGCAAACCCGCCTGCCTTAATGTTGTAGGTGAAGAAAGTATTTATCTCTCTCCCAGAGCTATTATCCACTGTTTGGCACTAACATACTCTGCCTTGATTTTATCACAAGTCCTCTAGAAAGTTGTTGGTTCTGCCCAGGCACCTGCCATCAGCCCCACCTACCGCCTCATAAACATGTCTCTGAGGCTTGAACTAGCTGTGGTGGTACTCTGGGGACATCTTGGAGTACTCACAGACAAGAGACAGCAGAGATCATACAATGTCCAAGCAGATGTTGCTGCAGGTAATTAAGCAGATCTGAGATCTTCTTTTCAGATGGATCCACAGTTAGAAATAAGTGCTTTGGAACTGGTTTTACAGGATGGAAATTGGTAAACTAATTTTGGCCCCATTTTGTAACGAAGCACAATAAAAGCAGTGGTAGAAGGCAGCTGCTGTTTCAGGAACAGCCATCTCGGCTAGTTACTGTGAATGGGATAACAGAACTCAAAGAGTTGGTGCAGATAGAAATGGTTGTTTCATCAGGCTTTCCTTAAAATGCCAGATGACTACTAATCCTTGCTATATGCTAATATATACCTAGAACATATTTGGTTGCAGGCTTTGGATTCTAACCAACTTCTAATGGTTACAAGTCAGTCATGTAAAAAGCATGGAGCATCTAGGTATGTGGCACAGTTATGGGCCTGTACCCTCTGAGAAGGGTCCTGATATTTACAAAAATCCTTGAAAAAAAAAAAAAAAAAAAGACAAGGTCTAATTTTCTTGTCCTCTGCCTACTTTTACACTGGCACACTTCCAACGATCGCTTGGAACCAATGGTGCTGGCTATGATTGAAGAGCCCATACACACACACACACAAACAAAAAACGGATTACACAGCAGAGCGACAAGACCAAAGACCATTTGAAATGGATTGCTTACTCAAAAGGAGCTGCTTCTTGGAAGGGACACGGCTGTGCTAGTTAATCAGTACTGTCGAAACAGATGTCTCTATCATAGCCTGTTATTTATTTTGCATCAAGAAAGCAACAGTACCTGGTGAAGTTTGGGAAGAAAACACAACATTGCAAATTGCTTTTCTAGAACTGAAGAGAGCAGATTTATGGAGGAGGTTGCTCCAAAAATGCACTGCAATATACCATTGGGGGTGAAGGAAAAAAGAAATGTATGTATAATATTGCTGACTACACTGCTGACAGCGCAGTAGTTCTGGAGGAAATAATGTTTACAGTGCATCTGAAAAAAAAAGCAACCAACTATCTCCTGAGATCAGATTGGTTAGAATAAAAGATCTTGAACACATAAATAGAAAAGAAACTTTCCTCTGGCTACAAATCAAAAAACAAAGGGAAGCCTCTGATTAAAAATGAAATAATGCACCTCCAGTATTGAGCCTCAGGTCATCTGCATGTCAGTGCATCATTAATGAAGAACACAAGGTTCCTCACAGCTACAGGTCTTCCAAAAGAGCAGTCTGTGGATCACAGGGGTTCATTTCCATGGCAGAAATTGGTGTTTGAAGTTACTCTTCCTTACTGGGCTGTGAAACATGAAGAGAAGGTAGTAGATCAGACCTCAGCTGGGAGCGGTAGTTGGCTGTGCTTAAACTCCATCACATGGGTTACAAGTATGACTAAGGAGTAATTATCTTGGGAATCTAGAATTTTAAATTATCACAAGTCAAATATTATCAATTCAGTATATGTATTGAATGAATATTTTGCTGTATTTTTTCTGAAATGAAATAGCCACGTTTCTTCAATGTATAGAAATGGATTAGTATGTTCTGATTAGCAATGTATTGAAATTAAATTTTCCATTTAACATTTCAAAACTTGAATTCACCCAAAATGAAAATGAAATGAAGCATATTTCAAACAAAATTAGAGCTAGGAAAATAAAAAGATGAAGTATCTTTTCTAGGAAAAGAAAAAGATGAAGTATTAGGAGGGGGTTTCTCAACACTGGACCAGTTGTTAGAATCAGCAGTGAAAGTCTTACACTCTCTCTATTCTGATGACCAAGATGTTGCTGTAAAGATTTCTGTAGACAAAGCAGAAAAAAAATTGTTTAGCATGAAAGTATTGATGATTCCAAGCTTGATAGTATTCCAGTGAGATTTTCCCCCCATTAGAGAGGGAAAACACAGCTTTTACCCCTACAAAGTTGTGGGTTTTGGTGAAATATGAAAGATCAAAGTCCAGATCCTGGCATTAAGTCAGACAGAGTGGAGACTGACAGGGAATTTCTCAAACTCTTCTTGTAACTACTGTCCTTTGAAGAAATAAATACTCATTGAAATGGACCTTGAAGGGGAACCTCAGTCTTCCAAACCTCAGGTGAACACCTGTAAAGGGATCAATAAATCTGTGCCATAGGTTTGGGCACTAAGTCTGTTTTGGTCCTGGAAAACCTAAAATAAAATACCTTGTCATGGTTTAACTCCAGCTGGCAACTAAGCCCCACACAGCTGCTTGCTCACTCCCCCCTGGTGGAATGGGGGAGGGAATCAGAAGAGTAAAAGTGAGAAAACTTGTAGGTTGAGATAAAGACAGTTCAATAAGTAAAGAAAAAGCCGTGCATGCAAGCAAAGCAAAACAAGGAATTCATTCACTGCTTCCCATCAGCAGGCAGGTGTTCAGCCACCTCCAGGAAAGCAGGGCTCCATCACACATAGTGGTTACTTGGGAAGACAAAACGCCATCACTCCAAACATCCTCCCCCTTCCCTCTTCTTCCCCCAGCTCTATATACTGAGCATGATGTCATATGGTATGGAATAGCCCTTTGGTCAGTTGGGCTCAGCTGTCCCAGCTGTGTCCCCCTCCAGCTTCTTGTGCACCCCCAGCCTCCTCGCTGGTGGGGTGGTGTGAGAAGCAGAAAAGGTCTTGACTCTGTATAAGTATTGCTCAGCAGTAACTAAAAAATCCCTGTGTTATCAACACTGTTTCCAGCAAAAATCCAAAACATAGCCCCATACTAGCTACTATAAAGAAAATGAACTCTATCCCAGCCAAAACCAGCACATCCCTGTTCATCAAAAATGTGTATAAACAGTAGTATATTCTGAAAGAAGAACATTTGAAAAACAAGATTCAGTTCATCTCTGTATTTTACACAGTGATGGCATGAATGTCCTGGGTATTTCACATCCTCTACTAGTTACTACTTATGAAGTTCCAGATGTCAGTAACTGAGCAGACAGGTTTTGAACTAATGAAACATCTAGACTTGAGCACACATCTTTTTTCCCCAAAAATTACTTTGTCAGAATGACAAAAAGTATTGCTTAATGGTTACAGGAGAGATAAACAGTTAGGGATGAATTTTCTGAAGTTCCGGAATTTTTATTTTGTTTCTAATGTCTAATTTTAGTATTTATATTAAAAAATGTTGGTTTCTCACTTAGATATGAGCTTTTTCTGAAAATGTCTGTGTAATATAAAGATGAATTCATCCACAAAAATTGTTTTTACCCCCTCCCCCCATTTCAGTTCTGTAAGCACACTAAGAGAGTAAATTTCTATACATATGTTTCAATGAGGACATCAACTAGCTGTGTACCGAGACTGTCTTCCCTGTGATTCACAATATCCGTATTCCTCTTTGTTATATTTTCAAAACTGAAAATTAGTCCTGGTAATACCAACACAAATATACTCTCTGTTCATATTATAATGAAAAGAAGCAGAAGGTCCTCATTTAGTGTAAGCTTTAGTTTCAATAGAAGCAAAAGAAGCAGAAAATTACTCAGATCGTTTTTTACTCTTCACCTTTCTTCCACCTTTCAACAAGGACCATGACCTTGAACATGCACGACCTGCATATTGGAGAATAGCTCAAGGAATATGTGTCACCTAGAGGTCTTCTGGTATTGTGGAGTGAGAACAAAATCCAAGGTTAAACACTCAAATATTAGCAGAACAAGCTGAGAAAAAAAGGAGAGGAAGCCATAAAGAAGATAATTTATGAAATAAAAATTGAATATACTCCTTAATTCCTCATTCAGAGGCCACAATCAACGCCTCAATTAGACACATGACTTAACTACTGGCATGTCTGAAATTTGGTTGGAAAGCTGTATTTCCCAAATTTCTTAAATTCTTTTTAGGTAGAAATAAAACCTACAGTTTGTATATTCTCAAACTCAGCTGGGCACATTCATTGTTTTGAACAATTCAGTCATTTATTAACTCTTTCCTTTGGTTTCTAAGCATCACAACGCTGTGGTTTTCCTGCAGTTCATGCACTTAGGCCAATGGATCACAGGTGCAAACTGCAGATGGCCACAGCAGAGGGAGCAGGCAGTGGCAGCACAGGATGAAAAGCAGCTATGGAATCCTGATTCCAGGTCGTCCAAGCATCCCGCTGCACTCCAGCACCTGCCTGTGTTCCTGATGTCTCCTGTCAAGGCACATTCTTGCTGAGGAATTTGGATGCTTTGGGCAAAGAGATGTGGGCTGGGTGGTTTATTTGGAGAAAGGGGTGAGAAAACATGAACATAAAAATTGCCAGATAAGAAAACCTGATACAGCTTGAAAAAGCATCCTGCAGTGCTTCTGAGAAAAGGTTTTGAGAAAGAAATTGAGAAGGTGCTATTGGAAAGAGATTTGCTGCTTTTAGCTGGAAAACTGCCTCTGGGTTGTTTCAGTCTTCATGTTTTCAGGGATGGAGGTCTTCTCTCTAACATTTTTGACCATGCGAAATACTATAAGTTTCATTTTTTATAGTCTGCTCCTTCTCTCCTTGGGGCCACTAGACCCCAGCACTGACAACCGCCTTGCCTGGGTCCCACCCAGGCTGCTCCTCCAGCGTAGGGTCCTCATCCACCCTTCCCTGGGAACCTGGGGAACCCTCACCCACCCTTCCCCTAGCCTCTCACAGCAAGGCTCCCCGCTGACCCTTTGGCCATTTTCAAATGGGGTTGAAAAAGCAGCATCAATTTCCCATGAAAGCCAGTCAGTGAAGAAACGCCTGAGGTTTTCTAGACCCAGTGACTTTCTTTTGTTGGATACCTGTGAACTATTCTTTTTGTTTGTTTGTTTTTAAATTGTTTTAATATCTGCTTCTATGAGAAGATTTATGTCTTCCACTATTGTGGAAAACATTTATGGCTTAACTTTGACTAAAGCTTGGTGAAAGTTTTTGGCTGCAATATCTCTTGGAGAAAATTATTCAGTGAACAGCAAAATATATCAACTACTCATGTCGAACTTGCTGAATAGTTTGAGCCACAAAAGGCATAAAGTAGTCCTCCTTCCAAAAAAGTGCGTTGATATTTAAAGAAAATTGGGTGTTTATATTTTCTTAATTCAAAATAGTATTTCATTTATAAAATTTCTAACAAAGATTTTAAAACAAACAAACAAAAATACAATTTAAGCAATGCATTTTGCTTTAGGTCAAATGAAGCAAGTAATCTGACCAAAGATAATTTCATTTATCTTAAAAATGTTTCCTTTACACTCAACGCAAAATTATTTTTTCTTTACTTTCAGAAATACTAGCAAAACAAAAGATTCACTATTTACACAGCTGCTTTTCTGACACATATGCTCCAGTTTCAGGGCTACATTTCTTATTCCTGGCTGGGGTTCCCAAGAACATTCCACTAGTTAATAGCAATAACATGGGTCAATTCAGGCTTGAGGTAGGTAGGTGGTGTTTAGTGGATTTTCGCCCACTTTTATTAGGTCTGAATAGATTCCACATTATTATTTTATCAGTTTCTCAAAACTGGGAAAACTTTTTATGCTGCAATCTGTTCTTTGATTTGGATGGAAGAAAGGTTCAGGATTCTAATAAAGGAAGGTACTAATACAAGTACTAATACAAGTTTCCTACTTCAGAAGGTTTTATTACTTCCTTACCATTCTCATTATTATTATTATTAGTAGTAGTAGTAGTTGCATTCTTGTAGAAGTCTTGTTCCTGGCCCAGTCTATCTTACCAGCATTTCATGTCCTCATTTTTGGAAATCCACTGCATCTAGCTGTTGGGCTGCTCTGAGGTTTGTCCACAAACTTTGCTTACTGTGCTCTGGTAAGATACTTCAAGTTAAGTTTCTCAGTTTTGGAATTTACTTCTGCTGAAGCTGTGGAGTTGGCATGCTTCACTAGGAATTAATCTTACATTAAAAAAAAGAAACCCAACATTTTCTTTAGCATTTAATCAGTTTCACACCAAAAAGCTCTTCCTCTTTACACCTTCACAGCTTGTCCAAAATTTATTGCTTTTTCTCTTTTACACCTTCCCATTTTAAGCTCTCTGGACACTAGCTTATACTCCAGTAATTCTCACCTTTCACTGTTCTACTCACCTTCTCTCCCTTTATTTCACCATTTTCTTTTCATTCATCCACTAGACGTATTTCTTTGACACCATCTCCCTTTCCTGTCTCACTGAACACTTTTCGTGGTTTGAAATTCTGTATTAGCTTCCTATTCTTCCCCTGTCCCCCACCACCTCTGGGTCCTCTCTGGAGCTTTCTTGGGCTCTATTATTTCTACATTTCTGCTCTTGTTCTCATGCTTATATACTCCTAATGCCTTTTCTCCTTATTTTTTTTACTCTGAATCCTTTATGTAGAAGTTGTTCAATACCTCCCTCTCTCATTAGTATTTTTTTTATGCTCATAACACTCTCCAGATGCATATATACTAACATCATCCCCACTTCATCCAAAAGCTAGAACCACCCCTTACATGACCAATTTGAGTAACCACAGCAACTAGATCCCAGTCTGCCTTTGTTCTCTCCGTTGTGATACTTGTTCTCTTAGCCTTTTCTTTCGCAACAATTATTTTATTGAGCTTGTGGATGTGATCAGGACAGTGGGTTCCAAAGCACTGGAAAGGAGTTTTGGATAATATTTACAGTTTAGCTTTAAGATATCCTTCCTGCCTCTCATCAGAAATCCAGCTTTCTTTTGTTGCCTCAAGGGGATCATGCTTAGCAAAAGGATCCCTGCTCCCACTTAGAGTACATACTCCCTATGCTTAGCCTGACTGATGCCTGGTTTCTGTACAGAGGGTTTTTACATACTGGGTGGAACAAGGGCCATTAAGTAGTCTTAGAGCCCACAACAAAAGGATGCGAGTAGTGAAGCTTAACTATAACTTAATCATTGCTAACAATATATTGTTATTTACAATGTAACTAGACAAAGGAGGAATTTGCTGTATTACATAAAAAAAGGAGGGGAAAAAAAGAAGAAGATAACACCATGCTATAGCTTCCATCTGTTCAGACATGGAAGGAGATCTTCGCGTGACATTTAGAACAAATATGATATTTGTTTATCCAAAACAGAGACTATCGAATTCTGCAGCCCGTTCCTCAGGCATATCTCGCTGAGAGTGCCTGAGCTGCAGGATACTGCTCTGAAGGTGACCTCATTCTGAAAGCTGAATCCAAATGAATACAAAAATATTTGTTTACTGAAATGTGTTGTAACAGTTTTCAAAAAGTGACCTAGTGAGACTTGCAGCAGAAGAAAAAAGGTCTATTTTAGTTACTGCTCAGCTCAGTATGTTATGTATCGACCTAGGGCTCCTTCTACTAAGGCTCTCAAATTGTTTTAGGGAAAAACAGAATGAATAAAATATATATTACTTCTACAGAAGCATTTTTTGATTTCAGTTATATCAAGATAACTCCAGAGTAAATCTAATGAAGTCAATGGTTTTCTAATAGTGTAAAAGCGAACAAATTGAGCCCTGAAGCTTCTCATGTTTTATTTGCCAAGTGTTTTCATGTTATGCTGGCAAATGGACAGTGACAGGATGTACAGGTTTTGGAAGCCCTTTGGCAGGCACCAAAGAAGGCCTATTATACCTCATGACAATGCAGCCATTTGCAAATGCTACCAGAACCGGACTTCCTAGCCAGAAGCATAGCAGTTCCTCTCACTGGTTTGTTGTCATCACATGCTTACTTGCTAAATTGTAAGGCAAAAAGGCATCCTGGATATTTCCTTGGGGTGGTAACTGGGGTTGAATGAGAATTTTTTCACTAAACCCCAAACATGAAGGAAGAATGTTAAATAGAAACTGCAAACAACCATCACCTGCCCTTTTCTCCTCCCCTCAAATATGGGCTCAAGCTCTCTCCATACTCCCACAATTCCCAGGATCATGGTTCTTTCATTCAGTCAGAACAGATAATTTCCTTTTGGAGATAAGCTTTCAACCTTGCATTAAATTACTTGCATTATTTATTAACAACCTCTATATTTGCTGAAAGAATCCAGAGTCATTTGTCATATTTATTTTCATTTGTGCTTAATGAATAGAGGGCCAGATCCAAAAAAGGCATTGAGCACCTTAAATGCATCTTCTGGAAAAGCTGGGCTCCTAAATCTGTTTTCAATCCTGAAGGCATCCTCTGAGTTGTCGCTCCACATGAGGGTGCTGACACTTCTGAGCCACCTCCCTCCAGGGATCAGCAAGCCCTGGATGCTAAGCTGCCCCTCCAGCCCCAATGGGAAGCCAGCAGATCAGCAGAGCTGTCTGGAGGCTTCGGTGGAAGAATAGTAATTTATTCCTCAAGAGGACCTAATGCAGATGTAAGAATCTGCTCCTGGCTAAAGTGGTGACTACTACTTTCTTCTAAGACAGCTGCAGGAGGTCTAAGCACTCACTTTGAGTCAAGACTGTCAGCTGGAGAAACTGGTTGCAACTCTTCCCCTTTTAGTGTCCTAAATGACCTAGGCATGGGTGTGTTCACTGCTCTTTTTAAACCATGCAGGAGAGTGAGAGAACAGCCACACAAGAAATAAGTGTGAGCGTGATTGAGACCAAATGGTTGCAATTGGTATGGAGAAGGGAGTGCTGAGCCTGGGTTTCGCATTGAAGCATTCAATAGCTGGAATGTATTGAAATGCCATCCTTTCAGGTTTCCTCCAACACCCGTATTGTAATAACCTTGTTTCCCTTGCCCCTTGTGATTTCAGGTGACCCATACCCCTACAGCATCGCCATCCCTCATGAGCCAGGTGAGAGGCAGTTCATTACAAGATACATATGGGCCAAGTTGCTGCCCAAGAAACCCTGCCAGCTGGCTACTGGCAAAGAGAACTGAAAATTGTGGTCCAACAAGGCTGACTAGGAGGACGAGTCCTAAACTAGTTCTCATAGCAGGAGAAGAGATTTCTTCAATACTGCCTCAGCTGTCTTCAAGGCTCATCTCCTCTGCCAGTGTTGACTGAAGTTGGCCAAAAAGGCTCGAAGTTATTGCAGGGAATAGCAGCAGCTTGCTTACCTACAGTTGTATAAAACGTCACTCCACCTAAACAATGCCAAACCACTTGTAGTCAGCAAGACCTTTTCTGTGTTATTACTTGAGACAATAAAGCACAATCGATGATCTCCATCATATCAAAGAAAGTCTCCAGCTCCATAACTGATCCCTGTTCTGTACACCTTGGACATGATCCTTCCCCACTCAGCCCTCCATCTCTTTTCCCCAAGTTAGAATGGGGATTCAAGCAAAAGGCTAAAAGGGAGGGGATTATCAGCATTAACTCTTGTTAGCATATCTGGGCATCAGCTTATCACCTGCTGTTAGTGTACTGAAACACACAATAAAGCTGCATTTTTGTAAAAGATATTGGGTGCAAAATTGACAGAAGAGTGTCAGATTGCAGTTATTCCATTCTTTCACACAAAACGTGAAATAACATGTTAACTGCCTTCTGGGCATACAGTAAGCATCCATTAAAATAATCACCATATGGCTCTTTTTGGGACATGGTAACTTTCATGTTATTTCACAACCCATTCAGATGAACAATTTCACAATGGACCCTACAGGACCTTGAAAGGATTTTATCAGGGTACTGGATTAAGGCTTTGATAGAGATTCTGAGGAAAAAGCAGGTGGAAATAACAGCTCACACAGTGCCTCTGCAGAGTGATTACTGGGCTATATTCTCTGTTCAAATGGGAAAAGGAAATCCCTTGAAATAAAAAGTCTGCCTGCTGCTGCTTAGCTGACAAAACCAAAATTGAACACTACGTGCATAAAACTCTATATGCGCTACCAACAGATCCATCATGTCAGCAATTCATTTTCTTATGGTAGCATGGGCTTGGAGGGGAATCCATTAAGGCCCAAACAAATTAATAGCAGAGAAGAGAAGCATCCCCTGCCTTGCATGATTTTCTATACACATGGCTTACAACTTTAGTTTTGGGTTGTTATTTTTTTACGTTTATCCCTTCCTCACTCATTAACTTTACTGCATTATATAGTCAGGGCCTCAAATATTCCGCTTTTTGCTGTTATCAGCATATAACTTACATCAGTTTCTCCAGCAGCAGAAATGCTGTAGTAAGAATATTCTATATGGAGTAGATACCTCTAAATCTTTCAGTGGTTGCAGTTGTACCTGGAGCTTATAACAAGGACTAAGAGCACGATAGATTGAGGATGTACTCTGGTTAAGATTCATCTAAAACATCATATCAGTATTTTTTTTTTTTTTTAAACAGTTTGTATCACCTCTTTTTCTCCAGTTTTACTCCTTGCAGAGTTGTTGAAATGCATTGTCTGTTGGAGGACTCCAGTTGTGGTGGTGATGGTACGTTAGGTGGCAAGTCCCATGAAGCATGCTAATATGCGCTAATCTTTTAATAATGATGAATATTTGACTCTTTGTAATGGGGGTATTTTTTTTTAAAGAGGCTTTCCACAAAAAAATCATCACAATGGTTGTCACAAGTAAGCTTCCCTCCCCTTTGAAAGAACTGACTGTAGTGGAAAAGATAATTACTTAGTTCCTTTATCTCCGAATTATTTGTAATAAAACCTGAAATCGCACCACAAGGTCTTTCATGAGGATGTCATAAATTAAGATGCATCGATGTATTTGGTGCATCTGTTCAGCTCTGCGCTCCTTTGTCTTCTGCAAATAGCGCAGCAGCTTCAATACCCAGCAGACAGCATTTACGCAAATGATGTCGTGGTCTGTATCATTAATATTCAGCGATTGTCTGTCATAGACACCTTACTGTACATCTGTTATGCAAATTTATGTTAATTTTTGCTCACTGACAGCTGCCTTGGTTCCCTCCCTAAAATGATCTTTTCCATTTTGAAGTTTGCAATCTGTTCCCAAAAATGTTAATCTAACAATTAACTGAAATTGCTAAACAGAAATTTTACATGTTATGTCCAAAATAGAAACCAGTGTTTTTAAATAGATGGTGAATCTTCTCTTCACATCATTTGTTTTATATGTGATTCAGAGAAGGGTAAACATTGATCTTTGCACAGCCTGTGTTGGGATAAGTGACAATCTCCCTATACAGTAATAGGTTTTGCAGGAAATTATGCCATCTTGTTTTCACATAGGCTATGGGCATAAAACTGACTTTCCCATTAAAAGCTGCTCTTTGTACAATTTTTCTCTATTTAGACTTTTGGAAATGGAGAGGCCATGCTTTATTAATACATTATTTATTTAAACCTTTGATATTAAATAATATTACCATGTTTCAAATAAGGACAGCAAGCATTTAAAAAATGTTTCAGGGCAATTACAACATCGTGATAGCATAACATATCTGGAAAAGTGAAATACGGAGGTCTTGAAAGCTAGATTCAGATTTCTGGGGCAAACGCTTTGACCCAGTGTGCCCACAACTGGGTTTTTGCTTCCAGAGTCAGGAACCAGACAACTTACATCAGGTATCCCACAAGGAACTGGTGGACATCTGGGCACCTGGTGTACAGGAGAGGGTTTAAGTCTGTTAGACATTAGGGGAAGTACGGGAGGAGAGCCTAGACAGAAAAATGGTCTCCACCTTAAACCAAAGTGGAACCATATTGCTGGCACAGAGTATTTACAAGTTCTGGGCCATCGCGTAGACCCGGAGCAAAAGAAACATTTAAAGGAGCCAGGGAGAGCTTGGGTCCGGCAGGCACCTGCAAGAGATGTCAGAAACACAAGGGTAGCTCTGTGTCCCAAGAAAGGACAGCTCTGAAACTGGGGATGAAGTGGAAAGGGACAGGTTGCAGTCACAGATCAGGCTGTTAGGAAAGGGAATTAAATAAGAGTAGGCATATTGCCTGTATTGGGAAAGAAGGCCCTAAGTGTCAGTATACCAAGGCCAACAGCTTCAAAGCAGAAACCGCTTAACTATATTGCCTGGCAGTGTAACAAGGCCATGATGTAAGAGATTTTTCAGAAACCTATGGCCAAATTGGAATTTGACAGAATAATACCAAACCTGACTATAAACCATACAGAAAGACAGGCTGAAAGTTAATTTGTAGACATTAGAAACAGCATTACAGTGCACCACAGATTCAATATCAGTCTTTACCATGGAAAATACAGCCAAGATACCTATCCAAGCCCTACCCTTATCAGGAAATAAAGAACAGGCTATGTCAGGCTGAGCTGTCAAAATAAGAAGAGTAGGAAAATTAAACTGATAAATTAAAGAGCAGCATGTCACCTGACTGATGGCATCCCTCCAGGAGATCTCTTAGAAGCATAGCCACCGTTTCTAACAAAGAATACAGAATAGCTCATTAAAAAACACAGAATGGCAGGGTAGCAAACATTGCCCTTTCCTTCTAAAAAGGGAAACAGGGGAATTCTCAGAGTTAGAAACTATGAATCCTCAGAAAAGTTTTTGGAACGATAATTAAGACAAAAGTATAAAATCACCAAAATGAGAATGCTACGAGACCAAGCTGGCAGAGCTTCTATTAAAGAAAATTATTCTTCTCTAGTCTATTGTAATGCATCAAGAGTGTTAAACAATGGATGATGAAGAACATTTTGTAAATAAGTTCACTTGAAAGCTGATGTATTTAATTGAAAAAGTATTTCCTGAGGAACCAATTAAGAAAAAAAAAAATCATGTAAGAAGAGTGAATATTCTGCTGTAGTTCAGAAAGTGATTGACAAAGCCGCAACAAATAGAAGTATAGAACTTACTTCCAAATTAGAAACTCATAGTGAAAAACTGCCAAGCTATTTTAGAAACCACAATTAATAAGATTGTTTGGTAAAGGGCTAAACAGCCATATCAGTATTTGCAGGTGACAACACTTTGTCTAGGTGTCTAGACAAAGAAAAGTGCTTGACAGACTTAGGAAGGCCTTTAAAATAGATTACAAGGCAGCACTTGAACAACAAATTCAATGTCAAGTGCAAGATAATTTCAGCAGCATGGGACACTGCATTTCAGGGAACATCCTGAGGCATCAGGTTCTGCCATTTACTATTACAGGCAGCCACATCATATAACTTTTCACCATAAGTTTATCAGGTTCCTGTTTTTCTTCTAATCAGAATTATCATACCCATTTTTGGTAAACAATCTCCTCAGAACAAATTTTATAGCAATATTCAAGTACACAACAGAGGCTACAGCTAAACAGAATGATTCATAGGTAAATCCCTAAAAATTAAAACTGACTGACTCCTTGTGTTTTCATGAAGTACCTTGACTAGAAAACTTCCAGTAAATGTAGAACTTGCAGTATAGTTGCAGTAATATTATACTATCCTAATGAAGGGAAAACCCCCACAATAAGATGGTGGAGTTTTTTTATTAACTAATATTGTTGAGGATGGGCCATTTTACAGTCAGTCCTTTTTTTCTTAGGCACTAGCAGAGAATGAAAGGACCCTTCTTGTGGTCATCCCATACTCTCTCCTGTGAAGGTATTTCAGCATTTCAGCCTTTATATAGTTTTCCTAACTAATTACAGCAACAAACACCCTCCTATGGAAGTTTTGTTTTGTTTTTTAATTACAGGAATTTGGCAGGGGACACAGGAGGTCATACCAAAGGTGGTCTGTCTAGCATCACTTGTAATATTGGAGTATGGTGGTGCGATAACAGTAGGAGAGTGGTGCAGGCAGAAAGCTATTAAGAGCAGTGGACCAGCCCAAGCTTATAACATCCACCTAGCACCCCAGCAAGCATATCCCTGCCTACTGGATGCTACTCATCTGTCACAAAGCTCAGGACTCTGCCTCTACTGTGTTAGCTTAGTTTTCAACTTATTTCAAACATTCTGACTCCAGATACATTGTTATTAAATTGAGGTCCACAGAGAGATATAGCTTTTGTTGTTTGAAATCGTTCAGCCACAGTAGTTGGAAGAACAAAACGCCAAAGAGCAGCTACAACATAACTAAACTCAGAGCTTAAATCTAGTATCTCTTTAGTGACCAGATCTTCCGAAACGCATTTTTTCCCTTTGATGACATTAAGATTAGATGGTGACTTTCATGTTTGTTTGTTTGTTTTTTAAATACACTGGCATTTTACTGTCATATGAATGAATCATTTATAAGGAAAAACGTGATTAACTACTTTGTTTAATGTCATTAAAATCTTGACAATATTTTTGTACCGTGTAAGCCTCAAGTTGCTGACTACAGCCTCAGCAGGATCTCAGGGGCTATGCCAGTAATTTCCACCTATAGAAACGAGCTGATACAAAGACAGTTTTGCCATTTCAATTTTCCCCTTCTTCCCATTTTGGAATGAAAACATATTTCAGTGTTTCCTGATAAAAAAAAGCTGTCAGAAAGTTGTGACAGACCAATTAGGGTATTTTGCTTCCAGAAAACAAACACTGTAGTCTAGTTTTCCAGTTTCTGAATATCTTTATTATATAGACAAAATAAGTTTCATTAGAAACAGCCCCTCAAAATGGAAAAAATGAAAAAGTTGTTCCAAAATTGGTGAAGCACTTCCATTTCGTTGTTTTACACTGGTATTTCTTCCAGACTGATTAAGAAAGTCTTAATGAACTGTATTTCATTGGAAGTGGGGAGGAGAATTTCAGAGGCACCTTTGATGGAAGTTTCCTGAACAGCTCTTTCCTGAGCTCCGATGTGCGAGAAACTGGGTTTTGAACTGTCTGTAGCCAAAATGCCGAGTCTGACTGAACTGCAACTACTCACACTCCATACTCACTCCTTTGCACATGCTTTACATACAAATACCAATGAAAGACAGAACAACCCAACAGCACAGTAGCTTTCTAGGGCCTACACCTTAGAGAAATGAAGCAAATCCTACCCCAAAAGTGCAGAGATAGACAGCAACTCTCGGAAAGACCCTACAGGTATGACGGCTGTTTTGCAACTCGCTTCTTCTGCGACAAGCGATGCGCAATTCCCGCTCACTGGTGTCCCCCAGCACCCCTCACCGCTCCACAGACAGTAGCTTCCTGCTGCCACGCTGTCATTGCATAGCAGCTTTTGGAGATGGTATCTGCAGCCACAAGGACAAAGAGGCTTTGTTTGTTTTAGGAATGCTGCTGAACCAGACAAAAACACTGTTATTTTCACTTTAACTGTTCCTTATCTTGACATCTACCTCCCCAAGATGGAATACACACACCTAGAATGAAACTTAATTAGATTTCTTATTTCTGACAGCCACTAGTGCAATAATATTCTCTTCTGCCTACCCACATAGGTCACACAAAATAAGATTGGAGGGATCTGAAAAGATTGGAAGAAGCCTGCTAAATTATTCACAAGAGCAGCATTGAGGTCCAGCTGTGAAGAGTTACCTTTCTTTACAGGACTAAGCGACTTTCATCAGTCATTTTATTGACCAGCATAAAAAAAAGTAAGTTAATGCACATGAGGAAAACCCCCACCAAACACACTCAAAACCTGCTCCAACATCACTTTTCTGACTGTTGCTAATTACTAATAGGATCTTGGAGTTATGGTAGGTAATTTCATGGATCTATCACCTCACCGATTAACAGCAATGAAACAAGCCAGCTAAATACTAGGAATTATTAGGAGAAGAGTAGAGAACAAGACAGAGGATATCGTGATCCTGCTGAATAAATCCAGTTTGCCTGCATCTCAGGTATTATGCTTTATATTTGCCCCCAGTTCCCAAAAAGTAAAAAGACAACTGTAAAATGAACAAGTGTTCTCAGAAGAACACCACAAAAAATCACTTCTGTGTAAGGAACGGCTAAATAAACTGGGTGTCTTCAGTCTGCAGAATATAATAATACATACAGTCATTATTGGTATGGGTATTTAGGAAGTGACTGTTCATTCTTTAGTCCACTGCAAGAGTTCAGAAGCAAAGAGGCACTGGACTGAATGCAAAGGACGCAGCTCTCCACTCCCTAGGTAGCAAATTGCAGAGTCCCCAGAGGAGCCACATCTGGTTCAGAAAGCCTCCACGCTAACAACTGTTAGAAACTAAAAGAGTGGGGAGGGAGGGCAGCGCAGGAACATATATGTCTATCCTACTGCTCGCTAGGTCACCCATTTCTCTCAAATGCAGACACAAGATGTTAGGCAAGTGAACCTTCCCCAGAGGCTTAGGCATTCAAATCAGGTAAATCTACTTACAAAAGAAATGGTGAACTGCTCAAACTGGGGCACAGGGGGGAAACAAACTCAAAGTGTTTTGCAGTTTTCAGCCTTCAATAGACCACAAAACATTCCTAAAAATAATCAGTCAAACTTACGTTCAAAGACAGGACTATTTTTTTCCCCATATGAGAGCAAAGCTGCTCCTTGTCCCCTGCTCAGCAAGTCCCAGCACTGAAGGAGCACCCAGCCTGTCTTCACTCCCTACCTTTATAGGCTGCAACTATGACCTGTAACCAACTAAAAGCTGAAAAGCACCATCCCAAAGAAGAGCTCTGTCTTCCCTTCCCAACTCTCCAAAATCCCACTCACAAGTGAAAAATATTTAGTCTACAGTATCTTCACACAAACCATTTCACCTGAGAAAAGCACTCCCTTTGATTGTGGTAGTTGGGAGCTCCTACAGTGCCTCTACCTCATACATCACCCCTATTGTTTTCAAAGACAGACAAGTGTTTATCAGAATGTGGCTTTAGTTACAGGAAAATTAACGTCACATGTTTCAAAACAGATTTAGCAACTCAGTAGCTAGAGTTAATACAGAAAAAATTAATGGAGATTGCTAATAAATGATAATGTAAGAGAGATTTCGGATCACTAGATTGCATTAACCTGTTCCTTTCAGCCCCACTTAACCTAAATCCAATTAAATAACTTCATATTCTTTGTATTTAGATAAAACCACTGCTAGTCTAACAAGCGTCAATGACTTGTGAACCTCTGCTACTTGTATTTTGTTGTTCTGCTTCATTAAGAATGATGTAGTGATAAAGACCAGAAACAAAATAAAATTTGAATAATTAACTAATTAATATGTGGCTGGGAAGTGGGATAGCTTAAATTCGTGAATGTGCATATGCTGGTACTTCCTGAGACCTTACTGAAAATGATACTATACTAGAAGTAATATCAAGAGAAAAATGATGCAAGATGATAGGAGCAAGTTATGAGTATCTGGTGAAGACACATCACAAATGCTGAACCTTCTGTGGCCGTAACTGCAAATAATTGAGATGATTCATGGAAAAGGATTCCTCTAATATCAGAATAATGAAGCTTTAGAAGGTTAAAACAATATAACAAGCATCTCCCTAGACTCATTGGAAAAACTTTCATTAACCTGCATAGAAGAAAAAGTCAAGCTCACAGTTGAGTAGGAATAAGTGACATTTTGATCTAGGTAATATGAGGATATACAAAGCATAAATGGAGCTAATTTAGATGTGCAGCAGTGTATATAAGTTTAGAATTTTGCCCAGCAATTTTCATTAAAATAAAGTTCTTCTCAAATGCCAAATATTCTTTGGGAATAAGTAGAGGTGGCAATGAAAAGAACAAATAAACCCAGATAAACTTTAAGATTAATTACTTAAGCAGGTGTGCAGGTTAGAGAAACTCACAGAGAAACTCCCTCTGTAAAAAGGCATATAATCACTTTATTAACTGCCTGGGTTTCTACATTCACAGCTCTTTGCTCTTTGTTTTCCATTAATTCTAGTAAATGGGGTTATTTGTAGCAATGTCAAAGAAGAATATGAATTTAAGCAAGAAGAATACCCCTGAAAAGCAAATTTGCAGTTTTTCAAACTCGTTTGGGGATTCACCAAGATGTGAATCCTACAAGCTGTGCTCAGAGCTTGGGAGAGGGAGCACTTTGGTGAGCTGTGCCTTTGCAAAGAGTACAGCACTCTCCAGCCATGTGCATGTTCCTCATGCACTGCAATTTTCCCAAAACTCATCAAACTTCCAGCTGAAAGTAAAATGACTGAATTCATGGTTTAATGTAGATGTCTTGTACATTTCCATCGCATCACATTTACACTGAAAAGGTCACGAGCTGAACTTTGTAAAACTTAGTAAACACAGTGTGATGAATCATCATACTGTTGCCTAATCATTTTTACATATGAATACACTGAGATTTCCTCAATTGTGATTTAATACAAGCCTTGGGATAACATCTAGGTGGCACCCTGTCTGCTGAGCCAAAATCAGCTGCAATAAAGGGAAGTATAATCATTTATTCCCAGGATCTTTTGGTCAAGCCATCATTCTATAAGGAACAAATAAGCATTTCCACAAGGATGTCTGCAATCTACTCTGTTCTGCAAATTTTTAGGCTTAGTTCTCAAGCTACAACCTCCCAAGCTGACTGGTTCAGGCAGCCCTACAGCAAGTAACAAGGAAGGGGTTACTGAAAAGATGTTCTTGAGGTTTTTTTCCCATCCTCCATTCGCACTGCAAGTTATTACGAATTTTCAGTGTTTCCCTGGCACTCATTACTGTGGCACCCAAACACCTGGATACAGACAATACTTTGACCCAGCTGGCTATTGCAAAGTCAGTCTTCCTGTAAAATCAAACTGTTAAGGTGGGCAGCCTCTCCCATATGATTGATTTTTTATTATTATTATTTTACTGCCCAACATCAGGACCTCTGTATTCTCTGTAACAGACTTCTTTGTTTGGTTTGCAGCTGCTGCAAATGAAACACCTGCAACCATTGTGGGTAACTATTGGAAAACAAATTTGAAGTCAAAAGCCCCACAAAATCAGAATGTAGTAAAAATTCTTCAGAGGACTGCAATAAGCATCACTTTTGCACAATCCTTGTAGGCTAAACCTGCAAGGTAAAATCCAGCTACACACAGTCCACGTGACCCATTGGTTATAGTGTGAAGACAGTTACAACCCAGAGCCAATTCTGGACAGGCATCCAACAGATGAGCTATCCAAATAAGCCTTGTTTTCCATGAGGAGTCTTTCTACTGTCGACTCTATTTACTGTCACTGTAACATTATCCATCATGCCGTGGAAAGTGTCAGACATAAAAATAAAGTGGAAATCTATAAAACTGGTTTTGAGCCAGTAAAAAATGTCAATTTTGTGGCAGTCTTTATTAATCCTACTAACTGCAGTACTTTGGAATCCATAGGATTTCATAGGACTCACCATGTAAGCAGTGCTTGGATAAAAGAAGACGGACATCATATGCATATGCTGAGATACTTAAAGAAATGACTTAGTGGCTGACATCCAGTTATGTCAGTAATGTCAAAGGTGATATGGTTGAGGAGGCTATGCAGTCTTGTTAAGCTGGTTTTCTTCTCCATGGGTACCACCAAGGGAAATTTTAATGTTGCAGTTTAGAGATGTAGCTTCATACAGTTGACTTGAACAATAACCTCTCCCTCACCTATGGGCCGAGCTGTCATGTTGAATGAACTGTGTCTCCCTCTATGTATCATGCCACACCTCTCTTCATAAAGAAAAATTTGTGTTTTCATCAGAGGAGATCTCATCCATCTAATCACACATAATTACAGGAGTATTGTACAATGAGTGTGAAACACCTTTTGAAATATTTTTCCTGCTATCAGAATCACTCTTTTATCTTTTTGCTTTATGTGTAATATTCAGATTTACTATTTTTCTTAAATAATTTTACTACATGCATAACTGGCCTAGAGGGTATAGAATTAAATATTTTACAATTAGAAATTCTGAAGGAAAAGAAAAAAAGATTCTCTCTCTTCAGCAATATACTTAGCTCTAAGCATATGCAATAAATGAAAAGTCTGACTGTGAACCTTTTCTTCCCTCTGGGGAACACTTTTTCACATTAAGTAACCCCATTTATTTACACTGGAAGAAGTACACTAAAGATTCCAAAGGCAAACGTTGGAGGAGACCAGTTCAGCTGTAGCGGCACATGAGACAACGGGCTGTGAACTGTGGTTTATTAATTCATTTTGGCAATGTGACCCAGTAAGTGCAAAATAACAGTAATGTGAAATATGGTACACAAAATGCGACTAACAGCGATTATGCTAACTGTGAATCTGATCTTGGAGAAAGCAGCAATGAGGGATGCTCAGCATCCGAGGACATGTGTGGTTAACCTCAGCTAACTGGGTTAATCTCCCTATGCTCTCTGTTATGTCGATGGGGAAGGATAAGCTCATTCAGACCATTATTCTACAGCAAAAGCCCAACTTTACTTATTTTTACTTACTCCTGAGGTCTCTCTGTGTCTGCCTCTCTCTCTTTCCTCACATTGCAGGAGGACACTTAGAGTTTCTTAGAAAAGTTGCTCTTGTAAATACCCATCTTAGAACTGTGGCTGAAAGTAAATTCCAGTACATAAACTAATCTAAGTTACATATGAATTTGCACGTTAAATGTCAAGATATAACATATAGATTGCCACAAATGATGCAAAAGAGGGTGCAAATGAAGCACATATTCAGTGGCTTTGCTTGTTGGCAAATAGCAAATAAATGCAGAAATCAATATCCACTACATTGGGAAATTCAAAATAATTATATCAGCACAGGGAAGAGGGCCAAGGGCCCAAGTGTGAGATTGTCACAGGCTGCCCATGGCTGTCCAGTTCCGGCACTGCTCTGAACTGGGCTTTGGCCTGGGACAACCAGTGCTGCCCCACACTGTGCCCAGGCAACTCTGGGGTGGAACCTGAAGCCCAGGAAAGGTACTCAGAGGCCACTCTATTCTGCAACGGTCGAAGTGGGGCAGAGGATAAGCTACGGCCCACTTTATTTAATACTATAAAACCAGCCTGTCTTGACAAGACTGCAGCACAGCTGCTTAATGTGATATTAATTTCCATCCCCATGCCCGTTTCCATGTCCATCTTCACAAGCAATATGGACTCCTGTTTCAACATTGCTATAGACAGGTTCACCACCAACATGAAATAAAAAAACCTAGTACCTCAGTCCTGCCCCTGGCACAGGCATGTTTCATTAGTATAGTGACTGAATTATTGCCTTATCCATGATATATTCCTGTTAATAACATTCTGCTCTGACTAACAAACAGCTTTATTTTATTGCCATGATTTCTGGCTTTCTCAGAGTCTTTAAAAATATGAACTGAAACACTCACTCCAGGAGTGGTCAAAAAATATTACTACTTCAATACAATATTGCAGGTAGTAAATCTTTTCACATACGAAAATTAATCCCTCTGCTTGTTTAGAGAGACACATATTGCAAAATTAAATCACAACTGTAAGTGATAAGAAAATCTCCACAATTGATATCCCTGCCTGCTTTCAACTGATAGCAGGGTACCTGGTGCAAGGAAATCTGCTGCTTTCATAGAAATATCAGCCAGAGTGGAGATGACATTGCTGGGATGCAGCACATCAACAGAGAGGAGAGAGAATCTTCATTAACAGCATCTCAATTAAATGGGATATGCAGGGTTGATCCTGGGCATATTGACTTCATTTGTGATGCTTGCTCTGTACAGACTTCAGAGAGAAAGGCAAGTCCAGTCTGAGGTCTCAGTCACTGACAACAGCTCTGCTTTCCTGACGGAGCTGAACTTTCTCTGAGGAGGCAAAGCTTGTCTGGGCAAGGACTTCCTTGAAGCTTAGTCTGAGACAGTCAAGACACTTAAAGTCTCTAAGGTCTACAATAAACGTCAACACATTCAGCTTCAAGTGCAAGGCGTAAATCTTTCCATCTGCCTTCTCTAACAGGAACAAAAAATAACATGCACATTTAAAGAAAGGAAAAAAAAAAAGCCTCACATACTTTACAGCCCACGTATATCTAACTGAAGTACTCGGACACTCTGTCAGTAATGGTGATAGAAACTTACTGAAGCCAGAGAGGCTGCATCTCAGACTCAGGCAGTGCTCCATGGGTCTGTGGCCACACAACTGGCATCCTGAGATGCCTTCCCAGGTGGCTGGGGATACCTCCTGACCTGAGAAGCCCTTACACATTGGGCAGACTTCTCCCCCTGAGCCAGGACAGAGTGTCTAAGTTCACTAGTCAAGTTCAAAAAATGATGCCTTTGGAGGAACCAGTCATCTTGAGGCTTATGATAGCTTGATCACATTCTAAAAACCCTAAAAATAATCTTCCTAGTTTCCTCTGCAGCACCATCATAATTGTTTTGGGTGATAGGATTGACTACTTGGGCAAATGAAGGTGACAAATCAATCCTAGCACTAACAGACGTCCTCTACTGTATTCCTGGTGACCACCTCTTAGAATGGGATTTGCACTGAGTGAGCTCATGGAGTTCCAAAGAGAAGATAATCTATGCGAGCAATAAACAAAAACCAAACCAAACAACCAGCCCCCCACCCCCACCCCAATTTGCAGTACTTTAATCAAGATGTGAAGGAACACAGGGTCCTTTATAGAAAAAAAAACAACCACATTTCGTAGCTTTCAGGAAAGCAGATATATAGTGTACTAATCAGGAGATGGATACTGGCAGCCTCAGAGTCCCACCTCCTGAGTCACCAGCTCTCCGTCCCGCAGCATGTTCTTGGCTCTGCTGCTCTGGTGTGCAAGTATGACCCCAGTTTAGATGTCTTACAGGAGCAGGCCAGTGAAGTGGACCTGATCTGTTCTCCTACCCACTTGAGAAGGGAGGTTGATAAAATTGCATTCTATGCAATCTAAATAAAAGTAATCATTTTTTATCAAGTTGAAACTTACCATCAGGAAAGGAAATTAAAGCGAAGAAAGCAAAGCAAACTATCATAGAAAGTATTTCACTGCCATGGCCAGTTGAGCTTAAGGCCATGCATGCTTTCACTGGTTTGGTATGTTCTGAAGGAGGAAGAAGTTTACAAGTTTGTCCCGCTCACTGTGTGACCCGGCGCAGGCTGCTCCACCCTGCCTTGCAGCGGCATGGAGCCTGCCAAGCCTGCTGCTGAGATTCCCTCACCGCCTCCTCCGGGACCGAGAGCACAGCACAGCTACCCGGTTTCTCTCCTCTGTGGGTTGTCAGCGCCATGATAAAATGTTTTAGGGGTTGGTTTCTTTCTTCTTTTTCTCTGTATTCTGAGTTACTTCCCATTCTTCCTTAGGGGATATATAAATTCAGTCTTAACGGTTTATTCCTCAAGCACGAGGGACTACCAGATAAAATAACACAAAGGAACGTAGGCCAAGTATCTGTCCCAATAGTCAAAGTGAGTTTCACCATGGACTGCAAAGGGACTCAGACTTGGCCCTGTCTCTGCAGATATGGAAAACATTAGTGAAGTTTTAAAACATGCCTGAGGCTCTGTCCTAACCTCTGTTGAGCAGCTATAGGAAAAATGTAGGAAACATAAATTTCTCCTTTGCTTGTGAGCCAGAGCAGGAGACTTGTCCAATGAACCATCTGTGACAGCACACTTTGAAGGTGCTATACGTTTTCCAGGATATCAGCAGATATAAAATGCAGGCAGCCCAGCAGCAGTTATAGCCAGTAAGGAGAGATGGGCTCCTCATGGACAAGCACAACACATCCCATAAGGGGCTGCAGCCAAGACCACAGTCCTGGTGGGAGCTGACAGTATCTCCAAGGCAGAGGAAACATTAGGCTGTGCTCTTGTTCTGTACTGCTGTACGAGCTAGGCAGGTTTAGCTCGTACTTCATAATTGCCAGAGGTGATTTATTCTCTTGTTATCATCATAGAAGCTTAATCAAGAGAAAGGCCATTAAAAA
This sequence comes from Platalea leucorodia, assembly GCF_965183815.1. NCBI lineage: Eukaryota > Metazoa > Chordata > Aves > Pelecaniformes > Threskiornithidae > Platalea > Platalea leucorodia. The sequence continues at coordinate 70,469,930 of NC_138828.1, read as the reverse complement.
GGTCCAGGCTTTTACACATTGCAAAAGTCTGGCTTGGATATTCTGCTACGTATTAGGAGTAGAGCTTCTTTGCTCCATAGTCTAAGAAGAAATGGACTTGGCAAAGGGAGGATCTAATCAGCTTCATTTGTACTTTGCCTTCTCTCACAGAAACTGGGAACATATGTCACATCAAGCAACCACAGAAGTGTCCAGGATCATGGTTTTCATTTTTCTGGAAAAATAGAACAGATGGAAAGCAAAGTAACCACATTTATTAATTGTACGTGACTTTCTGTCATGGGTGTGTAGGAGGTTAAACATTATCTTCCTCCTGTTTTTTGCCAGTTCAACTTTAAGGAGTCTGATGTGGAATTATTCTTAAAGAATTGTGCATGAGACTGACAAAAACAGCTAAGGAATAGGAAAAAAACACTGAAGAGTTTTTGGGAACATAACTGCAGTAACTGCAAGACTTAGAGAAGATGAGAATTACTACGGTGTAATGCAATTTTGCTATGGGAGGGAGGTTCAAATCTCTCGATATGGTTTGGTCTTATTTTAGAGACTGATGCACATAGACACTGTAATTTCATATACAAGTGAAAAGGGTGATTTCTGCATAACAATATGTCACTTCCTTCTATCCCGGGCTGTTCTGTGTTCTGACCATTCTGACATGACCTTTCTGGTGCTGAAATCAGGCAGCTCCCTGATAGTGCATGTGAAGGGTTGAGCTATGTTTGGTGTTCAATATAAAGGTCCAGGTGTGTCATTTTGCCACGGCAAATTTAGAGCGAAAGAATGGATTAGTCATGGCAAAAATGCTAAGTATAGATGAAACCCAGCAAAAACTATGGGCTTGTTTTCTAGTGCCTCGGTGATGGTTGTGTCATTCTATTTATCAGAGATGGTTTTGCTGGTGATTGGTTTTCTGTTGGTTTTGGTTTTAAACATGAGGGTAGGTAAGAAAGAGTGTGATGGATGAGGCAGTGCTGGAACCGAAGGCAAGCAAAGACCACCCTAAGATTAGTGTCTTTCTGTAAAGATAAAAGACATTTATTGTTTACATCCCTATTGCCAGAATTCTAGCCAGGGACCAGGAGTTCATAACACTTTGTGATGGACATGGCAAAGACCCTCAAAAGCTTAGAAATGAGGTATAAGATGAGAGGGAGCGCATGGCTTTAGGCAGATAGCCACAGGAGTATGAAGAAGTAGTGGCATGGATCTTGCTTCTCAGAAGCATTTCCAGCAGACCAGCAGTCTGCTCTTCAAAAGGTTGGGTGGCACAGAAAGAAAATGAGAAGGAAGATTTTGAAGCAGAATAACAAAGTAAAATGCTGTGAATGTTTCTAGTTCAGAGCATGAATTAGTCAGAAATAACTCCAAACGTATGCAGACTACTGTGAGTGATTTCCAGCACAGGACCCAGGACATGGCATGGCCTGAGCTCTGAGCAGCCTCGATTGCCTTCAGCTGGTATAAGGGAAGAGTTATTTTCATCTTCCTGGGTGAAGGTCAAGACTCTCCAATGCAAGTGACCCTGGGATCAGTGAACCCATTGAGTTTAGCATTGTGAATAAGTGCAAGACTCACATTTTCCTGTTGTGAAGTTTGCTTTCTATTTGGGACATCCATGCGCAAAGCAAACTCTGTGAAGTTCATGGAGTTACGCTGTTTAATTTTGCTCTGGGAGATTCAAGTAAAATGCTCAATACTTGTGAAATTTCTATGCTTGACACTTCTGTTTGTCTGTCTTTATTTTTGGACTTTTTTCTAAAAAGAACTTTGATTTTCAGGTTGAGATTTTAAACACACAGAAGTCTGGAAATTCTGAGTTACTGTTACCACAGCAACCGGAAATATATACACCAATTAAAGGCTGTAAGTGTAACAACCACACAGAGTAATACCAATTCCTACAGAAGGGGTCTCCATTCTGGCTAATAAGAATCTTTTCTTGAGTTTTTGCAGGTTTATGTGAATAGAAACAGAGATGCAAATAATGACACTCTCCAAATCAAAAGCCCTCCAATTAAGTTACTGTATAAACTTTTTATTGTAGAATTTTCTACTATTCCTGCTACATTATCCTTAATTTTGGGCTTAGCACACAATAGTCCCTTTCCCCAAAAGCTAGAAATCTAGATATAAGAAAAAGAACAATTCATCTTGAATGGTAAACAATGAGATAACTTAGATTCTAATTACCTGTGGTTTAGTTCTGCAAATCTGATTGAAGATCTTGTGTAGCACTGAAACTTTGGAAACTTTGGCTTCTCCTTAGAGCAAAGTCTTATATATAAGAGCATGCTAACACTGAGCCGATTAATTTGTTTCATAGTGGTTGTCATCATTTATCATCCTGCACGTAGAGCTGGTAGACAGCTATGATTAAAAAAAATTACTTCTATCTCAAAAATTGGAATACAATTTTTTTACGAAGAAACTGCATGCACAGGACTCGTCTTACTAAATCAGTCTCTGGAAGAGCATGCCCACCATCTCCACTGACCATAAAAGGGTCTGGCTGACAGACTGGGACAAGAAGCCTAACTTTTACCCACTAAATTTAGGTGAGATTAATTCCTTTTGTAATGGATGATGCACTACTTTTTTTCTATCATTGGAAGCAAGGTCTGCTTGAAACTGACCTCTGAGACTGGCCTCTTCATGCAACCCCAGGAGAGCTGATGGCCTTTAAAGATGAAGCCACTGGGACATTATAAGAACCCCTAACAAGTGGGCATTTAAAGTTCCCATTACCTGCCCTATAAAATGGGAAGGAAAAAAAAAAAATCTGATTTTCAGAGCCTCTAAGCTAACAACATGGTCAAGACAGGCATCACAGAAGGGGTGTGCACATGAAGAGGTGACACACTAGGGATCACCTAGTTTCGCTCGAGGTGGTGCGACATCCCCACACAGTGCCTTGCAGGTTACTCAGGCCACATAGTGCATTAGCAGCTTATACTGCTTCATTTTGTCTGTGTATATACACTTCATTGCATGTGTACATACATGCCACCACTGAGCAATTAAAGCTGCTGAAGATGACAGGCCTCACTGTAGTAGTTTTAAGCTTTGCTCTGTCATAACTGAAGGAGAAAAACTGCTTTTTAAATGGGGAGCAGTGATAAATAATAAATGTTAACATTTCAAAGAAAATTATTAATCAGTCAAAGGAAGCAATGTCTCTAGGTTTCAAGCACAAAATATTAATAGATTTCAAGGCCAGGAATGTACTTCTGAAAATGATGGGGTTTCGCATCCACCAAAATTTCACCCAAACTGTAATTTCAAAGTGTTTTGTCTTTCTTTACCATGAACTGATACAGGAAATCAAAACTTTGTAAAATAACTGCAGTTATGTAAAATTTGCTAACATTCAGCCACCACTTCCTGGATTATGGATCATCACATCTACCCTGTTTCTAGTAACATGTTTATTTATATTCCTTGGGGAAACACTTGTGCCTCCTAATCAAATAAATCCAAGAAAATCAATTTCACATGCAAATCACAGGAATGATGGAAGGTATTTCACTTCCAAACCATTTGAATCTTTAAGGCCCCATGCACCAAGATGCCAGTCTGTGCTTTGAAGTATTGCTCCTGAGATTTCCAAGAAGGTGACGATCCTCTAGGTGGATAATTAGCAGTATCCAACTGCTGGCAGTTTCACCTGTTGCTGATCAGAAACATTGTTTGCTCTAAATCCCCTCTTTGTGGTTATTCTGGAGTAAAGGAAAATCACACGAACAAAACCACATACAGACCCTAGACATGCAAGCACACACAGAGAGGCTGGAAAGACAACCCTCACACTGTTTTCAGAATGTGCCCATGTTTCCTCTCTCCATGACCTATACTTTTTCTCTCAAGCGGATGCACACCTGAGGATAGGAGTCATCTCACTTATCTTTATTCATCTAAAAATTGTCTAGTCTAAACTGGTTATCTAGGTTCCCTCTAGAGTCTGTGCAGGGAGAAAAAGCAAGAGGCAGGCACATCCAGAGGGCAATTCACTCACCTGCATTAGACACTCAGGATGGGATGAATCAGCCTTTAGAAATGCTCCTCTCTCTCCTTTGGCTGCAGACAGAACATAGATAACCTGCCTGGAGAAGATAATTAACCGATAAAGTTAGGTAAGGTGATTCCCACTCCATATGTAGGTATACCCTGCTTTTGGAGACTGTGTTGTCCTTTGTTGGGATTTATCATGCTAGCAGAAGAGACAAATTTTTCACTAAGACAAACCAGCAGAGTGGCTGGAATCTAATCTGAGCTCAGACCGCACTTTTTTGCTAGTGAGAAAGTGTTCCGAAAGCGTCCTCAAATTTTCATGCACCAACATGTTTCCCGCTTCAGGTTAGAACTGGAAGTGGTGAAATAGCACAAGAAAATCAACCTTGGCTCTGCTGCAAAGCAGCTCCCATGAGATTTATTCCCAGGCTGAAAAAGTAAAGGATGTTGGAATAGTTCAGGCAAATTCTAGGCAACTGTCCACACTTAGAAGTGCAGCAGAGCAGAGCACTTGTGAGATTCTTCATGGTCTTCTTCAAAGACTGCCTAAACATCGCTTGAAACTGCAGACTAGTATAGTATATAGTAGAGCAGCTACAATGCAAGATAGGGCATATAGAGAACACAAGGCTCAGTGCATTAACTGTGTAATTCATGGATTTAGTCATTATTTACTACAGCTCTAAAGAGGCTACCAATAGCCCCCTCAGGAATTAGAACTCGCTTTGCGCTCGTAGCAGTAGCATTCATCCAGTTAAAGCCCAATATACCTCTCACAGAAGATGAAGCAGAGTGTTACGGAGATGGAGAGTTGTTTAAATGTGGCCCCATGCTGCACACTATTCAAACACTTTCTTGAGAGAGGACTGCTCCTTTCCTCCTGCAGTTCCAGACAGTGCTCTGTACTGGGTAGCTAAACACACTGCAGTAGCAGCACAGAGGTATCAAAATCTCAACTAGCCTTGAGTGCCCATTCTAAGGCTCGTAACACCCGTTATTTTCCGAGGATACAGCACTATATAACATTTGCCATGTAAAAGGAGCAGATTTTGTCAATTTAACTTTTGACAGTGAATCCACAGAACTTCCAAAAGTAGACCTTGGATGCTTTATCCCAGCTAAATGTTTAGAAAATGGGACAAAAAAAAAAGATTTTTTTTTTTTTAATTCATGAGCTACTGTAAAAAGTTTGGTTTTAATGTCTCGCTTAGCATGAAAAGAGAATGTAATGGAAGAGACAGACAGAGATTTCTTCATCTGAGTAGATAAATGCCTTAATTGCAAGTCTTTCCTCTTACTGCAGTTTATGCTTTGTGTCCTGCACATCCTTCCATTTCTGCAAAGGTCTTACAGAAAACATTTCATTAAACAAACCTTTTAGCTTTCAGTCCCTACACTATTCACTAGATTTTAAATGGGAAGCTGAAGAAGGGTTCAAGACCTCACCTACATCTTTTGAAATTCTGCTCCACAAAGCTTCATGAAAATACAGTCTTGCAGTTGTTTTTTTTTTTTTTTTTTTTTTGCTTACATGTCTCCCTTTCCAGCCAGAGAAGCTCTCAATGGGACTATCATCTAGCTTCCCAGAATTCTTTCATTGTCCCTTTCTTCTTTCCCTCTTCAAAATCCTTCAATAATTCAGCTTGTCCTTCTCCCAGGTTCAATATAATCTAGACTTTGCCTCATTAGGCTAGGAAAAATCCTTCTTCATTTAAGAGTGAAAGTAAAGTTTCTCAAGACAATTGGTTAGGGAGTCACAGCCATCAGTGCTGCAATTTAATATCAGTGCTCCCTTTAAATAAATTGTCATTACAGCTTTTGGGTTAAGAGGTTCAGAGACTGAGCTGTACAGTTCATATTGTCCAATTACCTTAACTTGGAATTAAATAAAATCCTCAAATTTTATAAAACTGAGCAAATTTGCAAAGTGCAACTTAAAGGTGCAAAGGCTGCCTTGTCCCAGTCTGATGGGAAAGGTCTTGGACTGATGGTCATCTCTATTTTGTAGAAGAGGACTATAGACTGCTTAATGAGAAGTGAGGTGTTCATGGCATACTTTGGTCACTTCTCTATTAAGAAAGCTAGCCTATGCCCTTGGTGGTTATCATCACTACCAATGACCCAATTGGAAGAAAATCTGGAGACTGATTTCTAGCTTCAGTTCTATTTTCTAAAGAAAGGACATTTCTAGCCTCTTTCTTTGTGATTAAAACCTTCGACGTGCAAGCTGCTAGAAAACTGATGTAACCAGATTGTCAGGATGGAAAGAAACAAGCAGCTGGGATCCCCATCTGCTGCAATAAGGAGCTAAGCTAAAAATCCTCCCAACATACTCATCTGAGGTAAAATGAGTCAATAAAACTGTATTTTTATTCATAGAAGCACCCCACAAATTCCTTCCTTTTCCTGTACTTCCCTTTACTCTACCCCTTTACAACACACTTAAACCAGCATCTTCCGATACGGTCAGGGTTTTTAGCCAAGTCCACAGTCTGCTATATGAACAAAATCTGTAGCACGTAATTTATGTTTAATGTCAAGGGCATGATTTGCCTCATTGTCTTCAACAATACTACACAAATGTGTCAATTGTGGTGCTTCCTCTGATCTGTCGATAGTTCCCACAACTGCCACTCCAGTATGATGGAGTCACTGGTGTCACTGAAGCAGCATTAGGCATTTGGTGCATTCTCTTTCTGTTGAATGCATAAATAAATGGTAACACACCAATTCTGCTGCCTGTGACTCTGGAAACAGAAATAGGGAATACTATTTTAAACAATAGTTTAAAATATGATAAAAGAAAAGATTGATTCAGATGAGAGATGTCATTTCATTTTAGGATGGGAAAAAAACAAAGAAAACCAGAAGAGAATTGAGAGTTTTAGATATGTATATTTTTTTAAAAATGGTAACTTTTAATATTTAATAGCAATAAAGTTGAAACTGAAGTAAATAATACTCCAGTATTATTTCTCTTCCTGGTCTTTTAAAATATTTTTCTTTTTATATATCTTTTTAATTCTATTCCCTCTATGTTAGTTTTTTATCTCATTTTTCCTAATTAAAATGTTTTATTCTGTAAGTATAAACTATTTCTGCTTTTCTACTTCTTGATTTTGTTTTGGTGTTCTTTCTCTTTATTCCAGTTCTTATTTTTTGAATATTTGAAACTTCAACACAACTCAGGGGATGCTCTCTTATTTACACTATTCAACTTTAATATTTTTTTTACAGAATGGAAGCTTAGAATATATTTCCTTTCATAGAATTTTAAATTTTAAGATATTAACTATAGCAATCATTTGATTATTCTATATGCTTATGTAAGGTTACATCAAAATGCTTATGACAGAGACAAAATATTAAATTTTCTCCAGGTAAAACATTTTATAATGCAAAGCATTATTATTTTAACACAGAAAGAATTTTAATTGCAGTAATTGTAACCTACAAAGACCCTCCCCCTGCTTCTTAGCTCTCAAAACAATTTTTCTACTTGTTTTGTAAACAGAGAAAAGCAGAGAAAGAACACAAGATACAAACAAGGGAAGCAAGTGGGAACAGCATGCATCTTCAAGGTACATACATCTTTATACAAACAAATAAAAGAAAACCAAGGTCTCCAAGCCATCTTGTTTTGAGGAGTCTTGGCTACAATGACATTCTGCTTTGTTTGACAAAAAAATGGTAATTATTCACATGCATTCTCTCATTAGTATACTGGATGTTGTCGACACCTCACAACAGACATGGACTATGCCCATAAGATCGTGGCATTATGGCTGTGTAAGTTCATAAACATCAGACTAACATAGTTCCACAGAGGATGCATAGACCTTGATGCCGTGATTTAAAAATATTTTTCAAAGTACAGCTATCTTTCTGCTCTTTCATGTATTCCTCATGATGATCTTCCCATGGGGCTTGGTTTCCCCTGTTTTTTCCCCATATCCAACAGCTTCAGCTACAGACCTTCCTCAAGTACTTTATCTTTGAAAGAGTGTTTGAGGATCAGCACTTTGTGTGTATTCATCAATACTGAGAAAAAGCATCAGTAGGCAGCCCCTGTGTTAACCCTTAGTACTACACAGTCTATATTTTGCCAGGCACCATCAGCAACATCCTCTGCCCAAAAGCTTGGTGGTTGGGTGGTAGATGTGAGCCACCAGGCTCTTCAGCAGCATGCCATTTGTGGTATCACACAGCCTACCAGCCACCAGCCCCTTGAGAAGACCACAGGCAACAAACACAGCTGAAAGGACAAAATGACAAAAAAAAAAAAATCCCAAGGAGGCACCATTACACCATGGCTTATTGGCTATGGTAAAAACAAGTCTAAGGGGTATAAATAGCAAGCAGAACTCTTCTCTCTAGCATTGATGGCACACTGAGGGTTTTTTTTTAAAGTGCTCTTCAGATTTGGTGCATGAATTATCACCTCTAATAGCTGATAATTAAACCACTTCAGCAAAGCTGTGAAATAGAGAGGACTAGCAATAAAATCTCAATCTCACCTGGCAATTATTTTGAAACTATGCTCCAAATAACCAGATAAATAAATCTGTCTACGTCACAGGCAATTCTCTGCAGACCGACAATTCCATAAATAAACACACACACACAGATGCACACATCCATAGCCACATCTCTATGTATAAGCCTCAGTGAAATATGGAATAGGTCTTAAAATCAATTGCACAATCAAGGAGAAGAATATGATAAAACTAGAGATGTACTCAATGACCTCTCTTGAACACTGTGTAACTGGCTGAAGAATGTAATACAAAAGGCCAGATAAAAAAAGAGCTAATAAGCAGATATTTTTCATTTATGGAATCTGAAAAGCTATCTGGCAATCCTGCCCATTGCTCTGTTTTAGAAGTAAAACAAACTGTTCTAGGGACAAGTATCGATTTCGCCATTAAAAGAAAACTATCCATTCATAAATATTAAGTGATGATATTATCTCTTTGCATGGCTGCTTTCTTATAGACAACAAAAGAAACATAATCCACATCCAGGAAAACAATAAATAGCTTTAGCAGCTACAGGATCTACTCATCCAACACTTCTCTTAAATGGAACACTGGAAGGACATTTTAGGAAGCTATCCCACTATGGAAAAAAGTAACAGCACACTATAAAAGACTCTGCAGTGCCACAAACTTGTACAGACCTAGAAGGGACAGTATTAAGTATTTCAAGCTTTTTGATCTGATGAAAAATGCCCTCTGTGTTTCTTATTTTCTAAAAAAGAAGTTTTTCTGCTCTATAGTTGAAGGATAAAACAAAAAAAAACCTCATACTTTTGTGTTCATTAGGAAGCTTAACATTCAGAATCTTGTAATAAAATTATGGGTTAGAGCTCAGAATTTCCCTGTACTCGTCCTTCCTCAGAAACCAGGAGATTTGGAGTTAGAGTCCCTTTAGGTAAGGAAGTAAAACATTGTAAAATTCTTGATGGTTGACGGTGAAGTTGTAACAGTTAATTTACAATCAGGTCCAAGGACCTCTTTCAATAACTTTACCTTCTCAAAATTATGAAATTTGCTTTATAATTATAGCATTCAAAACCTGCTGACTTTCAAAAACAATTGTGAGTTTTGACATTTCAAGATGTGCCTGAATTATGTTTCCATCTCTTCTTTCCAAGTATGATTGATAAAAAATTTTGCTTGTTTTTGTTTACACAAAAGATGATGTCTTCCTGTAGCCACATAATCCAGGAACTGGAACTGCAAGAAAAGCACTAAGTGTGGAATCATGCAAAAAGAGGCAGTGAAACAGAAGAGAACACTAGGGCCACATGCAGAAGTAAATTAAGAGGGGAGAGAAAGTTGTCCACTGTTAAAAACTTGATATTAATAGTGCAGAAACATTTGAAACACTTTCTGGGGGGAAAACTTTATCATCAATCCTGAAAAAACTAGTCACTACAGAACTGGGAAGATGAGGTAGAATCAATCCTGCATAAAAGCTCAGTCCCAATTGGATGATGTCACTTGTAGAGGAAGGCCATTTGGACCAGAATGAAACATTGATCTGCTTTGCCTCCACATGAGACTGCCCTCTCTCCTTCATGTTGTGCTACATATTTTTTCCCTAGAAATACTTGAGAGAATTGCTTTCTGCTAGTTATAGGCATACAAAAATCGCCCCAAGGCAAATTGTAGTGGGGAGCCAAATTGCGAAAGGAAGCAAAAAACATAGGAATGGGAATACGTAGTGACAGACAGAGAGATAAACTAGGATTATATTAGTTGCACTGATTTCTCTTGAGTTATTCCTAATTTGCCCAGCAAGAAGAATATCAGGCCCAACAATTCATAGCTATTATATGATACAGAAATGTCAGTGCAGAAGGGAACAGTGCCAGTGAATAAAGCGTTTTCCCTAATGAATACATACATATCATTAGGATTGAACTCTTTATTTTATAATCAGTACAGTCACTAAAATTAAATATAAAACCAAATGCTTCAGATAAAGCCATCATCACTTATGATAGTCATGTTTCATGCAGTAGCTTTCATTATAGTGTAGGCAAGCAATGACTTTGTTTTTGCAGTACCAAAACCTCCCACTCTATAATCTACATCAGAATCAAGGAGATGATAGAAATTTTCAAAATTTCTCCCAAGCTGACAAGGAGAGAGCAGCAGCAAGAACAGCAAACAAAGAACATTTCAGTTTTGAAAAGCTCCCGCAAATTTTGATTTGTTATGAAAGGCACGTTTCAGATAAGTCCTAGTGCATTTGGAAGAAGTTTTTCACTGGAAAAATCACACTCTTATAGAATTTGGACATAATTACATATTTTAAATCCAAAGTCATAATTCAAGCATCTTCTTGTTCTTGTGAAGAATGAAGAATGAAGCAAATGCAAGCTGTAAAGTTATGGAGCTTCTGAGGAATTTTTTGTCTGTGTCTGGAGGTTATGTCTGGGGGGTAGGCTGTTTTCACTATATTACTTCTACAACTTTGGTGCAAGAAGCAGTATATGGAAGACTATCTGGTGTCATTGTTTAATTGTTTTCTGACAAGCAGTCTATCGTTATTTAACTCACTTTCCTCTTTATCAAATGCTCTACCCATTTCACAGATTAATGGGTTTTATATCCATATTATTATTTTATGTTTCATGGTATTTATAAAAGAGCAACTCAAAATTTAAAATAATAGAGGGTAAGGCCAAAAAAAAAGGAAAAGTACTGAAAGAAAAAAATGTTCCAAACAGGTCTATTGGTTTCTGTCCTGGTCTCAAAACACCAAGCATACACTATGATTACAAAGTAACACTATAAAACAAGGTACATTAAAGGAATCCCTGAAGCAATTTATGCCAAGAAAATATGACCTCAGATAAGCCACAATAATACAAAAATTAAGTGCACTGGTAAATTAGACAGAGATTGATAGGTTTTACAGATGGAGCAGTGAAAAGTGAGGTGGATAGTGAGACGGCAAAGTCAGTCCTAAGCGGACCGTGAGAAATTGCAGATGGATCTCACAACACTGACCATCCAAGTCGTTAAATATAAGATTAAATTCAGTGCTGCTAAGTTCAGTGCATGTGAGAAAAACAATTTTAACTGCATGTATACTTCAAGAGCCTCTAAATTACCTAGTAACCCTCAGGAAAGAGATTTTAGGCTCATTGTGAATGCTTTCAGTAAATGTCAGCTCAGTACCTAGTGATGGTCAAAAGAGCAAACAGCATCATCTGAATTGTCAGAATAGGAACAGAGAGTAAAGCAGAACAGAAAATATTATGCCACTGTAGAAATCAATGGTGCACCCATTTCTTGAATCGTATGTGCAGTTTTGGTCCCACTATTACAAAAATGATAGAGTAGAGCTAGAAAAGGTGCAGAAAAGGGCAGTAAAAATCAGATTATTGAATGGCTTTTTTGGGAACAGCGACTAAATAAGGTATGACTTTTCAAGTAATGAGTAAGGGTAAATACAATCGAGGTCTATAAAATCAGGTTTGCCAGAGAGAAGTTGCAGGGACAACATATATTGGCAACATGTGCCATGGGTCATACAAAAATATTATTAGACAGCAGACTTAAACCTAACAAAAGGAAGTACTTTTTCAAACAACACATAAATTGTAAAACTCAGCCACAGGAAGTTCTGCAAACCAAAAATATAAATTGGTGAGGGATTAGACTGGCTGTTAAATGCAGCAATATGGGTGTGACCTCCAAGTAAGACAGTCCCCAGGCTGCTGATTGCTGGGAGGCAGGAAGGCAAGGCTGGAGAGCATAATTTCCTTTTAAGATCAGACTATTCAGAGAGTGATATTTTCCTTTCTGGCTTGTGAACAATAAAAAGCATTACTATGCATTTGCATTCTCTCTCTGGAAATACCGCCTATTAAAATATTCCTGTTCCCTTCAAGGCAGAAAAGCTAAATACCTGGTTCTTTAGTTCCTTTTCAGGCTGAAACTACCTTATGCTACTGTCTTTCACTGAAACAGGGATAAAGGAGTAAATGGACCTCTTAGTTCTTAATTTCTTGCTAAATATCTAGTAAAACAAGGCTCAAATAATCACAGCTTCCTTAATTGTTTTTAAACAAATTCTGAAGGGAAAGTAACATCCACAGTGCATCGAAGTACAACTTTCTTAAACTACCATGTAAGAGTTTTCTTCCTTGTCATGTCAGCTTCACCAGATTTTTATGACTTACAGAAGCTTTGTATCAGTCACAGAAAACACATCTGAATTGTGTAACTCAAAATGTTCTGGCATTATACAGCAGATAAGTCTAAACTCAAGAGCTAGAGAAAAGGACAGCAAAAAAAGTATAATACCTTCCTTAATGGTATCATCAGGTAGTTTTACTTCAAGGGCCCTCTAATGTCTTTTGTCTGACATAAAGGTGCATAGCCAGAAATACCTTCAGAAATGGTGTTAGAAAACCATTTTTTTAGCTTTCTTGTTACCAAAAGAACAAGAACTTTCTTATGATTTATATTTCCATTTCTAGAAGTATGTGGTACTGCCTATGCTGTTCATAATATCAGGTAAATAACAGATCATCTCTCATTTCTTTAGTGTTCTCAATATACTGATCTTGATAGAGACCCTAATGGATCCTAACTGTATTTCTGCAATAAATATGTCCTGCTAGCTATCTGCTGTAGGTTGAGTTTACCTGCTTTAAGATCTTATTGTACTTTTTCAAGTCCAGCAGCTACAGAGTTTGGACACCAACCCAGCCGAGCGTCCTGCATGCAGCAAGTCTGGAGAGCTCATTAGGCAAAGCTTGCAGGGAAACCATTGGAAGGAGGCAGAGGTAAGTGACTGAAAAAGCATTTATTTCTGGGCTGTGGTTGGAATGCAGCCTCTTTTGTAGCAGCCGAGGCCATTGCTTACACAGGTCTACGTGTAAATAGTGTTAACTTAGGAAAATGCTTACTGAAATGCCATTATACTTAAAAGCCATCTTTACGTTTTAAAGCTTTTTATTGTCTAATAATTAACAAGGAACGACATTTTTTCCTTTTGTTTTGTTTTCCTCCAAATACAGCTTGCAGAGGTGGAGATAATGAGAAAGTGATAGTCAAGATGAACATTAAAGTTACTGGAGAAATGCTGGGTTGGCTGCAGATTTCCTCCATATCTACCCATGGAGAGCTGAATGGGGAGAGCACTGCTGTTCTGGGTGCAGTTCAGTGTCAGACTGGACATTTGAGCCCTGGAGTGTCTCACTCCTGCTGTCCCACTGAAACCTCACGGGCTGATCCATACCTCCAAGTTTATGCATCTATGATTTTCACAGCTGCATCTGAGCAACTCTGCATGGTTAAAGAAGAGAAACAGACATTTGAGGGGCACAATTCATCTTACATATTTTAGTTGTTTTCCTGAGGTTGAGATGAATTGCACTCTAAAAGCAACTATTTATTTCTACTGACTTTAAAGGAAGTCCGGATGACTTGCTCAGGTATAGCCATCAGTAGTATAGTGCCTACAGTTAGGTGAGACGAATCCCCCAAATTTCTCTTGCTTGCTTTCCTGCCAAGGCTACAGTCACCAAATCCCTATTTCAGTTTCCTTTGTCCCTGTTCTGTTCCCTGGATGAAACTGAAGTGTCCCAGCCCTGTTTTTACTGTGGGCCTTGCTCATGAGACACAAACCCTCAATGGCTATGTCCCTGCTTTCACTCTCAGCTCTGCAGATGTTAAGCCATCATCTTCACCTGCTTATCTGAACTCAGTTACATTAGATTTGATGCTAGTTGCATTGGTTCCCTCACATGTTTTCTAGGTGGCTGCCTATGCCAAGAAAAGAGACAACAGCATGCCGTGTAATCACTCCCATTCCCCAGGGGGGCTGGTTAGACAGGCTCTGCTTTTTGCTTTCGTCAGAGCATAATTCTTCTGTCCTTAGTCATGGACACAGTCCCAGTAGTGTCCAGGAGAATTACTCCCTTGAGTTAATACTGCTGAACCCGTTTCACTTCTCTTTAATCATGTTAATCTTCATCTTTTATTCACTAACTGATAACAATGGAATAGCAGGCTCTGCCTTACCTTCATCTGTATCTTAGGCAATGATATGCAATCCATTTAGAAATTCTACAGAAGATGGGAGATTTAACTCTTTATTAGTGATGCCATAGGTGAGTTAGTCATCTGGTGATTCACAAATCAGTAAAGAAATAATCTGATAGGAAAAGCATAGGGGTTTGTGTTTTTTTTTTCCCATTGTCATATTTTTCTAGCTTGGAAGTAATTTCTTGTCCTGCTTTGTACAATAATGAAAGTAAAAGTCATCTTCAGACATCACAGTGTTTCACTGGGTGGCAGAAACAAACAGGCTGATTTTTAAACCGCTGCTATGGCTATTCTGATGGTCTGTCAGGAAGCCAATACTATTCAACACCTATATGACTGATTATACCTCAGTCCCTCACCAGACAACCAAACAGATGTCACCACCAAGGATGCCTAGTGGCTGCTGAATAACATTGCTGCTGCACTGACACGGCCTCAATCAGGAAGAGAGGGGATTTTCTCAGGGAGGTAATTACTTCTTACTGATATGAAATCTGGATGCTGAAAACTGTGAGGCTCCTAAACAGTGTGGTAGAGGGAACAAATTTAAAAAGAATAGAGGCATCCCCCCCTTGCCTACAAATGGTGAATATGAGCCTAGCAACAAATATTTTGCAGAACTAGGCTGAACTCTATTTGAACAAATATCTTCTCAAAGTGCCGGGGATGACAAATACTGTATTCTTGACTGCACTAACACATTATTCAGTCAACACAACACATTCGAGTGAAGAAATGCTCTTTGCTTTGAGCTGATATGCAGGAATGCTACCAAGACTCAGGCATGGCATTCAAATATATTTCTAGTATGTTTTGCATAAGCCATTTCTAAGGAAGAAAAAAGCTTCTGAAATATGAAATTTACACTAAAAACAATGAGCATGTTGATGGTTTCATGACTTATTGCAGAATTAGAACAGTAACCTGTGTGTTTTCCCACCTCCTTGAAATGCACTGTGATAAACATGCTGAGTTACTGTTAATGATAGTGATATGTAGTCTGTTCACACAAGAAGAAATATATTCCAGATATGCATTCATCACAGCTTTAGTAAGCTCTGGAAATAAAACAGCATTCTTACCTCTATGTAGTCAGGTTTCTTGCTAGAGACAAGAGCAGCATTTTAACTATCTGCTGAGTCTCTACTTCATTTCACTGTATTGCAACTTTGAAACCTCTTTTTCTCTGTCTGACCTAGCATGGATTTTTGTTTCCTGGGGATGGTTTTCTTCATTTTTAGCCTCTCAGTAAGCTCAATGTGGTCAACAGTTAAATGTGTAAGGTTCATTTATTTATTTAGTATTTTGGCTAAGTCCCAGGTAGCTCTTAAAATGTAAGTTTTACTACTTCATTTATACTCAAAACACCTATTATTATTTACAAGGATTTGGGCTAGAGCTGTTTAATGTGAATGCCTAAAACATCATGCATAAATGGATACTGAGCCCTCCCATAAAGAGGCTGACTCAGAGGAGGGAAACTTCCTCCAAAAAACAAAGGCTGTGATCAAATCCTGTTCATAGGAGTAAGCCTATAAACTCCCTTCAACTACATCGGAGTGGCTTACCCAAACTTACACTAAATATCTGTGGCAGAACATGAAACAAACATTTCAAGCCTTAGGAATTCCTGGTTCCTGCACCATGATTTGTAGAACGTTTGTTTTTGGTTTCTTTTTTTAATGTTTTTCGTATGAATTGGAATACTTAAAGAGAAAACAGTCCCTCAAGGTATTGAGTATGTCTGCAGAGCACCCCAGACAGTTTTGCATTGTTGAAGAAACCTGTCTCTATATAGCACACAAAGTCTATCGTTGCTTTGGGCCCCTCTGTTGCCTGTGCAGCACTTTGGGCTCCCTTGCAAGGTAGGGTGCTCCATCTGAGCCAGGGTGACGGGACCTGGTGGCCAAGCAAGGAGCAGGAGCCCCCAGTGCATCCATACTGGGAACGACACACGCTGCTGGAGCCTCGGCTCCTCTCTATGAAACCACTCAATCCACTTGCTGTGGTCATCCTGGGATTGCTTGCATCATGGAGAGGTCAAGCCATGAGTTGCTCTTTTTCCCTCCAGTTGCTCTCAGGCTGTGGTAGTCATTTCTGTAGGCGACCCCTGCCCACTCCATTTTATATTCTGGACACACGAACCACAGCATTTTGTCTGCCTCTATCTCAGGAAAATAACAGATAAAGGTGTCCTTGAAAACTAGGCTCTGAATAGGACCGGCCATCCTTTTAGGGAAGCTTTGTACTTCAAAAAGGCTGAAGGATTAAGAAACTGAGACAAGAGAAAAGAAGGACTGAACCAGACTATATAAAGGCCTGGTTTATTTTAGTGTTGACTTAAACTGGCTTTGCACCAGGCCCAAATTGTACAGAGTTGTTCAATGAATCAGATACTTAAACGAAGCCAACTGAGAAGACCTAAAGAGGCTATGCGCAGGAGACATTGCCAAATTCCACACATACAGCAATGTGCAAAGTTAAGAGGACAAATGTTTCTTCAGAAAAAAACATAGACAGTTTGTAGAAAATATGCAGCTTAAAGCCGATCTGTGTTACATGCTAGGCATGAGTATTTTGTTTGACTATCACAGAGGAAACCTACAGATATCTAATTGCAGATCTCTCAGTACATCCACACTGATTAAGAACCAGAGAGCAATAAGACAGGGCCAAAGACTGGTCTTTTAGCTAACACTTGAAAAGCTGCATGCCTTCTTGTTAGCCTTGCATGATCCCTGATGGTGTGATGGAGAGGAGCAAGGAGCATCTGTCAGTTTAGACTGCATGTCCAGGCACACAAATAGCACAAGCATTGAACTATGACTGTGGCAACAGGGAAGGCTGAGTCCAGCTTTTACCTCCCTGCTGTAGGCCCAAGGGAACATGTCATTACCTTTTCTAGGGTTTTTTTTTAAGGGTTTCACAGCTCCTCCTCAAGTCTCTTAGGAGCATGTCCTACCACCCTGTTCTGAAGGTCTCCAGCAGGTCCCACAGAGGTGTCACACCGGGTAACCCTCAGGCATATGTCAGTGTGGGGCAGGCTACAAACGCTGAGATGTTGAGAAAGGAAGGTCCACACAGCTTTGCGATCATCAGTGTCTTGAGGCCACAACTTTGCTTGTAATTGTGCAGCAGTCATTGTAAACTTGGACATATTACCCACATATTATGCCACCAGAGTTTATTTTGCACTAACTGTGGACTTACTGTCATATACAAACTTCAGTAAATATCTGTTTCAGTAAACATCTACAGCAGATTTCTACAGTGAATGCCATTAAGATAGTTGTGAATCAGTGAACCAGACTTTTTACTGCTTCTGCTACAAACCTGGTAATGAAACACGTTGTCTTTACTGCTACCAGCACAGCAAGGCTGTTGAAGTGTTGATAATGAACTTTTAGTCTTTATTCACCAATAAAGAAATGATAACTTGACAGGGAGGAGAAGGTAGTCAGTAGCCACAACTTAAAATTAGAAGCTGTGTCTCCAGAAGACCTCTTCACTCTGTGAGCAGAACTGGTTTAGGTTTTACACAACACTATTTGAGAGCTGTAAGGGAGATGCTTAGCCCAACAGAGCCCTTTTTAAGACCTGGGGGGGAAAAGAAGATTCAAATTGTGAATTGGCCTTAAGGGCTTTGACACCTGGGTAAGAATCTCATACAGCCTTCGAGATCCATTAGTAAAGCTCCCTTCTGAGCTTAACCTCAAATCCCTGGTGCAAAAAGACTGAAAAGGACATGCTGACTTTCTGATAGTCCTGAGGCCAAAGAAACAGAGACACCACTTAAACATTTCTCTAAAGTCTACATGGGGCCTCTGCAGCCCAGCACAGGACCTTGGGTATGACCAAGAAAGAAAGATAGTTCAGTGAAAAACTTTGCTACATTGCAGTATAATTATGCATCATAATATGTCTTCTTCAGAAGAAGTAAACTTGTGTTTTTTCAGACTAAGTCTTTTTTTTCATTGTAGATTAAGGAAAACAATGATCAGAATTAAAGAAAATACAAACTCTTTATTAGAGATCATGGTCCTTCTGCAAGGAAGACCTGAAATCTTGAGCAGCAACAGAACTGTTACCCCTGCAGACAGCAATACACTAACGCATACAATGAAAATTGCAGTTGCCTAGCTGATGGAGCTAAAACCTCACATGATGTTAGCTGGTTTGACTTAAATCCCAGTTTAGACAGCTTCCCGGAAAGAACATAAAAATTATGGCTCAATGATTTCCATTCTTGGTGTTCTTCTGAAAAAAAGATTTCCTTCTGGCGTTTACCGAAAAATAAAATCAGTAATTCAAAGCAGGTATTTCCAGTAGAGACAGAAGAATATGGATGTTGTCATAAAAGGTGCTGCTAAAATGTCATCTGACTAAACATAACTCTGTGTGCAAGAAAGTTTCATTTAAAATGAAATAGGTGCTGGGCAGGGCACCAGGATCAAAGCAGAGGAAGTTTCAAATTTCCTGGTGGTTCTTCTTTTTAGATGATATGACAAAGATGATACACATCTAAAGAACAAGAAATTCAAGGGGTTTTAAGGAGTTAAAGAACGTTTGTGGTACAGATCAGGATGACATAATCTGTGGAAACTTTGCTTTGCCTGGGTTGTAGACCAAGTAGAGTTAAAATGTGATTCAATGAACAGAGGAGGCTTCCTGCCTGTTGTTACTATTCTTTATTATTTGCTCAGTGCTGACAGGGCATTCTTGACTGTGCATGACACAAAGACATCCCCTTTCCTACAGAGTCAAGGGGCCTTGTAAGATTTACATCTGTAATGTATAATTGATACTCATACACTGTTATTAACTCTATTCTTGTGGGCTTTGCATACAATGGAGAGTTATTAAGAGAGCTTTGAAAGAGAAGTCGTGGGTAATTTGGCAAACTCTGAATGGGAATTTGGCTTCCTGCATGTTTTCCATGCATATATTCCATGTCCATGTCTAGCCTTCTTTCCTCATTAATCTAATTTCTTTCTGATTGTTTTTCACCCCAGAGTTAAAAAAAAAAAAAAAAACAAACAGAGAGAGAGATTTAAAATTGGTTCCATCTCATCACACAGAAACTAGAAAAATGTTCCACGGTACCGATAAAATAACAAGTTCTGTTTTAAAAAAAATACTCTTAAAAAGCTGCTGAAACTTCCCAGCTTAATTTTTTTTCATGGAGCCACTGTTTAATTTACAGTAAGTCGAGAGGCAGGAGGGATGGTAAAGTTAAGCTCATGCTGTTGAGAACAATTATGCTGGCCCAGAGACATATGTAGTCCCAGAAGGTTGAACAGACCACCATAGCTTAAAGGCACTAAGATAAAAGGGCACGTGCTGCGTGGGCCCAGTGGGAGCAAGGCCACAGCCTGCAAACAGAGCCCACTCAGCTTTCATTTGATTTGCACCTCTCTCCCCCCCTCTCTCTTTTTTTAAAAAATTTTGATTTGTTTAATAAGACCCTGGTGCATTCATTGGAAAGAAAAAGAGAATTGTAGCTGGGACAGCGTGACAATATCAATCTAACATTTGCTACAGACAAAAATAGCTGGGCCAAGAATCATGGCAGCCTCTCTTTCTAAAAGATTGAAGACACTCAAGCAAGATGTAAAGTAAAATAGATGAATTCAGGGGACATTTAGATTCTGCACCAACAGAATAACAGCAACTATTCTTTTTTTCCCCTGTCTCATTAATCATGCTGGTTAATTGTTGGGATAATGATTTCACAAGTTCATGTAGTGCACAAAAGGATTATCCTAGAACTGTGCATAGCACTTGGCATTTACTTCTACATATGCCAGTATCTCTGCATTAAAATGTGAGGCTGTTTTTTGTTTTCCTTTTTCTATTGTCCAGTTTTCCTGGAAAATGAACTGTACATTGTTCTCAAGGATGGAAATATATAAAGAGCGAAAACTTCAGGTAGCAATTAATAAAGGAGATCACATCTTTTAAAAAGGAAAACAGTATAGGAGATAAAGATAGAAAAATCAAGAAAACAGTTATGTAGCTTAAGTGGCTAAGTTGTACCTCTAAAAAAGGATTCAATCTTTTGTTAGGGGTCTAGGTACTTTTTTTTTTTTTTTTTAAAGAAAAAAACAGTGGCATTTTTAATACCTTTTGGCAGCTGAGTTCAGATTTCTAAAAATAACAGAATATCAAGACACTCATTTCTGTGATTTCAATCCTCACTGTCCAGAAAAATGCGATACCTATCTGTCACCAAGGCTAAAGGGAAATTGCTTCCGGATGCCTGTAAGAAACGGTGTGCCTACTTGAATTCTTAAGCACTTAATGCTTACTGATTAAAAATCTTACGTGTTTTTTACAAGCTGAGACCAATTAAATTCTTTGTTACCCCTCTCATTGTTTGGATTGATAACATTTTATTACTGTTTTACTCTAGTGCTTTTTCCCATTTGCATGTAGAATTTAAAATATCTTTTTTTTTTCTGTTTGTTTTTTCTGAAGAACACTGCCAAACCCATCCTAAATATTATTGATTCCCATCTCCAAACTGTAAGAAAGATACATCAGGTTTCTGTGCACTATTCTGATCTTTCAAAACTTTGTTTTGAAACTAGCAAAGTCACAGCAAGGTGACTTGTGAGGCATTATTTTTTCCAATGTAATCACCCAGAGAAAGACTGATTCCATAATTTGGCATTTCCAAACCTTCCCCTTTTAATTCTGAAAACTTACAGATTTCTTTGATACAAAAACTGGTCACCAAAGGAAGAGAAGATAAAATATGAGAATTCGATTTCTCCTATTTGTACCATTTTTTCCCCTAAAAATTGATGCTTAAGCAGATAAACAGTGACTTGTTGCCATAGTAGTATTTTATGATGTCAAGGATGTACAACTTGCACTTCACTCTCTCTTCTTTGTGGAAAAGCAGCTTGGCAATAATCCTCTGAACTTACTCCTGTGTGCTTCAAGCCACAGTATGAGAGACTCTTTTGGGGCATTTTCTTAGCTGAATTTTTGTAACTCCTTCTGACAAAAATTTGGCCCTGTCTGAGGCAAAGCAACAATCTCTCCGGGTGAGATCATAGTCACACATTTTACCACAGCAAGGAACAAAAGACTGATAAAAACACAACTCAGAGTGACCTGGTTTTGTCCTCTGTTTTATAGTGGAGACATCAGGATATCCTTTACTTTCCTCAGAGACATAAAACTCCATTTAACAATGCAGTGCAGAAGGTGTAATGTGTTTTGAAAGAGGTCTCAGAGTGCCCTTTCTCAAGCAGTGTCCCCTTTAGATGCTACCCTGGATTAAATATTCAGAATTAATGATTCAGACAGAAATAGTCTTGTCTGTTTCAATAGTGATTCCATGTTAATCTTCCCACACAAAAAATATCAAGATGTTAATCTTTTCAAAAGGAGAAATTAATGTTTCATCTCAAAATGACAGCTTTCATTTTGCCTCCTCACTGTCCCACTGCAGCCATCAGATCAGGAAGGACAAGCAATACTTTGTGATCAGTTGGGAGTGTCATATCACACTGGCACATCACAATAATAGATATCTCCTCCTTCCCTTCACCCCTAAAAGTTGCATGATCTTGAATTGCAAATAAGTTTGAAACCACCGTAATCAGCACATGGGAACTCCATGAGCAGGAATGAAGGTTAAATTCAAAGGCTAAATTATTTATTGCGAACTATTTGCTTAGCCCTGGCACTGAAGAACAACGGAACAAATGGAATTGTTAGATGCAACACGTATTAAGAACAAAGGCTGCAATCCCATTTCTAGTACTCCATGCTTAAATTTCCCTTGTGCTTTAAAACTGCAGTGTTAGCTTTCCTCTCTCATTAAACTGCCTCTCTTCTGTATTGAACTTAACTTGTATTTTTTTTCCATTTTCAGTTTACCTAAAAATCGTGAGTTCTGAAAAATTCAATGGGTATAATGAATGAAAACAGAAACGGTCTACGAGTCAGTGCAGACAGTTGTACAGACACTGGACTGTTCAGGGAGGGCATCTCATAGCCACTGTGACAATATACTATAGAGGCTATAACTCATCCAAAATGCAGAAGCTCCGCTTGCCATGCTGCAGGAGAACTGCAGTGATCATAGACACAAACAAGTGCTGCCTCTGGAAAGGTGGCAAGCAATGAGCTGGGACCACCATACCAGCAGACCTGCACCTTCGGATATGGTCCATCTCACCCTTCTCCATCCAAGGTGTCAGCACAGCATGTTTAATCAACAAGGGAACTGTTGTTGGTTTCCGAGAGTGGTATCTCTCCAGCCTTATGCCTGTCTGAGTCAGTCTGTGTAGTCCTGCTAAGCAAGACCAGCTGAAGGCGCAGAAACCTTGCTGCACCCCCCTTGGGAAGGAGGAGGCATGCTAGGTTGGCTCAGCCCCCTCTTTCTGCTACTTTTGAAGCTTTCATGCTCTGTGTTATTTTTATGCACTCCCTCCGCATCTCACAGCCAAGGGAGCGTAGCATTTTAGTCATTTAGAGCCAAGCTCTGCCCTCGCTTACACCCATGCAACTCATGGACCTGGGAGACAAATAAATCTGCCAACAAACCATCATTCAAAGTTCCATTTCTTAAAAAAAAAAACACCAAAACAAATAGAAGGATTTTGCAGCAAACGAAGTGTGGTCAGTCAAGTAATACTGAGCTGAGCTTTGAGTGAGTTATGAGCTAATTTGCTGTGATACAGTGCATTATGAACCTGCTATACTACAGAGGCTTCAGCAAGCTGGGCAAGTTCTGTAGTTACTCCAAATTCGTGAAAATAAACCACCTTATTCCACTTTTACATACAAACAAATTCTTTCTTCCTCCGATTCTCTCTAAGTCAGTAGTCATAGTTACAATGCTAAATTTCTTGTGGTATAGCACATGAGTATTACTACACGTCATCTCAGTTAAGGCATCTGAAACCCTGTCCTGAGGATTCCCAGTAACACCAACGCTTTTAGAGATAAAGTTC
The DNA here is from genome assembly GCF_965183815.1 of Platalea leucorodia. Classification (NCBI taxonomy): domain Eukaryota; kingdom Metazoa; phylum Chordata; class Aves; order Pelecaniformes; family Threskiornithidae; genus Platalea; species Platalea leucorodia. Next base: position 70,446,373 of record NC_138828.1, on the reverse strand, counting down.
TCTCAAGTGTCCTGCATTGAGCACCCTTCTGACTTTCTACTTAGGAAAACATCCCATTGATTTCAATAGGCTATTTTTTTACACATTTAGCAAACAGTAAAGATTGTAAGAAGACTTATAGAGCACAATATAGCAGTATGATGTCCTACTTACAAATTTATTTTCCCACCATTTTTAGAATAAGATTCTTTGCTACAGAAAAAACTCAAACATTAACGTCACTGCTCAAGGTTGCGTGTGAGAGTTTGTTACAAAGCAATTGTTTTGTTAATATAAAAATGTTCTGAGCTCTGTTTTCAGGACATTCTTCCCGACAAGAAGTGTTGTGTATCCAAAGGCTGGAATAAAGCCTCAGATCAATGTTCTTTTAACTCTTCCCAACACTAAGATATTCACATCCATTTTCTAAACAATTGCTGCAGGTTTATGCTGCAGAACAAAGGGGATGTGAAGGGTGGCTGTTCCCCACTGAAAGCTACCAGGAGGTCACACCGAACTCCATAGATGCAGAGCCAAAAGCCTCCTGCTTCAGATTAGCAGATGTGTGCATGGAAAGACTCTTTGATTCAGCTCACTGGTTATTGCTGATCTCTTCAGTGCTGGTTGCATACTGACATGGTCAAAAAGCAGAACTGTCTGTCTCCTGCTAGAATTACTGGTGCAAAACCCTAAAAATCCTAAACTGAGTTAATTATGCTGTGGTTCTGTTGCCATCATCCCACGTTTATTCACTTTATGTTGCAATCTGGCATAATACTGACATTCATTCTAAATTATCACAGCGTTTACTTTCATTTTGGTCTAAAATTCCTAGTTTCAAAAAAAGGTTTGTAAATTTGGTAGTTTTTCATAGAAAATGTCTTCTGTGAGTCAGACATTTATTTTCAGGATTTTCAAACACTTCATAGCTCAGGAATAAATTAACAAGAAATTGAAAACATTCAAAATTCCCTGGTTGAAATTATTATAATGTTTAAAAAGTTTTGGATGCTTTTTTCAGTACTTGGAGTCTTTGTGGCACGAGTCAAACATATTTATAGAATCATAGGAACTGTGGTTGGAAGGGACCCTTCTGGATGTCTCGAGGCCACCTTTCTGCTCAGAACAGGTCTCTCACCAGCACGAGAGCAGGATGGCTGTGCCCTTGTCTAGCTGAGCCTTGCAAACCTCCACAGATGGAGACTCCATAGCTTTTCTGGGTAGCTGCTCTGGTCTCAAACTACAGAGTTCATAGCAGAAGTCAGACATACATATTTATGCTGTGATACAGAAGTGCTAATCATTTCCCAAACTTAGATGGAGACACATAGATGGTTCATGTCTTCACGAGACTGCAACCAGAAAGGAAAAAACCAACAAAACAAAACAAAAAAACCCAACCAGCTGGATAGTGGGGGTCACATCTAAGTGCAAAAAAAAAAAGGTGGCCACCACCCTCCCAGCAGTTCCACTTGTTTTATTTTGATTTAATGTCCAGCCTACACCAACTGGCAAAATCTGCTATACAGAGATAAATTTTGCTCCTGCAGAATTGTAATCTCTAATGAAACTGAGAAACAAGGACTGTGCCAGGCTATTTGTGACTACACTGACATTTTTGCAGTACTTTGACCATAGTAGTCTATCTTATTTCAGTATAACATTCTGCTTTTTCCTTGACTTGATAGTGAATTCCTCTTTCTTTCTGAATGCCTTTTGTGCAGCTATAACAGAAAATTAATTCTAGCATAGAACCGGCTGTATTTAGTGATGAAAAAAGGCAATTCACATGGATTTACACATTTTAAGAATGCACACATTTATATCCACATGTGTGTGTTTGTGTATATAGTATATATAAAAACAGATCTGTAGATAAAATTGGTAATATATATGTAGATATAAACAGACATAATTATAATTACCATGTAATTCCATATTTGTAACAGAAAACATGCATTCATTCTTAAAAAAATCTCTGAATATTTAATTATTGAAGAATTTACTTAAATTGTAGTTTAAAAATACCCACTTTCAGCAGCCACAGTTATTCTTTCTAATTGCTCACTTCTTTTTTTCAGCTCCTCTTTCCTTTTCCCTTTCTTCTTAGTTGTCTTCTCAGATATAAGAGAGCTGTTCATGCCTCCCAAGTGCATTGAGCCACATTTTAAAATCACCTACAAACTTGTATTAGGTATCCATAGTCATTAGGTGCCCCTGATGGAACTATAATGAGATGGCACTAACTGATGGATTAGACCTTCTACTCAAGATGAAGTGAATACAGTAACCTTTGAGGTGAAATGTGCCACAAAATAACACAATGCAGAATGATATTTCAAGATTAAATGTGTCTTTGTGCCCCACTGAGCAAAATATACTGATTTATTAATAATAAACAAGATTGTTACCACATGCATGCTATCAGCACAGAGATTATATTGTTTATACAGTATTCATGTGTTTGAGAAGATATGCTTTTGAAGAGATTTTAGGTAGTTTATGTTATTCACAATGGAATTTCTCTTTGTACCTCAAAAAGCTGAAGGACTCTCCCAGCTGAACAGTGTTGACACTTCCCATGCAGTTTCCACAGCTCTCAGAAGACCTTGTAAGGACAAAGACAAAATTTTTTTGCTCAAAGATTATTTTGTAAAGCAGCACCCCAGAGTCCTATCTTGTCTGGGGTGAGGTGCTCACTTTGGGACCTCAATAAGAAGCAGGCTCACAAGCTACATCTATACTGCTAAGTGTGGCTGAGCCCTGATGGCCAAGCAGAGGGTTGGAGCCACACTGTTTGGAGCTACCTGCCTCTAGAGCAGACTGGCCATGTTCCTGTCATGTAGTACTAGCACTGGTTCTCCTCTGGGCCCTTGTTGTCCTAAAACGTAAAAATTGTTAGGGAGAAGCAGGTTTCAGCTAGAAGCTGTTTTATAGCCCTCTGAGGAGGTGGTAGAGAGTAGATGTGGGTATCGTGGAGTGAGGGAATGCATGGGATGCTGGAGGATGTAAAGCCTTCTGTGATACTCTTGGAGGACCATGTAGGCTATACAGAACGACATCAGGTGCAGTCTCATCCATGCTGCCTTTATGAGTGGTTCTTGGAGTGAACTATCCCCAAAACTATACTTCTTTGACTTTTTTCAGATAAAACTAGTTGATTGACTCCCAACAAGAAACCAAGAGCAAACTAACATTTATGTAAAATAGACCATCAGGCACCCTGTTTTATTCATGGACATCTCAAGGGAGAGGAGCTAGAGACAAGGTTCACCTGACATGCATTTCAAGTAATTGAATCACAACAGTTAGGAACTCTGGTTGGGAGAGATGGACAAATTCTGGAAGTGCTTGTTAAGGTTTTTTCATATCCCAAGCAGAACACATTCAGTGTTGCAGCAATATACTGTTGGTATATGGGTTCATAGTGATAAATAATAATCAAAGCAAAAAACTACCTCAGTGAATATATATATACCATCAAAACCACACTTCTGCTCAAGGTGAAGGTTACAGAAATGTTCACTCAGAACCCCAACTTGTTGGCTGGATACAAAAGTTTCTTCAATGTGGCACTGACAAACCCACACATATTTTTTTTAAAACGAACATCCTAATTATGGGAATGTGGCCGTATGATTTCTATGGGCATATTCTGCATTGGTGTTAACCTGGGAACCCTGGGATTCCCATCTTCATAACCAGATCCAACAACTGTCTTGAGAGAGAGCATGGTATATCCTTTCACATAGGATTGTATTTTTTGTTTGTATGAAAATCACAGTGACTTCACACGCAGAAGGCCATACGTTTACACAGTAAATGATGGGAGAAGTAACAGCTATGAAGACAGCTGTATTCTTAATTTTCTTATGCTATATTTTCATTTCTTTCAAGACTTTTCCATGAACAATCTGAAACTTAATGTCACACAAAACCTAACAGCAACTGCATTACCTCTTCAACACATTGTAACATGGAAGTTCTACTTTTTCTATGGATATTGCTCATTAAGCTTGTCCTTTCAAGAGATGAATGTTGTTCTGCTAAACCTTACCTGATCCCTGAATGCACATTTTGACCTAAGTCCTTCAGGCTTCACACTGACAAAGTTCTCTTCTCGGAGAGTTTTTTCAAAGAGCTTTTGGGTCGGGTTTTATGCTTGTGACTCATGAATAAAAGCTCTCAGTCTTTCCCATAACATTTCACTCAAGGTTAATCATTATATAATACAGAGACACCTGAGAAAAAGACTCCCCTGCCTATACACTCTCCAGAATACTTTAAATTCTAAAATCCTTGCCTTCCTCATCAAACTCCCTAATTATTTAATTAAAACTACAGTATGTGTCTAACAAGCTACTGCAGGGTCTCAGAAATTTAGCTTGCAGTAATTAAAACACAGTGAAGCCTTTATAACCTGATACACCTTAAAAGATCCTCTTTTCCATCCCCTTTCTTACCTCAAAATCTTCCTGTCTTTCATTTTGCTTCCTCTTAATATCTTAGTTTCCTTGATGGTACCTGTTGCCTTGGCAGGTACCAAATTTACATAGCTCTTGCCTCCGTCACTTAAATCCCACTGCACAGTGCTATCCCGGGCTGGTTTCACGCTGCCAGCATCACCTGGTCAGCAGGACACTGCTAGGCATTTTCAGTCCTAGCTAGAAATAGATAAGAAGAATATGAGCGCAGGGCTCACTATCTACACATTTCGCTTCCCAGCATTACAGTAGAGGTCTTCCTCAAAATTTGAGAATGCCCCTGTTCTTGACAAGCAATTCAGGAGCCCTGCTCAGGCTTCACACCTGTGGCAGCCATCGACCACCAGGCGAATGAGACCATTTCCAATTCCTCAGCTCCCTGCTGAGGTTAGTGCAAACCAGCACCCCAACATATACTGAGGTAATTACTAATCTACAGGAGCAAAGAGTTAATTGAAAATCATAGGCACTTTCAGATGGTATCAAGCCTGCAATTCTCCAGAGGATCCAGAAATGGTAATTACTCAGTGAGCACTTTTCCCTATGCTCTCACCCCCTGAGGGTGACCTTACTCTACAAAAAATCCATCTGTCTCTTGCGTGCTTTATGCATCTTCCCCTTGGAGTATGCATTTTATGTAACAGGATGATTAATTCTTCATCTCCACATCAGGGAGAAAGAGTTCCTTGAAGAGGCAAAGCAAAAGAATTGGGGTGAGGCAGTCCTCACTGACACAGACTTTCATGAGGCTTTACTTTGCTTTTGTGCTTTGAGATGTTGTTATTTAAATGGACTTGATGCTGGTAAGTGAGAACAGAGGAGGTTTTTGCTATAATTGATTTTCAGCTTGTCCCCTTGAGTATTTAGTGCCTGCTGGGCATTACGTGATAGACTGTACTCTGTATCTGCTCTTCATACCAGTTTTACCTGTTTACAAAGCTACAGTGTACCTGGCTCTGGTATGTATGTAAAAAATTAGCCCAGCTAAAGCAAAAAATAAGGAAAAAAAAAGGTGGAAATTACTTACTTCAGAGAAGTTCAATGTCCTTTGCTCTCTTTGAGCAACAGAGAATTTGTAGGTTCCATTTCGGTGTTGGAAATGCTGATCCTGTACACAGAGCAACAGGTGAGCCAACCCACCTGGTTCATTCTCCGCACGGTCCCAGAGACCCATCCTTTCTTTCATAGTGCTTGGAATAAAATCAGTTGTTTATCCTGGGGTCATTCCCTGCTGCAATCAACAGACCCTTCTTTTCTTACCCTCCTCCAGCAAACAACACATCTTTTGTGAATCTTAGTATACTCACAAACCCCAGAATCTTCCTGGCTCAGGACTACAAAAATACTGATGAATGTTGCTGATAGGAGCTCCTGCAGACAACCATTAATTGCAAAGATACCAAAGATATTTGTTCTAAACAAGTACTTCTGCAGGTGCTATCACAGCTAGACTGTTTCCAGTATCTCGTCAAACTCACTGGCATTTCCAAACTACAGCCCTCAATGTAGAGATATCCAAAAAATGAAAAGACTTGTTGAAGTCATGGGGGAAGTCCGTGGCAGAGCAAGAGCTTAAGTTTAGATCTCCTGAACCTCACTGCAGTCCATTAACCCACCACTCCTGTTAAAAAAAAAAGAAAAACAAACAACAAACAGGTGGGGGGGTAAATGCACCTTGAGTGAATTCTCAGTGTATCGTAAATTCATTGGAAATATGCTGCGCTAACTTAAGTAACTTAGCTCATTAAACCCTGGGGCCTCTTCACTTAGATGTTCTTAGACTATATTATCCTTTTTTTCTGCTTTATTATGATGTAGTTTATTTTTTTATTTAATTCTGGTGAGAATTGCCAGCAGGTTGCTAGTGCATTTATATATGTATTGCAAGCAACAAAGGCGCCATATCTGTTCTATCTCCTTCTTGCCACATCTGGGAAATCTCTGCATTCCTCACCTGGCATGACTTACCACATGGCACAGCTCAGTGCAGATAAACACACAGAAATGGAGGAGAAGTTCTTGGTTTGTCACATCAACTCAGTGTCAGCATTTCACACAGCCAGGACCTACTCTGGATAGATTGTTCCTGTTACACATGGGTCAGGCATCTATGAGCAGTACTTATTCCAGTTATTCAAAGAGACCACTCACTAAAAGCCAAGAACACTAATGCCACCCTGGGTAATGTGTCCACCCTGGGTATGTGTCCATCGTGCAATGTCAGCAAAGGCAGGTCACACTGCACAGTGTAAACCTCATGGTGTTTAGAGCAGTACATCTTCCAGACTTTCCATTAAAAAATATCAGTTGAATAAATAAATAGCAAATTTTGAAATCAAATATCAATTTTTTTGGATGGAAATGTACTGATCCTGTCAGATTTTACTTGAAAAATTATTGAAATAGATTATTTCCACCTTATCATTTTCACTTTCATAACATAAGAGATCCTAAGGCAGCTAAAACAATGACTGCTAAGCGAACTACATTGGTGACACTGAAATAATTTTGGGGAGGATATAGTTATAAAAAAAAAAATGGAAGATTTTAGATTTCATTAAAATTCACGAACTCATGAGCTATATTGAAATCTTGGTACTCTTGTGTGATGGGAATTCTGCTTTTTCTGCCAATTCCTGTATGGATATTAGACTGAAAGCTTACAGTAAGTAAAATATGAAGCCAGATAGATGAAGGTGCAGTTTTAAGAAAGGATTGGTTTGAAAGAAAAACATTGCTATGAGGTTATAATAAAGAAGAATGGCTGGTGCAGGGGCCAATTTGAGGAAGACCATGGTCATGGTCATTGTGGTCTGGCCAAAAAGCTGCCATAAAGTCTATGTGCCCAGCACACCAGGTTGTGCTCCTAAGGTTGGTATTTCTGTGGGTACAATAGAAGAGAGTCTCCTGAGGAAAAACACAAACTGAGTAGTAGCTTGAGCTGCTTTCATGGGGAGCTGTGAGCAGCGAGTGCATCAAATTGACTTGGATCTTGTTTTCGACGAGAAATCAGGGAAGCAGCCTTGGCAACACTTAATTTACCTTATTGCTGCGAAACATCTCTAAGGCTGTAGTGACCTAAAAGAGTTCAGCAGTTTTATTGTTGAAGCTTAGATCTAGTGTTAAGCCTCCAAGTGGGATCTTGTATTACAGAGTGAAAAGTAAAGCAAATTTTCTCACCTAGAAGACTTTTACATGCTGTATTCACAGTTATAAAACTTAATTTTGATTTTGTTGGGTGAAAAGGTGGCTTTAAAACTGTCTTTCTCCCAAAAAACAACAGAAGATGTGGTCCTAAGAGTTCGTGGGACATCGTTAATTTATCTGAAGAGGAGACATGAAAGTTCAAACTGAGGTCCTATACATAATAAGTCTCATGGCTGCTAAATAATTCCCAGTAGATAGTCATGAGCACTATTAATGAGGCCCCATTAATAGTTTAGAAAACCCTTAGTTGAACTCTACTTGCTGCTCCATTCATTAATTGCAGTAATTAACATTAAGGACTGCAAAAGCTTAACAAACGGCTTTTCCGTTAATACATATGATGCTTATGGTGAAGTCAGATACTTACAGAGCCATAACTGTGGAGTGCATTTGAAGTAACAGCAGCATTCAAATAGCACAAAAACTTGCAGAGTATTCTTTCATATTTGCAGAAAGAGAAATCATAACTCTGAAACTAAGGAGGCTTCCTATCATACTGCTAGTGTGGCAGAATTTATCTTTCCATCTGTTCCTATCTGCAGTTTTATACCATTTTGTTGTTTTTTGGGTTTTTTTTGGCTAATAGAATGTGTAAGCTTCTGGGACAACTTGGTTGTCCTTCATTTCAGCAAGTAATCACAATAATGATGATGATGATTGTAATATGAATTGGATTTATCATCATTTGAACAAAATGCAAAATCAGGGCAGAAAACAGCTCAACTGAGAAAAAAAACAAAACACCTTGCTGCATAGGTTAGGCAAAACTCTTCAAACAGATGTGGAAAGAATTAAAGAGAGGAGAGTATCTTATGAGTTATCATTACATTAAAAATCTAAAACCAAACACCAAAGAAACCACAAACCACATTAAAAGAACAGACATAATCAGCTTAGTCTATTTTCTCTCAAGAACATACAAAACTTAGAAATAGTGAACCATGGAAAATAAAGGCAACAGGCAGTATTACCACCAGAAAGAACAGGTAGGGTGTCATTTTGGCTAGTTCTTCCTTAGAAGAAATGCATAAGTATCTATGAGAATATGATTAAAGAACCCATAGGATGATATTAGTAAGACAAATTTAGAAATAAAGGCGTTGTTAGGAGTGAATATTCAATTTGTTGATCAATCAATCGTTTTTCCTAGTGAGAAAAGGATACTGCAAGTCAGTTTATTTCAATGAAAACAAAACCAAAGCCCTGATGTAGCAAGTCTCTTTAAGGTATTTCTAGTTTCCTCTGTAGCATATAGATCCCACCATTTTCATTAGAAAAATAATTATGTTAATTATAAGGTCCCTCTCAAATTCCAACTGGATAATTGTATTTTGTCTACTGATATTATGCCACAGCTGTGTCAGGAAGAAGTTTTATTCACCTGCTGTTTCAAGCTATCGCGTACTTTTACTATTAATTAGTTGCTACATTTCACCCCAGAAACAGCTTCATTTCACAAGTGGATTTAAAAGACGCCTGGACATTCTTTGTACATATATCTATAGAAGTGCTTTGATCCTTTTAAAATATACGGCTGTAAGATGATTTTAATTAACTCATAATTCTGATAAATATTTATCTGGCCTTTTGGAAGCTGGGATGGCTTAGGAAGTGGAATCTTTTCCTGCTTTAAAAGTCTGAGTAAAGCACCATATGCAATAGGAATTTATAGGCAGATCCCAGCTACTGATAGAAGGATGAAGTATATACTCTTGCTTTTATTCAGTTGCTGTGAAAAAAATATGGGAACAAAAATATTTTTATCTACTTTTAGTTCTCAAACTCATGTTCAATACAAAGATGTAGCACATTTTACTCCATTAAAATGACACCTTTTTTTTTTCCTTCAAGCCTGGGGGGGTTAAATATTTCCAGATTCATCAGAGCAAAAAAAGCAAGTATATCTTTCATTAAAATTGATTCACACAGAGTCAGAATATAATGTCATAAAATCATCTTTTCACTACTCTCTAGAGAATGTTGTGTTCTGGGCCTTCCAGGTGGCATTGTCATCTTTACTTTGATATCCGACAGCTACCTAGAAATCATGTCACTTAAGTGGAGCACTTTTGTGCCATTCAGAAATCTTATTGACTGTAAATTAGAGTTGAAATGGACACAGAAACTAGCAGTCCAGATTGATACAGCCATTATTAGATTCTTATTAATACTCCAGCTAAGTATTAATCATCTATATTATTCCCACATATGGATTGCTATCTATACAGGGAACTTCATTCCTTCTTAGGTTTCTGTGTTTGTAACAGAATTTTAAATACTGAAGCTAATAGCAACAGAACTCTATTTCCCTGCCAATGTAAGGAGCAAGACGTGAAGGCCTTTGTGTTGGGAAAATCATGGCCATGAGCTGGTGACAGGGTAACATCTAATTTCAGTACATTCTTATGGGAGCCAAGACTCAAATGAAAGCCCATGAAAGGAAAGTTCCTTTCATTACTGCCTCAGGTAATACATGATTTAGCATCAGTTGAATTTTTTTTCTGGTAATCCATGACAGTTTCACCTTGGGCCAGACTACAGATATGATGAATCTTGTGTGTTCTGCACAGTGTGGGTATAACCAGGCACTAGCAGTTCCTTAGGCAGCTAACACCCACCATGGACTAAGGCACTGCTCTCATTTGTTGGTCTTGGCCTGGTAAAAAAAGCAAGACCTTGCAATCTTTCTGCCCTGACTATTTCAAATATTTCAATGATTTTGGGATAATATGCTTTGAAGAACTATGGGAGCCCTAAGCTTAGAGAGGGTCTGACCTCCACGATATCCAGAAGATCTATGGAATCAATGTGGGTTGCAACGTGAATTAAAGCCATTCTTATACCCACGCAGATACAGCTGAAACACTGCCTCAGGTACAGGACTTAAAATGGTGGGCACTGATTTAAATTTTTCAGGTCACGTCCAAACAGAAGCTGTGTAAAGGCCAGTACCAATATGGTGCTAACCTGGACATATAACTGCTAAAAATATAGCTGTGCCTATATTAGCAAGAAATGTGGTACAAGAGGATCAAATCTGCAGAGGAAAAGCTTTGATGCTGCAGAGCAGCACCCACAGACACTTTGACCATGGTTTATTTTGGAGTAGTTCTACTCTAGCCCTGTGGACTGAGCATCTATTAGTACTTAGAGCACAAACAGTGCCCTCCCAGAGCCCATCTTCTGGTTTCATTTCACCCATAAGGCATCCAGTTCATGTGCTCTACAATGTGATTAGAAAGTGTAGAAAATGAGAGGCAATCAGATTTGCTTTCAAATTTGCTTCTGGGTGGAAATAAATGGAAATAAAATAGTAATGCAGGTGCACCCACCATTGATGTCTATACAGAGGAAGAATATTTCTGTCCATATTTCTTGTCTAAACCCTAAACGTTAGTATCGTTGATGGCCCAGCAAAATACTCCTTTCCTATTGTTGCCATTGAAAAGCCACACCTTCAAAGCCATCTTTGCATCGTTTCTTGTCCATCAGCCTGAGAGGCAAAATCCTGTTCCCACCAAAGTCATCAGAATGTTTTCCATTGATATTCATGCAGCTAGGATTTTGCCCAAGATTCGTGCACACCCAAGATAAAGTCTCCTGCGGTATGCAAAGAACTAGAAAGGACAAGAGCATGAAACTGTGTTAGTCCTATGTGATGGATGGCTGCCTGGTTCAGGACACCCCAGATGTCTCAGCAGGAAGATGATGTAGGTCTAGCAGAGGGTGTGCTCTTGGGATTTACCTTAGACTTTGGTGGTAATTCACATCCCAGTTCTCAAAGCCACTGCAAACAGCACTGTGCTCAGAGTCCCAGAGCCTGAATTCTATCCTACTCTTGGTGGGCATTCAAGCAAGTCACCTCAGCCTCTGCTTCATTCGCTGCCTACCTCGTATCTGGGTTATTTCAGCTGTAAAATCAACTGTGGAAGGTCACTTTCCATGCTTATGTGCAAGAGCTTTGCACAGCAGGGAGCTCTGAGCATGACTGGCACTGGCCTGGAACAAGCACTAGCATCAAAATACAACGTTGTTCTCTGAGAGAATTGCTGTTCCTCCCTCTCCTCTGAGCTTCATCTGAAGTTTCTCATCTCATGACAAATAAAGGATTAATCTCATGAAGGAAAATAACCTGTCACCCAGGAGAATCATGTTTTGTGAGACTTATCTATTCCTTATCAGTGTTGGCACTTAACTAATGTTAACTGAATACTGATCAATGTTAGTGGAACTTCATGGGACCTGTGCGTTGCATAGCACTATTTTACTCCAAAAGTTTTCTGGAGCTGTATTTACTTTATATCCTACTTTTCTTTTCTCTTCTTTTTCTTTAACAGCTTTTATTCACATGTGAGTTTCTGGCAGTTTCAATATGTTAAAACCCATTTAGACAACATTAAAACTGAGAATTCTCCACTGTATAAATTTAATTCCAATTACTCTTATTCCCTTGTTATCTGCTGGTTATAATGTGAAGTGCTTTCAAAATTGGCATATTAAAGAAGCTATAATTTGCTCAACAGCTGTCGAAACTGTGATAATTAAAGGAAAAATTAATTGCTTTTATTTTGATGTTTCTTTTATTATATTGCAAGTATGATAATTTTCTTTTCAAGGTAAGAAGTCATCAATTCTCATCTGCTCATCCATCTATATATGTACCTCAGCATCACACCTCTCTGAGCACCTTCCAAAAATGAAAATATGGAAATAACCCTTATCTCTTTCTTCTCTCCTCACCCTGTGGAAGAAATAGATTGCTAGATTTTAAAGTCAACAAGAACCACTAGGTTATGTAGTATGAGATCTTTGATCAAGCATTACATCTAGGCATGGCTTTATTGAGCACAAGGATGTGATTTCAACTCAGGCAATTCCAGACAGGCAGTCAGTTTTGATATGAAAGCTTCAAGAAATGAAAAATTCAGCAATTCCTTCAGGAGTTTCTTCCAATGTGTGCTGAGCACCTGTGTGCCTTCCTTCTGGCTGATTCTCTGCAGATTTAACTTCTAGCTGCTAGTTCTTACATTGCCTTTCTCCAGCAGATTAGAAAGCTCTTTAGCAGTGACTGTTTTCTCTTCACAATGGCACGCATACAATCAAATCAAAGCTTATCTTGATCTTCTCTGGATAAATTAATTAGATTTAAATTTCTATGTTTTCCATTGTAAGAGAACTTTCAGACCACAGGTGAGATGCATCGAATTTTTTATGTCCTTTTTTTAAATTACGAGATCCAAAATCAGACTCAGCAGCTTGATTCGGCACAATTACTACCAGGTGAAGTGGCAAAGCCACTTTCCAGTTCTTAATCCCGGTTCCTTTTTTGCACATTCAAGGGCACTAGGTCTTTGCCGTGGCTTTAGGCATGTTGGTCACAGGGACCTGCTTCATCAGCATAATTCCTAAAACATTTGCAATCTATTCACACAGTCCTTTCCTCAACTTTGTCTGTGAATGACAGATTTCTACTAGCCCAGACACTAATTTCTAGTAAATGTTCTAGCAAGTCCAGTTCCCATGAAAGATGTCTTATATATTGATTCTTACTATGCAGGGCACTTTAATCTCTAGAAGAAAGCCACAAAGTAAACTCAGTTCAGGCAAACCTAGCTCTGGAGATACTTACAGAGATGAGCATAGAGTGAACCTATGTGACTAGATTCACGATGAGAGCAGATCAGCTCACTTTTTAAAAATAAGTGGTGCAGATCCCTCCAAAATTATAATTAAATAATCATTGACTGGTCTTGCAGATATTGGCCTGAGCCTTTCTCTTCCTTAAACTTCCAATCAATACAATGAGTACTCAAATATTTATCTTTATAAGTACTTTTCATTAAAAGCTAATTATAGTATACTTCTGCAATTAATTATTTGCTCCTTTAAGTAGATATCTTGCAAGATTATACTAAATAAAGAGAATCAGTCATTCTCAACACAGTGCAAGTTAGGGAATTGTTTTAAAGATAAGTTTAATTCCAGTTAAACAAGATGTACTGTAAATGTTCCCTTATACACTCATTTGACATCCAAGTCTCTGGAGAACTTTTTGCTCTTTTTCTGCTTTGCTCTGCGTCCATTTTACTTCCCCTCTGGACATCCATTACAGAGAGGAATTGGTTTGCCTTGTTCAGACACCATTGCTGAAGCACTACCCTGAGCTATCTGTTTCCTTAGCGTGCATGTTCAATTCTGGTTGTTTATTGACTTTCTCCAGGTTTCTCAGAACACCTCCTTATGGCTGAGTGCAGGCTGACTGCACTGCCAGCTGGAGGTCTGGGTCTGGAAAGGGCAGGAGGAAGCCTGTCCCTGGGGGTAAGGAGCCCAGCAGCATTGCAAATATATTAGATTCCACAGTGAATTCCACAAATAGTTAATAACAGGTTAAATTTCCTTTCCCTATTTGGACCATGAAAATGCGCAGAACAGTACATAGAAAAAAAGCCACATACAAGAATGAATGACTTTTTGTGTCTTAGTTATCACAGTAGGGAGAAAAAATGGGAAAGTTGCATGTATCTTCCTCCAGGTTGCTAACTTGTGTACTGGAAGCTTTTTACCCAGCAAACAGCTCAGTACAAGCTACCATGTTCCACCTAGAAGAAATATCAGTACTGAATGAAACTTAATGCAAATGAGGTTAGTATCTCCTTACCACCTGGTAATCTATCCTTAAAGGGTTAGAAAAGAGAGTGGTAATAATGCTTGAGCATCCCTAAATTACAGCAAAGGAGACATGGTTTCCATTTTTCGCCACTGCAGATAAGATCCAAGAGAATTAATCTATGGAGAGACACAAGAATATCTCACCTTCCAAAGGCAATTACTTCCACTGAGAAAAGTTGTTATAACAAAAGCTTTCTACTTTCAAAGTGTGAGATCTGCCTTCGACTGCACATATCTGCAAAAGAAAAAAAAAATGCTGAATTACCAGACTGGTATTACTGATTTAATATAACAAAGATCTACAGTTGATTTTAAACAGTTCAGAATCATTTCCATAATTAATCATGCAAGTCTTACTTCAGTTGTTAAATCAATGGTTTACTCATTGTACAGCTTGACCAAAACAAGGCACGTAGTACTTGTTAGGTCTCACGTGCAATTAATTGACATTGAAGGGCCCTCCCAAATATTTCACTAAGATTTCAGACACAACCTCGTAAATGCACTTTGAAATGAAGCTATGATCCCAAAGAAAAGAGAGAAGCATAAAGAAACTAAGATCTTCTCTTGATGACTGTTCAGCCTTTTCTGGAGACTTGAAAACAAGTCCTGGAAGCTTTTCTTTCAGCAGCTTGTTTCTTTGCTGCAAGGTAATGGTATTAAGGTATTAAGGGCAAAGGAACAAATGTAAAAAAACCTCTGACAATAAATATGATCCATTGGCAGGAAGACACCATACATTCTTTCCATTTTGTTCCTGTCAATTTTTTTTTTTCCAGTAGCAAACTGTTTTACTGTTTCAATATCTGAAGGAGGAGATGCAGCAGGGTAGGCTGCTCAGAGGACTGTGGGGACCTGGTCTACCAGGGTGTGCTCTGACCATGGGCTTCTGCAAAACAAACTGCAAAGCAGTTATAAAGCTGTTACACTCCTGCTGGTAGTATTGTACACTGATCTTACATTCCCTTTACACTTTGACTATGCAAAGAGCAGGAAACAGCATTGATCGGGTCCTAGTCTTTCTTCCACCACACTGTACATCTTTAATACAGCAGGAGAAAACTAGCCAAACTATGCTGTGAAAAAAAGAAGCAGTTGTGGAATAGTGGGGGGTCTTTTTCATGAACTGCTCTAAAAAATATTCAAAAGTGGTTAGCTTGGTATTCTCTGAAAAAAAAAAAAAAAAAAGAAATACTGATTTGAAGAGTTTAAACCACCTAGATATAAGTCCAGAGGCAGTATAAGAAAGTGAAATTTCTTCAATGATTATCTGGACAGTTGAAAAAGAAATATTTAATTATTCTTCACTTGTCATCTAAAGGAAAAGATGAGCTCTTTTATGTTAAAATTGTGCAACAAAGTTAACATTTTCTGTTCTTTTAAAGATATCACTGTATGTGTTAAAGGCTCATTGGCTTCTCTTTGCATGGGTCTGTTTACTAGTAATGCACTATGTGTTAAAGTGCCTGAAGTCAGCTGAAAAGCATTGGTGTCCAGAAAGCACATTTATAGCCTTTCAGTCTAACATATCTCATGAAACAAATCAAATTCACGTAATAGACTTCGCAAAAAAGGGTGAAAAAGTAGAGGGACTTTTTACTCATTAACAGAAAAGAAACCACTTCTGACATATAAAAGTGCCATTTCCGTTTCTCTTGCTTAAGATGTGTAAACAACAAAGTAATCCTGAATTGTACACTGTTTCTGGTAGAAATGAAAGTGAAGTGGCCAATTTGAGTCATTTTATGTCTTTCAGATGAATAGCTGTGAGGAACATCCTTTGAGGCAGACAAATGATCTGAGACAGTTCCCAAAAGGTATGATTATATATAAGCACCTGCTTGCTGTTATGATGATTCAGTCAAGAACAATTGTGAATGCTTTTATGAGTTCTGCAAAGCTATTAACCTCAGCAGAGTGCAAACCAGTCTTTTCCTTAAGTGTCATAGTTCTGAAAACCCTCCAGCAACTCTTGTGTATAATATGATGAGCAAGTCTTCATGTGTTGGACCACATAGTCCAGAAGGACAAAACTTCAGACTGATGGGCTACAAGGACAGGGGTGAGCAGTGAACTTCTATGTGAGTGAAACTGTTTGGAAACTGAAATGAGTCTAAATCCAATAACAATTGGATCCATGAAAGGCCTTTTCTAGTACTCTGGGCTATCTGAACTGATGAAGCTTAGTTTGGTGCCAGCTCCTGGTGGAGGTTCTTTTTAGTCACCTCAGGATGCAGATTCAGATGTTCAGATTTCTGCAGCAAAGTAGGCAAGGACTGTGTAGCATGAAGTCTGGATTTAATTCAGACTTAGTCACAGGGAGCAAAACACAGCGAGACTAACATTTCACCAAGAGAAATGTGAAGGAAAGGCTCTTGCCCTGCATGTTATTGTGAGGCAATGACAATTAAACAAATAGGGAGCGTGAAAGAGGTGGTCCAGGAGAAAGCGAATGCTGTTACTCTCTATATGCAAGATGGACTATTAGAAAGGCTTAAATGTCAGAATGTAATAGCACATCCTGCTTTTATTTGTGTCTCTCTTAAAAATCAAAGACAAGAAAAGAGGAAAGACAACATTGTGTGTGGGAGCATGAATAATGGACCTCTACACTTAGTGAAGACAGAGATTATGGACCTATGACAAGCTTAGAGTTTCTTAACAGAAGACACTTACAGAAATGAATGTGGCTTAACAACAGTCCACATTAAAATGTCATGTGGCAAGTATTGTACAAAATAGATAAAATAATATGTATGTATATATAATAGACATAAACGCATTATTATGCACATCATTTGATGACACATTTATTTCAGAGCCAGTGAGAAGGCAGAAAATGGGATGTCATCATGAATAGCACTAGTCCATGTGAACAAGAAGAGTTCCACCATGAACAGACCTCCTGAGGACACGACAGTGGTGCTATAACCCCCTGTTAACTGAAAAGAAACGTAAAAGTTAAGGCCATGCCTCTGTGCTGTGATCAGTGATCTCCAGATTCATTATGAAACTTTGCAGAGCTTCAGATGTCAAACACTTATACAGGAAGGGTTTTACATATGTGTTCAGCTATATTTTTCTGCTTTGCAGCAAGTTATGGCTATTAAGGGTCCAGACATCTTAGGTCTAAATATTCACCTGTGTTACAAAAACTTTTCTCATGTTAGGCCTGTGTCATCAATAGCTATGCATGTAATTGAACTTGAAAAATAATTTTCTCATAGGCCTCATCTTGTCTACAGAACAGTGTGACCTAAGTGGGCACAGAATTACAACAGAACATTTCTATCCATCTTACTACGATGTTAGTACATTGATAAAGCGGGTCTTGGTTCAGTGAAGAGCACCTGATCTCCCAGTCACACTGAATGAGTGCAGAGTAATTAGCAGAAAGACACAACTGGTGTCTTCCTGTATCACTCTTTTGCCTCTTTAGCTTCATTGCAGTAGCTGAAGCTGAAGCCTGCACAGCCATGACCTCTTTTCCCACCTTCCCTTTTCTTACTGCACTTTTCAAACTTGGTAGGACAAACACTGATGCTAGCATCACCCATATCAATGATACTTTTCAAAAGAGATTGAGTCGAGTGTGTAAAATTCCTCCAGTCAGCCTGCACTTCATAGCTTACATAACCTTGATTGACATATGTGAAGTGGTTCGGTGAGCTGTGATCAACTAGGGATTAACCTGATCTTGAGTTTCATGCACAGATGAAGGGGTTGGATAAAGGAAGTAAATTTTTTTTTCTGCTTATTCGTGCTTTTTATGAGTGGAAATACCTGTCTTGTTTGCAAACTGTTGGTAGAGAGCTGGATATTGACCATTTCTCTCCAGTTGCATAAGAGGCATGGAAGATTCCAACATGTGCACACAGAGCTGGTGAGAAATTACTCTGATAAAATATTTTTTCAGCAATTGTTGGTTCACTAAGATGATTGCAAAAAGTTGTGATGTTCAACAAAACATTCCCAAGATATCTCTTAAACACTTGATATCTGCTTAAAAGAAAATTCCAGATTCAAGTCCTTGTCTGTGTCCTAACAAACTAGCTGTTTTGCAGAGAGTATTTCTCCAATATCATTTGCCAAATGCAAAGTGAAAAATGTCTGAAATCATCATAATTTTCATAGGCTAAGAAAGCTGTCTCCCAGTGAGTATGAAACATATACAAATGCAAAATATTGGAGGGGTTCACAACAGCTGATTTTAGCCCTTCTTTTGGGGGAAAATATTTTTTAGTACACTAGCTCTAATTAATCCCAGATTTTGTGTCCAAGATTTTTTTTTTTTAAGAGAGAAATGGAATTGCAGTTTTTCAGTCAGCTTTATTTTATACATACCAGCTTTAACCTTCACTTTATTTGCTGAATGGGTGGGTCATGACTCATCGACATAATCTCTTCAAAGTCTGCCATCCTGGGTGCCTTCCCTAATGATATTGCTTGTTTTGTGCATTGATACAGTGACAGTTGAGAAAAATGCTTATTCTTTGAAAGGTCAGTGTACAGCTTAATCTACATCAGAGCAATCAGTTTCTGCAAAGCCTATTGCTGAAACATAGTTTTTAACCTTTTTATATCTCAGCTTTTCAGTCCTCTTTTCACTTACTGTGCTCTGGACTGACACACTGGCTATTTGACGTTAAAGTTTGAATTCTTCTCTCCAAAATGCTAAGTTTGGTAAGGTCAGGAGTACATCCGTTCCTCCTTATCCTCAAGAGTATTTTAATGAAAGACCAGCATTACACAGCTCAGTGCTAAAAGGATTATAGAAATTGCAGAGCACAGCATTCGGGACTCTGTTTTATGTGGAGAATCAAAGCCAAAAGTGGTCTGTTTTTTCACTATAAATGACATTTGCACCCCATCATGACTGGACAGAACTTCGAGAGGTCTTTCTATCTACCCACCTGCAGTATTGTTTTCCTGCCATTTGCCATCAAGCTGTGGTCAATAAGCAACTAGGGGCAGAAAAAGACTTGCTCTGTGCAGAGTATACAATCAGCACCGAAAGCAACTACATTAACATTCCTCTGCCTTAAGGCCTTCAAAACAGTATTGTGCTTTTGAGAGTGTTTCATGCTGCGTATGCACACACGCACACAGGAGTAATACACACTGTTGGAGAAACAGAGTATTTTGCTATTGCAAGTTTTTTCAAGACAACTGGAGAAATTACTTAGGGGGGTCAGATGTAGATGTGCAAACATCTAAGGAGACAATCAGCAGAAAGGCAGCAAACCACATAGAATCCTACCACATGACTCTACTTGAAATTTATTACGTGAATTAAATAATACAGTTCAAAACCTTTTTACATCACTTTGCTGTTCTCCCTTGGCGCAAGAGAATGAATTAGACAGCTGTCACCTTGTCTGTAAATAATGTTCAAAGCTAATTTCTTTGAAGATCTTCCTTTATGTGCATTTCAGTAAGATGAATGGAGATAATTAAATATTAAGATATTCAAATCAAGTGGAATATAGTCAGCAGCCGAAGTAAATTACTACCTTGTACTGAATCTTTATCACATGAATCTGCTTGTTTTGTTTTGCTTTGTCTTACTCTATTCAGAAAGCAATACCAATGAATTGTCACTAGTGCTGGATACAGTGTTCAGATGACAACCAACAACCTCTTTTTTGTCAAACAGGGCCAAATTTTTCGCTGGTTTGTGTCTTGATGGACATGTCATAAGATGCGAGCTGTGAGGATCATATCCTGATGTGAGATTGTGTTCTGTGCTCTGTGCTCTGAGCAAGTTACTGAGCAAGAAAGTCCTTCTGAGGTTAGGGGGAACAACCAGAAGCAACGCCCTCTGTACAAACAGCAGTGCCAAGGAGAAAGATGACCACAAAGCCAGAGAGGAACATCAGAGACAGTCCAGTGAGATTTTTAATGTCCATGGAGAGGCAATCAAGGCATTGGTGTTTAATATCTCAATTCCACATCATCAGAGTCAAAGGGAACTTTGTCATTGGGCTTTGCCTGACACATTAAGGTGCAACACATCATGGCTTTGCCTTAGCAGGAGGAGATGCTGAACTAGCTGCACCAGAACTGAGCCCGCACTCCCAGCTCTGACATGCCTTTAAGCTATGTTTGTGGGATGTATCGCTCAGGCTTGTCAAATATGTATGTCACATGACAAGCAATACGAAGCATTAACTGATTGGGAAACAGTTCAGTACGAACGCAGTAAAGCAAATATAGTTACTTTTTACTCCATGAATTTTATGGTACGCACTTAAGCATTCACAGACTGAGATATTTCAGAGCCACAAGTCATTTGCAGCCATCATCCATAGCCTATGAATGCGACCAGAGTCTACAGGAAACCAGGCACCTCTAGCTAAGTAAAATAAAATTTAATTCATACTTATTGACACTAGCACTAAAATGAGGGGAGGAAGGTGGGCATGTGTATAAGCTACCAATTGAAGCAGAGCTGTATGGAGGTGAGAACAGCAGAGCTGTCCAAAAGTGGCACTGTTTTTTCCTTACTTCCAAGCTGTTTTGTGTACCATACGTTGTTATGTCAAGTTATCCCACACGCAGTCTGGTTTCGTTTGGTTTTTTAAGAGTCTCACACTCCCTGGGTCAGGAGAACACTGCCAAAAATACATATTAAACAGTGACAGGATAGAGACTCTTCTCCATTTGCATCCCTTTTCTGCTACCTGCAGCCCATAGTTTAATGGAGGAGAATGAAAGTGGGTAATGTAAAGGTATGGTGAAAAATAAAGGATTGTACGAAAACAAGAAATTTGCTGTATTCCTTAGCAGCTCATTTCCAGGCATCTTAATAATACAATATTTTTTCAAGCATATATTGTTCTTGTAAGGAAGATGTAGACTCATTTTGGAATGGCACTGCTACACTGCAACACATTTGCAGATTTTACATTTCAGTAATTAAGTTATTTATTGGAGAACTACTCTATAAATTCCCCCCAAACTAGGCAGTAAAAAAAAAGCCTATACAGACATAGTGCATGAGTGATTTATAAGGACTGGTCGCCTTTAAGCTATGTAGCAAAATAATGATTCCTTCAAGTTAGATGGCTAGTTTTAGTGACATGTATACTAAACAGTTGCCATGTAATACCTCCCTGTAAACCGATACATTGCAAGTTGTCATTGCTCTTTGCAGTATAAAAATTGTGACAAACATACTGAGAGTGATCTGTTTTCTCTTTTAGCTGACTGTTCTTCCAGGGTTGTGAGGGGAATAGCAAGCATGTTTGTAATTAAAGATAACAGACAATTCTCCTGTGTTATCATTTTACCTATAAAACCCCAGGGTAAAACAGCTTTAGCATGAAAAGAAACACATATGGAGCTGCTGATGGGATATTCTCTGCTTGAAGTGCAGCTTACAGAGAGAAAAAATTTTGAGCACAAATCCTAACAATAGAAAAATAGGATTCCATCTTGTGCCTCTGTCTGCTCAGTACGCTCGTATAATAGCTGTCTCCAAACAAAGTGCTGAAATAAAACTTCTCCTGGACAACCATTACCTGCTATTATCATCTAGGAAGATGGGACTGCCTGTAATCTCTATTCACTGTCCACAGTGGTCAGCAAACCCTCTTAGTGCATGGAGACTTTCAGGTATTCCCCTTCCACAAAGGCCAAGCCAAGGCAGTGAGAAGGTCTCCTGCTGACTCCTGTGGGCACACGGATGTGATAGAGCCAACAGGAAAATGTCTGCTCTTAGAAAAACATCAGACTTGCACAAAAAACCATGAAAATTAGTCCTGAGAAGCAGCATGGAGGTGTGAATATCTTTCAGACAGAAGGAAAAAGGGATACATGTTACCATGAATTTTTAATTGAAGATAATATGTTTAGGAAAGATCTGCTCTTTCACGGAAACTGTTGGAATTTCTTGAGTATTTTTCAGCAAAACTCTCTGCCATGGCCATGCCTTGCTCAGCAGGGTATGCAGAAGCAGGAATGGCTTGACGAGGCTCTGCCCATCTACACTACATCTACCCGTGAGATCAGGCTACAGTCCAGATGTTGCCCAATCTTCAGGCTGGTCGTATATAGGCTTGTGGGGCCTCATTCTCTTCTGTAGAGCCAAGGCTGCATGACGCATCTCAGGAATGACCCCTTGGTATCCAATTCAGAAAACAGACTAGTTCTTATTAATAAGGATCATCTTACCACTGTCACCTCTCACTTTTCCCACATTAAATAATCACAGCTGTCCTTTCTGGTTTTAAAATCTACTAATTTATGATCCTGGATTTAAAATTTGTCAAGGCTTTGGAATATTTAGATCAAGAATTTTTGTTCTGATCAATCTTTGTATCTTAATATGATGCACACACACAGTTTTGCCAGTTATGTCAGGAAGAAAACCCCTTACCTATGCTTTAACTGGAAAAAACGAGCACCAGTTCATTACCCTCCAATTTATTAACATGCCTCAGTAACTCCCAATGGGAAACAGGCACGGTTTTTCACAGGAGCATGGAAAAACATTTGAGAACATAAGAACAATCTGGTATGTGACATCTTTTAGACATTATAATGGAAAAGACCATGGCAATTTTATGTGGACTTTATGGAAAATAATGAAGTATAGAAAATGTATGAGTAGAGCACTGTCAATGAAACTCTGCAATCAGATTATTTTTCTACCAGGCTCTAACTCCTGCTTCATGATGCATAGCATATATCACAACCTAGTATTTCCCAGTAGAGCCCATAACAGTGAGAACTATTGATTAAATGTTAACCCCTTGACTCAGAAAGTTGAAATTTCACAAAGTGCATCCCATTACCAGCAATGGTAATGTGTTGAGAAAGATCAACAATTCCAAACAGCTGCTGTAATATGAATCTTTATCTGTGGATTTGAATTTAAATATAAACAGTTCAAACTTATTTTTCACTGCATATAATTGTAAACCAAGTACATTTCAAAATGTAGTATTGGATAGTGTAACCTATACACACACACACGGATATTTATACTGTAGTGATAAAATATTATTTGCAAATTAGCAAACAGAAAAATAAATATCAATCTGCATGTGGATGTCAACATACTGTTATGCTAAAATGCGTATGTGTGTTTTCAACTACTCACCACATTAACACTGGCAGTTTCTAATAATTGTTTATTTGCATATATAATTACAGGAATTGCGCAAGCTCTTTACGTATATAAATGTGTGTACAATGTATTTCTTTTTTACCTTAAAGTAAGTTAGTTTACTCTGAATTTCTTCATTGGTTTTCTTTCTGAAATTCAACTTCTTCCCGGCAATTTTTTTTCCTATAAACTTGACATCTTATCTGTAAGACAAGCTCACATGTTTTCATTTTTCTAATGAAATATTTATAAGAAGTAGAATTTGCTTTATCTGAAGAAAATATACAGAATCATAGAATAGTTTGGGTTGGAAGGGACCTTTAGAGGTCATCTATTCCAACCCCCCTGCAATGAGCAGGGACATCTTCAACTAGATCAGGTTGCTCAGAGCCCTGTCCAACCCGACCTCGAATGTTTCCAGGCATGGGGTATCTACCACCTCTCTGGGCAACCTCTTCAATTTATAATTTAAGTAAAAGTCAGCAAATGTTCAGCTCCTACAAGCATAATTGGCAAATTTAAAAATAGGCAATTCTCAAAATATTCATTTAGATGAAAACCTCTGGGGTTCACACAGCGGAGCAAAACTTCAAGGTGAAAAATACTGGAATTCTCTGTAATGCTTTCTCTGGGTGGATACTTTTGACTTCATGATGCAACAATGATTTTATTCACAGTGCCTTATACTAATAAAGCTGTCAGCAGAGGCAGCTTCAAGCAAAAAACCACATTAAGTTGTAGAAATTATAGAACTGGGTCAAAACTTTGTGGTTTTGTCCACACACTTGGTTTAGGTTTTTTTTCTTTATTGCCTAAGAAAATAGTATCACTGATTGTAAGCATTACTATTAGTTTCATTAATGCTCTAGACATCAATGCTCAAAGACATTTAGATGCCTGCTTTCACTAGAAGTTACCTCTTAAATATGTCAGAGGATAGATGTGGCTACATTTCCCAGTGGCACTGAGTCAAGACACAGCATAATGAGTTAGTGTGTAAAGCAGTGTTGTATCTGCCTCAGAAATATTTGTAGGACATCCTAAAAACATCTTCAGCAAGACACTGTCACGGTCAGGGGCTCTATACATCAAATCCATGCTTATGCAGTAACCTGTAAGGTTACTTCTTTGGAAAGTCCTTACCAAGTTGTAGTCAATGGCAACAATATGACGGCTTTCATTTATCAGGAGCAGTGTAAAACCTAAGCACTAAATAAGGAGGGAACATATGAGAGGTCCTGCAGAGTTTTACCTTTCATTACAGGGGAGTTCCACTGTAGTGGAGTTTATGGACTTGTGATTTTATGGAGTGTGCTTTTGATTTCTTATTTTTTATCTAAATCTATTCAATCAATTACTTTAATTTACTCTCTGGGCAGGCTGCAAGTTATTGTGTGACAAGTTTTTAGTGCTTGCAGACAGTACAGGGCAATATTCATCATAGAGAAGAGCTGTGCCTTGAAATGCTTTCTGGGATCTTGTTCTTCCTCCCCCACCCCTATATTTCTTGGGGATGCAGCATTATTTTTGACACTATACAGAAAGGAGGAGATAGTGGTCAGAGGTCCTTTTACATTTTTAGGAGGCTTGGTATATTGTTTGTAATCATACTGTAATTATTGAACATTGCAAAGGTCCCGTTTAACCGATGGACAAATTGCAATGAACACCAAATCTATAGGCAAAAATAATTTGATGTCACTGCACAAATCCAACTTGAGGCTTTGTCAGAGATGGTATCACAACAAACAGCCAGCATTTCTTACTGGATTGCTTTAAAACGCAAGCTAACTGGACAGCATTGCACAGGCAGGGAAACGAGGCACATGGTGCCTCAGTTCCCTTTGCTCCCCTTTTGTTCTCCATACTGGGAAATCAGCCACAGCTTTTGTCCTCAGTAAGTTCACTGTGCAAAGGGACAGGTCAAAGGCAAGGCATGGGAAAGAGGTTGCTGGGTGCACTTCTCAGTGTAGACACCCTTTCTTGGTCTGAGCCTGGGTGGATCAGCCTTGCTAAACCTCCACTGCCTCATCTGTGTAACAACCAGAATAAAACCAGGTGCCCTGGCTCTCCCACTCAGAGGATGGCCACCTGCTATGCAGAAGAATAGCTCTTTCCTTCCATGTAATAAGCAAAGGTTAAAACAGGCACGCAAGAAGTGGCAAGTCTGGGGTTTTAAGCCCCTCACAGCCATTGGAAAACCTCCTTTTTCGATTTACCTGGGAAATGTCCAGACATGTCCAAAAATGTCCCTGGGAAGTGCCTGGACCATCAGACTGTGATTCAGCCAGGACGTTTGGTTCTCCCACTGAGGCCGTGACTCCTGAAACAAGCGTAGAAAATTGATGGAGCTGGAAAGAGAAGATAATGGGCAGGAAGGAGCCTGGCACTCTGTACTCTCTGCTGTCATGCTGCAGAGAGAAAATACAAATGTGTTCCAGAAAGGATTAGACCAATTCACGGACGATAGGTCCATCCGGAGCTATTCGCTACAAAGGCAGGGACTTTTTCATCTTGCTCAGAAAGTCTTCAAATCACTGATGGCTGGGAGAAGATGCATATCAGTGAAAGGATATTTCCACATTTACCTTCTTTATCATGCTCTTCCCTGAACATTGACTCAGAACAGGGAGCTGTGTTAGGCAGACTTCAGGTCTGAATCAGAAGAACTGTTCTATTGGACCTTCTTTTGCAAGGGAGGTGGTTCCAACTCACAACCTTCTTTATATATTTTATATTAAGTAGTCATTGACAGGAGGGAGTGGGGGAAAGAAAAACAGCAGAAATAATCCTACTATCAAGGTCAACCTCAAGTTAAAGCTGGAACCATGCACAAGAGAAACAACCATGAATGAAGGGAGTCAGTTCAACCTCAACACTACAGATTTTAGTGCTCCTGCCGTCCTTGCAAATATGCCAATGCATGCCTTTTCAGCTGGCTGCAGTTGTGTGATGTACATGTTTCTCATAGGGAACAGAGGACAACATTCATTTCACATAGACCACTAAACAGCTGACAGATGATAATGACTTCATGTCACAGGTGACCCAAAGGTGAAGGTCTCCATATCTCATTACGCAACCCCTTAGCTGTCCGGTAATCTCAAGTACTTTTTGTCAGGCCCACCCTTTTTTGTCGGGGAAGAAAGCATTCAATCATGCAGAATATTTCTCTCCTTTTGCCAGATCCTTTCTTCAGCCCCTCAGGCTTTTCAGGTCTGAGATACCGTATTTGGAAGGTTATTTTCACCGACTTGTAAAGCCTGAAGCAGGCATCACTAGTCCCAAGCACACAGAGCTCTAATTGAAACCGTTCCCAGCAGCTCTGTATCTACATATACACATCCTGATTATGACAAAGCTCATGAATAATCACTGGTATGAACTTGTTCCTCATTGTCACAAGTTCAGGAAAGCAATGGGGATCCAATTGCATCACCTGATCCCTCTGCATGGCAAAGATGACAAAGTTCCCATTTTCTAAAAATAATTACATAGCCCAGTGTGAATTTGTGCTGCAAAGGACGCCAGGATGACTCACAAGCACAGATTATGAAAAT
The DNA here is from genome assembly GCF_965183815.1 of Platalea leucorodia. Classification (NCBI taxonomy): domain Eukaryota; kingdom Metazoa; phylum Chordata; class Aves; order Pelecaniformes; family Threskiornithidae; genus Platalea; species Platalea leucorodia. The sequence continues at coordinate 70,419,362 of NC_138828.1, read as the reverse complement.
GTATTCGTGCTGCAGCATTAGGATTAAGACAGAGTGAAGTTGTAAATATTCAGCTTCACTTCAGGTTTCACCTCAGCTCTTCAAACTTCTGGCTAACCCCATTTGCAGAATTAACTCTGCATTGTTGTTTCCTTAAGTACCTGAAAATATTCCCTTCTAAAAGCTTTTACATGCGATGCAGCAAATTCTTCTGCTGTTAGTGCTGTACTCTCCCTCCCTTGTTAACATATGTGGTTTTCAAAGGGGGAAAATATAAACCAGGCAATTTCTGTTTTCTGACCCCATGAATCTAAAATGAGATTGTTTCATTGTCTTTCTTTATCCACACTGTAATTGCTGTTCCTGGTGTATTTCCAGAATGCACCTCTCTGGGGTCCACACACAATCACAGTATATTAGAATATTTCAATGCTTTTTTTTTCTTCATGGCTCTCGCAATGCTTTTCTTTCATATTGCTGATCCTCACTGGCACATACTGGAGTACCTCCACTGAAGTCAATGAAATGTCATTTATTTGTGTCCGCTGAGGATTTGATCTGAGACCTTTAGCTTTATCTGTGTTGTACCACAGCCTAAAAAGTTTACTGTATCTTTTGCTCCTTTGAAGAGCATAAATATATATAGTTATATATGCAAACTGCATATCGAACACTCAAGTAAAACTTATATGACCATTTACTGTTTAAACAAAAGTAAAGGGAGCATTAATAACACCAAGAAAATTATTTTCAACATCCTAAATAGACCCAAGTAGTGAAAGGTATAAAGTGAAATCTTGTCTCCAGATGGGACCGAGGTCAAGATCAGTAACATTGACGGTACTTTTCCAGAAAACTGAGGTCTTTTCTATTGGTTACTCTGATCTTCCAAATCAACACTTTCAAAAAACATAGGCAGGTAGAATTTAGGGTTAGGTCTGGTCAAACTGGGTATGTTTGTTTTAAGAGAAATTTGAAATTTTTTTTTGCCATTGTCAGTAGAAGAGAATGCTTTGGAAACATTGCTATAACAGTAAACTTCTTACTTTGAAAATGATATTTAGGAAAAATATTTATTCTAACTGCAAAATACAGCATTTATTTCAAAATACAGACATTTTAACCTGATCATTATACAGTTATGGTTTTGTATTATTTTATTTCATTATACTCAGTAACAGGTCTGTATAAATGTCATATCATGTAACGTCTAAAACTGATATGTCAGGGAAAAACAAAGCATACGTTGTGTGTACATATCTATATAAAATTCAAAATGTAACTCTGATCTCTTTCAACAATAGTAATTCCAAAACAAAATGCTTTCAATTGCAATTTTTTTCCTTGATGGCTTTGATTTAAATGGGTACACACTGAAAAATGCCCTAGTGCTTCTATATATTATTTCCAAGAAATTGTTTTGACAAAATTTTTAGAGTAAGTGTGTTCAAGGTGCAGACGAGGTAGCTGATAAATGTGACTGAGATAATAGCAAGAGGCTGTAATTTTTTCCCCATGAAGACAGTCAAGCAGTGGAGTAGGCTGTCGGAGAGGCTCTGAAGTCCCTGTCCTTGGAGGCTTTGAGGACCTGACCAGATAAAGTCCTGAGCAACCTCGTCTGATCTCACAGCTGCGCAGCTTTGGGCAGGAGGTTGCACTGGAGACCTCCTGCTGTCCCTTCCAACCTAAACTGTCCTACTATCCTCCAGCCCTAGGAAATGTGAATTATATTTTAGAGCTGCCAATGCTTTCCAATGTAATTGGGGAGTAATGTGCTACACATCAAACTTTTTTTAATTTCTATTTTTGGTTACTCGCAGAGTGTTGTTTCTTTACTAGAGTCACCAATAGGTGCTTCTTTAACTGGCTGGATATATTAACGACACTCTTCTGAGAAAGGTATAAGCTCAAATCAGTCACTACGAAGTCTTCTGGAAGGCAACTACAACTTCCAGCCCAGACATTCCAGCAGATGCATGAAATACCATGGACACTGTGTTACCATGATCTATAACAGGGATCCTGAAGGGTCAGAAAGTAAACAAGATGGTAGATATACCATTAGGAGAGAAGGAATAGACAGGCTCAGGAGTTGCTGGTCTGGTACAGCTCTCACTGAATCATGTGCTTCACAGCTACAGATCAATCTGTAGTAATGTAGCCTTCCAAAGCCAGGCTCGCTATGAGGATTGTAATATTAAATGTGAACCATCATAAAAGAAATACCACGTATTTATTATTTTCAGCTTCACAAATGCCAAACTATTTGTGTTCTGTCTTATCTAAAACATATAGCAACATCACGTGAACACCTTGGAATTATTTAATATGATAAAATTAATAAGCTAAAATGAATAGAGAAGCACAGAACAATATAAACCAGAGCCAGAAATGCAGGCATCTTCAAAGCTGAAATTGCTTTTTGCCTCCAGCCCTTTGCTTTCACCTGCATTCTCAGAAGTCTAGGATAAAAGATTAACTTTATCTTCTGCCTGCTCTTATGAGCACCACATTTGGGATATTGTAAAGTATTACCTGCACCTTGCAAACTTTCACCTTTCTATACAATTGTAGTCTTATTATTAGTGACCTCCTCTGAAGTTGAAGGTACAAGTGGAAGTAGCTATGAATTAACAGTACCTGCTCCATTTTGGAAGCTCAGATCCAACCTTTAGCTTCTTGAGTTCAGGTCCACAAATATTCACTCTTTCTTTTTTGGGAGGGTGACATTTTGGCCCAGTTTGGGCCTAAACATTTTGCCTTGAGCTCGTCTATTTTGGACAAAAGCAGGTAGAGCAGGTGCTGTGTTCACTTGTGGAAAAAATATGTGAAGATCTCCTCCCCGGACAAAACAAAACATTTGAACCAAAGTAGCAAAGCAAAAGAGTGAGAGTAGACACAAAGAGAAGAAAATGTGATTATAAAATGTTTTTCAGTGCCCTTTCACAGAGCCATGGGCAATGCCCACGCCAGCTACCTGCAGGGCGTATCACTGCTGCAACTTCTGCTGCAGTTTCAGCAGAGCTTTTCAGCACATTGCAGGAAAAAGCGTGAAGGACTTGCTGGCTGGGATTCTCCGCTCACCATGGGTGTGAGGCAAACACACCTCTTCTTGCACAATCTGGTACTGAAATGGGTCATGGATCCCAGGGAAGCTATAGCTAATACTCAGCAGAAAACCAAACAGAGAGATTTTGGATTCAGGCAGGGAATCCCAGCAATTTGTTTATCTTAGTCCATGCTACTCCCGTTCAATGGAATTAGCAGCTTCATAATCTGTACAAAATGTTGTGTGCAACACAATACAAAACAATAACTATCGAAGTTTATGTAACAGTGTCTTGTATTATACCTAACCATAATCATCGTCCTATTATGCTCAGTGCTTTAAACACGCACACATAAATTCTTCATGTCTCAAGAATTTGCAGTCTCGTGACTATGGGACAGATTATCACAGTGATTTCGGTACCTGCAAATGCATAGGGATGCCCGCTGCAGATTTCAAAAGGAAAGAGAGGTGAAAAACCACAGCTTCTAACTTCAGCCCTCTAAAATATAACTGTCTTGTCTAAACTAGTTTTCTAGAGTACTCTCCTTCTAATGGCGGAATGAGAAATATAGGCTTCTCTCAAGGCAGGGCCACTGTATCCTAAAACAGGCAGCACGAATCACTGCATGGGACATCTACCTTGTGTACAGGTATCTAAATTCTGAAGCCAGATGCAGGAGACATTTCTCATGATTTTGAGGAAAAACATCTAAAATAAAAATGAAATTTTCATTAATATCTCCCATCTGATTTTTTTAAATAATAAAACTAAATATTTATATTAAATTCTGAAATAACAGTAGAAATAATTCCCCTCTTGTACTCTTTCGCCTTTTTCTTTATTCCTTTGTGAAACTTTTTAATAGCAGAAGTGAAATCTATGACTTTTTTAGATTGAAATTTACTTCATTTTTTGCTTCTCCAGCTTTTTAGAACTGCCTACAGTTTTAAATTTTCTAAGAGTATAACATTTTGAAATGTATTATTGGACTTTATAACAGTGCCCACAGGTATACCTGGAGCATAACAATTTCCAAAAAGAAGGGAGCAAGGCAAGAAAAAGGATGAAGTGGAAAGGAAAGGTGCACATTATTCCCACAGACAGAAGTGACGAAAGGCTACCCGTTCCATTTTCATACGCTAAGAAAAAAGAAGATGGTAAAACTTTAAGAAATATAAAATATTTAATTGCAAAGCTTTTTCTTTCAATCTGAAACCCTGAATAAACCTTATTTATTTATTTATTTATCTCCAGTTTATAACCATAACTGATTTGAACACATTTTTTTTTCTGAAAAAAATTTACCGCTTATAGCTAAAATGACATACTTGTAAGAATTGCCAAAGACAGTAAAGAATCTTCCCATCCAAAACCCAGGCTATTCAAAGAGATGTATGGCACCTGAGCAACCTGGCCAGCCACATGCCTCTTACAGGCTGCAAGCAGACCTTTAGTGCAAAACTAATCACCTGGAAAAGATCAGGAGAGCAGACTAGGCTCATACTGCTATTGATCTACAGTTAGAAACTCCTGTGTGTTTGACAAGGGTCTCGGTAGCAAAATAAGCCACAATCAGACTATATAAGTAGATATTTAGATTAAGACACTGTCTCCAGCCTTAACAAGGTTGTGTTAAGGTTACATTCAAGTCATTACTACCACTTGCTGTTTTTGCAAGTCCTGTGTAACTCCCTTAATAATCTGGCACTGAGCAGATAAGGCGGTGTTCCAAACCACAACTGACAATTAGAAATTAGAAGGATAAATCTCCGAGAAAAATGCCGAGCATAATTGCAGCTAATTTATAATGGGCTTTCTGCAATGAATGTAGGGTATTTTGAAGACTGGATAAGCCAGGAAAATGGCAGTGTGGGGGAGAAGATGGCATCTCAAGCACTACAAAGTCCTCTGTGATTTGAACTGATTGCAAATGAGGTATCCCCATTACATTTTGTCTTTTGTGTTTTGTTTTGTTTTAAATCTGTGCTCCCTCTCACTGATAAGTAAAGACTAATACTGATATATCCCGTGCAGTGCCGGGAGTCCTCACAGAATGTAAAGGGCAATCGAGGTAAATCAGTACCAGGACATACACTAGTTGCTGAAAATTTCTAGGCTACAGCATTTGCTTTAAATGTGTGTCTTACTCCTTTCACCTCCATGCAGACTGAATGTTCATCGATGTACTGCTTGTTGACCTTGTGTTCATATACTGAACCAAAGCACTATATTATCACAGATCTTTTTCTTGCGTTTACTGTGTTTATATTATACTTTGCAAAGTCCACATCTCATAAGAGGCTGTAATGCTGAAATGCATTGTAAGGAGGGGGGAAATCATATAAACAAAGCATTCGAGAGCTGCAGGATTGAGAACATTCCCAAAGAACTCAGCTTAAAAATACATTTTGGACATCGTAAAAAAACCCTTTGCATCATGTTGTTTCTTTCTCTGAATAAAGGTAATAAAAATTCTGACTTCAGAGCCATTTAAGTAAAGCACATTTCTAATACCATAGTCCACTGAGCTCCATAACACCTTCTTGCTTTGATTTCTAATGTTCCACATTTAGTAATCACCCTGTTTGTTCTGGTGGGTAATGGGAATAGTATTTATGGGTGGGAAACACTCTGAACAGCTCCTGTCCTTGAGAAGCCATTCACTGCACTTGTATTCCTCATATGCTATGCTCTGTCATATTTAAGAACCTGCTCACACATAGAGTACTGTGGCTTCAATTCCAGGGGTAAAAAGCTTTCCTTTTCCAAATCAAAAACCCCACTATACCTATACATTCCTGAATAATTTTCAGAAAAATTTTTATGAGCAGTTCTGAGTCCTTAATGCACAGCTACCTCCTCCATATTGGACAAAGATATGAGAGATGCTTAAAGGATTGGGAAAACATGCTATAGGAACAGTTGCCTGTAGGTTTTAAGTACAACAGTGGTTGGTACAAGGAAATAAATCAGCAGAAAGTTCTTGGGTTTTACACCTATTTTTTAATGGAGATTATTTGTTTTGGTGATGTAGAGGAACTAAATATAACCTTGATAATGGCTCCACAAAAGATTGCATCTCTAGCTGAGTGGCGCTGCTGCAGAGAGGCATTTTAAGATATTTGGCCTAGCAAGCTGCCTCCTGCCATGGTAGAAGATGGTTCAGTCAAGACCTCACATCTACGGGAACCTTGGCTGTTTTACCTTTCTCATTTTTTTCTCAATACAGATACTCCCTTGGCATGCTGCTAAACCTCTTCATTTTCCTTGAGTTTGAATGAAAGGAAATCAAACCCAGACTGAGTTGGATATTGCTTAAGAATATTAGGATACAGTGTGGTAGTAGTCAGAGAGCTGAATAGTAGCAAATTGCAAGTACTACATAGCTGATAAATCATGGTGCAAAAATATTTGGAACTTCATACCTATGAGAAAAGAGAGGTATCCCTCATTGCCTCACCTCTCTGACACAGTGTTAGGGTGCTGTCTTTGCAGTAGGCTGAATATTTTTAAGGAATTTATGAGCTGGATTATATGTTCTTTATGAAGAAGATATAATTGGTCTACAGTCTTTTGAAAATGTGTTTTCCTTTCTGGAGCGTGGTCTGTGTTCCTCCTTCCCAATCATACAAAGCTCTTCTGTGACTGGTTAACATACAATGGATAGAGGTGGGAATAAGTCATGCCCTCTGCATATTGTCACACCAGAGACAGAGCAATGACAAAACCCCAGAAAATGTCTTGACTTTGCTTTTCCAGGAATTCCTGCTATTCCACTTGATTGTTTTGAGAAACTCCAAGGACTGCAGACACTTCTGCAACCAAAGGGGAAACAACCTCACAATACACCTTTTCTTTTCACTGTATAAAGTGAGACATCTGTACAGAAAATCAAATGTGTAACTTGGTTTCAAAAAGGAAACATACCCTGATGGGGGTACAGCCACCACTCCCCATCTAGTAGATCCATGTGTCCATCCAGACCACACATGCATGTTTGTTTGTTCAAAAAAATCAGAACTGAGTGTTTTGCACTTCTAATATTACTGAAAACTCCTTGCAGAAAGCTAAGTATAAAACAGGCAAGGTCAGATAAGCCTAAAGCAAGCAGCTGAATACCCTAGCTGTAGAAATCCTGAGGCCATCTCTTATAGAGCAAGTTCCATTAAAATACAGATTGTATCAGAGAAGAGATGTAGCTTTGTACTTTAAAACCTGCCTATTGTGCAAAAGGCATTAGGCTTATATCAGTCTAGCTGAGATTTTTATGGCAATTTAGATGATGGCAAATTATTAATGTAGAAGTACCTGTTTTATCGAGAATATCACTTTGCTTTTTGTCTGATTTTCATCATGTGCCATATGTACAGCAGTTGATCAAAGGCTGTGAATGCATTATCTCTTGCCTCGCTTATCATTTCTGAGAAAAGATGAGAAGGAGGAGAAGGGAGGGACAGAAGATGATGATCAGAAATAGAAAAGTTTCAAAGTAGATCAAATAAGGCTGTCCGTAATAGTTTCCCTTTAATGAAAGGCATCATTAATCAGCTGTAATGGTGGCTAAGAGTGTTGGTGAAACAGTACATAAGCTGAAAAAAGCAGTCTCCAAGAATAAATGTACACTGCATTGCAGCAGACATGCTTCTCATTAGTTTGACTCAAATGTCACTAGTTAATGGGGAAAGCGATTTAGCAACTGTCCTACATGGTAACACTCTAGTTTCTTCATCGGCCTCTCTCTAGGCACCTGATTAGTGTACATGTGCAACATGCCAACAGCAGGTATGCATTTATGAATACTTTCCAGACCTTTTTTTACACCCCCACCCAAAAATATACTGAGTGGGGGATACACAGAGCTCTGTTACTGCCTGTGAATGAAAAATTGCCTTTCTTGAAGCCCCGCCAGAAGGATTTACACTGCAGCACAGCCAGGGAACAGCTGGGAGACAAACGGATCAATAGCATCGATGATATTGGTGCAGTGCCTGCCTGAGCTGGAGCACCTATGCTTGGCACCAGGCTGAAGCAATGCACGCCGCAGTCATTCCCCTGCCTGCCATAACCTGCCCCACCGCCCAAAGCCTGTGCACCCGCCTGGCTTATGTCCTCTCATCAAGGGGAGACTGCCAGGGCTGTTAAATGGAGAAACAGGCTTAGCATCTCAATAGTCCCTTTGGAATGTTCCTATAATATCCTCCCCTTAAGAGTGCCATATACATGTAGCGATGGTAAAAGGGTTGTATCACTGTCCTCTGCCTTTTTGCAGAGACAGACCACAGAGCTGTTAATAACCTGTCCTGTGGCTTCTGTGCAGGCCAGCGGAGCAGGCTAGAGCTGGAGAAGAGTGGCCCCAGGGGAGTGGACTCACCATCCAGAAAAGCCCTGAAAGCTAGACCAAGGGATCAGGGATTAAAAAGAGCTTAAAGCTGTCCCAACTCTGCTTCTACCAAAGTCCAGAAACAGGACCAAGGCGAACCATCCCACAGTCTGTTTTACATCTCTCTTCCATACCTGCAACATTCACAAAGCCCATATTAAAGGTTAAGAACCTTTTAAATATTAATGTTAAGACTAAGTATAGATTTTTACATTTATTTGAGCACAAAAAATAATAGGCTATCCAGGTGAATCTAGCAATCTGAAAACTTATGGTAGCGCAACAGTGGGAAACTCTCAATACCAAATACTCAGCTATAAAATCAGGATTTCATTTCATTCAGCCAGCAGTATTACATTATTATGTACAGCTCAACTGCACAACAGAAGACAACTAATATGAATGGAAATATCTTGAAAAAGTGAACTTGAAACTGTGTGGACAGAGGTGATAGAATGGTAAGTGTTGTTCACCCAAACGTGTGTGCCTTCTGAAAGCACAGAAAAGTTTTAGGGAGCATCAGGGGTTAAAAAAGCATAGATGAGTGCCGACTAACCTATGATTTAATTATGAAATGAGAGGCTTTGCTCCAGTGTTGAACTTTTTTGGAATTTTTTCACGCAGAGGAGAAGGACACTTTTTCTGAGAAGAATTAAGACCCCAGGTTTGGGTAATTCCTCCTGCTTTGCTTGTTACCACTGGAACTTCAGTTAATTGACACCTACTCCTCTGAATTTGCTACTTTGTGGACGTAAGGGAAGCACAAAAAGACGACTTCAATACACTAATTGACAGGCATCAGACAGAACCTTTTCCTCCCTTTCTTTAACAGCAGAAGTTGCTTTTAACAATACTGAAACCGAAAGACCAAAAGTGGATTCAGATCAAAAACTGGAATTAATGTATAAGGAAAGACTATAGAAAAAGGAGAAGCACACCTGGATACTCTCCCTAATACATCCTCTAAGCTGTCAGAAATCCTAGTATCCTAAGCCAGATATTGTATCTACCTCTGTATTTAACAGCCCTTGAGGATCTTTTTTTTCCATTAATTCTATGAATTGCCTTTTGCAGCCACTTATACTTTTAACATCCACAACATCCTGTGGTAAAAAGGCGAAAACTTCCCCAGACTGGCACAAGTCATGCAAGCCTTAGAAGGCAGCTAGTGAAACTGCGAGAAATAGTAAATAATTTTTCCATATTTCCTTTTTTCTGTCCCTTGCACAGTTTTATACAGTTTTGTCATCTTCCTTTCATTCACTCCTTTTCCAAGTTGCAACATGCTAATCCAATCTCTCCTCACAAGAAGTCAGGCACCTTTACTAGAAGGGTTTGCTGATCTTACATGATATTTGCCATTTTGCCATTTGCCTACAGAATTCTAGGGAAGATGGAAGTATCCAGTTGTATTATTTTTGCTCTATGGTTTAGTTCACATTGATACTCCCTTCATATTTCTGCCTCGTCCTTTTTTTTTTTTTTTATTTGCTGAAAAGAAGAGGAAAGTGAGAAGAGTGGTTTGTTATCCCAGATCTCTGCAGCTGCCTGCCATGCCTCTGGGTGCCTGTGCTTCAGAAGGGACCTTGTTGATGCTGTAGCGAAACGTAAGCATCAAACAGTCCACAAAGCTGTAACATTCCCGCTCAATGTTTTATATAACCAATAATAATCTCCAACAGCTTATTATCAAATTACTCAGCTACTTTTTAAAAACACTTTAGATAAGGGCCAAATAAGCAGCAGTTCTAGCTGCCTTTACAGATATATCTGATTACCCACCAAGTTTTCCTATGAGAATGAGCTCTGCTAGAACAGTGAAGTGGCTGAAATTCAGTCATTCCGTGTGCCAAAGCAAAAATGTACCCTTTCACCTCCAGCACTAGGAAACTGTTGGTTTTCACAAAGAACACACAAAAAGTCATGTCCTGCTGATTTGGTTTACTAACTGTGGAACTAAAAATATTCCTTTTGGCCTGTCAGAACAGCAGATCTTGTAATTCATTTCAGGATCCAAGTGACCTGCACAAAAAAATGCCTGCTTTGTTTTTTACCTAAGCAATCTCAGTAAGCCAGTGCACTAAACAAGTGAACAAAGTATCTGACTGAGCTGCAGCTGGAGAATACGGCTTGCTCCCACTCTCTTTTACTGCACATTTGAAAAGAGAAGTCTGCTCATATTGGAACCAGATTTTTGTAATGCACTAATGCAAAATGCATGTAGCAAATGGGAGCTTCTGCCTGCACACAGGACAGTTGTCAGCCTGTCAACATCTGTACTTAGGAACTATGGTAGAATTGCTTGCATCCAGATATCTGCCTTTATCTGGCTGCATACTTTCTCTTATGTATTCTGGGTTAAAACTCTGAAGAAACCTTTAATAATATGTCAAATAGAAGGAGTTATTACCTACTTCGAAAAGACTCCTTGAGCTTCTTTGCCTCTGACTAACCTTATATCTTTGTCAATGAGAACTGGTAGTGAGCATGGACAATAACCCCAACTGCAAATCCTTACTAAGCAGCACAGAGCTGAAGTCTGACAAACTGAGATAGTGAGCACTCCAACAGGGTCAGGAGCAGGGCAGTTGCTAGAGGCATCATCTAAAGCATCAGCAATGGTACTGTGGTCCTACCTGTCTAGCCAATTCATCCTGGAAGTGAGTGATGCTAAAGGCTTTCCAAGAGCATAATTACGTTAGGCTGGAATTAAAACGCTGTCTGGATCTTCCCCCGAGATGTTGCCATTAGAGTCAGTGGAATGTTATTTCTAAAGAGAGGTGGTGGAGTAAGGCTGAAGTTGTACATCCATACTGAGACTGGAAGTGCCTTCTTCCTTGGAAACAGCCCATTACACACGCTCAGGTTAAAACATGCTTGTTCAACACTGGGAGTAAGCGGCCAGTACTTTTATGCCATTTTATTCTAGGTCTAGGTCTAGGTCTAGGTCTATTCATTTTCTTCAGTTGTGCTGTACACTGGACCAGCAGACTGTTTTGAGAGCTCTCAAGAAAGAGAGGACTTAAAACTACAAAACCAGGAGTCTGAAACCCAAATTGCTGCAATACCAGCTGTTCATAGAATCATAGAATACCAGGTTGGAAGGGACCTCAAGGATCCTCTGGCCCAACCTTTCTAGCACAATCTAGACAAGATGGCCCAGGACCACATCCAGCTGAGTCTTAAATATGTTCAGCATAGTGGAGTCAACCACTTCCCTGGGGAGATTATTGCAATGATTGTCTGTTCTCATTGTGAAAAATTTACCTCTCGTGTCCAATCGGAATCTCCCTGGGAGTAACTTGTACCCATTACCCCTTGTCCTCACCATGTGACTCCTTGTAAAAAGGGAGTGTCCATCTTCTTTGTAGCTCCCCTTTAAGTACTGGTACATGGTGATGAGATTACCTCTAAGCCTCCTCTTCTCAAGGCTGAACAAACCCAGCTCTCTCAGCCTATCCTCATATGGCAGGCTTCCCAGACCCTTGATCATCTTGGTGGCCCTTCTCTGGACCTCCTCCAGCCTGTCCACATCTTTTTTGTATAGCAGGGACCAGAACTGTACACAGTATTCCAGGTGTGGCCTGACAAGGATGATGACTTCTTTGTCTCTTTTTGATGCAACCCAGCATCCTGTTGGCCTTCTTGGCCGCAGCAGCACACTGTTCACTCATGTTGAGCCTCCTGTCCACCAGGACCCCCAGGTCCCTGTCCACAGAGCTGGTCTCTAGCCAGATGGATCCCAGCCTGGGCTGCACTCTTGGATTATGTTTTCCCAGGTGCAAGACCTTACACTTGTCCTTGTTAAACTTCATAAGGTTCTTGTTAGCTCCCTCCTCCAGCCTATCCAGATCTTCCTGCAGGGTGGCTCTCCCTTCCAGGGTGTCTGCTTCACCACTCAGTTTGGTGTCATCTGCGAACTTCATCAGGCTACACTTGATCCTGTTATCCAGATCACTTATGAAGATACTGGATAGCGTTGGGCCCAATATCAATCCCTGGGGGACCCCACTTGTGACGGGTTGCCAGTTTGAAAAAGAGGCATTTACCACCACCCTTTGAGTGCTGTTGACAAACACAGTACAGAAACATCTCAGAAACCAGTTAACTAGTAGCATGTGATCGACCAAATATATGGACTTTGCTGTGAGAAGTTAAGAAATAACCACCCTTCCTATGACAAGTGCATGTTTGCACTTTGAACTTCAGTCATGAGATCCTCCTGTTTCTGTTCATTTTCTGGCTGCTCCCATGCAGTCAGCGGCACATCACAGACTGTCAGGAAAGACCAGCCTGAGCTGCAAAGCACCCAGCTCTGTAGCATTCAGCTCCATTTACTGCTTTGAATAAAGAGGCTTGGTTTTGTTTAATTTGGTAGAATTCTATACTAGCATTGTCATCTGCCAGAGATACAGCCCAAAGGGTAACATTTCCATTTAAACACTTTAAATGCCACGTACAGACTTATCTAGATGCTTGCCTGCATTTTTTTCTGCTTAGAAGAAGAGGGATGCTTAGGTCTATCAGTTTATGGTGGCAGAGAGGAAAAGGCACAGTGCCAAAATATTTCAAATCAGATCACCATCATGAGCTCTGCTATCTCAGAGGGGAAAAAAAAAATTAATCTTGCCTGCAGGTGGGCAAAATTCAATACTGCCAAGAAAAACGCAAGCAAAACTGCTTTTACCTCTAAGAAAAGTGTCTCCAGCTGCTGCATTATGGTACCAAACAAGTTCCACATGTCAGATGAGGAATGCAGTGTGGTGCTGAAAAAAAGAAATGGCAGGCACCATCTGTAGTCTTATAAATTCAGCGGTTGCCTAGAGAGTTGCTGCCATTGAAAGAAGCAAGATTACTTCTCTGCTATTAATAAGGAAACTTGACAAGACTGAAAAGGGCTTGAAGGAGCTGTCATTAGAGAAGTTTACATTCCACATCTCCCAGTAAAGCGAATGCAGCACTGAAACATGTAGGTACGCCCCATCCCGTGACTGTCTGCCAAAAATTTCCAGTAAGTAGAACCTAGTTCTTGAAGAGGAAAGGGCTGGGGCAGCAGCAGATCTGCGTGTTTTAAAGCACTATTAAGCACTGTTTGGCTTCACTTCTTATGAGGACTTGAGAGCAGCTCTATCGGTGAGTAGGGGGACCAAATGTATACTGGATAGCCCTGCATGAAGCAGCCTTGAAATCTGTACCATGAAATCAGGAAAGACTTGTTCTGCAGCTTTGCTGTCAGCACATGCAAGAAGATCTTCCAAGGCAAGGACCAGCTGTCTGTGTTCACACTCCTCCAGCCGATGGGAAGTGGCATGAAATGAAAGGAGGATTAAAGGGATCGATCGGTAAGGAAATCTGCGGCAACCGCAAGACACACCATTTTGCATTGGTAGATATAGGTTTGCTTGTGGATGTGAGAAGGGAAGGGGGCTGTTGCCACATTCAATGAACTCTGGGGCTTTCATCTGCCTGGGCTGCCTGCCTGCGTGAATGCCGCTGCCTTGTCTAAGCACAGTGTACCATGAAAGTGAATGAACTTCTGCAGCGTGGCATGGAGGTGAATATGCCAAGCAGCTCATTAGCGTAATGCTGGTGCATTGCTCATTGTTAAGATACCAATTCCCATTTTGAGCCTGGAGGGTATGCAAAGGGCAGGTAAACAGTTAATGAATACGATTCTTTGAATTGAGTGGCTGAATCTGTGCTGAACTTTTAAATCTTTTATAGCTGTGATATTTCAGAGTCCTAAAAATGAATCAGAACATCTGACAGGTATGCCATGAAGTTCCATATACACGCCGTGCCAAGATTTAGCACTGAGCATTTACCTTCTGATATGCTGACAAAGGGAAAATGGTTTATGCAGAGGTCTGCGGGCTGTTTTGCACCTAAAAGAAACTGGTAAAATTGAGCTTTTTACTGTTTCTTTTCTCACATAGAAAAATTCCATTGAAATACATGTAGTGGTTTCCCAGTACTACCACAAGCAAAAGGTTACTTCATCAATAAAATAATGTTGGCGCTCGAAGGCTTAATATATACATTATTGAGGAGGTGGCGCTCAAGGTCAATATTGAAATACAGTCAGCAATGTCCCAAATGTTAAACTAATCCTCTATACTTACATTGCCCAGTTCATCTCAAAGCTCCTTCCTCTCTAAACAAACAGGGAACAGTTAACCAGCCTGAATTACAGCTACAATTACAATGAAGTCTCTTTGCAGCATCTATATACTCTCCTGCAGTAAAACTGCATGCTTTTGTTGATCAGAAAATCACGTATTTCCTGGAAAACGAAGTAGCAAGTTTTCCAAGGAATTTCTCATTTTTCCAGAGCCAAAGAAAAATGAGAATGTAATGCTTCATTTTGATATAAAACTGCAGTGCTGCTTAGGTTTCTGCCTTTAGGTTTACAGATTCCCAAGGCTGTGTCTGAATCTGTTACTGACATCTGTGTTTTTGGGACTGTCACTCACTGCCCCTTTTCCCATACCCACATACAGACACTATAAGCTTTGCTGTTCCTGTACTGAACCTTGCACAACAGCCAGCTGCTGGCATCCCCATGTTCCCAAAGCAGTGCAGACCACAGAGGTTTTCAAGACCTGGCTGGATAAAGCCCTGAGCAACCTGGTCCAACCTCATGGCTGATCCTGCTTTGAGAGGAGGCTGGACTGGAGACCTCCTGAGGTCCCTTCCAGCCTCAGTTACCCTGTGATCCTGCCTACCTGCTGGGGTGGGCAGCCTCTGATGCCGGAGCATAAGCAAGGGTATAAGGAAAGGTGAATGAAGAGTAACTGCTACAGGATGGATTTGCTTTCAGAAGGATTTTGAGGTACAGGAGGAAAAATTTCCACAATTTGCTACTCCAGAGGTTAACCTGTAAAATTTTCTCGGGACAGTAGGTTTTTTTCACTTAATTCCTTTCTAGAATATGATCACATACAGAACAGGATCTGCTGGCAAAGATGCAGGTGCATTGTGCTGAGGCAGGGTGTGGGCTTTTTTTCCACACATATGCCATGAATGTGTTTTTGTCATGTGGTGTTGAGAACTCCTGAATCTCATCTAGACATCTTCAGCTGCACCCCAAGCCCTGTTGCTGCAGTATGAGCCCCTCTTTCCTTCAGCCAACAGAGAGATTCTGACTCTGAGGCAGATATTTCTGTTCAAGTCCATATTCATAAAAAGTATCCATAAGAAAAAAGAAAAAAAAAAGGTAGACATTCACAACAAAAATCTGGCAGAGAGAAAATAAATGTTTCTGCACCTTCCTTGATTTGAGTAAATGTACACAGAGAAGCAATTAAAAAAGGCTTAACTTAAATTGGTTTTCCAGATGAACAATGGTTTGGATAGCAGTGATTGCGTATGTAACATTTATCTCTTGGGTTAATGATACTCTCTTCCAATTCTCCTTAATCCTATTACAAAGTCAATAAATATTTCTTTTTTCCTAACACTCTTCTCCAGCATTATTTAGAAAAAAGACGAAGAGAAGAGAAGAGAAGAGAAGAGAAGAGAAGAGAAGAGAAGAGAAGAGAAGAGAAGAGAAGAGGAGAGGAGAGGAGAGGAGAGGAGAGGAGAGGAGAGGAGAGGAGAGGAGAGGAGAGGAGAGGAGAGGAGAAGAGGAGACTAAATTTAGAACTTGAGTTTGAGGAAGCTTCTGTCTCTGGAAAGTCTTTGCATTATAATTGCTCATCTGATCTCAAACTTCCTCTCTCAATGGCATTTCAGCAGTTCACTCCAACGAGTGTCAGAGCCCATATGATGTGTTATGCCTCACCGAGGGACTCTTGGCACAAAGCACCTAGCAACATATAGCAAAAACTTCCAGTAGTGTCCTCTGCGTCCCACCACCATGCAAGTACTACTCATACATGGAGTTGCTACAGCTCTTAAATGTTGGTTTCCTATCACTGTATTGGATTATAAAACATTTTGCAATCTTCTCCTAAAGATTTCCAGCTCCTCATTTTTCAGCTGCTGGTCTTTGAAATTTGACAGGAGAAAAGCCCTGTGGTCATTAGGTGCCTTTCTTTAACTATATATATATAATTTATGTATATATATACATACCTATGTATGCATGATCTTGTTGATCATACATATGTATACAAATATATGTAGCTGTTCTTTTCAAAGCTACTTAGTGATACCCTAATTATGTAAATTATTAAGTCAAGTCCATTTATAGCCATAATTACAGCACATAATCCATCCCAGAGACAACTGGATGGATTAGACAGAAAAAATTCTGTCTGATCGCTTTTATCTTAAAGATTTTGATGTCTTTTGTGGTTCCCACTGTATTTAGTTCATTTAGAAAATATCTATCCAAAACAGCACAGTCAAGTTTTGCACATTTTTTTAAGAATACCTCCGTTAAAATACCATCAGAACACAATCTGGTTTTGTTATGCCCTGCTGACAATCAACAAAGCTTTTTTTGTTCCTTGAACTGTGCTTATCAGCTAAACCACAAGTGGGAAGCACAACAAATGCTTCAGAACAATGCCATCGGATACAGAAACTTTGTGATTGCTCCTGTCCAACCAGCTCTTTATGAAAACTGCAGGTCACAAAAGATTAAAATTCTGCCTTGACTGGGTTCATTTTTTAATAAAGAGGGGGAAAGGGGGCAGGGAGCCTTGGGAGGATCAGAAGAACAGATTAGCTGTCTACAGAAACACTAGTTATGTATCATTAACTCCACTGAAGCTACCCATAGTTAAAGCTGAAAAATGCCCAAGTTGACATTCCTTCCTCCCATGCTGTCAGGGGGGAGGCCAGACACAAGATTTTCCACTTCATCTCCCAGTTTCCTTTTATATACAAGCTCTCAGCAAACTGCTCATGTTGCCACAACAGAGACCTTGAACCTTCAAAGCTATCTACAGAGACAGACCCTTATCCCCGATCAATATGGCTCAGCAAAGAGGCACGGGCTGCCCACACATATCTCTTTGCAGGACTGGGGCTTATGTTTTCAGTGACTGAATTTACTTTTCATAAAAGGGCAGAATGTCACTGCCAATTGGTGTCTGCAAAGTAAGCTAAAAACCTCTCATTTTCATAGAACAATAAGAACGGGGAGACGCTTTCTTTGGAGAGCCAGTCATCACTGTGACAGAGAAAAGTCAGCGGTACACCCACCCCTGAATCCTTTTCTGCATCAAGAAGTAAGGCCCAGCTAATGGCAGAGGAGGCAATTTTTCTCCAGAAGAGAGTTCTGCATTAGGTCCAGTATGAATATCAACATACCTGACCTAATGGAGAAAAAGCTGCATTAGTTCATTTTTCAAATAATGCTGATTAAGGACAAGAATATTGTGCAATTCAGAGCATAAGCAGAGAGCAATAAAATAGAAATTTGCTTGAAAACATCATCCACAAGAAGAATCACTCATTCTGTGGACACCAATGTGGAGGAGTAGACAACCCAAAAAGCATGACCCTGATGGAAAGTAACATTGGAAGGTGGAAGTTACACAGCTAAGATGCTTAAAAAAAATGCTTAAGACCAAAGAGGCTTGGTTGGAATGCTCTTATCAACTTTTTCCTCAAATATTTTTTTAAGAGAGCAGCTTAGCTGAGCCCATGTGTGTCCCCACTGGCCAGAGAAGCTACCTCCAACAGAGATGGCTGCAGAACCAAAGGCAGGATTGTTGTTTCAGTTCAGCACTGCCTCCAAGCTCCACCATGCAGCCCAGCTAATTTTTTCTAGATGCCAGATATCATTTATTTAGGGGTACCAGTTAGTTATTCTTATTGCTTCAGGGATCCCTGTATGGTTTTGCCATGTGGCACCCCACCCCTCTAAGGCAAGTCTCTGCACAACACATACTGATGCATAATGGCTTCTTTAGAAGATCAGTGTCATTTTTAGAAATAAGGAATTGAGGAGTTCATGATGTTCTCACAATGGTTTTCTTTAAAGTCATTCGGTTTCCAAGGGTATGCCTGTACTTTGTATTCAAGGAAGATGTAAACTTGTTCTGGTGAAGGTGCTGATAGAAGGACTGCTTCCCACAGAGAAGTTGCCTGTATTAGATATGTACAGGTTGACTAAACAAGATCCATAGGGAATATTAAAGTGTTTCAATAGCTGGAGTTTAAGGACAAAGAAGAGGGAGGAATGTAGGTGCATATTAATAGCGAAACCAGAATGAGATGATATGACAAAACATTTTTGACATTTGCACGCTTGTGATATGATGTTAATACTAGACCTGAAGACAGCCAGCAGGGAACAATTCTGCATAGACTAAGAAATGCTTCCCATGAAAGTCCACAGAACTATAATATATTCCTCTCAACTTCTTTCTCTATGTTTGTATTTACAAAGCCAATATAAGATTCAGAGACCCCTACCAAAACTCAGTTGTTCAGATGTGATTTATGAAATGTCAACAACTGTGAATACACCCTAATATGTAGCAAGCCAGAGCATGCCTCTGCTGCATCATTTGTACTGAAAGCCTGATGGTCGTGGGAGGAAAATATGGGGTCAGTATCCACATGATAAGAACGAAATACAAATCGAATGCATTCATGTTGCCTACTCAGCAAGGCCACTCTTTGTGTTTTGCTTCATGAAAAATCACTCAGTGTTGACTATCAACACTGCAGCACTGATTATCCAGAGTACAGGTAAGCTATTTAAAGCTGAAAGGATGAGAACAAAACACCTAAAAAGGGCCAGAGACAGCAAACAAATATCTCTCCTCAGCTCCTGGGGACACAAGTGTCTCTGTGTATGACACATACAGGGTGTGACACACCATCACGTGTGAGTGGGACATGGGGCTCAGCCAAGATAATATTTCTGTTCTCATTACCCAGGAAGTAAATTCAGATTTTGTCCATCTGCTATGTCAGATGGAGCTTGTTCAACCTAAACAAGGTGGAGGCAGGTCTATCCCCTCTAGTGCTTTTAGGAAGAGCATAAATAAATTTCTGGAACATACTCCTTGCAAAGTCCCCTTCACATTTCCTTCATGGGGATGGAAAATGCTGCCCTCTGTGCACACACACACAGTCTCATATGTGAAACAACCAGGGAACCATTCATCAGGCAAACTGGATACTGGGGATCCCTGCCAGAAAGAAAGGGCCCATCCATCTCTTGTACCCAATACCAGAGCCTTGAGCCTAGGGTCAAGCAGACCATCATTTGCAGGACTGCACAGGCTGAGATGTCTTAGCCTTCAAAGCCAGGCAGCACTGAGGCCACTGTGGACATAGAAACTTTCTTACACATTTTTTTCTTGCATGGTGGAGAGACACACATTTCTTTGATAACTCCTTACTGGTGTCATGGGTATAAAAAGACATCCTTAGCATTCAAGCAGAAGCAATAATGGTGTGAGCCAGCTCAACACCCCAGGCATGCCAGATCAAGCAGGAATACTATCCATCTTCATTTAATTTTAGGCATCACAGACTGGAGATTTTCTTAACTTTTGTTTCTATCTTCATTATAATCAACCACAAACAACCTCCAGTAATCCTGGTTACACATCACTATGAAGTTTTCTTTACTGTGTTTCATGTTGGCTATTCCTAGTACACTGTACGTTAATCTTTTTCAAAACAGGCCTTGAGCTCGCCCTAGAGTATGAGAAGGTTTTCTTTTTTTTCTTAAGGGAGAAATGCAGATGATCTCCTTCCAAGTAGAGATCAATCATCTTTAAAGAAATTCTGTATTGGATTGTTCCTTCTTTTTGCTTAGTTTCCCTTTGAAATCAGAAAAGAACATCTCAATTTGAATGTTATTTCAGTGATTGTCTCACATTAAAACCACAACTGAATAACTGTGGAAGAAGGCAGGTGAGAAGAGACTTTCAAAGCAAAAAAAAAAAGAGTTTGTCATGTTCTCACTAGCAAAGAGGAGCCAAAGAAATTTCTGGAGAAAAAAGGTAAAGCATCTCTTCACTGTAGGTCTTCTCCCTTCTTTACAGGAAGCAATTATAATTCTCTAGCAGTCCTTATTCCAAAGTCCCAAACAAGTCCTTCAGAGCATCACTCGTAGTCTGTGCCCTACTCTATCCCCAGCAGTGTTCCTCAACTGGTGAGGCAGGTTTCAGTCCTCTTCTGACTGAAGTCATGGGGAATTTCACCCAAGCAATGGCGGAGTAGGCAATGGGAGCAAAGGGCTCCTACAGACAAAAAAGACCAGAGTAGAATAACACGGTAGACATTTCAATTGAGTCAGGCGCTACCTAGCCCCCAAAATACCAGAGTAAAATTAGCTTATGCAGAATCCCCGCATTGGTACCCATGCAACCAGTGTTTCTCATTGCAAACTCATTACCCAACCACAACTTTACTTCAGGATTTGGGGTTTTTTTGAAAACCAATATATTTTCTATCACTGCTCTCTTCTTGTATAATTCATCAGGCTTTAGTGGAGTTTATGCAGTATTATCTTAGATGTATTCCTAAATGTCTCTTTCTATAACTATGCTTGCAGTTCTCACACTAAGGGAGAAGAGGAGGGCTGGAGAACTTTCTTCGGTATTGTGAAGATCTACCTGCCACTTCGGTCTATCTGAACGGTCAAGTGAAATCCTTGATTTCTGATGCATTCATCTTGTTTGGCTAAATATTGGCATTCTAGCTGCCATTTCTCAGTGCTCTTACCCAGTGGGCTGTCCATGACATGCAGAGACAAAAAGCCTGAAACCCACAGCTCTCACAGCCCAGGAGACAGGCTGATAGGAACTAGTCAGACAAGCTGGCAGGAAATGGGAATTTTTTTCCTGAGATTTTTTCCATCATTAACTACATCTTAAAGTGCCCAGAATCAAGATGTAAACATGCAGTAGGGGCCCCAAATTAATCTTCAGTATATGCCATATGGAAGACTTGTAAAATTTATAGAAATAGGTCTTCTCATGTTAAACTGAGCCAGGTGGGTGTTGAAATGACTATGCTCTGCCTATGATTCAGTCTCATAGCAGTAAAAAACATTCCCAGCAAGCTATCATTGCTGTATGTCATGGCAGATCTTCCCTGAATGCCAGATGGAGTCTTTGCACAGAATTCGACTGCAGATCAAGCACGACCAGCCCTGGAGCAATCCTGCGGGCACACATTTTCTGCCTTTCCCGCCGGCTGCGCAGCACTGCAAGTGAGGGGCTGCCAGGGACACATCTGTCCTGTGCCCTCAGCCTCAGCTCGGTTTGCAGGCATTTCTCTTCTCCGTTAGAGCAGCCCCAATGCTGCAGAAGTTGCCTTTGGACACAACAGCTTCCCAAGAAAAGCTGTGCTGTGCTCGCCCATTTGCCTCCGCACCCCATCTCTGACTTGCCTGGCTGCTCTTTGCCTGGACCCAGAGATCTGCTTCCCCTACGGCAGTCCTTGCCATTTTTAGCGGCTCTGCGCTCTCCCCCACCAACCTCTTTGTCCTGATGTTCTTGAAGCCAATTTCATTATGCAACTTTCCAAAGCTGTTGGGCAATCTGCCTTCATTCTCCTGCTTTCCTTTCCTTATCAGTATTTATACTCTTAACTCCAGTACCTCATTCTTTACACATGGCATGTCCCTCTTTCTAATGCTTGATTACTTTTTGCACTCACTTATTCAGAGTGACCTTTTTCACTCCTAGTGTATTTATCGCTAGATGGCTCTCATAACCCTTGGGCATATTGTCATTTATCTTTCAACCCGTTCAATTCCCTCCCCTTCCAATTCATGTCTGCTTAGTATCCCTTTTGTTCCTCCAAATATTGTGCTGCTGAAAGCAAAGCATTTTAAATACTAAAAAAAAAATAATAATTAATTGTTGCCTAGCTGCTTCCCCACTATTATATTTCCAGTCGTTGCATTTCCTTAGAGAAAGAACAGCCAGATGCTTTCAATATGACTGACTGAAATGTTAAATTGAGGAAAACAGCAGCAACGCAAAAATTGGAGGATGACACAGCAGAGGGGCTGGGAGGACAGCATGGCTGCTGCCTTTGCCATCCAGCTGCCAGTGCAGTAGATGGCACAGAAATGTCAAATAGCATTAGGCCACGTACAATTCACCTGTCGCATCTTGCCCAGGAGAAAACTAAGGCAAGAACTGATTCATTCTAGGGAGAGTCTGAACACAACTTCTGGATCTTAATAACCTGTGACATTTTTGAAGCAAAGCTTCACAAAGTGGTACAATCCTTAAATCCAGTCCTCACTTCTTCTCTCATGCATTATGAAGGGAATTAGCCACACCCCAAATAGGAAACCATATTGTTCAGTTCTTTAATACAGCTTGTTCTATTTATATCTAGCTAAACCTGCTGCTAACATGCTGCTTTTGAAGTCACTACATGAAAAATGGACAAACATATTTTGTACCATAAAGAGAACCCCAGAACCAAACTTGTTGGCAGTTTTAGTGCTTTCAGTATTTTTCTGGCCATGACAGACAATATTTTTTGAATGCCAGTTGCAAAGGCTGACTACAGGATGGACTCCAAGAGCTGGCAATCTTCTCCCTTATATGAAGAGTCAGTCAAATCGGCCTCTTTGTTCTGTGCAGAAAGGTAAAATGAAATCCTCTTTTCTTCCCACTTTAAGATATAACATAACCTGAACAGTCAGTTACTAAGGATTTTCCTGCTCAACCAAGGTGATAAATGCAAAATGGAAGCTGTGACTGGGAGTAAAGTATCAACCAGCTGTGTTGACTGAACTGTGGTACAGTCACCCACCCATTGCACAGGAAATGCATTTTCAGCACTGGTAAATGGCATAGTCTCAAAATATCCATCAGCCTGAATGTACTGTTATATATTTACTTGAGGAAGTTTAATCCCTGAAAGAAAGCCTTGAAAGTAAGACACACAGTAAAACAGATATACTTGCACAGTGGCTGACATCCATTGCCAGGATTTTAGTCTATTAGGGTAAAAATGTAAGGGTCAGTGGAGAACATACCCACATTTCAACATTTGGGCAGATCAAGAAACAGTTCTGCAATTCCCTACCTAGAAAAACAGCTGTACTTAAGTCTATGTGGCAATTTGTTGCCACCAAACATTGTTCCCAGTGAGCAGCCAAGGCAATCCAAAAGTCCCACCACTCTGCGGGTCTCCCTTTCCATTTCAAGAGGTGAAGAGCACACTTTATGTCCTCCCAGCCCTGGCAGAAAAGCTTGCCACCTCTTCCTTCCTGCAGGCAATATTCATGAGGCTTTCTATGCTTAAATTAAGCAACACAGGTTAGTGTAAGCCTCCTGTGTTCTTCTCCTTCTGCTTCTGCTGGGCTGATGCTAGCTGAGCTCCATGAAACATTGACTCCTGAATTTAGCACTCCAGCATGGTGTGCACCTCTCAGGGTTATTGCTTCAGGCTGCCTGCAGACTCAGGCAGGCACCAGCTTGCAATTACATTCATCTTGTCAAGTTTTCCCTTGCACCTATAGCTGATAAAAACTTGTATTTTATTATGAATATAAGTTTAAATAGTGATCTAATCCGAGCCAGTGCTTTAAGCTAGGGCATGTAGTACCTGTGGTTTAACCAGCAGAGACAGCTGTGTAACATGCAGGCAGCAGCAGGTCCCATGGCTGCTAGTCCCATTTTCCTGCTTTTACCCCAATATAACAGTTTCATTATAATTGAACAGCAGCAGAGAGGAATTCACATGGCATTCCCCCTGAAGCACAATGAACAATAACATCCTATAAGCTTCATCGGACTGCAACTATGGATGAAGTATTTCAGCAATTCTATAAGTATATTTATTTGTCATTTTCTTTGCCATTCCCATTAAATGAGCATTTTACCCTCTTTATATATTTGGACTGAATCAGAAGTCCTGTACTATGTTTCAATGTCTGAAATAATACAGTGCAAGCAAAGTACCAGTGTAAAATAATGAAAATATTAATACCTTGTTTGGAAACTCCATGATTTAATCAGCCCTGCACTCATCCACTGAATTACATGCAAAGAATCTGGCACCCCCAAATGAACTTTTTTCATTCTGTTTTCTGGGTATGTCCTGACTTCTTTTTTTTTGAGACAGAAATTATACCCCATCAACATTCATTGCTTTTGGCCATGGTCTGTTGAGGTAGGTTAGTCTAACAGAGAAAATATCATACTTTTCATTCTTCTGCTTCGTTGTTCCTTTGCTCTGTTCCTTTCATAAACCTTCTCGCACTCTCCAACTAGGATTTTTCCATTATTCAGCTATTGCTTTATTTCTAGGGAAAAAAAAATAATTGTGTATTAGAGAAGAAACAAGAAATTCTATTAAGAAGTGGTTCCCCAAAGTCAAAAGAGGGGACTAAATTCAGGACCCCATGTGAGTCACCCTGTTTTGGCTGCACCCAGAACCAACCGTTGCTCTGCGGACTCAGGAGCGGCTGGTTTGGTGACCAAGTGTCTTATTTTGGAACCTAAATGAAGATGCAGGAGTCCAACTGGAGTTAACTCCAGAGCCATCTGTTCCTACGGTTCAGCGTGACACCCACACACTTGTCTTCCCAAGCCCTCAAATGGGCTCTGGTATGAGACACATTACCCACTGCAGCTTCTGGTGATACATTTTTGCTGTCACACGACTGCACATCCAAGCCCACCCTCATGACATAACCTGACACTGGACAGGCAGAAACTCAAGGAAACTTAATTTGCATGTTAAAGATTCATAATGGTAGAGGAAGCAAACTACAGATAATCCATCTTTGCATCCAAAACAGCCACCAAATATACCAGGTTTCCTTGTCTGCGGGAAAAAAAAACTCTGGATCATAAGGACCAAGTGTGGCAGGTGCAAGGGTATAAGGACAGTGGCAGAGCAGTGGTTAAAATGAGGATTTGAAGCACTTCAACTTTCAAGAGTTGGAAGACTTTCATATGTGTTTTAAATGTAAACTTACTTAGGAATTCCCAGACTAATTTTTATAGGTTGAATTATTTAGAAAATACTGTTTCCTCTCAAGGATTCTTCCCTTAGGTAATTGATAAATATTTATAACCCAGACTCCCTCTTAATGAAGATTTTTGCCGGGGAATAACAATTAAGAGTCTTTGTCAAAATCCCAAGTTGAAAATAACTGTCATTCAAATGTTATTGTTTTTGAGTATGTGTAAAATATTGCCTTCCAAGATCCAAGGAAAAATCTTTGTTGGCAAGTTGTTTGAAACAATGCCTAACTAAATGTGAAGGGGCTTGTCTTAACAGCATACCAATGAGGTGTAACTGGCAATCAGGTGTGACTTGTTTAACAAATTAACAATATGTTTCTCTAATAGGAAATTTGTTGCTCCATATTCAGCATTGAAGATTTGCAGCTACTTAAAAAATCTACAGAGACTTTCAACATAATTAAGGTTAAATTTACTTTGAAATTCATGACGGCCATATAAAAGCAAACTAGCAATATTGTACATCTGGAGAATCACACTTTCATGAAATT
Source organism: Platalea leucorodia (assembly GCF_965183815.1). Lineage (NCBI taxonomy): Eukaryota > Metazoa > Chordata > Aves > Pelecaniformes > Threskiornithidae > Platalea > Platalea leucorodia. The sequence goes on along the minus strand of NC_138828.1, from coordinate 70,393,537 downwards.
CTTTAAGCTTTTTGCTAAGGGTAATTCATTTACAACTAAAAAATAAATGAGAATTCATTAAGCTATCAGTAACAGCTGTATCTAATTCTGAGGTTTTTGCATCAAAAAATCAGATGTCTTAACCTTATTCTTATTTGATCTGTAAATATTTCTGAAGACAAGAGGAAGACAAATTTGAGGTTATACAGATAATCATAAGTCATTCCATGCTAAGCTACTGATCTGTTCCTGTTTGCTAATTCCATTGTGGCATTTATTAACTAGCTGTGAGTGGTTATTTCTGAACAAGTTTGGTCTAATCATAAATTTCTATGCTTACTGAGCTCAGTAAGCAGACATCTCTCCCCCCCACCCAAGCAGCTGAGATGAGACGGGCTCTGTGTCAGCACGTTACCTGTTTCCATAGCCTGCATGTGCTCCAAAGTATCCCAAAGCTGCAGAAATATTTGATGAAGAACCACAGACTGGAAGAGCTTTTCGTGCAGGCTTGCTACTTTACAAGTCCTGAAAAATGCTTTTGTTGTTCTTGCTCCTGCTGTTGTTTTATGTCCAAACATCTGTATGCTCCACGGTGTTGAAATATACACAAATACACCTCCTCCCCTTTTAGCAAAGATGGGCATTATACGGTATACATCTAAACATGTTTAAAGAAAACATGACAAGTGTTCATAAAACACACCCATAAAAGACCATCTTCAAACTTTAATTTCCAAATCTACCAGTGTTAGATTTCATCTTTTTTCTTAGCAAAACTATCAATCCAAATGGATGTAGAACTCTGAAAAAGCCACCTCCATTTCAACCAGTGCTTTAATTTTTTACAGATAGGCAATAAAGCTTATAAAAATTCTTTGAAAAATCCACATTATAGAGAAAATGAATAATCAAAAGAAACTGAAAGGGAACACCACTTCGGAGCACACCATCATGATGGACCTCCTGAGGAGGAGAGGATTTCTGATAAAGTAGTCTAAATGCATCCTCTACAGAATAGGAAAGTCTTATAAATGCATTTCTCTTAGTATTCATTTTAATTTTGTTAGTCTTTACATGGAAAAACACAGACTAGCAAAGGAATTCAACCTCTCCTCTGGGCGCTCTGATTTTTTTTTTCCCAGATGACTTGTATTTCTAAATCTCCTAAGCAACAAGCCAGCTACAGCTTCCCTTGAGAGACTATTCTCACCCTAAATTTATTTATTGTTTATAGTCTGAAAGTTTTTCATGAGGCGTGTCCTAAATGTTCCTTTCCCTTGCTGAACAAGAACCCTCCCTTTTCTGCTTTTATCTCCTTTGGGTACCTGCAGAGTCCCACCCTCCTTAACATGTTGATTCCTTCTACCTTTCCCCATAATGTCTCTTCTCAGTGCTCTTTAAATCCTTTCCAGCTCTTTGGTATCATTACAGAGACCAGGCTCATCTCACTTATCTTAGAATAGCTGAAGCTTTAATGATCAGCTAAAACAGGATTCCTGTGTTAAAGGCAGTAAAAATTAGATGAGTTAATCCCAGCAGAGGTGATCAGAAAAGATCACATCATCATCAGCATGGCAGCCTGCTTCCCCCATTTAGTAAGATTTAACATGATATGTTTAGTTTACCTTGAAGAATCCTGTATGTCACAGTGCACTTAATAATAGCCTTGTTTTATGTGGATGCTTTTTTTCAGAGAGAAGTGAAATATCATATAATTACCTCATTGGCCCAGAATCAAATATTTGCAGGAGAAAAACAGAATTGCAGGAAGTGTGGCCAATTTTTAGCTTTTCAACAAAACCAGAGAAATTAATATTTATCAGACATTTCACTAGGAGTCACAAGAGTTTTCTGTTAAACTCAACAAAGATGAAGCGTTCTTAGTATTTAGGATACCATATGAATATATCATATATCATAAAATGCATGCAACATAATGCACATTTCACTTTCTTTTAAGTCAGCTTTCTTCAATTTGAGATGTTATATTTTTTCAAAGCTAATTTTTAAAGCCACATTCCATGACGGTGAAAGCAACATGGACTGAAACCAAAACATTTATGTCTTATCATAAAGCCAAAGACAACGTACCACATTCTCCTGTTTCTGATTCCAGCAATGAGTGCTGAAAGTTTACAGGGGCATAGCACAGCAGAATACTTAGCAGTATAAACAAAAAGGTAATACTTAGGCACACTCCTAATGTTAAAGAATATTATTGCATTTAATCCATGTATACCGAGAAAAAATCCGAAACCGTTTGAAATATTTTTTAAAAGAGAAGTTGTCCCTTCATTTTCACAGAAAAAAAAAATCTTTTATTATAAATCATATGAAATATCCTGAGCAAATCCAGTCAGTGCAGGTTCTTTTAGTATGGAAAAGACAAAGGCTTATTCTAACCCAATGAACATCTATCAGAGTTGAAATCATATCATAAGTTATTAAATCCTACTGCTCCTGCTAAGTGTGGGAGGTCTTCTAATTACATTGTTCTACTGATGCTATTAACTTTTATGAACTTAAGACCAAGTTTGGCTTTCAGGTATATTCAGGTAATTCCAAAGACATCTGTGAGAGCTCTACAAGTATAAGACAAGATTTTAGTCTGATCACTGATTTCTGACCATATTGCCATATCTCTGTCTTGAAAACTCACTCACAGAGGAGGTTAGGGAAGTCCATCTGCTGTATATGTAGAGAGAGACAAATAGACTTGTACATAAATATGTTTCTTAGAACTCCTAAGAAGAGTGTGTCAGACCCAGACAAACAAGAGGTTCTGGAGCCCTTGGGCTGAAGAGATCCAAATACAGAAGATGTTGAGTGTCCTGCTCATCCACTGCAATGATCTCCCATCAGTCCCAGAGGTGGCCCCATCGGTCAGCAAGAACTGAGCACCTCTCTGCCCACCAAAGCAGATGTGAGATGGTGATTCTCAGATAATGATAAAAACTAAAAACCAGAGAGCCTCTTTTTGGTCATTTGCTACATCCCAATAGAACTACAGGAGCTCAAATGCCAGAGGAAACATCTGTCATAATGCATTTAACCTATAAAAGTGGAACAAACTCAGTGACACATTTTAAATTCATTAGAATCATAGCTCTCTGCATAGGTATATAGTTTTTTGTTTTTCAGGTCTTGATCCCCAAGACTTGTTCTGACATGGTGCCATGTAGCTCCAGACTTACGTTGTCTTGGCAGATAAGTACTGACAAAGTTTTGGGTAATGTTATGCCCCGTGTTTTTTGAGGACAATGCCATATAATCAATGAGATACAAATGCCACACATACTCAGGGAGGAAGATGTACATATGTCTTTGTGTGCATATATTCACATGTACGCGCGTTTCTGTATCTACCCACGTGTATACATATGTATATAATGTAATAAAAATATAATAAAGATTTTAATTAAAACATGAAAAAGGTTTTAATAAAGAGTTTTGTACTCTCTGGTCTCCCTTTATAGTTCCTCTCTACGTATGTGTGTGAATAGAATAAAGCACAGCTACTGTATTTACTCTGGAGATTTCATTATGCAGACTAAAAACCTAAATTAATAAAAATGTTTTGCAAAACATGCTGGAGGTCATCCCCAAGTAGCCAGTGTAGAGACTGCAATGCCAGCTTAATACTCAGGCCAAACAGATCAGTTCTGCAAGGTTGTCAAAGATTGCTGATGTCATATATTAATCAGTCTTTATACCTTTCAAATGGAAAAGGGTTCTCCCCAGAAATACTGCACATGGGAAATCCCATAGGAAGTCATACGGCAAGGCAACAGGATCATGGAGGCCTCATGATTCCCTAGGTACATTAACAAAATGTATTACACTGTAAAATTTGAACTGCCTAGCATCTTAAGAGGGAACAGTTTGTTTGAAGAAGGTATCTGCCCACTGCCCACTGCAATTGTCTCTATTACGACTGTGATATTGCCTGTTTTTTACACTCTTTTCAGCCCATAGCACTTACCGCTCTGATTTTAAAAATCCCAAAACCGATTTGCTATGTAAAAGACAGAGGAGCCTGAAAACTGAACTGACCATTTCCGTCTTCATCACAGCACAGACTGTATCAGCTGAGAAATGCAGAGCATGCTGGTAGAAGACAAGATGTTAGTAATGAGCCAAATGAATCCCTGGTGTGACTTCACTCACTTCATTAGAGTTATCCCCAGGATAAATTCGTCCCAGCATACTGAAGACTCTCAAAGTTTTGAGCTGAAGAGAACAGCAGTACATGGGAAAATGACGGTCCTTCCCAAATATTTAAACTGGATTGTTAAATCAGTGAATCTGATTCCAAGTTATGTTTGCAGCTTGTTTTTGATATAGTCTCTTGAATCACTTTTACAGTTCCAGAACATGTTGCATGATCCAGCCAGCAACACAGTGCATTAATAAGCAATGAGCTATGCAGTCCTGTCAAAACAAGCTCATTAGTAAGTTGGCTGCTGGGTTTTTGCAACCACTAGCTAAACTTTGGCAATATAAACAGGAGCACCTACAGGGAAGTCCCACAAGCTGCTTGTACTTTAAAAGATTTAAGGACTTAGTTTTAAACATATAAATAGGAACCAGCATCAATTTTCAGCAGTGCAAGTACAAAATAATTTTCCAAAAGTCTCACAAAAGCTTTATGGCAATGATTAGGTAGAGAGTTTCTTCTCACGATAGAAAAAATATCCTGTAATATAAAGCAAAAATGATGCTTCCTGATATATTGTTAGGCTCATAAAACCTGACTCTATTTTTTCAGGACTGTAAACAAAGTAAGGCACTTTGATGCTCTGATGATTGGATGGTAATTAGAGGGCCACACAAGTTCATAATATAGATGAAGATCATAATATGTTAAAAGTCCCTGTTTATGAATAGTTCTCTGATCGCTTCTCAAGTGACTCAACCAAGCTTGTCCATGAAAATTAAAGGGTACCATGCCTAGCTTTTCTTTGCAAGACTGCAAGGACGCACCCAGACTACCCTGGGCAAACACCAGTAAGCCCCATCAGTCACCGCAGGTAACAGTAAGAACTGCTAGAAACCACTGAAACATCTGAGTCTAAAATAATTTCAGTGGAAGAAGTTTTGAATGCATTTATTTGTCTTTGTAAACATAGGTATGTATATTTTTAAAATCCCTTTATACTTGATGAAAGTTGTTAAGTTTTATTTATTTATCACCAGACTTGGCATTTCAGAGGCTGTACTAATCCCTCTCAGAGGCAGTGTTCACCTATTGACACCATCTTCCCACTATCTTTGTCTAAGGGTAGAGTCCCAGCTGGTTCTACATCAGCAGGGAACAGCAGCAGTAACCTGGGTGGCTTTTGCAACTGCTTGCTTGGCCAGGAGGCAGGTGAGCATTTTTCTTGCCTGCAGACTCTGCCTCTGCAGCTGCAGCCTTTGCTATTTGAAACCTGCAGTGCCAGTGCTCCACCTGTGATGCATCTGGAAAAGAGAGCTCTCTCACAACATCACCTCCACTGGAAAGTGTCTTGCCACGAGGATGTGGTTCTTGTGCTCTGTAAGCAGGCATGACATTTCTGAATGCATTGCCTTTGACCTGTGAAGCCCTAATTAGTTTATTATCTGCCTGCTGTGGAAGTCACCTCTCTCCATGAAGGAAACACTGCTTCAGCCTCATTACTTCCATGACATATGTTAGAATGCAATGTTTTTCATATATGGCCACCAGACATACCTGTCTGCAATAAGAACACATTCGTGTCTGTAACTAATAGATTTGAGTTCATTATCTTTTCCCTGGGTCCTTGTCCACACTATGCTTCTGCAGAAGCAGTTTCACGTAAGAACCACTGCGGTGAGAACGGGTGAAAATCAGCATCAGCAGAGGTCAGACTGTGGCCTTATCTCTAAATCCATACTATAGATTAGCACCTACTTCCCAGGACAGTTAGCTGTAGAAAAAAGAACTGGGCCCTTTCATTTTCACTGAAGTACGAGGGTTCAGAAGTAGCAATATTCACTTTTAAACCAGAAATTAAAAGCACCCTTTTGAGAAAGACAGTGACTATTAATACTACTTTCTAACTGCAGTCCTGGCTATAATACTGTGATGCCAGCAGTTTTTATCCAACGTCCAAACTGTGTAAATGTATATATATTTTTTCAATGGCTAGTAGTATAAAACCTTGTATTTTGTTCTATTATGTAAACTTTCCCATTCAGGTGACAGGCAATTTATTGCAGCACTTCGATGGATTGTAATGGCTGTAGTAACTGTGCAGTTAAGTGCTGTTTCTAAAAAGTAGAACTGGCAAAATATTTAATGAAGCATTTGGCTTTCTGTGCGACGAGATGAGAGCACCCTGTTGTATGCCAAATCAATCTGATTTTGCACAATATATCCATTCAAGCAGCAATTCTGGAGGCTGGAGAGCCAGAGTTGCTGAGAGACTAGATTTTCTAGGCTGTAGAGAAAATACTACTTCCAGATGTAATTTCCAAGTACTAAGAAGTGCCATTTACTCTGGGAGACATGGATTTGCAGCATGATTTGGACAAATTCTGTGGAAGCTCTTCAGTCTTTACTGAAAGTCTGAAAGAATTTTCTTCAGTGTTACTGCTGCTACTATGGGTTTAACACTGTAATATCAATATTTAACACTGCTAATTCCCTAGGAAATGTATATACTGCAATCATACTCTACAAGGTGAGAAACATAGATTGCGTAACTGCTGAGAATGAGTAGCTTGTTCCATGTTACATGTGTAAGAGTCATGCAAAGACTTTTTTTCTCTCTTTTTTTTTTTTTTTTTTTTTTTTTGAGGTGAGAGTGTTTTGTTGTTGTTTAATGCTTCTTTTTGGCCAATTATTTCCACTCCATGTTCAATTTCAAGGCAATTCATTTCCATGCATTTCAAGAGTACCGAACTTGACAGGGGCCATCTTTCATCTAGTGTCATTAAGGAAAATATTACAATTATCGTTTCATCCAGACACCAAAAATTCTCCATAAATTTCTTCCATAAATAGCTGTAAGAAGGAGTAGAGCATCATTAAACTGTTAGCACATACCATTCTACTGAAGTAAAAGCTGATCCCAGTGGGTCCTGGATCCCACAATTATCTCAGAGTTCTGGCCCTGAAAAGTCAGCTCAGGGTAGCCTTTCTACAAGTTTCTTCATACCAGACTTCACTACACGTTGTAGATGTGCCTGGAAAACACTTGCAGAATTCACAAAATCTGCTGTGCTGAGTGGAAAAGAAAAGCGGTGAGAAAGCTGCTGAGCTCTGACATTGCCATGTTCTCATTCTGAGAAAGGAGTAATAAACTATTGGTTTTGGAGGCACCACTGTTGTCACCTGCAATGTTACCAGTACTTTTATCATCCTCAGAAGTCTCTCTTTGGCCAAACAATTATTAAATGATGTCTCAATCCTTTCTGTGATGCTGGAAAATCTTTGCCGATATCAACACACCAACTGGAAACATTCAGAGACTGGAGGCTAAGAGGAACAAATCTCCGCAGCTTGAAATCAAAAGTTAGCCTCTGCTGCCGATGGAGCAAGCAGCACCATGTCTTCTGGCAGGCAAGCACGGAGCAGGCTAGGCAGAGGACAACACGGCAACCTAGAAAAATTAGTATGGAACTTTAGACACCTTTTCTAGATCATGCCTGTGGAACACAGTACTGTGGAAAGGTCAACATGTGACAACAGCAGCCACCAAGGCTGCAATAAGCTGAGCGGGCAGTGTAACGTCTTCGTGTGCTGCAGGCACAAATGCCAGGGGAAACAAAGCACTTGGCACAGGAGGGAATCCAGACAGCTGCCTCCCCACAAGCAGAAATGACTCGTAGGTATGCTCCCATCAGCGGACCATGCTGCTAACTCAATGCAGTTTTTTCTTAAGAGTATCAGGAAGATTATAAAAAGTGGCAAGATCAGTCTGAGGCCACCCAGAAACTATTTGACCCTCTCCGAAGAATTTTAAAGCCAGACAACTGTTGCAATGAGCATTAATAAGTTGCCTTTCAGCTTCAGAGCATCATAGGAATATAGACTGGGACGAGATGGCTGTGTAGAGATTACAAAGTCACTCTGCAGCAGCAGCACTGCAAGTGAGAGGGACCCTGGATTCTGGCTGGGGTGTGACTGAGGCTACAGATGTGTCAAGGCTGAGACAAATCCCAGGCCCCTTTGAGCAAACAAATAAAGCAAAACAAGATTTGCTTAGTGCTGCTACCTCTTGCTCTTTCACAGCTTCTAGGATCCTTTTTTGTTGTTGGTGGTTTTCTTTTAATTGGAAAAGAGCTGGTATTTTTCATAGTCTCATAAATTTTTAAATAACCCCTGAGCTTAATAAAGTCTTTTCTTCTGCTCCATGTTCATAACACCTGCATTTAATCAAGCCAAACTCTCCTTTTTTCCATCTTTTGCATAGCTCTCCTGCATATGTTCAAAAGCACTTGCAATCCCCTTCCTTTGACTCAATCCTTTATAACTGTTCTTTGCAGATACCACCAGTTCAATGGTTGTCACCCAAGATAAGAACATTTCTGGATTTGAATTCTCAAAATGAGGCATTGAAGATATACCCATTCCAAGATGAAGGATGAGTCATCTGGAAAACAGAAGATAAAATACAAAATGTCCTGCAATAATTAAACTTTCACTTTGTTGCAGAAAAGTCATGGAATTAAAAAGAAATCAAGTATGGCTTGCTTTTGAACCCAACTAGCTAACTATATTTTTGGAGAGGTTTAAGGTTCTGCTCCATTCTGAAAAGTGATTCCTTATACTTCTTATAAAAATTACTTACTGGAGTAATACACAGAAATAAGTCAAAACCTCATGATCACTTCTGCAGGGTACGTTATTTTGGACCATTACTCTGGAACAACACAGATATATTTCACTCCAGAGGGGGCATGTTGCACATGTAAAAGTAATATCATTGCAAGAAAAATAGCAGGGCAGTGGGCAAAGAAGAGCTCTCAGAAAAAAAATGGGATTTGATCTTCTCATCTATTACATTAAAAAATATTTTTACTGAATTATTTTGCACATTGAAGGAGATACCACTAGTAGAGAAGAGTGAGATGCAGGGGATAATTGCCCAGGGAGGCAGCTCATTCCCTTTTCCTGATACAATTTTAGCAGGAAAGTTAGACACAGCACAATAAATCTACAAGTTGATATCAAATAAAAGATGTTGCTGCAAATGAGGCGAATGATGAGTCCTTAGAGAAAGAAGATCAAAAAGAAACAAATGGCAATAATTTAAAGCACTGTAAGAATAAAATTGTTGATTACTCTTTAAAACATGAATAGAGCTGAAAAAACTGGAATTCAATGCAAAACAAAACAAAATAGTGGCTAGTTGTTCTCTGCTAGAGCCACTGAATGGAATGGCTTAGGTATAACTCGAGTAAACATCCCAATCCAGAGTGAGGAAGTAAATCACCTGAAGGGTACAGCAGCATTTCAGAAAATTAAGTTGGAAGCACTTGTGTATCTGTGTGCAATCTGACTTGGTCTCTGTTCTCCGAACAAGATGTTCCTCAAGCTACTGTGGGCTGTGGGCAAGCAGCACTGTTTTCTTTTGGAAGACATAGACCATTCTCCACGTATATCCAGCCAGGTTACCAAGTTGCCACCAATACCGCAAACATTGCAGGGGAAACAAAATGGATAAAAATCAAAGGACAAAAGTTAGGAGATGCGTTATGAAAAAAATAGCCTACAGTGTTTCCCCTGTCCTACTTCATAGAGTCCAGGTCTGACAACTGAGCTAAATTCAGATTTGCCTTACTTGAAATCAATAGGTCGAATAAGGGAATAAAGTGCTCCTCATCATGACTGAATGTCTCTGAATCTGACTTCTATGATTTGTTTGTGGCACCTAACAACGTCTGTCTGCAGTAACAACAGATTTCTCACAAATACAATTGAAGAGCTTTGGGAGTTTGTTTGCTAACTGAATGAATTATTATTGTACAAAATAAATGACTCATTTCCATGCACTGTCACATTTTTCTCAATCACCTGTTTCAGCATTGGCATCTCTCACTTTAAGCCTAATAATGTCATAAATTATCACATGAAAGATCTGGAACTGTTATAATTTCCAAGAGTGTTTTCCCAGATTGTCTATTCTTTCTGGTTTGGGTGTTTTTTTATACATACATTAAAAAAAAAACAAAACCAAACCTTGATTGTAAGAAAAACTATAACACATGAACAAAAGATTTAAATCCTATCCTATTTGTTCCTACAAACACACATGGTCTGATTTGAATTTCACATGGGTTTAACTTGTACAGTTCCCACTGAATCATGATATACTCTGGTGTGAAATCAAAGCAGGCCTGTAATAGGTAGCATAGCCAGAGGGGAGTAGCGAAACTTTAAAAACTTAATATCCATTGTTCATTTCAGTTCATCACTTGCATTATTAGCAGCAGCTGCTCTACTACAAACCACATTTTCCTACCCTTTGGGTATGCAGTGCTGCATCTCTAGATAGCTGCAAAATGTTGATGTAGCCTGTTGAGAACAACTGACTGTCATCTAAGGTTGCTGGAGAATCTTGGCAAGATCCACTTTGTCCTCTTTCTTGCAGAGGATGCTTTGTTTGAAGTTTCTACACCTGTTTATTCACAACTGACTGACTTTAAAAATATTGTTTTCAAACATTAATAGAGCTGCTGCTTCACACCACAGCTCCAGTTAAAATCCTGTTTATCCATATCCCATATAGCTTGGTGGCTCTAACAATATATTTTCGAAACATATGTCTATTCTATGTTACAATCCTACAAACCTTTACTGGTCTGTCCCACAGGTGAAACATGGCCATTCGTGCATCTGTTTTCAGACAGAGAAGATATTTCTTCCAATCATTGAATTATTTTCCCTAGAAAAGGTGAAATGCAGAAGGAACAAATGGACGAAGAAAGGGAACTACAGACCAATGCTCTTCTAAGAGACTCATGAAAAGCTTTCAACCAAGGGAAAAGAGAAAAGGAATTGTATTCAATTAAATTTTGGCGTGAAGGTTTGGTAGGCTATTAGAAGAGATTACATTTGAGTCATTCTGCTTTGTCCATCCTTAACCTAAGTATTTTCATCTCATGAAAGAAAAATATTCGTTGTTTTCTTGAGACATTTCTATTTTCATTTCTAGCCAAAGAAATATTATGCCATAAGCCACAGATGAATTGTAACTAAAGAAGGGAGTTTTAAAACTACATAGACCCCACAAATCTTGGCTAATAATAAGCCAGATATAATAATTATACACCCAGACCATCAAAACCACTGCCATATTTCCCATCTATATCATTATGCAAACTAACATTTTCTTTTAACTTTTTTCCTCACAATTGTCTTTCCCTTCCTTCGCAGAAAGGCTTGCTATGCTAGCCCTCAAATTAGAAGTAACGTTGCAGTGCAAGGAAAATCCCACATCACGGAGTGAAAATTCCTGCTGTCATAGATAAATATGTCTGATAATCTCATCCATAAACTGTGCCAGCTCCACCTTATTCCCACTGGAAGGCCTTTCCAGAACCTCACACTCTCACAGTCAGAAACTTTCCTCCAGTTTCCAGACTGAACTTTTATTCCTCTGTGGTGCCTTCCCACCCAGATGTATTTGCAGACAGCATTCATATATCTCTTCTCAGCTTTCGTTCTGTCAGGTTAAATAATCCAAGCTCTGCCTGTGCAAGATACTTCTATACTTTGATCACACTATGAGGACCAGTTTTAGACAAAAGTTCCTTGACCTAAGTTTCCTATAGCTAAGCAAACCTTTTTTCTCTATTCATTTTAATATCCTTTTCCAGTTCTAACTTAGCTGGACTTCCAGCACTATTCTTTCTACACCAGTAGTCCCTACCTTGCAAAAGCCAGCTTTATTTGCTCATTAGTTTTTCTCCCCAAAATAGCTTCTCCATTTATTTCTATTATCTTTCTGGTTTGTAAGGACCAAGTCTAGCTTGGGAAAGAGCTTCCTGATGGTTTGCATACTTCAGACAGAAAGGTATTCCCAGAGCAGTTAGTTCCCAAGTTCCTCAGTCTGGGCTGACTACATTCACTTATTCCTTTAGTATGTTGGGTTCCCTCTTGAAATTGTGAATCCCAGCCAAAGAGTTACCTTTGCACCAAGTTCTTTTTTCATGTCTAAATGATTTTGACCCAAACTTGTTCTGATGCTTTGCAGTCTATCACAGACAGGAGTAACTAAGATGACTAGGTTACCTTATTTCAATATCTGACCTCTCTGAACAATGATGTACATCAATACTGGTACTTCAGTCATGGCTGCTATCCCAGCAGGTTTCTGTAGCCTCTGAACCATCAATATCCCATACAGCACAGCGGCATAAGTCCCTCCATTTTGTTTTCCAGACTGGCATTTAACTGTACCCTGAGATGTTGCCGGGACTCACCATTGCCACTGACTGCTGAGCAATGCTTCTGCCTACTCTCTCCTAAGCTGTGATATGCCCTTACTGCTGCCATTTTCCTTTCCTCGTGTAGAAACATCAGGACGGATGACTATGAACTTCTTCCAGCTTTCCTCCCTCCCGCTTTCAATTTATCTAAGTTTTTCTTATCAACTGCAGGAGTCTTGATACTGGAGTGCAATTTCATCAGATTTTTAAGGAATGGGGAGCCTGTTTTCTGAGATTCCACAGAGATTACAAAACATGTTTCTCTACAGTAGCAGAGGCTGAATTCACTGATCCAAAGGTCCAACTCTGATTAATATTGCAATGGCCAAATATCCCAAGATCTTATAGCATCAGCCTTGGGCTATCTGTTGAAATGCATTATCCTCTCACACCTTTACCCTCTTCTCAGGCCTAAAAATCACCTAAGCCGTCACTTTCTTGGTCCTAAGGTCACATGGTAATGTCATTTGTCCTGATGTGAAGGTGAGCCACAAATTCTTCCCCACTCCCTTGTACATCCCTTCTGAGCTGCAGTCTATAGCTCCAGTCCTCAGGGAGCTGCTATCCTCAAAGAAAACATGCTTCATTTTGTTGAAGACTGAGCAAGTGTCCCATCGCCGCTTACCTTCCCTCGTACTGATGTACTGCACTCTCTTCACCCACTCCTCTGTCTATAATCTCTGCTTTTTATTCACAGTCTGTTATCTTATTCTCTCCTGGAGTCTTTATCCCTAGCTGTTTCCATTTTCCTTTCCTCTCTTCTTGTGAAACTTGCTTCTCTTATGTCTTCTTTCTTGCCATGTTGTCGTCTCTTTCTGCTTGCTTATCCTCCTTCTTCAGTGCAGAAAACATTTTGTCTGTTCCTCAAACAAAAAACTTCTCTGTTCCAAGCTCTACTTCTGCCTTGGCCTTAAAGGGATGTACTTCTATGAAACTTCTCTTTCAAAGGCCGTTCCGTTGGCTAGTACACTACATATCCACAAATTTCAATCTGTCCTTGAAGTTTCCTCTCCCTTTTTCTCCTTGCTGTTTTCAAACTCTTTTGAATTCCATCATTATCCGTGGCCTTAATTTTTCTCACCCAAGAACTCTTTCTGCTGTCATTTCATAAAAAAAGTACTTTCCTCAGGTAACCCCTCAAGGACAGTATTAGACTGCTGCTTATTTACACAATCAATATATAAAACACCAAGGACAGGAATTCCCAAATAAGTTCTGCAGCTCACTGCTCTTTGGGCTCTCTCAGTCACTAGTCACTTGGATTTTTGACACTTTTAGTTAAGGCATTCCTGTCCCCTTCAACAGCTGAATATTCATTAGCAGCAATTAAAGACAGGAAACCTAACTCCCTTAGCTACAAGACCTTTGAACTCTCACCACACACAAATCCAAAACTACCTTTAAACAACAAATGGCAACTAGACCTTCTCATTAAGAACTGAGACCAAACCACTGAACCTACAAATGATGAAGTGCAACCTAATAAACCATTAAGCAACAGAAAATGCCAGTTAACTTACTCCCCAAAATACAAGAACTTCTTTATCCTCCACCAAGGCCAATTCCCACCCAGACACCCCTGTTTACTGTGCTCCCATCAGTGGGTTCTTTTATGCCATGGAAAACCCAAGGTCCAACACAGAAAGTCCAAAACTGCTGGGTTTTTTTGATATGTTGTTTCATTAGATGGGTAAATTCACACTTCTGTCCAGATTTTCAACTACGTCTCAACAGCAAACACAAGAGATACTGTGGACTCAGGAGCGCAACCATATGACTCAAAGTATTAGGAAGATGACGGTAACTGACTTTAATAACAACTATAGGTTAAACAAGAGCTGTGTTACCATTACAGAGAGAAAACAGGCAACTTTGGTAACATCTTTGCGCATACAAATGAGAAAAAAATAACCTAAGGCTCATTTTGTTTATTTATTATTGCCATCCAAGTCATTATGAGATGCTGTGACTTTCCATAGCAAAGCCACATAGTGCAAATGTCATTAATTCCTTTTCCTTCCTAATCCAAAATTAAGAACATTAAAATGCATTAAATTCAAGCCATTATAATTTAAAGAGAGATTTTATAAAGGCTCTTTGGTAGTCAAGGCTATATTGGTATTTCCATTCTATTTTTTAAGTGCTTATAAATCAGCCATAAATGCTGCTCGTTTTGGAACCTGCTATCCAAGTTTTCAAGCCACAACTGATCATTCATTATATCTTTTCCTGAAAATGTGATTCAGATCAATCCTTCAGCTGGGTGAGGTGAGTTTTTGGATGCCAGTGATCTGAAGCAGTGTGCCAGAAGGATAGGAAAATGCATTATAATGAAGTTTTAATGTAAAACAGAACTCTTGCTGATTTAAAATAATGCTCTTTGTAGTCTGCAGGAAAACAAAACCAGAATCCAAATAAATTACCGCAGTTTCTCAAGCTATAATATACATTTGTAGTTTTTGAAAACAAATTAAGAGCCAAGCCAGTAAAATGGTGAGGACATCTTTAGCTTGCATAACTACTTCTCAGCTTCCTAGCTCCTACAGCTCCTACAGCTATGTGGGGAGATCTGTATCTGTCAAAGCTGGAAGCAGGCAGGCTATGCATCCTCAGAGCACCTTTGCCTTCCATTTTGTTGCCCTGCATTTAACAAAGCAATCACCAATGCTGTTTTTCAGTGGCTGGTCACTTCCTAACCAGGCTGTTTCATATTTTGAACCACCCTACAGGGTGGAGGGAAGAAGGGGCATGAATACTTCCCTGTTCAAGCTCCAAACAGGCTGGTACAGCAGATCCAGCAGTAAAGCTGTGTTGGATGGATTCAAAACCATTTAGCAGCAGTCAGAAGAGGAGGAGAGGATTAGGGCCAGCTGCAGCACCCTTATTTGTTTGTCTCCTTCATTGTGCTGCTCATAGACATGCTCAGTCGTATGGGAAAAACTATCTTATTGGTACTTTAAAAGCAAAAGCCATTGGACCCACAGATATACCTGCAGCGGGGAAGAGGACATTTGTATCACCCAACTCAGCTTAGAGACACATTTTGCAGTCTGACAAACACACTAATTCTTAGGGAATCCTGTTCAGTTCTTACGGCAGACTTCAGGTCAAAAATCACAGGGCAAGAAATGGACTGAAATAAAACAAAATCTTCTGTCTCACTAAAACTTGTGCACTTATTAATATTCTTTCTATAATTACCATGTATTACTGTTGGCATTAAGAGGCCTCCAAGTGAATTTAGTCTCTACTGTAGTCAGTGCTGCCCGAACATAATGAAAATAAGGGCCATGGCCAAAGAGCTTACATTTCAAATCCACTGATCAAAGTATACACCAGCAACAATACTCAAACTTTCAAGGCTTATTAACATCAGAAACAAAAAATTAAAAAACCTTCCAGAACTGAGCAAGATGATCTTTTGACTCTGAATCTGGATTAGTGTTCAGTTTGGAAGTAGAAATGTGTTTTAATAAAGTCAAGAACCTTTCAGCTCTCTATAGAGGCATGCATTGAAGTGATTAAAGAATGGCTCTGTGGGATAGCTAGCTTTCAACTGAATAGGTGAAGAATCTTATTCTGAGATCTTTTGAAATGGAACAGCAGCTTGGATAAATTGATTATATTTTTCACAAAAATATAACACCACAGTTGATTAACAGATTCTGACACAAAAAAATAACATGTATGAAAAATAATACAGTTTCAAGACAGCCTTCAGTGTTTTTTTATAATCTCCATTTGTAAATATTATGTTTATTTTATAAATATGTCAATATGGCCCTAAGAAATGTTGAACTGCAGAGCTGGTCAAATTGTTATTGAGGATATACTCTCTTGTTTATAGCCCTCTTTTTCCTGTTTGCAGTTTACTCTTGATAGTAGTTTTAATAGATAGTAGTTTACCTACATATATTTCATAAACTATTTACTTTCCCTTTAGATCACTTGAGGTATTCAGTTGTTTACAATTTCTATCTATTGTTATCTATTTCTTGCTTGGATGACTGTTTGTTTGTTTGTTTTTAACTGAGTGCTGAATAGTTTTACTATTGCCTTGGAGCTATGAAGTGAGTTTTCAAGGATGGAGAAGTAGTTATATTGAGAAAGGTAAATCAGCCTTCAGTAGATTTTTTATTTTTTTTCCCCAGAAAAAAAAAATAAACTCAGGTGTCACAGAAAGGTGCAAGAGCTGCTCAGAACACACAATCCTCTTTCCACAGGGAAATTTCTTCAAATCCCTTCGCTCACAAGGATTTGTGTATGCCTAGTTTGTTTAAATATTCTCTACCCTGCTCCTCCTCCAACAAGGGTTAGGCTTCCTTGCTCTGAACTTTCCCTTTGGTCCCAAGAACATGGGACTCCTGAAGGCCAGTCTTACCAGTAAAGACCATAGTGAAGAAGATAGCAAGTACCTCGGTCTTTTCCATGTCCTCTGTCACCAGGTCAGCGGCAGGTTCACATTTTCCCTAGTGTGGTGGGTTGACCTTGGCTGGACACCAGGTGCCACCAAGCTGCTCTATCACTCCCCTCCTTAGCAGGACAGGGAGGGGGAAGAAAATGAGATGGAAAAAAACCCTCATGGGTCAAGATAAAGGCAGTTTAATACAACCAAAAGCGAAGGCCACATGTGGAAGCAAAAAGAAAACAAAGATTTTTATTCTCTACTTCCCATCAGCAGGCGATGTCCCGCCACTTCCTGAGAAGCAGGGCTTCAGTACACGTAGCAGTTGCTCTGGAAGACAAATGTTGTAAACAATGAATGCCCCCCCTTCCTCCTCCTTTCTCTTAGCTTTTATTGCTGGCCACATATCATACGGTATGGAACACCCCTTTGGTCAGTTTGGGTCAGCTGTCCTGGCTGTGTCCCCTCCCAAGATCTTGCCCACCCCCAGCCTACTGGTGAGGAGGAGGAATGTTGGAGAGATGGCCTTGATGCTGTGCGAGCACTGCTCGGCAGTAGCCAAAACACTGGTGTGTTATCAACACCTATCTAGCTACCAATACAAAGTACAGTACTATGAGGGCTGCTATGGGGAAAATTAACTCCATTTCAGCCAGACCCAATACACCTAGTCTTCCATTTGCTGCTAATATACCCTTCTTGTTGGCCTTCACATCCATTGCCAAATTCAATTTCAGATGGCCTTGACTTTCCTAGCCCCTAGCCCCATCCCTACTTGTTTAAACACTGTCTCTATATTCATCCTGGGTGATTTGACCCTGCTTCCAACTCATGTATTCTTCCTTTTTTATAGCTGGGTTTATTCAGGTGCTCCTTGTTCATCGATGCAGGCCTCCTGCCACTTTTGCTTGCTTTCCTGCTTGTCAGGATGGACCATTCTCAAGCTTGGTGGAGATGATCTTGAAAATCAACCAGCTCTCCATGACCCCTCTTCTCTCCAGGGCCATGTCCCGTGGGATTCTTCCAAGCAGGTCTTTGAACAAGACAAAGTCTGTTCTGAAGTTCAGAATTGTGATCCTGCTTTTTGCGCTGCCCCCACCTCTCAGGAACATGAACTCCACATCTCATGGTCACTGCAGCCAAGGCTGCCCCTGACCTTCATATCCACCACCAGTTCCTAATTGTTTGTAAGTAAGTGTCGGGTCTGTCAGAGTGTGCCCCCTTGTTGGTTCCTCTATCACCTGTGTCAGGAAGTTACCATCAGTGCACTCCAGAAACCTCCTGGATTGCTTGTGCCCTGCCGTGTTGCCCTTCCAGCAGATATCAGAATGATTAAAGTCCCCCATGAGGACCAGGGCTTGCGGACATGAGGCTTCTTCCAGTTGTCTGCAGCAGTGCTCTTCTACTTCTTCCTGATCGGGCTGTCAGCAGCAGGTACCCACCACAAAGTCACCCACACTGTTACACCCACTAATCCTAACCTGCAAGCTCTGACCTGGCTCATCATTCACCCCAGGGCAGAGCTCCATGCACCCCTGCTGCTCTCGCACGGCAAGGGCAGCTCCCTGCCATTCCCCTGGATGGTCCTTCCTGAAGACCTCCTATCCATCCATGGCAGTGCTCCAGCCTGACGCTCTGGTTCAGCCCAGATCTATGCTAGTGTGAACACAAACATGCTGTTAAACAACTGAGCCATTCCCAGGGTTAAGGCACCATAAATTTTTGTCTAAGCTTTATGTCCCTTCATGAATTAAGGCAATTCAGACAGCAGGCAGCATTCTTCTTAACAGTTCATTTTCTCTCCTCTCTCCATCTCCTGTCAGGAAACAGCTTACAGGTCTTCCTCATGGTCTTCTAGAAGAAATCATAGTTACACAGAGAATTTTACAAACAATAAGTTCTAGGGGGGGGGGGGGGGGGGAAAAGACTTTGAAGTGTCGTTGCAGAACATGAAGTCAACAAATAGGAAATTTTACTGCTGTACAAGCACCTTCACTCAGTGTCTTTCCTGATCCTGGGCTAACAGTGGTGGAGTGAAATAAATGCTGTTTACACACATTTTCCATCACGGATTGGGTCAGTTCTCCGTTTCTGGAAGGTGAGTGCTCTTTGGAAGCCATTTAATTCACTGCTAGCTGAGTCATGACCATTTGCCTATGTGTTCTCTATCTGAGCACAGCATGCTCAGGAAATGCATCCTGGCTGCTTCCTACATCCACATGTGTAATGTGGACTCTGCTGACTTCATATTTCAAACTCTGGGCTCAGAAATCTAGACATATTTATGACTGGACAGCATTTTAGAGGGGATTAAGTACACATTGTTGCACAGTTAAGTTGTTGAGTACTGACTGTTCCAAGAAAATATGGGAGTAAATATTCAGCCTATACCATCTCCCTCATCATACATCAAAGCAAGAATAAAAAATTGACCTGCAAAATGCCTATAAGTTAGTTAGAAAAGACTGGCTAACTAACTGCAAATAGCCAGCTAACAGAAAAGCACTTGTCTATGTTGAGTGTTCCCAGCTGCTTATCCTCCACCACAAGGCGCAAGCAAAGCTCTCTACACCCGGATGAGAGTAACCTCTTGACTCACAAAGTGATGGGCTGCACAAACCCTACTCACTCATCCACAACACCAGCAAGGGAACGTCTTCTCACTGCTAACAATGACAACCACATCTAGCCCGGCAGTCACTGCACTTGCCTACTGTGTTAACAACCTTGCACACATGTATTTTACCAAGGATTATAGTTGTCTTGATTACTGTACAGAAAATACACCTTCCTGGACCTTTTTCTATTCAAATGTATGAAATTCACCTATGATCATGAACATGGAAAACAGCAAGGAGTGTCGCAATTATCACAGTGAAAGAGAACATAATTTCATTGATCCCAGCATCCAGCCATCTGCTGCCACCAGGATATGGTGCTTCAGAGAGGAGAGAGACAATATTCTTCCTTTGCCCCCCACCGCCTATTAACTTGCAAGCTAACCCCCAAGTCTGGCAATCCTTCTCATCACAACAAAGCTTATTACAGAAATCTTGAACTCTCTTAATTTAGCATAAGAGCTCTAGCAGTGATATTTGTTAGAAAACTTCAGAAAACATGTATTCCAACATTGCTCTGGACTCTTTCAAGCTGCAAACCTGTCCCTCTGAGACTGGCTTGAAATGTAAACAGAAAAGCAGGATTAATAAGTGAGCAACAGGTAATTTGTACACAGTGGTGGAATGAAGCCTATCTAGTAACATAAATTGCTTACAGAATGATCCTGTGAAGACAAGTCAAAACATACAAAATAAATGTTTAATATCTCCTTATTAATGTCTATGGCTTTTTCCCAACTGACTACAAAGAGATGCCATTTAAAGTGGATATATCCAATGAGCTCAACTCTGCAACTCTGCTGGTTTCTTGTACAGTGTGTAATAATCTTAAACTGCAATTTTTTCTTGTTTGATCTTCAAGTTTTAAGCAAGAAAAAGGATCATGAAAGCATTTTCAAGCATTTTTTGGTCTTTTAATTCAGTCACACTTTCTGCTCTCTATGGTTTAAATTATTCATAGCAAATTGTGCAGATTCAGATGTCAGCAAGTCATCGGCTAAATAACAAATTCAAAAAGAACTCTGCAGCCATTCTCATAACATATCAGAGGCATCCTGTACCCAGCCAGGACTGATCATTCCTTTTCAAGTAACATTTGCAGCTGAACTCATCTCATTCTTTAATGACTTTAAAGCTACTTGATGCTCTAAATGCACAGGTATTAGACGGTCATGTTCTGTTTAAAAATTTCTCTAGATCTGATTAAATGACATTCCCAACTGAAGTCAGTTAACTGAAGAATACATGGGATGTTTTACCCCAACAGTGCACTCTGTCAAAAAGACCCTTCAAAAGGGGTGAGGAAGAGTCTTCAGGTATTGTTTTGGTTTTGTTTGTTGCATTTCTTTTTTTCATCAAACTTAATCTAAACTAATCTCAGACATTAGCCTGTGAACCTCCTTGGAGTGGATGTTCAGTTCACAAATGACACCTTCTTTTCTACATCCACTGTAACAATCACTACCCAGTAATCTTCAGCCTCTTCTCCCCATGACAAACAAGAAGTAGCATAAATGAAGCAAAATTTTAGCCAGAAAATTCAAACTGATAAAACAGCAGAGATTCTTCTCATTCCCCCTGAGGGCACTTTGGGCATGGTAGCTGCATTGGTACAGCAAGCTACCAGTGACCCTGAGGCCAACCTGAAGACCAGTCGCGCAGATGGTTCAGACAGAGAACATAGAAGCACAAGCTCAACATGGGCAATCACAACCTCTGCACACCCTCTGAGGATGCAGCAACGGAGGACACCTCCAGGCACCAGCAGGGTGTCTGCAGGCTGACTATATGGCAGCTCTGGAGACAGGTGATGGGCCAGCATGCCAAGTTCATGGCCCTGGGACACTGGTCTTACTGAGAAGTGCAGGCATGTGCACAAGCACTTGTCTAGCACCTGAGACTATACTGGGCTCATAAGAGACAACATGTAAAGCAAACCTCCTACCTAGAGGAATTTATGATCTAAAACACTGGATGGATGTTTCAGAGTGTTTTATGTCCTGGGACAGGGTGGAGGGACAGGGGAGAATGTGAAACAAATACAGGGTGAAAAAAATTATTTCCCATTAATCAGTTTAAGGGCATACAGTTACATTCATGTGTCACAGATGCCTAATGCTTGTCTCTAAATAAGGTATTTGTATGGGAACAGGGCCAGTTAGGCAGCTAACTGGTCACCAGTGGATGAAAGCAACTGATTTATGTGAGCACACTGGGCATTTACACATATAAATTACACAGTTACTCATGCAGTACGCGTCTGGGTTTGAAAGTCCAGGTCCCAGTTTGCAAAGAACGGGGGGAGGCCTCTGGACAAATAGTTGATAAACAGTAAAATCCTTTTGATGTCAGATCCCAAGGGGCTGGGGATGTCCAGCATGACTGCACGAGGTAACTCGCAGGCAGCTCAGAGAGGATCTGGCCTAGGATAGCCTCCTGCTGTTTCCAGCTGTGACCGCAAAAGGCACACAAAGAGAAGCAGAGCATCAGGCTTCCTCTATTTATCAGTCTCCCTGTATCCCATAAGTCCATGTTTTTCTCACAGTCTTGTCTAGCTTTGAATAAAACACAAAATGATCTCCAAAATTAGACCAATCAATGCATGGAAAGCACTCTAAGCACTCTGTCTGTACCTGACCTGTGACTGAATACTCACCATTATATTTAGCTCAACCATTTGCAAGTCTGTGATGTCGAACAAACGCTCTACTTTCCACTAGTTTTGCAAAGTGCTCCTAAATTTAACTCTGAGTCAACACTGTGCGACTGCACATTTAAGTTAACCTGCATAGTCAGCTTATAAATTTTTAAGAAGCTTTTCCTTCTCTAACAGTGAATGTAAACGCAAGTTGTTTGAACAAAGACACTAATTTATCAGTTATAACAATGAATGCACCTCTTTCTTTGGCTACTCCTGACTGCTTGAAATGTGCATTTTCCATTAACATTAATGGAGCTAAATGCCAAAAACTATGCGTAAAATGCAGAATAAGAATCAGAAGGCCAGGACATAGTCTGGTATAAATTGCCATACTTCCAGCATCATCATCAGTGTTATGCCCATTTTTTGTAGCTGAAGATCTGGCTGCTAGCTTCTAACTTCTCAAGACACTTTTGTGATGTGTGATGCTTATAATCTTTTCACCTAGTCCTGACTTTCTTTTGATTTGAAACAATGATAATACATTGTTTATGCTTTCACTCTGTCTGCAATCATGTCTCCTGTGCAGTCAACAAATTTTGAACAGTGCTTATTGGTATTAAAACTATTTATGAGTCTTCATAGGTATAGGCTTGTGTTAGAAAAAAAAGCATTGCCATTGCTTCTAGTCTTGACTTACGATGCAGACAGAAGAGAAAAGCATTATTTAAGAAAAATTTTGGGAAAATGGCAGAATTAAGTAAATTAAATAATGGATATTCCATGAAAGACCTGCATGGAAGAAAAGGGCACAAATACATGGGGAAGAAAGAGATTAAGGAAGAGTTTAGGGTAGTGATGCCACATTTTGTTAAAATAATTGTTTACCCAAAATCAACTAGCATGTGTTTTGCACAAGGTCACATTCAGAATCACAGAAAAATGAGCAAATAGTACATTTGTGGGAGCCTTTCCTCTTACAGTAGGAGTAGTAGTAGTAGCATTGTGTACTGAGGAAGTTTGTGGGGTCTCTGATATGAATTAAGGCTCACTGAACCAAATGCTGTATAACGATGGCCCCACACCAGGGTTTTTTTCAATGAAAGAATCAGAATGGATACAAGTCTACTCCCAACACATGACCCCATGGCTGGTGGATGCAAAATCCACCACAACCAGTTTTCTCAACTCTTACACTTCCTGTTCTCCTTCCAGCATTTGGCAGTTGCAACAACTGCAAAAAGTAGACTCTGCCCTTGCCTTGAATCCTATTTGAAACAATTTTTCTTGTCAAATAAATGGATCATTTCTTCAAACACAAGATTACTCATCAGCTGTCTCAGCCACACCTATTCTCTACCTAATGTGTGTGGTCTTTCAACAAACTCCAGTCTTCTATTTTAAATTTACACTCACTGACAGAAATTAATTAAATCCTTTTTTAAATATTATTACTTATATGCACAGTCCAACATGAGAGACACATGACAGAAAATGAGCATGGACTTCAGAAACCCAGACCAACTTCTTTGGCATATATAAAAAGCACAGGAAGAGAAAGTGCATGCAATTATTCTCTTGTTCATGTCCAAATTTACGCCTATGAACTAAAAAGGACCCCAACCATCTTGAAGAGGTAGAAGGGACAAGAGCACTCACTTGTTCTAGTTTTGAGATGATCCACTGAAGTCAGCTGGATATTGTACTGAGATACTTACACGGGAATAAACCCAGATTGCTCCCTATCAGGATGCTGAGAAAGAAGGGCCTTAGTTGTCTGCTAAATGAGCACAGGAAGAGAAGATTTACTTGGAGAACAATCACAAAAAAAAAAAAAAGTTTCACCTACCTTTTAATCCAGAACACAGGGAAACCCTGGGGATCCTAGGTCTCACTTTAGACCAGCTGAGGCAGTACTACACTAGGTACATCAGAAAGCAGCAAAGGCACCTTCATCAGCATTGATGGTCAGCATTGCATTTTCAAATCTCCCAACCATCTCCCCCTTACTGTGCTTTGATTTGCACAACAGAGCTGTCTCAGAGCACACAAACCAGATCTCTTTCAGCTGAAGATAAACCCAAAGATGTGCTTCAGCCACTACCAAGCATTCAGTCTACAGGACCAGGCAATAGCTAGCATGAAGTCCCCAAAACCAAATGTAGTGCAGAGGTTGGCACAGGTTGTTTTACTCAGCAGATCCACTCCTAATGGAGTTTGCTAATGTAGAAAGAGTCATGTTCAACCACTGCACAAAGGGACAATGACAAGTGGGGACAAGGCTGATTATAGTCAGCCAAAATCAACTGTCAAGCCCTAACAAGCTTGTGATTAAGTATACCTAATGTAATTATCACCTTGGGGTCCACAGAGAAGTGCACTGATATAGTAGAAGACAAATGGGCTAGTAAGCAAGAGTCAGACTTGACTAAAAAGCAAGGATTTCCAAACTGAAGGCTGTGATCAAGTCAGCTGCATGGTGACAGTGAGAAAAAGTGCAGTAAGTCAAAATGCAAGGTAGTGTAGCCAACAGAGGAGTGTGAAAGAGAGCAGTTACTTGAGTAAGGAACCCAAAGCCCATAGTTTATGCTATATAATATAAATAGACAATGGTAGTTCCTTAACTCCTTTGACAGAAAAAAACTATTAGGAAAGCCATCTTTCTTTAACTTCTTCCCTTTTCTGTCTTTCCTCTGGTCTCATATTACATTTTTGTCATGAAGGCTGCAAGGTTTTTCTACAATTCCAAAGGCAGGGATGATGGGTTTTGCTATTGACATTACTAGTGAACCACACATGAATTCATAACAGCTCCCACATCCAAAGGAGACCACATAAGAAATTACCCTCACACAGACATCTTTTTTTCCTTGATATCCGATACCCTAAACCTGTTACTTCCCTCATGGATCAGAGTTCTTTGGGGAAAAACAAAGTGGACAAGAATTTCTATGGAAAGAAAAAAGGTACAGTTTCTACTGAAGAACTTTGCAGACTTTTTTCTTACTTTATAAAGAAGACAAGAAGAAAAACCCTAAAGCATCGCATTTGTAGGTCACCTTTAACGAGTAAATAACAAATAATTATACATACTCCATCATACTGAGTTCTGCATATCACGTTGATGTTCCTCAGTTCATCTGTCTTTCATACTGAGGGGACTCATCCATCAGCTAGTCATCAACAAGCCTGTCATATGGGGGTGATAGAAGTTATCTTCAAGGTAACTCACTGACACTACTTAATTAAATATCTTGAAATATTGCATATTATTTTCCTGTACCACCACTGGAGACAATGGTAATTACATGGTGATTCCCACAAACGCTTTATGAATCCTCAATTATTGTGCTAATAGCCAGATTTGACATTATTACTGCTAGACTGTAATGAATTATTTGTAGTTAAATATTTGAAATATTCAGCCACCTTGTCTGTTTATAAGTTATCCAAGATTGTCCATTCTTCAAAGTTACTCAGATTGTTTTTGCAAAATATCCAATGACTGGGTGTTTGAAAAATTCCTGATGATTTTGGGTAATTTCCAAGGCAACCAAAAGTTGCAACACATCCCTAAAACACAGCCATTCTAAGTGTCCACAGGAAAAAATATATATATTACAGCTTATTTCCATTAATAAGTATTTGATCTTATAAACATTCATAAGAAGTGTGGACTCAGGGACATGTATTCCTCACATTTCCATTATCTTCCTCCCCAAAGGGCGTATAGATGCAACAAGTGTTGTTTTATTAGGCAAACGTGGGACCTGTTTCTCAGTCTGTCAGTAGACACGCTACCCTTTGCAGGTCGTAGCATTCAGAGCCCACCGAAGGATTCACAAATTTCTAGATTTCCAAGGATGACAGTGGTTCATGTTTCTGCCTGTCCAGCTCCTTCATGAAGTTTCAGTGCAAATCAGAACCTTCTTCCAGGGAGCTGACAGCCATAAAGCATTTTTGAAAGTATCATAAATACTCTTGTACCACTGCAAATCAGGGCATTTGCCGCGCATTATTTAATATGCCCATTCCAGTTGCCACATCCTGTTTATATGTGGGTGCTATTTCTGACCATGCAATCTATTGATATTGTATTATGTTTGTTCCAAATGGATCTTGCAATTTCTCCAGTTTTCTTCCCGCTGTGTCTTCCACCGACGAGTGCAGCTCATCTCAGGGAGCGTCACAGACAAGGCACTTTCTGGGAAGACTAGCAATGGTATGAGGGAGTTCAGAGAGACATTAGCAGACATGGAAAACGTACAACTTACTTACTTAAAAACTTGGAAATAGTTCTGTGTTCCGAAAAATTCAAAATCTCATTTTATCCCCTCATTTTCACTAATTATAATTGCAGGACATAAATCCACACTAGTGTCCCCCAGGGTCTCTTCCAGATATTTTGCTTCCATATGCTGTGAGGCTATTTTCTCCTTTTAGTTTCCATCTCTCTTATTCTCTCTAACTCCCGCTATTTGCTCTACCACATCTCTGCTAAGCTCCAGGTCCCAGCAGACTCTCCTCCTCCAGTTCTTTATTTGCTTTAATATGCTCCTTGCCTGAAAAAATGTTATCTGGTTTTCTCCACTTCCACTAATTTTCTTCTCCTCTTCATCCTAAACATCACTATTTCCTGAAGCACATTCAGCCACCTGAATATTTAACTGCCACTATAAAGCCTTACCTAAATACTTCATATATTTTTTTCATTCCCTGTTTCAAATGATCAGTGCTTTTCTACTTCACGTCTGAATTACTAGTTTAAATACACCTCAGCTACTGTTGACCCTGGCCAATGAGGATATTGAAACCCATTTACTTTGCCCATGGACACTACACTAGAGAGTAATCAATATCAGTATCTGCTGTCCTGGTCCCTCAGCTAGCAATCGTGAAGTCCAGCCATCGTACTGCACCAGACCCTGAACACAGCTTAGGGGGCTCTGTCTGACTTTTATGAATATTGCTCATCCCTGGAAATCTTTAAGAGACAACAGACATTTTTCTGAAAGATATCTTCTAGGTGTTTCCTGTGCTAAACCAGTCACACTTCATGTTCCTAATCCCAGTACCTTTGCCACGGTGTCTGCTTTTACTTTACATAGTGCACCGTGTTGTACTTCATGGAGTACAGGCAGGGAATACTTATCACCTGCAGAAGTGTTATGATCATTTCCTCCTGACATTTTATGCTATCAAGTGGTATAAACTATGATAAAATGTCATCATTCAAACACAGCAGCAAAAAGAAGCCAACTCCAAACATGAGCTGACTACAGAGTATGCGGAAAACACCCCCACTTTATTAGCAAATAGTGGAAAAGTAGTTGATAATTTATGTCATAGCATACAAAGTCTCTGAAGTCATACATTATTCATGGAAAAAGTCATCTACTTTGTGTCTTTAAAGAAGACACATTAAAAAGTACAATGTTAAAAATAGATGGCATTTTATTGGAGATCATAATTATTTTAAAAGTTGGCAACAGGGCTTTTTAGTTCCTAAAATGACCTTTCAAGATGAAATGAGGAAAAGAAAAGCTGCTCTGAGGAACAAGCTATGAAAAACTCCAGTGCATAAAGAAGGCATTCATCTTTAATCTGAATTTTGGTATATTCTCCAATGAGAATGGAGGCCAGTAAAATCACATCCAGAAGTATTACTAAATAGCAGTGTAGGTCTGTTGAATGGCACAGCATTTGGAAGCTCCTTGTGGCCAAAATTGTCATGATACATCTGCAATTTGGAAATCCAAACTTCGCCTGGGCAGTAAACGAGAAATGCACAAATATATTGAAGATCATAAACATGACCAGAAAGCAATCCCTGAATACCATTTACATGTCTCAGTGTTCCTACATATATTATCAGTAAACAGATTTGCTTTCATTTCCCTTAATCAGTGTTCATTCTTCTGCTTACTTTCCTCCTAAGCAAAGACCGTGCAAAAATACTGATAGTGTTACACTTTAAATCAACAGTAACAGCATAATCAGAGCTGGACAAATAATTGGCCAAAATTATGCAGGAAAGCAGCTAGCAATTCTGAGTTACCTTTTGACTCCCCCGTCCCTGCCCTTGCTTCATTTTTTCTGCGGTACATTATGTGTGGTCACTCTCTGGTGCAGGTGCTGGGACCCGAGGTGTGACCTTCTACAGCATTTACCGGGCAAGATCCACCAAGTGAGGATGAACGAGAGAAAGCACCGGCTGCAGGCGACCAGGATGATAGGCAAAAATACGATGCCAACCGATTACTTTACCTTTACTTTTATTCTTTACCAGCCTAAAGCACAGTCAGCTTCTCAGCAGCGTTGCAGAAGAGGTACGACTCGAAGAGCATTAGCAAAAGGAATTAGTGAGCTCCCCTGTTAAGGCCAACTCCAGGAAAGCATCCTTGTTCAGAAAGGATGTTAAGTGCCTTGTTAAATCCTGTTGAGGCCAGTGGGACTGAAAAAAAAATGCTTAAAGTTAAGCACATTGTTAAATGCTTTCTGGATTTAAGCTGCTACTGCGTTTCTGACTAGTGCCTTGTTCTTGGAGGCCATTCCATTCCTTAGGGGCAGTGCAAAAAGAGGCACAAGGCTCTTGTCTCTGCAAGGGGGGGGATGACTCTTTGCTCAGGTGCACTTCTCCACAGTGTTAAGCAAGTTCCAGAGGAGAAACCAAGTATTCTGTATTTCACCTTTATTTACATTTATTCTCATGTTTATATTAAACAAATCTAAATCAATGCATTAATTAAATAACTGCCTTCCTTTGGAGCAGTTGCCTCCTGTTTACAGCTGCCTAAGTGAGAACTCCATAACACGGCGTCTTCAAATATGAACAAGAAGAACAGAGGTGCAATGAGCAACCCACTGGCTCCAAAGAGAGCTGGCTTAAAGAAAGATAAATCTAGGACACAATCAGCATGTTCACAAACTTCAGTCTCCCACTGGATAGCTAAAAGGAACTAAATTGTCTAGTGAATGCCTAATATCCCTATTAACTGCAAGGATCAGGGTGGCAAACTCTATGCAGGCAGTAGGCACAGCATGAGTGACTACAAACAGATATTTCAGCACCAAAATAATAACTTTAACCTCTGCCTTCAAGAAATACCACAAATTCTGTACTTTCTTATTCACAGGAAATATCCTGCATGAAAAGTATAAACATGGCTTTAATGCAGCGATATTGCATTGTCAGCTTTTGGTAATAGGTTTAATTTTAACTCAGGAAAGCCACAAAAACAAATCAAGCTTTTTGTGTCCCTTTGCATTCTTATGGTTACAAATGAGATTTCCAGCAGCTTAAATTCCAGTGTATGGTGGCTGCACATTGAATCATTAATTACCTAAGTAGGTAGCACAGTCTAGCTCCCTTCTGGTAGAAAAAAAGAAAAAATTCAGATTGAAAACCTAAGCTGTGGTTTGTATCTTTTTAAAGAAATCCCATCTGTTAGTTTCCACTCCAGAACATTCAGAAATGCTTGCCTGAAGGGAAAAAACCCTAAACCTAAAAATGTCATTGCAGTAGTAGGAGATGGGCTTACCTCCCACTATGTTTTAAATTCAGTACTGCAGTTCTGGCCCTCAAACCGATCTTGTGCAGTGACAGGTCTGAGCCGCAATATTGAACTTACACAGGTTTGGGGAGCCAAAACTTTACGTTCCTTAGCATAGGTCAGAGCACAGCTAAAAAAGATGCCTATAGGGAGTGGTTAGGAAAAAAAGGGCAGATGAAAGCGAAAGGGCACTTAAGCTCTATGCAAGAACATGAGGCTTTGAAAGTATAAGGAAAAAGTTATCATTGTAGAATGAAGAAAAAAAGTTTCTCCCTGGTATTAATGTTAGTGTTTGTGCCAGGGAGAGCACTGAGCACTCAAGGCTGTCTATGTTAAGTACTATTTAAACACACAAGAAGATAGTCCCATCCTTGGAAAGTTTTCAGTCTAGAGCCTTTCCTCCTCTGCCTTTCACAAATATTGTAAAGCTATGCTTCCTCATTTAATGGCAATGAAGCGCTGTCAAACTAGATAAAGCAAAATGCTTGCAGTGCTTACCATCCCTTTCAGAACACATTTTATAATCCATAACAATAAAGTATAATTTATGCATTTTTATCAAACTCTGAATTATTTTAATAACATCTGCAAAGATCGGATTGCAATATGTTCTGGGAGATATTGTTTTGCCCTGAGTTCATAAAATGTTACATTTTTCAGTTAAATCCCCTGCCACAATTTCATCTGCAGTTACCAGTAATTTTTCATCTATTTTGCCAGATCTTGTTTTGAGTGGTAAGAGTTCTCAAAGCCAGATGATTTGCAAAACTTTGTTCAGTTGGCTGTGAATATAGATTTAAAGCAGGATATAACCAATGACCATGGCTCATTTATTGGGCTTCTTTCTTAAAAGGACATATGTAAAAAAGGCATCAAGAAACTCAGTCTTTTCACAAGCTTTTCATTTATTTAAGTAAACCCCATCCTGATGGAGGACCGTGCCCAAACATAACCTTTTCCAATCTTTCTGTAGGGTATCCTGAAAAGGATTTCCCACTGAAATATTGACTTTCCACCGTTCTCAGGAGCATTCACTTCTCTCACAGGGAAAAAGCAGGCACCTAGAGTAACCACTTGGATCAGTTTAGTTCAACAGTGAATAGGTGCACCCTTCACCCCTGCCCAAATTACTGCTGTACCTCAGCAGTTTCTCACACTTTCATGTACCGATAGGACTACTAGGGAATATCCCCTGTTTCTCTGGGCTGGGGTAAGCTGAGCTGCTCCAGGGCCCTTCCTTGATGCATTTGGGCAAAATTTGTTTGTCCTTCTGAGCTCCTGAAGCAGACTATGAAAAGTGCCTGAAGTCAATGATTATTTGCAATGTGGCCAGGTCATTTCCATGAAAGAACTAGACGCTGGTAGTCTGTGGTTCTACTCAGATGAAACCATGATGGGACTGAAAGCATGCTTGCTCTTGGATCAATACTTAGGGCAATGGGATTTTCAGAAAAACCGGTATAGAAGCCAAAGTTACTTTTGCAATGAAAACCTGCCCAGGGCAAGGAGTCCACTTTTCAATTCCTGAGCAAAATTCACTGTCCTCAGTCTGCTATTCCAGGGAATACTCAGCACTGAACAGACTTACCCTTTATTTGGGGCTATCTAGCCTGAACTGCATAGTGAACCTATCAGGATTTTCCTCCTGATAAGTCAGTCAGGACTCCACCAGAACCCTAACATAAGAGGCCTGTGGCATGCTAGAATAACAAGCTCTTTATGTATTACATTTATCAGTTCTTGAGAAGTACTAAGGCCTCTTTTCCATGTCTAGAGCTGCTGTTTTCTGTTACTCACCTGCATTTTGAAGCAGGATCCATGCCTTGTATCACATTGAAAGTGCACATGCTTTTCATTCCTGTCTCACTTCCCCCACTCTCCATCATTAGTCTGACACTGCAGTAACCAAGAGCTTTACCTGAGGGACTAGGTGTTGTCTCCCCACTAGTGTGCATACATCGAATTTGCACGCTGTAATTAAAGAAGGATTAGGTGGTAGTTTGCACTAGCTACTGAGATAACTTCAGAAAATAAGCTCTTTATTATAGAGGTAGTTAAAACAGCTGCTTTTCTTTATGACATACACAAACAAGTAGAGGAGTCTTCATAGTTGTAACAGAAACCGTAACGATTGTAGAATTAATGTTATCTTCAAGGAAACTACATTAAGAATTTTTGAACCACTGGAAATATAAAAATGAAACATTTTCTTGCCCTTTAAGACATGTGCTCCACATTTCCTTCATTCTTCTGAATAATAAAAATGCACACATAAATATGTTTATAAAGACGTAACTCCATCCCTGGGTTCTGAGACCTATAAACCAAGGCGACTTTGCTTTCCTTGTTACAAACATCTTATGATCAAGTTATACAACTAGACATAGTCGAACATACATTTGTGGTTAAGCCCATTTAAAATTATTTGGGGCTAGGAAAACATATTTGGAATGTACTGCTGGTATCCAAAGATGTAAAGTTATAATATCCCAATGGTATAAACAAAGAGAGAGTAGGAATTTATATTAGGCAGTATACTACAATAAGGTCTCACAGGCAGAGAGCAGGAGTAGGTCAGAAAGTGGAACAGTGCTTGGGGAGGCCAGGTGGAGGATGACCTTATGAGGTGACAGCTCTGTGTTGCCTGAGCTTGTCTAGAGGTGGATGGAGAAGAGAGTTCTGTTTCAAAGGGGACTTCAGTATTTCAAAATGTATTTGTGCTCCTAACGGGGTTTTAGCTTTCCATTGGCAAGAAGGCAGTGAGGCCAGCTCCAAGGTGACCTACCAGGAGCACCAGCGTCCTCAGAGACAAGACCCTGTTGAAACACCCACCAGGAAAACACACAGAATTCAAGGGAGAGGGGGATATATTGAACATATATACATATAAATACGCATACACACACTGCCAACTGTAAATGGCCTCCATTGTTCCTGATCCCACTCCTTTATTCCCACCATAAAAAAATTATGAGACCCAACTATTCATACAGCATTTCCAGAAATTTAATAGAGCGTATAGATTAAACTCTGAGGGCCAAGCACTGGTGTCAGATACACCCAATGAAACCCCACCTGAGAACAGAATTTGGCTCAGATTCAGCAGGCAAATGAAAGGGTTTTTTTCCACTTTCAGAAGAAACCCAAGTATGTAAAGTTTATAGGCACTAGTAGGAGAATAAATCAATTTAAGTCCATGTCACACCATTCTTTACAGTTTTGTAACAAGGTGTACTTTGTTAGATTTTAATCTGCATACATTTGAGACAGCAAAGCTCTTCAAAATCATCTTTTAATGGCATCGCAATTTATAGACAGTAACTAATTTCAAACTTCATAGCACTTGGCTTTTATGATTATTTCAAATCATTTAAATGCAAATGAATTTCCAGAGAGAGAAAACATCAAATGCCCTTGAGTGGCAACATGTAATAGAACTGCGAGCAGAAATCACAGTAGGAATTTGAAGCAGTCTGATAGGGTTTGACGGGAGGTCTGTATAAAAGTGTTTGCCTAAATCCAATTTACATTTCATTTCACATTATATTCTATTTACCCATTTTGTCATTTTAATATGACTTATTTACTTAATCCTGCTCTGAAATCCAATCTACTATCAAGAGCAAATGTGGAATTCTGGTCAGGATAGGACTTACAGCTATTTTGCATTTTAGGACAATGGTAATATAGTTTCTAAAATAGAGCTAGCTCTCTTTTTCCCCACAGTTAATAACGTTACAGCACTATTCAGCCAAAAACATTTGTGCATGCCTTAAATAATTACATTTCTTTCAAGCTAAGCAATTGTTTGCCTACTGACAGAGTAATATTTCCTGGGAGGCATTGCTAAGCTACAGTACATACAAAATATTTGGACACAGAGTGCCGAGAAAGACCTGAACTATTCTTAATGTGATTGCACTCAGAAGGATGAAAACCATCCTGGAACTCCCCATTCAATAGCAGTTACAACGAAGCACCACGGGTTGTTTTTTTCCAGCCAGGTGGATTTGCAGAAGGCAGCAAGAGCTGGTCTACCTCTAGTGCTTCCTGCGCTTCAGAATAAGCAGTGTAGGGAAGGACCCAACCACACCTCATATCTTGGTATCATCCACCCCACTGTCAACATCCAGCCTTTATGTTAAGAAATGGATACATCCTTTTTTTTTTTTTCCCTTGAAAAAACAGTATCTGTCCATTTGCAATTGCAAAGTGACTAAATGCATTCTGCCCTGCCCTATCCCAGTGCAAATTCTGCGCTAGAAGCTAGAGCAAGCTAAACCATGTCATTTAGCATTTGTACATTGGCAGAGAGAATTCTGCAGCTTGCACAACTTGCAAGGGGATTTGACCATGGCATGGGCTAGACTTACATATACCAAGGTATATATCTCTGTTCTGAGGAAAGGCAAACTCCAGTGACCAGGCAGGCCCTAATTTCTCCACACACATTTTTTCCAGGCCCAGTATCTGAACGAAGAGGCAAAACTACACTACGAACTCATTAACTCCAGCAACGGCTATATACAGCATCCTGAAAACTTCCCAGTCTGCAGGAGAGGAGAACGGGAGAACAACATGAGTTTGTGTTGCTGCTGGCATCTGAACATTTTCTTATTTCCTAGAGATGAACTGCACTACTTAAGGCTGCAACAAAGTCTAAAATTTAGATCTCACATGTTTCCAAAATCTGTATTTTTAAAGGTGACAGAAGACACAAATACCTTCAGATACTCAGGGCTATTCATATTCTTTGCCATGCTTCCAGCAATGTACACGTTGTTTGCAGAAATCCATGAATATTTTCATTTCTTATCGCATACAAATTACTGATACGGTTGGTACAATGTTTGTTGGTGAAAACTCCTACAGTCGAGTAAAGTGAGTGATGGATTTGAAGGAAAATAGGAGTAAAATATTGTGCTTGGGATAGATTACTAAAATTGTGCTATTCCAAGAGCAGCCAATTTCACAATCAAGATGTCTTTTCTACTGCAAAGGCAATTTTTATATGCCTTCTGCACATAAATGTCACTATTTTGTTTATTATATGTTTCTTTTTCATTTATTTCATTAATTTTGTGTACATTCTCTGTGAAGAGACTTCTAAGGAAGTACATTTGTCCTCTGTTTTGAGCAATTTGTCTTTTGCAAGGGCGATGTAACTGAGTAAAAGCAATAATACATGGCCTTTTATCAAAAACTTATCAGCGCTGTTCAAACAACGAGGCAGTTCATTAGATTTGAATAAGCTAACTGCTGGGTTAGCTTTAGACCTACAGTTTGTCAGGTTAGATGCTGGCTATTTTTTTCATTTTTCAAACTTCATGGAAAGAGTTACTCAAATAGTGAATCATGTATCAACTAGCAGAGATCAAACTGTAACAAACCTCTAATAAAGACCTTGAGTCTTTATTATTACTGAGTACACCTCTGCCATCAACTAACACAGCTCCCTGGTTGGCTCCCACATTTTGGTGACTGATTGCCCCTGTTTCATGAGCATGGGTTTCCTCACAAGCTCTACCTGGGAGGTTTCCCTTTGAAGAAAAACAGAGTGAGGTCTAGGGGAATAGTCCCTTCCAGAGGCCACTCTTATAAAGCTGGATGGCCCAGGCTGCAGCAAGTATTATTCCCAATTCCCTGGTCTTTCCCCAGCAGTATCTGCCCACGTTTTTTCCCCCCGTGCCCTCCGGCTGCACTCCAGGGCATGCAGGCTGGAGGGTTTGGCCCTCCAGGCCAGTCAGTACCACTTCACCTGGCGGCAGAGTTCACCACATGGAGGGGGAAAATTGAGCACTGTAGACAAAGCCATTATTTGCTGAGATCACCAAATCATAATTTGCTGAGATTTGCAAAGTACAGTGCAGTAGGGGAGACGTCAGTCCCTTAGCCATGAGGTTACGCTGCACAAAGGCCATAAAGGGCATCTCCTCAAGGACACCTCTGAATCCTGACCTCAGTCTTGCTGGCTTTAAACAGATTCAGGTTTCACTCTGTTCTGTGGTGCTGTACCACTTGCACACTGGTACCACTCAGCTGACTTCAGTGAAGCTGCCCTAGGTATTTGCTATGTGCATAAAGCCAGATCCCTGCACAGGCAAGTGAAGTTTCTCAGTGGAGAGCTGAAATCCACTGCAAGAAACTTTTATAACAGTAGGAAACAATCTTAATAAATAAAATAGGTGGAATCTAAATAAAAAAATCTGTCAGGAGACAACATAACTCACCTTTCCTTATTTACACACAATACTGAATTTGCTTTTTAATTTCTTCCCCCTCCTACTACTTTTCTTTCTAGGGAACAGTGGTAATATGGAGCTTTTGGTAATATCTGAAAGTCCCTGTTTTAACATTTATTTCCTTTTTTGTAATGGAATAAAGCTTTTTCTTCCTGGAACTCTTGCTACTATTTTCTGAATTTAAATATGGATTTTATACGATAAAAGAAATAATAGAAACTTTCACCGTGAATTAGAAAGTGAAAAAACCCCTAGATTTTAGGCAATACACTTCATACACTTACAGTACACTTCAAAGCCAAGAAGCATTAATGTTAACATAAGAACAGTTGCTTTGCAGACATCTGATATAGTTCTTCCAAACCTGCTGAGTGCACTGTTTTTTTTTCCTATGTTTGTTAAACACCCCCTGCCCTGAATAGCTCAGTATCAATAGGTCAGTTTATGCACGACACGACCACTTTGAACAAGTTCTATATTTTTAAAGCAAATACTCCAGTGCCTTTTATATTACAGGAAAGAAGGGAGGGAACACAAAAATAATGCAATTGAACTATAATCTCCAAAACGTAGCATGGCTGAGAGACAAATCTCTATTTTTATGACTGGACAAACAATGGAAGGAGAGGGGGAGATGTGACAGTCCCGTTTCCATCCCACAGATTAAATATGATGTCATAAGAACACAGATTGAAGGGATGTGTATTGTATCAGGGCCAGAACTGAGCAAGTGTCTTACCTCACCACAATGTGAAATCGAAAATAAGGGACAGACTTCCATGCAGGCCACATACATGTCCCATACGTATACTACATCACTTACAAAATATTCATTAACATTTCAAACTGACATGAAAATTATTAGCTTGAGTAAAATATCAGTTTGCTGCTCTTCATTGCAAAGACTTCTGCAGTGAAAAGACTACTGAGATTATGAGCATCTCACAAAACAGTTATTCACCTAGAAAAAAATGACACTTAAAAAATATATTATATACAAAATCTAGTTCTGTATATATACATGTGTGACTCCACACACACACAAAACTAGATATTTAGGATAAGAATTAATATTCAGTATCTGGCAAAATATTCAACATTTTCCTCCAGTATAATTATCTTTTTAAACATGTTAGGACCTTTTTGCAGGTCAATCACAGTTTTCAGACAAGCTGTAATTTAAATCAGCTCCATTCTGCATCTAATATGGATGTTTCACTGAAAAATAATTAAAACTAACCACACTACTTGCAACTGTTCGCCTGTCAGAAACAGACCACTGTTGTGCATGCACATTGCTAATCTCAGGGAAGGAAACCTTGCAGAAAAGACAAGGAGGTGACAAAGTAATTGCCCGCAGTGGGTGATGTGAAGAGTTGCAATAGAGAGGCGCTCCCTGCTCATGCTACCTTCATCTCACCTGAACTCCTCCTTTTCAGTGACTCACTTTCATTGCCTACACCGCCCTTTAGGCTAATAATGGAAATAGATAGCTCTCCTGGCAAGCAACAGAGAGTATATCAGAGCTATCGACTGTATCTCTACTTTTTCAGCAGCAAGATGGTTCAGTTTGTTCATCAAAAGAGTCTCAGCTTGTTTAATCTCCTTTATCAGCCCTGCTTCCCTCTCAGGTTTGCAAAGGCTCCTGCTCCTTAAATTGCTGCCTTCATCTAAGCCAATGTAGCGCATATTTCCCCCTTCTACAGAATGACGTTTCAATGCCAAAGAGAGGGAGCATGAGAGAGAGAGAAATAATCTTGGCACTCGTTCAGGTTGTTGTGGAGAAAAAGAAGGGAAAAAAACCCAGACTGCCAATGGGGATTTCCTCTGTAATAAGCCAGATGGCATCATAGGATGCTTGGGGAGACTGTTTCTGTCTAATTCTCTTCAGTGGCAGAAACTGCCAAGGCCCGGCTTTTGTGGTAAAACCAGTGACTAGCTATTTTATATTCTTTCTCTTTGCTGTGCATGCTGTCCCCACCTGTCACTAATGCCTTTCTAATGCAGCCAGTGCCCAATACAAGCTCCTTCCCCTCCTTTCTCTCCCTCACTCCCAGACTCCAACTGATATTTCCCTTCCGCCTACACTAGCAACATGGCTGTAACGTTTGCTTTACATCCCAGTGACTTACAAGCTAATTCCTTTCTTCAAGTGCAAAATATTTCACATAAAGTGGGGAAAACCAGCTGTGCAATTTCTAAAG
This sequence comes from Platalea leucorodia, assembly GCF_965183815.1. Classification (NCBI taxonomy): domain Eukaryota; kingdom Metazoa; phylum Chordata; class Aves; order Pelecaniformes; family Threskiornithidae; genus Platalea; species Platalea leucorodia. The sequence continues at coordinate 70,355,454 of NC_138828.1, read as the reverse complement.
GTTGCCATCCTGGCGAGAGACCAAAGCAGGGATCAACGCAGTGAAACGGGGAGCTGGTGCTCTGTAAAACACAGGCGCTCGGCAGCTCAAATGTCAAGAGGGACAACCTATTCGAAACGCTGGCTGGGGTTACAAGGCTTATTTTTATCTATATTTATAAATTTTATGTATATACATACATATATGCTTCTATATTTTTTTCATATCTGCAAAACTTGATGTTTCTTTTGCATTCTGAAACGTGGGCTCAGTCTCTCAATCTCATGATTGATGGATAGGAGAGACTGTGTATTCCAGAAACATGGAAAACCTTATAGAAAACCCGCACAGGATTGCTGTGGGGTTTTTGGTTCCTTAGAGTCAGACCTATAAGCTGTCTGCCTGCCTTAAGGGCTTGTATATCCAATGTATGGACTAAATTCCTTTTTTCTCTCCAGAAGCAGTCCTATCTTGTATTCAGCATGGAGCAGTTAGATGTTTTAAACTCACTCTTTGCTCAGAGCAAAGTAGCATTTTCCCACTGCTTTCTGAAGCTGCTTCTTCCTTTTTGACATGGCTCTTTGTCTCCAAGTAGTCATCATGTGCAGATATCACTGCAGCAGAGTAAAGAAATACATCCCAGAGTATCGTTTCATAGAGGCAATAAAGCTGCTAATGGCTGCTGTAGCAAAGGCACTTACAAAACTTTGCATGCAGTGTGCTGGTAGGAAGGCGCAGAGCTGATGCGGTGATGTAGGTTGAGATACAGATGACAGCTGCTAGTCTGCAAAAGCAGGGCTATAAGAGTCATAAAAATCACAACATTTATAACCTGATAAGCGACATGCTTATTGATATACTGTCAACTGGGATAATCTAAAGAGAATCAGACATTATTTGCTTTATCTAGGTATAAAATAGCAGAAATAAGGCTTACAGGATTTTCCTAAGATGTAATATGTCACGACTTCTTGGAAGTAAAGCCATGCAGATAGTTGCCTCATTGTGAAGTTGATGAATGTCTCAAGATAAAAATGTAATTTTTTTTCAATTAAACAAAGATGTACGATTTCCAATCACATTTTTTGATGCACAACAATAGTCAATATCACAGTGGGTTTATTCTTTTTTTTTATGAAGAGAAATCTGAGGACGGGCAACTGGGAAGCGAGGACCAATCTCCCATCCTCTCCCCAGCAGCTTTCCATGCCTTTGACAGCAAACAGAAACCAAAACCTGAATGGGGATGGGCCTGGTCCCAAAGCATCCTGGGAAGACCAGGGAGAGCCTCCACCCATGCTGCAGCTGAGGCTGGGGGCACACGTTTGGCAGCGAGGGGCTTGGCAGCACTCAGCAGGGCAGGCTGGTCCATAGAGGAGCTGGATGCTGCCCCGTGCCGTGGAGCAGGGCGATGGGCTCCCCCACCGACCAGCATGCCACCCCCTCAGGGGCAGAGCCCAAACACCCACAGCGGTTCCCTGCGTGGCCCCTGCGCCCTCGGCACTGTTTTTCTCTGCTCCTATCCTGCCGCATTACTTGCTAATGCAGGCGCAGCCGTACAACCCCCCCGCGGTGCCCGGGCTCCCCTCCTGTCTGGCCCTCTGCCTGCGGCACAGCAGATTTCTGTTCCCAGAACCTCTCTCCGGGGCCAGGGCGAGCAGGAAAGCAGGATTTCTTGACGCTGCTCTGTCTAATGCTGGAGGAGAGACCGGCCAGGCAGAACTGATGGGGCCTAAAGATAGCTTAACACCAGCTTTTCCCGAGTGCCCTCCTCAGCTACAACACATTGCAGCCAAAGCATAACCCAAAATCCGAGCCAGTACATTTAAATAGGGCAATAACAACAAAGCCATTTTTTTCACTCCCAGCTGCGTGTTGAATATTGTTTCGTGTTCATGATGACCACATCACTGTTCGGTACAGATCACCCAGCTCTGTGGTCGGGGACGCGCGCCGTGGTCCCGAGGGCCGGTGCAAGCTGGTGCTGCCAGCAGCCTGTGCCTGCCTCTGCAGGGGCTTTCCTGGGCTCCAGGTGACCCCATTTAGTGCCTCTGGAACCCATCCAAGGGCAAAGAAAAGAAAACCTTCCCCCCACAAAAAAATTCTGTATAGAACATACCAGGCTGACCTAAATTTGAATGAGACATTTATTGCCACTCTGGTGAGGCTGTAGCCTAAAAAGCAAGGCCTGAATTTGCCCTAACTCAAGTTTACTCGGGTTAGGAGTAAGAGACATGGGCTGGGCAGAACTTCAGCAGAATGACGTGTTTGTTCATTCTCACAGAGCCTTGGTTAATTAGGCAATGAAAGGTACAGTTTGTAATCAGGATAATAAGAATAGCTATATCACAGTAAATTAGTGGGATACTCCTGGGATATTAATGGAATAAGATGCCAGTGTCTGTGGTGGTTTAAGAGAGCTGTATGTTTTACCTCCAAAAAGATCCGTTGCTAATAGCGGTAAAGTTAATATGTTGTCAATTCTGAAAGATAACATCCCTTTTCTAAGAAACACATACATTCCTTATAATGTTCCCGTACTCTTGAACAGCTATGAATCCTTCCATAGTGCAGGCATTTGTGTGTCCTTCTCTATAGAAAACAATGCTGATTTGGGGTAGAGTGACCATTAAATGTAAAAGAAAGCCTTATGCTCTGGGGGCTTTCCATGTCAACTATGTGATTGTAAAAGTAAGCTTTCAGGAAATTTGGAAGTATAATGTCTCTGAGGCAAGAGAAACCTTTTGTAGCATGAAAGATTTTTTCAAAATTAGTATAAATGGCAAAGCCTACCCTTTGATTGTATTTTTGAACTGGGCTTGCCTGTGGATATCCATCCTTTAAAGGATATTCAGTAGAGCTCTGATCTTGATAGCGGCTGCCAGATACCTGTGAAATACAAAGTGTCTCATGCAAGCTCTAATGCAGTGAGGGGAAGGAGCTCAGGCTGAAGCTGCATTATCACAGTTTTTAAACTGTAACATCACTGCTCTGACAATGCACATAATTTTAATGTGTGAACATAGTACCATGAGGCCTCTTATCAACATCATCACTGTGCTAGTGGAAGTTTAGAAAACTTCAAAGCCAGCTGATAAATTTCCATAAAAGTGTTGCCAGCCCATAATCAGATGGCCAAGAGTTCCCAGTTGCACCAAAGATAAAAACTGATTATATTAATTTGTCCTGATGTGAACTGAGCAGTGCTACTGAAATCAGCAGTACCCATATGTATTAATATGAGTCCTTTGTCTGCAAGAGCTGTTTTTCTGCCAGTCCACAGATTTAGGGATTTTCTTCATTTGTGTTTCAAAGAGTGAAAATGAAAAGAGCAGAACATAAAACAAAAACTCAAAGGACTCCATGCCATGTAGATTGGAGTTACTTTTCTTTGGCAAGCCAAACCCTGCCTTTGGCCCTTATGTGACTTTCTCAAAGTCATAGTCTACTGTTTCCTCTTCTAAAATTCAAAGGCAGTGCCTATTGTTGAGATACCATGCTCAAACCCAGTTGCTTCTAAAGCAACTCTGCAAAAAATACTCTATAATTTTTCCAAATCTGGAAACTGAACATTTGTTTTATGACTTGTTCCCACCAGGAAGAATCCAAATCAAAAACCCTCCTCCCACCTCAATTTTGCATTTTTCCTTTTTACATGGCTGCCTCACTAGTGCAGGCAGCTGCAAGCCCCAAAATATGGACATTTAATGTAACTGTATTTCTTAAGCTGGAAAGGTTTTACACCATAGGAGAGCTAATTAAAGTTATTTTGTAGTGGAAAAGAATGTCACAGAAACATCCAATTTAACTGAGGGGATGGAGAAAAAGCAAAAACCAAAAACATCTTGTTCTAAACTTCCTTTATAGAGAAACTACCAATAAGATTCAGAAGTTTTCTGTAATTTCACCTAGCTGCCTTCCCCCTCCCTGCCCCACTTTATTAAATTAAAGGCCAGAGAGCCCCTCTTTGCCAGCTTTGCTCATCTTAGCTGATTAACATAGTTACCATCTGTGTTTAACTAACGTACTTTTTTTTTCTTTTTTTTATGAAAATGTATTTCAGAAAGCCCTTCACCTTGACAGGAGGACACCTGGGAATGAAGGATCCATCTTCATCCTCAGCAGGTTGCTGCCTATCATCCCCTGGTAGAAGTGCATGCCCTTCTCCTAGCTTCCACGCCTGGTCGAGCAGAGCTGGAGCTCCGTGCCAGGCAGGACTCGAGAAGTGATGTGGCAACAGCAGCACTGCACAGCACCTGCCCTACAGCACTCAGGGATGGGGCTAATTTGGCCAGGCATAGCATGGTGCGGATGCAATTGCCACTCCTCCTGCCCTAACCTGTGGATGAAGGTAACACCACAATGTCGGACAGCTGCTACAGCAGACCCTGCAGTTCCTATAAGCCCCATGCAGTGGTTTAATTTTTACAGTTGTTTACTTAAAGGCTTCATTTTTAATAACTCTTGAGAGAAAGAACAAAGCAAAGCAGTGGAGCCTCTAGCATTTTCTCCTGCTTCCTTTCTGTACTGGCACAAAGAGATGAAGAAGGCATTTCCGCAAAGTCATGACTCAAATATAAAAATAAAATTTACATTTATCATATTTGGAGGCAGCCAAGGAAAACTGACCTCATGGTATGAGCTCTAAGAAAGCTCAGGAGGGAGAAATTAAAATAATTAGTTGCAATTACTACCAAAATTATGGTACTGAATAGGACAGTGCCTAATAATGAGAGGTCGCAATTACTAAAGTGCTCTTCTGTATGCTCATTTGTCTTCTCAGTATTGTAGTCATTTTTGTTGTCCTCTCGCACAGCAGGATCCCCAGCACCACTTTCCTTTCCTTTTTATAAGAAGTTCACAGTAAACAAGGGTTCAACGTGTTCAGAGCAGCAGTTTGTGTCTTCTGAGGGCTTGAAATAATATGGGCTTTTCTTTCAGTCTCTCTGTAAAAGCAACTTTACCGCATCTGAGCTTCATAGTCTTTCACTTCATCACGTTACAAGGGAATGCAGCTAAGAGGTGAGCAAAACCGAGTTAATTTAGATTTTCACCCAAACAAATGGAACTAGAATCAAACTTCCCATTCTTCTTCAGGCACTTAGCCTTTGCGCATGCTAGGAATTTACTGATGGATCTCATTTGAGCTACTGATGGAACTAATATAGACATGACAACAAAAAACCCTTTTAATGTCATCACAGTATAAAAATGCTTGCACAACAGTAGTATCCACACAAGTATTTTTATCAAACTAGCCATCCTGATAAAACTAATAATACATGTATTTTTGGGTCTTAAAACTTGAAACTCAAGAGGTCACCTACACCATCTGCCTACTGTGATACATTTCTACAGATGTATGGTAACTTGTTTTCCTAAAACTGCAATTTGTAATATTGGTCTGAGAGCAAATCAGTACAAAGGCATTTTGTTACTTCAAAATTCTTAATCAAAAAAAGGCATTTTGGGTCGACCCTTTTCTCCTTAATCAAAATGTTTTCTTTCAGCACAAATATGAAAGTAAACTTCAAAAAGTAACATTAAAATGATAAATTACATTATTCTATTCCAGAAATTTCATAATGCATTATATCAACTCTATTTAAGCCATTTTTCACAGCCGGATCTCATTCAAATCAATATTGTCTTGAAGGACGTTTTGATTTCAACATCACAGCATTTTCCTGAGGACAAGTATTAAAAAAAGTGTTGACCATATTAATTATTTCTTGCTTTAGCTAAAAGTGGACATAGCATTAAAACCCCCCACAATCAGCATAATACATTATGTTGTTTATAATCTAGAGATAACAACAAAGTTTTTTAAAAAATCTGGAAGTATAATGCAAGCTATACCCAGGCAAATTAACTATCTGATATGGTCTAGACAAACAGCACACTTCCTCCCTTTCCATAGGGGACAGACAGAAGTCCTCTTATAGATCCAGATGTGCCAGCTAAATCGCCCCCCTTCCTGGAGGCTACAGCCTCCACCAGAGGGCTGGCAGAGCAGTCTATCAGAGCGCTCTAATTTACTTCAGGAAAAATCAATTAAGTTAGCTTAAGTGACTTTAACTGGGAAATTGTTGGGGACAGTAATCACCACTGCAGACGGTGATGAGTACACAAGAACCCCAACTTCTTCCATCAACACAGTTGTACCAAAGTGGGCATCTCTCCATTGCTTCAGTGTTTGAGCCAAAACCCGCTCAAGTCAACAAGACTTCCAGACTTAAAAAAAGTAGAATCCAACCCTTGTTCAATCTTTGGCTATGAAATAATTCTTCCCTCAGTGTTTCTTTATCACCCATTTCTACATATTTATATTTTTTTTTGCCTGGGCACTGTTGTGATTGAGTAACCTAGACCAAAAGAGAATGTCTTGATAAAGCCAACATTGCGTGTCTGAATCAGTACTACAGAAAACAACAAATGTCACGCTGCTGCTTCTGCCACTTCAGCACCACTCCAAAGGTCACTAATTCCTCGGGAAGCAGCCATAAATAGCCTGCCTCTCATACAGGAATGTTCTGCCAAAATTTTAACTCAGAGTCGCCTTATATTTTCACCTTCAGTCATCAATACTTTTTGACAATCCTTTGCTAGAACACACTTTTCATCTCAACACCTTATTAATTCCACAGCTACATCTTTCCCCACAGCCCCACAGTAATTCCAGGACTCCCACTCAAGTTTCACTGACACCGAGAAGTGTTTTCTATCGTAACGAGACAGGAAACTCTCTTCATAGTGATGTAGCTCCTGTTGACAGAGCTGTGCTTCTGCCTGTTCCTCCCCAAAACTTCAACTGAACCAGAAAAGATGTTTTTCTATGTTAATTTAAACTGGATCCACACTAGCACTTTTGCCAGTACTGAAATGCTGCAGGGGGAAAAAATTTGCATCCAAACCCACTAGTTCAATACGAACGGAGGTTTCCCCTGTGAGATACGGCCTCAGTTAAGCAGCAGCTTCATCTCCTCTCACACAGACACCCTTGGTGGGAAACACAAAAATGTCTTCTATGAACATTAATACAAATAGGGCACCTTGTAGTGTATCGTTTGCTACACACAACAGCCTATGCATGTGAGGAAACGAATAATCTCAGGAGAGAGAAGACTGATTCTTTTGCATATATACCAGCTGAACTACCTATTTCAACAGAAAGAGCATGCACGTGTGTGTATGTGTGTGTGCATGCAAGAACCAGAGAGAAAGAGAGCACAAGGGAGGAAATATTGTGTCTTCAAGCCTTACTGCTCAATGTTGCAGTACTGGAATCCAGCTAGACATCCCCCAGCTGGAGAAACCTCCATCATCCGCTGCCTGGTGGAACTGCTGAAAAAATAAATACTGAAGGGCTGTCTTCTGCACATGGCTGCTTTCTGACCTCCGTGGGTAAAGATGACTCTGCCACAGCCAGCACAAGCCTCCAAAGATTATGGAGGATGTTTTCAAAGAAACAAAATGAGCACAGTAAGCCTAACAAACACTGGAAAACATTACTGGGCAGCACAGTAAACACTGAGCTGGAATAAGTGAAGGGCTTTGCTTCAGGGAAAATACTGTGAGTAAAAGAAAAGGCAGATGAAAGCAGCCATTCAGAAACCACATAATCAGATGTAGACATATCTTCAGAATATAATAAAACAAGGACATGAATCCCATATCTTGCCCGTCGCTCGATCAAATGTGAACTTTGTTGGTTCAGAAATACAAAGGCTTACAAGGAATTAGAGGATCTCACTGGATGGACCAGGTATTTAAGACTAAATAATTATCCTCAAAAAAAGCATTGACAATGCTTCCTTGAAATATTTCATACAGTCTTTTCATGCTTGCAAAAATTCATACCACTGGAAATAATCTAGGGAATAAAATTCAAGACATAAACCCTAAAAAGTATGCTACTCCAGGGATGAATACTGTAATTATATAAAACCTGTTATGGTACTTAATAATGTGTAGCCTACCTGGAATCAATAGGACTAACTCAGCAGGCAGAGAGCAAAATCTGTACCTTAATTTCTTTTCTTACTTAAATTAAAAGGCTCATTTTCTGTAGGATTTTCAAGGTCCTTGTAATCTTCAGACTTACCCTTGAATTCTTCATTTACTTCTGCTACTGAGCAAAGTCTTGTCTTCAAATTGGCAGCTTTGAATTGTTGCCTCGATGAATGATTGCAGCATCTTAAAGCCTGCAACGAAAACAGCAGCAGTTTAGGCAGAAAGCAAAATAGGAGTAACAAGTAAATGTATCATGTAGTTTCTACTGTCATACTGCCCCTCCCTTACTAAAGGCCCTTTTCCACACCCTTCATCTTCATCCCACAATTACTGACGTATTTTCTTCTTGTTTCTCTTTCTTCCAGGAATGCTGCTAAGGTACAAGGTGCTTTTTGGGACAGCAAGATCACAGTGGAAAGATTTGCACTCATTTCTCAAAATGATCGAGCCTATATTAAAAATATCCTCACATGCATCTATTCAGCCTATATTTCTATTCTTTTCTGTCCTAATTCCCCTGTTGAAGCTGGTTAAGGTACTGGAAAAATTAGTTGATCAAGTGGAAAATGTTGAATGTGCTTATTTAAAGTCGATCCCTATATTCAGCTTTGGTATCTGAGTTTTGCTGACTCAGGTTTGCTGACTGAGTGGCTAACTTGAAAGTTTTCAGCCAGTGTTTAGTCACAGGTAAGACTTTTATTCATTGAGTCAGCTCTCACTCACCGAAAGATTTGAAAGTAAGAATTATGGGCTATGCTTAGAAAGCAGCATAGACATCTATGCAGATTAGACTCAGTGTCCCAGAGCTAGGCAGCTAAGCCTTCTTTGTAATATGATGAGTACTTTGGCATGGCATCTACAGCTCTACTGCAGCTGTCAGCCAGTAGAAAAAGATAGAAATATGTCTTAAATCTCACCTTCAAGGTGCTCCTGCCAGACATGGCATCACAACCTTTTTCCTTATTTAGGTATTTTTGTGTTTCCTTGTACAGATAGAACAGGGTAGGAATGCTGTTCCGCTTCCATGTACACACCAGAAGAAAAATGGCCACAACTGTTGACCTAGCTAAGTGATGAAAGTCTCTAGCAAGGATGTTGAAGACCTATGCTCTGATTTCCTACCCCAAAATTTTTCATGTGTTGCATAAAGAAGCCTTGGAGCAGGGAGCAAACTCATGTCTCCCTTCACCTAAGCAAATGCTAATCTTATTGGGCAAGAGAGTCCCGTTGAGGCTTGCTTTCTTTCTGGTTCAGTAACTGCTGAATTCTTCCTTGAGCAGTGGCACACCTTCAAAAGGAGGTGTGGATGCTGCCTGCGCCCATAGATCTAATCCTCTTGAGGTGGTAGGAGCTAGAGTCTTGAGGAGGAGACCATCAAGGCCGTGCAGACATTGCTGATGTTTTCCCGACTCACATAAGTGCTTCTGAGAACCCAGCCCCAGCCCTTGAAAATTGACCCAGAGATCATTAGGGAGCCAGCAAAGTGCCTGGTGCATGGATTGATGTTTTCTGAGAATTGCTGCAAAGGAAGCGGGCGGCTGCATCTGCCAGCTGCAGCTTTTTCAGATCCTGCTTTTGAGCCAGGATGAATGTTGTTGTAATAATCTAGTATGCAGGCAGCAGAGACATCTGACTAGGACAGGTCCTAACTGGAAATGATGGGATCCATTGCTTTTTGCAGGTAGGGAATCCAGTGTCAGCTGGGCTTATATAGGCAGTCTCATCTCTTGCAGGCTCCTCTAAAGTGCAATGCAGTTAATATTGCAAGTAAACTAGGATTCTGGTTGCACAGCAAGAGGAATGTGTCCAACTGGCAGGAAGAATAAATACTTCTCTGAACAGGCAGTAATCAGTTAACATTACTCTAAAACAAACATTGAGAAAGCACAGCACTTTAGCAATTAAAGGTCCAAATTTGCAAAATTAATTAGTGTTTCCCACAGCATAGCACCCTACTTATGAACAGCTCTATTGTAAATGTATGATGCTCTAATATGAAAAGAGAGCATTCTTATGTTAATTATCTAATTAACTAATCTGGGCACAATTAGCAGCTGAAACAGCACAGCATTACACTCTCTTCCTTCTTCCCTTCCGGATTCAAGATTGCCTTTAAATATGTACTTTCAAGTGGCAGGGGACCCTGGTGATAGAGCTTGCTACCATGTTAACCAGACCTCGGTGCCAGCAGAAGTTCCAATGAGTGGGCACTGAAACAGGAGAGGCAGGAATATCTTTGGCACATTATTTAGGAGAAGTAGAGTCAGCTATTTAACCTCACCCGCAAAGTTAGCCTTCACTCCAGGAAAGCCATCCTTGTCACGTCACAGAAAGTCAGTGTGACATCCTCAAGAATACAGTAGTCTGTTTCTCTGCCCCTTTGGAAACCCAACACCACTTAACAAGACCTCCCTGACACCAGTATTTTCCAAAGGATGGCTCAGTGGCTATTTCAGAGGTCTGAAAATAGAGAGTCTCATTCATTTCTACTTTGCTGCCAGGATAGCTATTGACTTCACTAAAGTTTACTGTGGCATGAAGAGAAGAACTAGAGAAACTGCGTGCAAATCTCTAACAAAAACATACCAGAGAGAAGTACCTTTGCTGAAAACAGTCTAAATCAGCCTCAGAGGATGGCTTAGACAATGGCTCAAGTCCTGCCTCACCTTCCATTACAATGATCCTAAAACAGCGTTAGAAATGTAAAATAAAATATTTATTTCAATATTTTCACATTTGTACATTTCCACATCTGCTTTAGATGGTATTTTTTATTTAGGAAATCGATTTTGTGTTCAGTAATTAAAAAAAGGAGAAAAACGTAACATAAGACCAGAGTGACAAGTTCTATACCGAGTGGTACAAAATATTGATGAATCTAAAACATTTTTGCTTTATCTTCTTTTGGGGTGTTTTTGTTTTTAGGGTTCTGTTTGTTTGTTAGTTCATTTTTTAATATAGGAAGGAGGATGTTCCATTAAAAAAGAGTTTGGGTAGATCTACTGTAATATTCCCCCACTCTCACTTTTTCAAAGAAGGGGAGGTGTAGTCGTACACCTTTGCCTGTGTGGTGCAGGGCTGTTTTTGAGACAGTGCTGATCTATTGTGCATTATAGAATTACAAAATAATTTATGTTGGAAAGAACCAGAGTAGGTCATCTAATGCAACACCAGCAAGACTAACTAGATCAGCTTACTCAGGACTTGTCCTATTGAGTTCTGAGCATCTCCAAGGATGGAGACTCCAGCACCTCCAGCCAATCTGCTCCACCTTTTGCTGCTCTTACAGTGAAAAAAATTCTTAATAGCTAACTGGAATTTCCTGTCTTCCAAGTTGTGTCTGTTGCCTTTTGCCCTTTCACTCTGCGTCTCCCATAAAAGTCTGGATTCATCTTCTCTACAGCCTCCCAATAGGTAGCTGCGGACAGCAGTGAGACCACCCTTCAGCTGTCCCTTCTCCAGGCTAAAATAAACCAGCTGCCCCAGCTTCTCCTTCTACATCACTTGCTCCGGCCCCCGGCCATGGCCCCTCCATTGGACTTGCTCCAGGTTGTTGATGTCTTTCTTGTGCTGAGAAACACAAAACTGGACGCGGGGCTCCCCCTGACCTCTGGCTGGTGCTGAGTGGAGGGGAACGCTCACTTCCTGCAGCCTGCTGGCTGCACTCTTGCCAGCACAGCTTTGCAGAGATGCTCTGGGTTTGGAAGGTTACAATACAGCATCTGATGGACAAGTTCTGACAGACCTGAGCTAATACTGAGGTTGGCCCGGCCTTCACAAAGCAGGGGTGCAGTAGGTCATCTCCAGATGTCCCTCCAACCTAGGCTGGCATGCAGGTCTGTGCAGCTCCTCAGTGGGCTGCAGTCACAGGCGCACACCTCTAGCAGAGGATCCAGTCCCTGCACACAAGAGACCAAAGAGTATATCTACATGGACAAGCACAGACTTTGCTCAGAGTCTGAGCACTCCAGACTGATCCCTGCTTCATCCCAGGGGCCACAGCATACCCCGAGTGAATAAATCCCACAGGGAGAAAGAAGGAATCATTTCAGCAATAGCATTGCACTAATGAAACTCTAACACAGCCAGCTGAAAGCTGCCTTGCATGCCTTCAGGTCCAAGAAGAGGCGCTTGCACTTGTCCATACTCATCTGTGTAAGTCAGCTCTTATTTAAAACTCTCTTGCTCCATATGTTAACTTGTTCACAGAGGTAAACCCTGTGAACAATGTGCTTCTGGCATGACAGCCAACCTAGGAAAAGACTCACCACCTTATATTTCCTTGTGGAAGGTGGCTGATACTTCCAGGACCTTAAAATGTAGTGCTGGGCACCTATTTTATTTTATTAATAACTTTTGCCAAAATGAACCACCATCCTTGGCTCTTAAACAATGATTCATGAATTAGCCACACAAATCATTGCATCTAATAACCTCTATAAGCCAAAAAAGAATAAACTACTTCAACCATATAAAATTCCACCATATCAAGAATTAACCATAACTGACTGATAGGATGACAAAGACAACTGCTGTCTGTGCTGTGGGATAAATCAGCATACTTAATATATGTTACCAGATGCCACCACATTTCTATGTGTTTTATTTAAGCCTTGCATGATTTGTATAAATCCGTAAGAACCCTTCTGAAACTCTCCTGCTGTGCCAGAAATGACACCTCATGACGATGAGGTATGCTGGGTACCTTTAAAACACTGTTCCTAAAGCAAAATATTTGGGTTTGTAGAGCCTTTTCTTACAAGCCATAATGAGCCTAGACACCTACCACTTCTCCAGTCAAATACAGAAGTCAAAGCAACCTCCTGCCTAAGCTCTGCAAGGAAACCATCACCTCAGATGCTGGCTCTGGCACAACACAGCAGGGCTCCAATGTGTAAGGTGGCCTCCAAACACCATGTGAATAATTGTCCTACCTACACATAAGAAATTACTATACCAAGAATCCCGGAGAATGCTTTATAAAATGCCTTTATTTCAGGTAAATCCTCACCTCTTTTGGGGAACACACAGCCACAGGTGCTTTAGGGGCACAAACCCCAAATTTCAGTCATATGTACAAGAATTTACCAAACCAAATTTTCAAGCTAGAGGCACTAGCATACAGCTGTATGCATGAGTATGGATTTTACCACTGTACAGAGCCTCTCGAGTTCCACTGAGGAATTACAAGGACACCAGGGCATCCAGTAAGGCATCTGTTTACAGACAGAAAGCGGGATTTTGTCTGGAAACAGCCATTTCAGAATTTCTTCCTTATCCATGCAATTATGGAAAATATGTAGAAAAACAGCACCCTGTGACTTACATTACAAATTGCTATTAAGCAACAACATTTGAATTTTGCTATGCTGAATGCAAACTTTTATCGTCAAGCCAGAGGAAAAAATATTTATCAGATATACATAAGAGAGACTCGTGACCTGCTTATGGGTATCTCACTAGCTGGAAAAAAAAGACACCATGCAGTGTTAATCAGACACATGATTTTCTGGTTTATTTCTTGAGCGTGAGTCTTGACTTGATGTTTTTTTGGTAAAGATCTTCTTGGTGAAATAAGTCATGAAAGTACTGAAATTCATCCTCTTTTGGGACATCTGAGTGAGTGTTTCCAAATTCCTTACATTAACACATCAATAGAATTTGTTACAAATATTACTAGTTTGTGCCAGAAAGTTTATAACAAGATGCTGGCCAGCTACCAAACCACTAACCCTCTAGGACTGGCTTAGGGACAATTCAGTATGTTATTTAATGAAAGAGAGAATATGGCCTATGAAGGCCTGGAAGACTTATTTCACAACGTGGCTTGCTTACTCAGTGATCTAGCTTGGCAGCTCCCCGCTCAGAGAGGGACCCCACCCAGGCCAGCTATGCTGAGACCAGACTATCATCTGAGCCATTGACTCTCCTATTTGGCTCAGATTGCCACAAATTGCATTCAGACTCTCTATTTTAAAATAAAGGCAAATGACGTGCACAGACATCACCCTCTATACAGGATGGAGTGCTGATGCCCTGCTCCCATTCAGCAAGCAATTATAAAGGGCACGAGCTGGATTTTAGTGGTAAAGCTGAACTTCTGGTAATGCTCACTGATACTTCATTTTAGGGTTTGTGTTTTTCTCCTTTTTCTAAGAGGAAGATCAATACCATACTTTCCTCTCCCATACTGCCTTTCATCCTAAAATACTTCCTAGTTTAAACATATGTTTACAGTAATTTTTTTTGAATCTGTTCCTGAGCCATGGGACTACAGAAGCACTGTGGTGTAATGTACAGAGCATCACTGCTTTTTAATTGAAGCTGGGAAGCAGTGAATATTGCCTTTACCTGGAACTACAAAGGTAATTAAAATAGCTGGAACATCAGGTTAATTAAAAACCCCTCTTTGACCTAGGAAGAGTGTTACTGAGTCCAAATATTCAGATCCTTCTTTTAAGATCATCCACATAAAGCAGTTTTTTTGTATAAAGTGACACTGGTACCTTTTGCATTTAAAAAAAAATAAAATAAAATAAGTGTTCAGATCCTTACAAGGCACTTCTGGACTCAAAGGAGATGTTTGTGCATGATGATCCTTCACACAAGCTAACAACTGTATTTCTGTAAAATTCTGTTTCCTTAAACTATTACTTCCCCTATCCACCCCCCAGGTGCTCATCTTTGATTTAAGATTACAACTGAGTTAGTTTTAGGATTATATTACAGCACGGAGCAAAACCAGTGTCAAGAACCTGACGAGCACATAGGAGTCTGGTATTGACTTATCACGTAATCACCATAAAGAGGCTATGCATTCTGCTCTTTTCCTCCTCCCTTTGATGACTGATGTATCTTTGGCTTCTCAGAGGTTTCATGGCACTTTCAAAAACTATCCTATTAATTTTTCTTTGATGTCTGCCACACTGCTTATGCCAAGGACTTTCCTGATTGGCAACAACTGCAAGCCTAACAAAGACTTTCTAGAAATCTCCTTCAGGTTTGAGACATAAGTCAGGGACATCATGTACTGAAATAAGCAAAATGACTACGAAGACCTCAAGGTACTTGGCATTTACAAAGTGGCAACCTTCAGCAGCCAGAGGGGAGAAAGTGCAGCTATCCTCCTCCAGCAATTCACATTTAGAGTAGCTGCCTGCTTCTTTTCTCTCCCCTACTAAATCAAATTCACTGTTATTCTTGTAGTTTAGATAGTACTGGAATAACAGGGTCTTTAAAATACACATGTTCTCCAGAGATGTTAACCACTAAATCTTATTTGTCTCTATTTCACTAATTAACACTGCTACAACAGATGAAATCATCCATGGGGCTGTGTTCTGCTTTATTGGTGTTTAAGCCACACGTTGATATTAATTTTTTGGAACGAAAATGCAGTAACAAGCAAGACAATATATTTCAACTCATCTTAGAGCAGCAATTCTCAGTCCCTAACAGGGCAGGGTAATACCTCTTAGGGGATGAGAGAAGCCTCATAAATGCTGCTCCCACTCTGTCCACCTCCACTGCTGAACGCTTCCTCCATTCTGGCATCTATGGGAGCAGAGTGGTATTTATTTTATGTCAGTAGGAACTTGGGGATGAGATAGACTGGATGGGAAAGGATCGAAAGGCAACGGCTACTTGCATGGTGATGACTATCTGATTGGATTGATTTGATTAATCCTCTTCATCCCTGGGCAATGGTCAGCTGAACAACTGCAACCAGCTGAACTCATGCAACCATCCCAGAACTACAGAAAAGGCTGCTTTTTCTCTTTGCAGAGTTGCCCAGGCCCATCAGCTCAGGTGAGGCCACTTTTGGCCTGAAATGCGAGAAGCTGGGTTGTGAGGGAGAGAAGATCTCTGCAGAATTAGAAGTGGCACAGAGACCAGCATCATCATGCCTGGAAGAGGGGCAGGTTCTGGATACAGACATCATGAGCAAGCTCGGCTCAAGGGGTGCTGCAAACCCCCACTGGAAGGTATCTGCAGGATTTGGTAGGGAACAATGCCAGCTTTGGTGGAGCTTGTTCTCAGGATGACAGGAGAGACAATAAAGCACATAGCATTTTGCTCTGTGGAAGCCAAGGGACTGCAGGCAGGTGCAGAACAAGATCACGGAGATGGGAGTAGAAAACCAGCAGGATGGAGTCCAAAGTATCACAGGAAACAGGAAGGGGGAGGTGGGCATCATGTAAAACACGTGCAAGATGCTAACTTTGAAAGTCACGTGGCGTGTCTGGCTGTGGCAGGCATGCTTTCGAGGTACTAGCTTTCAGGGATGCTCTTTAATCCGTTTGTACTATGCAATGAACATTCATACCCTATTCAAATATTCCTTCTCCATTGTCTACTTAAAATCTGTTGTTCTCCCTAATAGACAGGAAGAGTTTGAAAATATTCTTCTGGTGTGAATCCATCAATCCTGTACTTTCTCCTGCTATTTTGATCATGAGGACGTAGCAGTAGGGACAGGTCTGTGGCAGCTAATACCTCATGTGACATGGGGCACACAGGTTGTACAAGGCTGTGCCAGTGACATTTTTCTTCCCACTTTTTCAGTCCTACTGCCCAGTAAATCTGCATCTGAGATAAACAGCAGAAGTACCGCTATAGAAACATCTCTCAGTACCAGAGTGATACAGAAGTCAGTGGAACACCTATTTTTCTTCATAATTCTTTCCATCTTTATGTCCAATCCAAAATAATAAATAAAATGAAAAAAGAAAAAAACCTTGAAAATAATGAAGTCCCTCTTAGCCAGTTAGCCAGTGACTCCAAAGGGCTGGAAATAGTTAAATTGATATTTACACAATTCATCGCAACTCTGCAGCCTGCCATCACCCAAAGAAAACTTCCTCTTATAGAAGAGGGGAAGTTTATGTAGCTGCAGTCTTGGATTACCTCAGTTCAGTCCTGAGGCAATACAGATACCAATTATATGATGCATGTACCATACATCTTTAAATTCTCTGTAAAACAATCCCTGAGAAATAATTGTTACTGTCATTCTAATCAGGCACTGAAAATACAGCTGACACACTTCCTTACCTGTTAGTATGAAATTAAACTTTTGATGTGTTTGGTAACAGGTTCATTCTTCTGTGTGTATTAGGTATGGTACAGCAATCGTGGATTTACCCAGGTCTGTAAGAAGACTTTAATTCCTTTACTAAACACCAGTTAGCCTACATGCTACCACATCCCTTGAAGTGTTAAAACAACTGCTTATCTCCCTCCTCTTCCTCCCTTTACATTAGGGCTGCGTTTGACCCTCTGGGTTTTCACTAAATTCTTTGTGGTCAGTAAGTGCCAATTAATCTTATGCAATCTCTTGTCCTTTGTACAAAGAGCTAAACAAATAAAAATTGTAATTTTCCTCTAAACAGGATTTTTTTTTAAATCTGAATAATTTTCATAAAGGCAGAAAACTTTTTGTCCTTCCATCTGTAGAGTTGATCATTAGATGGATTCACTAGAGCTACAAGGTTTATATCACATTATAACTTTCCCCACTACCTAGCACATCCTCACCATTGCTTGTACCATGGACAACCCTGACTCTCTGCCACCAGCCTCAACATTTCTTCTTAGTGACTGCTGAAACAATGGAAGTGTCACCTGAAAATTACACTGACTACAAGAAGACAGACTGAGGTTTGATTTAAGTACACTTTTATGCAGATGACTACTACCAAGGGAGGCAAAGGAGAGATCCACGTTGGAAAGCTTCCCATACTATGATTCTGAATAAAAGAATGGGCATAGTATCATGGAAAGAATTTGAGGACTTTGTTCAAAGAAATTACTTTATTTAAAGCTTCATGATATTAATGTTTTGGGTTTTTTTTATTGCATTCAAGGTAGCAGAATTTTTATAGTCTTTGAAAAGAAAGAACTTTCTTCAAAGGAACACCTGGCTCCATCCTCAATTTCCTTCACCAGCAGAAAATACATTTGCCAAGTGCTTATGCAAAAAGGGAGATAACAGTAATAGAGCTGGATAAAAGAGATCGTCAATATATAGTAGGCTTTCTAAAAAAAGTCCCTCCTACCGTTACACATGGGATATCTGATCTGGGAACTACTGTAGAATAAAGATCTAAGGTAAAGCCATGCTAGGCAACTGAAGAAATAACACAGAGTGACAAACACCAACAAAAAACGCAGCTATATTCCAAAGGAATCTGTTAAAAATGACACAAGCTCATTCACACTTTGAAATCTAATCATTTGGTTCATTCCTTCTGTTCTATTTCACCAGGATATCTGTAAGGCGTTACCCACCATTAAATTGGTAGCCGCCTTTGAGAAAAAATGATCATAGTCATGACTACTACTTTTCTTTTATCATTCAGGGAACAAGTAATTCTGAACTGTATTACGGTAGTCTTCCTGATTTGAATTTTGTTTTCTGGTTCTCTCTGCTTTTTGTCTGCTGTCATTTCTTTTCCTGGGGATATAGTTTGCCACTTGGGAAGTTCTGAGAAGATAAAACACTGTGCAATTAAAAATTCTTAACCGTCCAAAGCATGTGTGTTTGCATTTGTGGAGGCCCTATATTTATTCTCTGTCTCCCTGGAAAAGCTCCTAGCTTTTTTCTTTCTAGCTCATCTCTGGCACTTCATTTGTAACATACTACAGACTTCCAAAGACAGATGCAACACAAAAAGAAAAAGGGAGAGGGAAAATGCTGAGTTCATCACCATAAATTATTGATGTTTCTTCTACTTAAGTTACTCATCAGGATTCATTGCTAATGAGGTGTGGATTTTAGTTTTAAATTTGCCATGCAGCACTGCAGGCATTCAATTTGAAGCACTGCATTAAAGAGGATTTCTCCCAATGTGTGTCTCTGGTTCTATTTTCCGCAGTAGGTCTCTGCAACTGTGACTTGGCAGGCACTGGTGGTATTTATCCACAGCGCAGAATGCAATAGGAAACAGAAAGACAAGAGGAAGATTTTTATTATGTAACTGATAAAATACAGAAACAGATGCTGTGCAATTGCTCTGGAATTAGTTGATTTATTTAAAGGGTTAATTGACTCATTGTATTCCTATGGGGTAAACTGGAATTCAGATGAATTGCAGTGATCCAGTGTCTGGGAGCACCAGGAAATCTGCCAACATATATTACTGAATTTCCATCTTCCAGTTTGCAACTACGTTAAATTAGGGTCAGATGCTGCTGCTATTGTCATTCCTGATGCTGGATTCCCACTGCCTTTAACAGAAACAGAAGCTGGCTTGTAGGCTGGGGTCAGTACTGGGATATTCTCAGTTAAACAGCCAAAATGAAAACTGGGAGGGAGGTGGGAGGGAACTGGTTTGGGTTTACCCCAGAGGAAGTTTCCACCAAAGCATCCTAAAAAAATAAAATGGGATGACAAATTGATTCACTTTAGGGTTTTTCTGGAGGGCTCCAGCAGTGGCCTGACCATCTGAGCTGAAAGCAGTGGGAGCTTTATCAATGACTGCAGGAGGATCAGGCATAAACCAGGGTGGCATCTTTTTGAAAACTCCTCTTGGCCCATTGTGCCACAAGGCCCCCCAGGACTGAACGTCACTTGCAGGACTCCACACGGCACCTACATACCTTCTGATACAGGTAACGGCCCCAGACATCTGTGCAGGACGAACAGCCCAAGGCTGAGAGGCTGAAGTTCGAAACCCTGGTCCACCGTCTTCTTCCCGTGGGACTTTGGGAAACCTGCATTGTCTGGCTGTGCCACAGCTCTTTATCGGTAAATTAATACTAGCAGTTCACTGCCTTAAAGATCTATTGCAGGGATAAATACATTATAACTTATACAATGGGTACAAGATCAGATGAGTAGCTAAGACAGGCAGACATGAACATCCTGAGGGTTTTTTCATCCTAAATCAGCCAAACTAGCAATTAAAGTGGCCTTTTTCTGCGATACAGTAAAAAGGAGTAGGGGGAAAAAAAAAAAAACCACACTTAAAGAGCTGCTCCTAAAAATATAAAATGTATTTTAATTATGAAGGGGAATTAATTTTAGATAGACTGAGGAAAATCTCATGGGGCATCCAGCCAACCCATCCGTCTCCTATCACCAGAGAATTTCAGCTTTCCAAACAGACCTGTAACATTCCACTTCTCGGGATCTTCTCTGAATACTGAGCTTATTATCTTTCGACTCCTTCATTATCTGTCACTGTCATAAAAAGCAGCATATACTCCTAAGGAAATTAAACGCTGAAGAAAAAAAAGTATTAGGCTATCTAATCACTCCCTCCCTCCCCTTTCCAGGGTTTCTCCCTACCCTATCATCTTTACCCTTCAGCCACACGCAAAACCTTGTCAGCTTTGCCTCTGCTCTTTTGCTTTTTGCCCCTCCATTTCTTGCCACTTTGTTCCTTAAATTTAAAATACATAGCAATATCTGAATGCAGCTGTCTGGGACAGTGCCAGGCGAGTGGGGACATGATGCCAGTCAGACAGCGTATGGTCACCATTAGCTGACAGGGCTGAGTGCTCTTCGTCTTGGTCTCCTCCTTGGACAACACAAATACGAGAAGTCTGATTAAAACTCGTAGTACAGGCTAACTCAAAAACCCCACGCACAGCTCCTTGGTGCTCTGTCCCAACGCTGATGCCAATGCTCAGGCTCAGGCTGTGCCTGGCCTCACTTGGAGCAGTGGGACCTTGTGCCTACGGCATTGGAAAGCTTTTGGAGAGTGAGTCGTACCCCTGGTTTTGCCACTGGCCTGGAAGATGCCTTTGAGCAGAACTCTCTACCTCAATATCTCCTCCTGTAAGAGGAGGAGATGCCCTTCATCACTGGGCACTGTATGAAGTAGTAGTTGCTGGTAGCAATGGTAACACCTGTAGCACAGCACTACCCACTCCAGTCCTGATAACTTCTTCATATCTGGAAAATGCCCTTATTGACCTCAGTTTGTTCTTATTTTCCACTGTACCAATATTTGCATTACTTGTTTCAGTTCAGGCATTTCCCTATATTCCAAACCATCTCAAACTCTACTGCTGCCTTCACCTGCATCCCCACCTCCTGCTGTTTCACCAGCTGCTCCATGTGTAGCACTGCTCCAACAGCCACCAGATTAATGGGCAGAAAGTTCATTTATTTTTTCTTCTGTAATACATCTGAAAGCTCACATCTTCCAGTAGCATGGTCCCACAGCACTCTGCTCCTGTGACTGTATCCCTTCACCATATTGCACTGTCCCCAGGGACTTCTCCACACTGCTTGGGTACTGTATAGTGCCCTGTGCTGAATGCTTATTGTACTTTCTAATAGAAAATGCTTTGAAAAATGTAAATTGTGAGATTCCTTGAACAGCAGACTGGGAGAGTTTAAACTATTTTTTATTAAAAATATTTTCAAAAATATAAGTATATTAAAAACTTCAGCAGCTGCAGCTATCAACAGCAATAGGAAAAATGAAAGAAATCAAAACCGTTAGCATATTTTCTAACTGAAAGAATAATGTCATTTTAAAATATTGCTGTGGAGAGTATAGGGATTTTCCTTTACTGGAAAAGATGATTGGATTTTAGAACAAAAGAAAAACATTTGAAAAAGAAAAGAAAATCTGCCATATCAAAACAAAGGAACTAGGAAAAAAAATGCACCAAGAAATATAACTTTAAATACCTTCCAAAAATTGCACTAAGTGACCTTCCAAAAGTTGAGATAAACTAGACCAACTCCAGCTGTGGGGTAGCTGCTGACTCCTGCCAGCTGAGGATCTGGCCGAGAACATCTCAGCTTTCTGATAAGATTATTATCAGGTAGAAAAGGACAGATTATTCAGTCCTCCTCAATAACACATGAAATCCTTCACAGGGGTCATAAGAAACCCCATCTGAAAAACACGAGATGTAGAAGGTGCAAAATAGTGGGTGGGAACCTGGGTTTTTCTCCTGTTCCAACACAAGCCCGTTGACGTGTCTCATAGCCCAAAAAGCAAAGCAGCACCTTTTGCCCACCCCCTATACAGCAAACCTGCTGCCAGTGGCTGGCTCAAGGGGGGACAAGATCCGCATCAGCAGAGCCGCTGAAAATAAGCTTTGGGCTCTCACATCACTCCGATGTGAGTAAGTTGAAAAACATATGGGATATTTGGGGATAGTTTTTATGGATATCTTAGGCTTGGTTAAATACATATTTTTTGTTAATATATTAATTAGGTCTTTATTAAATATTTAAGAACGGCACATTTAGGTCACAGTCATGCAATGACTGAGTAGGTTAAAAAAAGTTTGGTCTGTGGATGGGATGGCTTATAATTTCTCATTTCAGGGTTCCTTGCTTTTGGGTTTTTTTTAAGCACTATTTGCAGAGATTCTGTTCAAAGCAGAGCAACACAACTTTGATCATGCATGGCCGATCCTAAATTCCTCTGCTTTTAAATACTTTTTAATTATTTGTGGTTCTGCTCCAGAGTTGTTGTCCAGTCTGCTAAGATCTGCTGATCCTCTCTTGAGAGTATTTTAATTTATTAATGTGAACAGACCTTGTAAATTCACACTTAGTGATTATTAATTTCCCTTCTGCTCCAGACACTTCCATCTAAGCTGCCTCATTTGAAGGGTTTTGGGGGTTTTTTTTAATCTCTGTTCATCTCATAATCTTCAACTGTTGTCTTTGCCATGCAAGGATGGCTGTCAAAACAGCCAAATCTTGCTATAAGGGGGCCCAGAGTTTTTGCTTGAGGTGGTATTCATAGAACTGACAAGCTCAAACACAGTTCCCTGGAAAGAGAATATGCATCAAAAAAGTAGATTGAACTGTACGATATTGGCTGGTTATCCAAAATGTATAAATATTGATATAGCGGGTTGAGCAATATGAAGGGGAACTGTGATCAGAAATTGCAGAAAGCTGCTTTAAAGTTGAAATCCTGCTTAGGTAATGAATATGCTGCAGTCGTACCCTCCTGCTTTCATTCTCATTCAGTTATCCTTAGCTGTCAAACAAAATAAATGGCACATCTCTTGTGAAATCACATCTATATTAACTTTATTATTTTTTCACCATTTTCAAATTGTCTTTTATATATATAGCTCTTTAATTAGACATCCTGACAACGTGGAAACAGATCAAACTGTTGGATGGGTACTGAGACTTCTGCTGCTTATGTCAGTGTCATTTTCATTTCCTCAGCCCTCTTTTTACCATTTACTTCTTGGATTAACTTTTTGAGGCTCCCTGCTACCAAAGCACTCATCCTTAACGCTACTCCCCGAGTAAAATAAACCTAAAGTGATATTGCAGCTACTATGCCATGCTTGCAGTCTTGCAATTATGGCTGACACTGCTCCCAAAATGGAAACCATGTTTAGAAATTTTTTAGAAAATAGAAAAAGCTCTGTCAAAATATGGTCCATATTCATTTTTTCATGAGAAATATGCATAAAAAGCCTGCTCAGTTCTCAAAATGGCAAACGATTAAAAACATATTGTCTCCACATTGCCCCAGATGACAGGGGAGAGAAGAACAAGGAAAGAAATAAACCAAAAATGAAAATTTACTAGCCATTAGCATCTCTATTTTAAACAATAAAGTAGAAAAAAATTAATATTTTTATTTCTCAAAAAGACAATTTCCAAGGAGAAAAGTTTCAAAATAAAAACCCAGTTACATCCCCTTCTTCCGGAGCCAGTTTTTGCCCTTTGCTCACTCTAATCTTCTACTATACCGTGTCTACCTTAAACTGTAATATGCCTACAGGAGAGATTTGCTTTGTCCTGATTGTCCTACAGACACAATGCTGAATATAAAAATATACAGCAATAACAGCTTGGTGGTCACGTGTGTTATGAAATGTCATCTCTTTGACTGAGGCAGGGGGGACCAGAAATGAAAGATCATGATGCAAAGCAAAGCCCTGAGTCTAGGAAAACTGAAGGGCCAGCGTAGCTTAAAGTTATCAAACAATATGTTTTGGTTTTGGTTTTTTTTTTCAGATTTGTTTGCAAGCCAGAGGTATTCACATAGTTTTGCATCATTAAATCAGACCTTTCAGAGCCAAAATAACTCATAAAGGACTTAAAGGCCACAATTTTGTTTGACGAATTCTCAGCATTGAGAGCAAAGGTCAAAACCATACAGTTTGCTTTGCTGCTCTTGTTGCTTTTTTTGATGACAGAACTGAAAAGTCCTGTTGAATTTCATGATTGAATGAATACATAAGTCAATGTAATACTATATTCCAATGAAATACTATACACAGCTGAAAACAAAGTAAGTGCCAATGTCAAGCTCATCTCTGGCCTGCCTCCCCTCTGCTTCCTAAGAGAAGTCATTACCTAGTGTTTATTTACAAGACTGGGGAAAAAAAATCTTGGAAAAATAAAGGCTTTGTGCTCAGATTTCAGGCATGAAATGGTGTCCCACTGTGTCATTTTGGATTTGCCATTTAAAGGCTTACAGTGTGTTTGCTCGAACAGTCCCTTTTTTTAAGAAGAGGAATTCAGTTCTTTGGAATCTGACAGTCTCAGAAGGGCTGCTCAGATGTTTTTATTAATTAGTTAATATTTGTGCAATGCTTAAAGTATCAAGTGCTATATAAATGTTAAGCTATGGAATTTGGTCCTACAATTAAATGGCAATGATAAACAATGAAAAATTCATATTTATATATTTGCTAGGAATTTACATGAGCATGACATATTTGATAGCTTAGCAGAGAGCTCCTAATCTGTCCAAAGCCATATAAAGTTTAGGGATATGGCCAACAGCCTATTTAAATAACAAAGCAAAAGTCATACTTTCCCCTGTGTTTCCATGTTAGCCTTTAAGGCTCCAATTAAAAGCAATTTAAGAACAGAAAACTTTCACATCTGATTTTCCTATGCAGTTGCCATCTACTAGACCTCTTACATATGCAAAATACAGACTTGCCCCTGAAAGCACATTAAGTGTGCAAATTAAAAAAAAATTGCACACATTCGCGTTCAGCTTAAAACTTACAGCCTTGAAAGCTCCCAGCTCATCTGTTGACATTACAAAAGATAAAAGCACCAGAGAAATAGCAGAAAATGCTGAGTGCCTTGTTACTTTTCCTGGCTTTTTCTTCTACATATGAATGTCAGACTGTTAATGAAAAGACTCCTAATGAATCAACACTCTCACAACAGTGTCACTAATGAACTACTGGTAGCTGGAAATGGAGACTAAAAATACTATGGCTCCCTTTAGTGCAGAGTTATCTTATCAATATGCTGTAGCCAGAACTGTTAGGCTGAAAAATGCATTTACTTAAGAAAATAACATCATGAAACAGAACCACGGTAACAACAATACTTCTGTTGCCAGAACACACTTGTAGTTGGTGGGTGGCTTGTATAACCTGAACACTTAATTAAGTGTATTTTTCCAATAAATACATTGTAGGACATTAATTTTTACTGATGGCTAAATATCTGCTAAGTAGCTACCCTGTCTCTCAGGCAACCAGGCTAGATTTTAATAACTTGCAGGACAAAAGAGCAACAGGAGCAGAGAGTCTGGTGAGGATGTCAGCATTTCCATTATAAACCTCATTTTAGCACTGGGGAGGGTACTCTAATTTGAACATTAAAACATGCTGGGGATAGCTTTTATCCAGGAGTGATTTTCTGTTTTTCTAGTAAGTGCCGTTTGCATCCATTTGGAAGAATCTTAAATGTACAGAGCTTGCGGGGGGGGGAGGAAAAAAGCTTAAACAAAGAATAAAAAAAAAAAGAAGAAAGCCCTAAACCAGAGTGGGCTTCAGGGCTTAAATGCAGTATTGAGCCTCTATGTGTGACTCGGAGAGGCTGACACCAGTAACTGCGAAGATGATCAAGGATGGGCCCAAGGTCGCATGGGCCCTTCAGGACACAGGTCTGTGCTACATAATCTGGAGATGCTGATTGACAGCGATGCCACTCTTAAGTCGGGAAACAAGAGGCACAACATGATACTCATGATAGGGGGAAAAGGTGGTCCTTTGGAAGTAGAAAATTAAATCAAATCCCTGGTTAGTCTGGAAATCCTAAGGATACGATACTCTCTCTTTGGAGGAATTTGTGTGTTAAGTTCCACTGTTGTAGGCACTTTCTAATTCCAACTCACCATAAATTTAAAATAGCCTTCACTTCCTTTCCTAAATCTATTTGCAGGAGTTTTATATGTGTTCTGGATCAGCTATGAATCAGCCACTCTACGTAAGAGTGTTTCAGGTATGGATGAAAATGGTTCTTATATATTCAGTAGTTTGATATATAGTTTAAGCTTGTAAAGTTGTTTGTAACAAAAGCTAGTTTATAACTAAACTACATTATTACTATCAACCAGGCCAATAATATGTGTTTTAAAGCTATCTGGATACAAGTTTACGTTAGTGGCTCAGTCACCATCCACATCTGTAAAAAATAAAACAATAAAAAATAAATAATGCATATAGGAACTGTTGTCAAAATTCATTTGGGCAGTTCCATTTTATACACAATTCATTTCCTATGTTTTAAATACCGAAATACTGATTTATGTTGTCAAGGTATCCTAAACTTACATAGAAAATAGGCTTCAGAGACCTTACAGACTTCTAAAAAACTTCAAAATAGCGCAGACAGAGTGACTTCTATCCAGACTTTCTCAGTTTCAGCTTTTTTCCTTTTTTTTTTGACTAACCTATACATCTAGCTTTTTCTACACAGCCATTGTCATGCTGTCCCAGGTACTCTGTATTCCTTCAGAAGTGAAGCAGATATGGATCACATCTGAAATTACAAGGCCAAGAAGTTACTTGTTGCCCGATCTCCTGTGCTCAAAGAGGGCATGAGAAAGAACTATCCACAAAAAAGCATAGAAGTGCTCTTCTACAGGAGACTGCGTTTACAGACCTTGTAGTCAAAAATAAGGCCACTGACACATATAGAAGGTCCAGTCCTTTGTCCATCACTAGAAAAAGCCAGGGGCCACAAGAAAACAGGAACTGAAAATCAGAATTTTCTAAGTAATGTTTATCCAAAATTTCCTACTCTTTCTCAAAAAGGCAGGAAAATGAGTGGAAATATTTTAAGTGGTAAACCCATGCAGTCCTCAGCAAGTCCATCCATTGCCTCCTCTAGAAGAAGAGGAGCCCTTGCTGCTTCTCAGGGGCACTGACTACCTTCAGCAGCATTTACAGCCACGCGGTGGGGCTCAGCAGTAGAATGCATGCGACGGTTCAGAAGGCATTATGTCTTTATTTTCATATGTTGCTGGAGAACAGAGTCATATTATTCTCATTTCAGAGGAGAGGAGCTGAGGTAGAGGGACTGAGGGCTTGACTCAGCACCACAGATATTGGTGGCAGTGGCCAGAGGACTGGCACGTTCTCAGCAGGAATGTACCTCTGGAGGGCCATCCTCAGCCCTCAGCCAAACCTGCCTTGCAGACTAAAAAGCAGAGATAGCCACTGAGGAGTAACATTCATCTGGTTACAGCTTAAATTTTGCCAGCCCTGTCTAGAGCCTCAGCGAGCAAAGCTCCGCAAAATTCAGTTGCCAAGCAGAGGTTGCAATGAGCCTGCACACCCATCCCAAACGCCATGCAGCTACAAATCACATTGACCTTCCCCACAGCAGGCCTTGGTACATGTGTATGCCAACTTGAGAAAAGGTTAAACACTTCCCCAACTATTTGCTTAGTAATGAGAACTCTCATATTATTTGTCCACATTTTTGCAGAGCATTTCCTCCTCCTCCATTTTACTGGCAGAGAGTTGGTGGCCAATTATATCCTTCAACAGTGAACAGGAACACTGTTCACCATGTCTACTTTCCCTATCAGCACTAAGATGAAAAACCTTATATATGTATAAAGGAGAGGAGAGTAAGTCCCGTCAAAAATGACATGCTGGGATTTCAGGAGGATTCAACTTCTCAAAATGAAACTTGAACAGCTGCTGGATGATATAACCTGAATAAAAGTAATTAAAAGAAAATGAGTTCTGCCCTCTTGTATCCTCCTGACTCATGCCTCATTTTCTACTTCAGGATTTAGGAAAGCAAATGTCTATTTCTGTGTCCATCACCAGAGCGACATCACAGCAAGTTAATTAGAGCACATGACAGAAAGGCACTATTTTTGCCTTCAAATAAAGATCTTTCTGTTGCATATGAACATTTTTCTTTCTGAGCTAGTGAGAGAAACTTCTTAGCTACCAGGAAACGATCCTCTCTCCCAAAGGTGTATGAAAATTATGCTTTTTCTACAGCTTGCAAGCTTCAAGATTAGAGTTGCCAACCATGCTGTATTAAAGAGGATACAGTCAGACTTGACTGATCAAGCTTAATTTAGCCTTATGTTTGTGTTTCTGAAACACGGTAAACAATTTTTTAGCATGTACATGCTTACTGACTTGCAAACAAGAAACATTTTTCCTTATCTGAATAAAAACGAAATCGACAAATTCATGACCTGTGTATTAATTATGATTTTTGTATTCCAAAGTGTATTGCTTCATTGAGGGGCCTAAACCCGCTATATATTTATATGCCCTGATAAAGAATATTCCAGGCGTTTATCACAGATAAACACTACTGACGCTAAAAGCCATATTTCCCCCTCAGTCTGCTGTCCGTGTCATCATGCGGAAACAGCAATTTGTATTATGTGGGGACTGCTCTTGACTGCAGAATCCAGGGTGCCCGTCTGAAATGTTTGTTTCCCAGACTCTGACACTGTGTGTCTAAAGCTGGATGCCCAAATCTATACTTAACAATCTCAAACCTATAAGTGAAAACATTATTCAAAAGCAGATGACGTTAATCATAGTTTTTCACTATCCAAGCTCCTCTTCCCCTGACCTTTACTTACTTCTCCCCCCACCCTCAGAAAGGATGGCCAACTGCACCTGACAAAACAGACCTTCCCCATAGGTTAATAAAATGCCTCGGTCCATTAGGGGATTCACAACAAACAAATAATCATCAGTAATTTATAAAAGGGAGTTGTGCATAAGCAGACAGAGGTCAGGCAGCTTAATTTTCCTATGGAGATAACAGCCCACACTACTCCATCAGTTAGCATCCAGAAGGACTCAGCTGTAGCTTTTATCCTGCTGTTTCTCTTACAGCCAAGTGGAAGTACTCGAGGCCTTGAATTGTGGCTCCGTTGTCTGCATCTTGAAGTCTTAGAGACCCTAGACCAGCGATGAACAGAAGTGAAGGCATGCATTTCCCTGGCTAGTGATCCAAAAACCTCTAAAAAGCCCTTTCCACCTGGAAGACCACATTAAACAAACAATAGGGTCAGAGGTACAGTATATGGAGAAATGCTGTTAAAGTGCATGACCAGATGAGGAGGAAAAACAGAGCCATTATGATGGTTTTATGGACTTTCTGAATATATTCCTAAGTGTCACACAATTTTAACATTGCTCTGACAGGTTAATATGTGCAACTTGCCTCCAGGGGCTAAGATTAAGTAGCAACAAAGCTGAAGGGAAAAGCTTTGGCAATAAACAGTGAGAAATTTTTTGTAAGCACTCTTTCTCTATGGGAATACTTTACTTAAGTAAAAGGAAAAAAAATACAACATATACATGATTAAAATCAGACTCACAACAGGCAAACTTTAATTATTATTTTAACAATCTTACATACATCACCAGTAATTTTCTGTTTTCTTTCCAAACACAACATTGTTCAAACAAAACTCCATCACCTGTGCGCTCCATCTCCATGTGGCCACCACCCAACCCATGGAGCATGTCCTACACCACATGCAGGGGTAGTCCAGACCAACAAGGCATGGCCATGGTCAGGAGAAGAGGAGTTCAGGGAGCAGGGACTGCAGGGAGATCCCAGTGAAAAGCACAAGGCATGGGTGGTATCTGAACTCTCCTAATGGCAGAAGGTCCATTTGCTCCACTCCCTCCAAGCTGGGCAGTGTCAGCACGGTTCCTGAGGGAACTGAGCAACGGAAAGAGTGAAAAGCAAGAAATGGGCAATGCTAGAGCTGGTACAGAGCCATAGTGATGCGAAGGATGCTATAAGCAAGGACCAGAACCGAAAGCAGGATAAAGAACCCCAACATCCCATCAGGAGGGTGAGAGGCAGGGTCATGCCCACAGTCACCCAAGGACTACTGGAGGTGGCAACACAGGAACCATCCAAGAAACCTGCTTCTTTAGAAAGCCATCATCACTGCTGTTGAACGCATCCAGCTATTCCAAAATATTAGTGCCCGCGACAAGCTGCTTTCATCAGATGAGGTGGCATATTTTCCAGGTTCTCCCAGTCAAGCCAGCTCATCTTTATTTCACTCTTTGATGTAAGGGCAGTGTGTTTTTAAGAGACATTTCTCAAAGAGGGAAGAGCAGTCATTTGGCACATGAAAGAGAGCAATGCCTTGAGAATAAGGGACAGCAGAGCACAACATGTAGCAAGAGCAGAGTGAACACAAAGGGAGCAAAAATAGAAGGCACCTTGGAGCGGAGAAAACAATAAAGAGCAGAAATCCATAGACAAGGACCCCGATAAGGGCCAGAGACACACCGGGATCAGTGGAGGAAGTAACAGAGAAAGACAAGAGCGCCGTGAGTTACTCATCAGCCACGGGATGGTCACACTGGCTGGGAAAAAAGCACAGCACTGCCCAAAAGAAAGCTGCTGAGCTGCCATTGGGTTGGGGAGGGAAAGGTGGGGTCGCAGGCAGCGAGGGCTTCATCCCCATGCAAAGTGCAGGGCAGCCCTTGCCCTTCAGGACAGCCCTGGGCTCGGGTGGCGGGTGACAAGTCTGAGCTGAAGTGCTGCCAGGAGTGTATATGTAATGTTGAATTTAGATGGGAAAGTAATGAAAAGCACGAGGAAAACATTTTAGTACCATTAATTAATTGGTTTCTGTATTATATTTAAAGCTCTTGGATGTTTTTTTCAAAGTCAATTAACTCAGCTTTATGTTTCTAGTAAATAAAAATCTCCATTTTGAAGCAGCCCTTTTTATGCTGAGTGGAAGAGGAAATCAGACCCCTAATTCTGACCCCTACTCTGCAAATCACCGATTTTTTCCACAGCAAGATTAAACGCACTGTTGTTGTTCTGCCAGCCCTTAACACAAATTAATGACTTAAATTACCTTTCATCTCACCTTATAAATTCTACCTTGAAGCAGCAGAAAGCCCAAGGGCTCTCACATAACCAGATGAAGACAAGTTCACTGCCTCGAATCCTTCCTATTTTGCTCCACTTTACATCAATTCTTTATAAGAAGAGGTCTCCAGGGCTAACAAAGAAGCTGGCCATGCAGCAGAAGGTGCCGTGGGACTTTCAGAGGTAAAAGCCCGTCTCGCGGTGACTCAGTGCACTCCATTAGTCCTAGGAAA
This sequence comes from Platalea leucorodia, assembly GCF_965183815.1. Taxonomy (NCBI): domain Eukaryota; kingdom Metazoa; phylum Chordata; class Aves; order Pelecaniformes; family Threskiornithidae; genus Platalea; species Platalea leucorodia. Next base: position 70,324,128 of record NC_138828.1, on the reverse strand, counting down.
CACGGGGCACATCGAACGCGGCAGATGTGCCCTCACTTGCCAGGCTTCAGACAAATGCAATCAAATCTATTTTAATCATCTATGAAATGCAAATGCGTTCCACTTGCGCACCCGCAAGATCCATTGTCTTCCTCACTGAAGCATACGATAATGCCAATTAAATATCGTTGCTAACTTAATAGGTGTTCTGATTGCCTATGGGAAATTATCTTTACTACTTTTATTATTATTAGTAGTAGTATTTCACATCACAAAGATTTTAAAATGTTTTAATAATTGTATTAGGGGTTGTGTTCTCCCTTTTTTCAGCTCTGTGGTCAACACCCACCCAGACTGAGCAGTGAAACCCGTGTTTACACTCGAAGGAACAACACTGTGTAATTCCGAGTATTAAAAATACCCTTCCCAACTTCTTCTAAACGGGCCCTGCGCAGATGTGGCAGTTGCATTGCTCTGCTGGCAATCTCACTCACACAGGCAGGCTCCCATACACGCACACAGCCCCTTTGTTACTCTGCTAGAAATGGCCAGGCAGCTGTAAAGATGTTTATTCTCAGACCCACATGAAAAATGTTTGCAGTATGTATGTAGCCTACAAAGTCAAGAATGATAAGCATTTAAATCAGACTGGCCATGCAAAGTCAATATTTCGATATCAGAGGAATTGATTCTTGATCTAGTGCCAGCAATGTGTACTCAATGTACTGCACAAAAATCCTCGCCCAGCCTTCCTGCCAGCACACTGTTAGGGATGACAAGCATGCAGTTATCTGATAGAGCAGATATTTGTTCCAAAAGACGATTTTCATTTCAAAGACAAAACATGAAAAGAGCTTACTTGTGGGGAAACCAAATACTGTATTCTCCTCTTGATAAATCAAGCTTTAGAGAAATAAAGCCAAAGAGAGCAGGATTCTGAAAAGAACTTCTGTAGCTCTTTTCATGCTTTTTCAGCTACTCAGCTGGCTTAACTCTGCCAACTAATAATCTTGTGTTTTCCTAAGATGTGTTGAGAAAGAGTTTATTTGCAAATAATTATTTAGTGATAAGGATGCATGTCTATTTGCTTTTAAACAGACCCAACAAAGCTAATTAGGGGGTTTATGGAAGAACACAGGATTCTATATGGTTTATACCTTAAGCTGCTAATTATGGGATTTTCGACAGCATCTCTTTCTTTCCTTTGCAGAGGACTAAGACAGTATTACTCGACAATAAAAGCCCTGTTTCAGTGAAAAAGGTGAAATTTCTTTGTTACAGTCTTGTCAGCTCTCCTCATCACTGGATTTACATAAAAGTAACCAAGTACGAGTAATAACAGGCGGGAGAGGGAAGCATCTTCCTACCCTTCGAGACCCGAGGACTAACACAATAGTCCTTTTATACTCTGCAAAGACATCTTCGCTATTTGGACACAGACCTCCAGATACACTGTCTAATTGCAGTCAGCAAGCAGCATGCCCTTGACACAACACGGAATAAATATAACCTGCCCTTTCAAGTGTGTCACTGTGCTCAAAGCTTACTTTAAGTCTTCACACAACTAACCAGACCTTATACAAAGAAACTTAACCATGCTTGTATCCACAAAATTAAATAGTTTGACATTTAATGCTACTTTATTTTAAGACGACATCAAGAGGGATTGATACCAAACTGCTGGCATCCAACTACGTTAACTAAGGGCCTACCTCGCTCACTGCTCTTCCTCAGGGCATAATAAATAATTACCTGCATGCTTTATTTCACTGCCAGTCTTTTATGCAAGTGCAAACATGGAGTGCCTGTCCAGTTTCTAAGAGGAGAAGTAAAGGGTAGACTGTAGAGAAAATTAATCAGAAGCATATCAGAACCTTACTGGGATGCAGCCCAATTAAATTCAATACACACATCCACCATGGAGGCCATTAATAAGCTGCTAACAATTTCTCTATGTCCCTGCTGGGCTTTATACAAAATTTTGCCCCTATAATGAACTCTGCAGGCTTTACAGGTGGGATTTTCAGAAGTGTTCAACACTGACCCAGCTCTGCTCTTCCTGAAGTCAGCAGGAATTTTAACCACCAGCTTTAGAGGGGAGGTAGGGAAAGGTCAGCCTCGAATGCTTTCCAAAATCCCACCCTGCCAATCTGCTTAAGCCCCGTGCAACTCTGTGAGGAGAGTTTTGTTGCGTTTATTGCACAGAGTAAAGAGACTTTTTATACGATGAACATCAGATTATGTGCTGCAGAAGCACAGAATATTTTTGCATTGTTTATCTGTCAAAAGAACGAACCTTCAAAACAATTGTATGCCTACACGAATAAACAAATCTTTCCTACCCAGGGATGGTAACTTTGTTTGCGTTCACATGTATAGTCTAGAGACCCAAAATACAGCTATTGATCTAGTCCCTTAAACAGAAAAACTATCAAAAAACAGAGTTGTATGCAAGACTAATAGGCTGAAAAAATGCAAACCAAACAGAAGAAAAGGTCCTAAAATTTTGAAACCTGCTTGTGAGGATCAAACTCTCTGACAGACTGTGGGAACACAGAGCAAGTAATAGCAGCTCTACTAGTAGGCTGTTGATTCAGGCTTCAAATTAATTATAAATTCATAATTAATTATGAAGTGCTACCCCTTGCTCTGCTTTCCCGTGGCCTGAGGAAGAGACAGATTCTCAAAAGCTCAGAGCCAATTTCCGTTTTATTTTTAGCCAGTCAATCTCACAAAAGGTCTTACCTACAACTTGGGGACTTGCTCTTTTATATTCCATCCATGTATAGGCTAATCAGCTGGTGCAGTGATCTGTGACACTTAAATAGGAAAGATGCATATAAAAAAGCAAAAGCAGAGCAGAAGGGGCCCAAATACTCTGCCAGGGCCATGGCAAGGGCAAAGCAAGAAGGGTGTCCACGCTCAGCATCCCGTGGAGGGAGGTGCCAAAGATGGACGAAGGTCTGGCGACCACCAGCAGCTCCTGCTGCTGTTGTGCCCCGAGGACTGGGAGTGCTCCATGCCTGTGGATGGACAAGAACGTGGCAGGGGTCTGTGGGGTGGGAAGCACCTGGTCGCCAGGGTGTCCTGCAGGGATGGGTGCTCGTGACCTTCTCCTTTCTCCCAGCAATATCCACCTTGCAGCCGGGAAGTGAAGGACTCTTTTCCTCCACGGTGCGAACCTGGTGCCGGGTCAAGGACCAACAATGGGCCCACCGCCACAACTGGCCAGGTCCTTACACCACAGCCCAGTCAGCACATCCCCTCCCACACATGTCCTCCGGCCCAGCTCGAAAGGGACTTTGGTACTGGCTCTGGCAGGGTCAAGACAAGGGAAGGGCATGGCAGGAGGCACAGAGGTCACTCAGGAGAAGGCTTTGGCTGCGACCACCTCTGGTGTGGTCCCGCTGCACAGGATGAGCAAGTGGGGAGCGGAGCGGGGGCTTTCCCCTGCCAATCTCTGCAAAGCAGCAGTCCTCGGGCTGGCGATCCCTGCATGAGGCAGGGATCTTGGGGGTTTGGCTGGGGCTTCTCCACAGGGTGGGAAAGAGACCTCAACAGCCCACACCTCAGTGTGATTTTCTGCCTGATTTTACCAGCCCTGTAGCAAGACCTGGTACCCTTTGCAGAGCTGTCATCTCCTAAAACCAAAGCCAGCCCAACTACAGGGGCTGCTCCCGAATTCTCCCAGCTGCACTGCTCACAGCGCAGTCCTAACATCAGGGCCCAGCCCTCAGAGCCAAACCATCACGGGATGCTCATGGCTCTCCCATCCTCACACAGCCACCACACTAGCAATGGCAGAGCTCCTTTTGTTTCTCTCTGCTGAGTTTCTAGCTCTATGAGTTTAAGAGGGATCCATATTAGTCTGCTATTTGCATGTTTATTTACTAGTCTTTCCACTAGCGTACATCTCACTAAGAAACAGTATCTGGGAGGGAAAAGGGTGGTATATGCAGCTCAGCAGATGATTGAAACAATCATCTTTTGTTTCAGTCATTATTGAAGAATGGAGTGGTTACAGCAGAGTTTTTGCTTACAGTTACAAAATCAGCATACAGTATGTAATTAACCTTAAAAACTTTCAGTGTCCAGTAAACATTGATCTCTAATCCATTATGTTTGTTCATTCCAGGACTGAGCAGCCTTAAATAAAATACTGTTCTGTGAATCAGCAGCCTTTTGGTAGATGGCAGGAAACAAAAAGTATCCAACCATGTGGTATTTCCAGCTCGCCTAGCATAGGTTAGGAGTAATTCTGAAGAAGGATAAAGTGGTTTGGGGAAATAACACAGGGCTGAGTCTAAAGAAAGGGGCATTCATTTGCTAGGTCTGCCACCACTTTCCTCTGTAATCTCAGGCAAATCACTTATCTTGTTTTAATTTTCTAGTTAAAAAGGAATATATGGAACCTCCCATGCTTGCCTTGTCTTCAGAATAGAAACTGTCTCTAAACATATGCGTGTACAGCACTAACCACAACACAGTCCTGGTCCTGATTGGAGCCGGTAGCTGTTATCATAATAAAAATCAGTAAATAAATTGTGATGTGTAAGAAAGCCATTTGGCCTGAACCCAACAGCACGTGACCAGAAGATGGCAATATTCAAAACGGAGGACTGATACAAGCGTACTTATGGGTCATACGTGTTGTAGTTCCCCCAGGTTACCCCCACCTCCTTCTGTCAGCGATATGAAACCTCCACAACTGGCTGAAATCACCTTCTGAGCCAGGAGTAGGAGTAGGTAATTTAGTTTCCATGGTAATGCCGTTCTGGACCATTCTTAAGCAGAAGCTGCCAAGTATGACAAATGGTAGGTGCTGATTTTTTTATGTGAACAGCTATTCACTATGAATTGAAATGAGATTGCCAAATTCACTTTCCTTGGGACTGGAGCTAGGGTCAAAAGCTATTGTTACATTCAAGCCATAGTCCAAAACTAGCACTTTAGCCACCCATCTCCAGCTGCAGTATAGAATTTTTTAAGTCATAGAATAAAAATGAATGACTCAATATCAGAGTTGTCAAATAGATGAGACAGATTTACATCAAGCAATTCTAAAATGCTCTGTAGCCATGAATTAAAGGAAACATATGACAAACGACTCTTATTCATTCCCTCGTGGGGAAGAAATTCTGTTTTAAACATTGCTGACTGTTGTGCAGTTCCTATTATATATATGTATATATGAAACCTGCATTGGGATAAATACATGAAATGGTAAGAGCTTGAATTCAGCTACTTTTCTTCCATGAGCCATCACTGTATAATAAACCATGGTAGGTTTTGCACTCTGCTAATCTCCCCAAACAGTATGTAATTGGTCTTGGAAAAATGCTGTAATACAGCAATTAGTAACACGACAAATAAAAGAGGAAAAGGCCCTTTTATTTTAGCCTTGTTCTCCTTCAGAATGAAGCAGTAGGAAGACAGGTTGCCAGATCAACTGATATTTAACACCATCTCTGCCATAAAAGACGTCCAAAAAGCAGCTCAGTTTTGCCCAGGCTGGAGAAATGGGGGGAGAAGGGTCCCGCCAGAGGTAGATTAGCGGGGTGCTGCTGGGCTGCCCACAGCGGCTGCATGGAAGCTGCCAGCTGGGGCTGGATGGGCTCCCCAAAACTGCCCCAGGGACCCCAGCAGCCAGATGGTGTTGAAGAGCCATGGAGATTTAGGCACTGGTCCATCAAGAGCTATATCTCTTGGTGGCCTATTTGTGAACTGGCAGACTCTGCATGGCTAACCCATGGAAGAAGTGACTCCCAGAAAGGGATGGTCTTCATATTGGCCACTCTTCCCATTTGCAATGTTACCTTTGACAAATACAAAGAAGGGAACAAATCATTGTAAGTGTTGGGGAAAAAAAAGAGAGATACTCCCAACACATTCAGTCCCGGAAAGAGAAGAAACACAGCTGAGAAGCATCGTGACAAAACAACATTTTCTGCCTTTATAGCACCCTTCCTCACCCTGGTACTCAGAGCCTTTTGTAAACATTCATTAAGCTATCCAGCATTTCTGTGCATTAAAAGAGTAGTTCTCCCTGACATACCCTGTTCTCCGTTTCTTCTCTGTGAACTGCCTGGAATAAAGGGCACTCATCCATTGTTTGGATTTTTAGGCATTTACACGACACAGCTGGTAGCAACTGGAATTGAGACATGGGCAGGTGAACGGACTTGTTTGGGGTGACACCACGAGCAGCTTGCAGAGGCAGGAACAGAAACCTTGGGTGCGAAAGGGGCACAGTGGCTCCTCCGACCCACCCAGAGCAGGCGTGGGCTCAGCCCACCCACCGGGGCCTGCCAGACCCCCTCCGGCAGTGCCTGGGCCCCGCACCGTGGGACTCCCAGCCTGCCCAGACCTTTGCACGCTGCTGCCTGTGCCCTGCCGGCGGCTGCCCGGGTGCTGCAGCGGGATGCCGAAGCAGTGCGAGCAGCGGCGGAGACACTTCAGCACTCATTTCCGACTCTCAGAAAGCAACAGCAGGTCTCACGGGGGACCCGCATCCTAACACGGTGGAGTGGAGACATCTGTTATGAGTTGTAATTAGTACTGATTCCCCAAAAGCAGGCTGTGACTCTCAGCCACCGGATAGCTAGCGCTGAAAGGGGGGTTGCTTCGTCCTTGCAGTGCTAAGGGGATGGGTGGTGGCTTTGGGTCTGCTGCGACTTTGGGTCCCAGGAGACTTCCTTCGGGATCACCCTGACCAGGGGCGGCCAAAATGTAAGGGAGATAATATTAATTCCGAGCAGGTTGTTACTGTTATTTAGCAACTAATCTCTGCAAAGAACAGCAAGTTTTTGGCTAGCTGGCTCGGCACCAGACACCTGCGAGTACTGCAGAAATGGATGTCTAGGAGGCAAGAAATAGCGTGGGTTACACCACTGGCAGGGAGTTTAACTAACAAACCAGAGCTAATAACAGATATTAAGAGATGGGCCTTCCCAAATTGCACTGGGGCCACTGCTGGTCGTCATGTTTCCTGCAAGGGATGCCTGAACCTGTTAGTCACTGGTATACCGGGTAATTACTAGGCAAGCCTTTGCCCCCAGGTATCTCATATTGATGCAGAGGGCTGTACAATCTGTAGTTTAGCTCTTTTCAAAAGTAGTGACTTTGTTTTCATCCTAATGTTATGGTTAAAAACGGGATGTCTGTGCCCCTGCATGCCCCAGACACTTTCGGTAGTGCTGAACAGGTGACTGGGGAAAGCACTTACAGCCCACCATGTAATTCCTTTCCTGCACACAAAGAGAGAATATTTGTCACCTGCTGACACACAGCACTTCAGAAAGTCAGGAGAATTTGTAAGAAAGACGGTGAGCAGACACTGGAAATCTGCTTTGCCCAGGAACCTTATTGACTGTCATGAGTTTCTCCTGTATGAAAAGCTCTTACAACTTCATCCACTGTAGCTCCCCTGCCTCACGTAGACAGTTCTGCAAGAAAGAGAGAGCAGTAGGAAGCTGGATGCTGTTTTTCTTAGAGGACTTTTTCATTTAACTTAGCCACTGGGCTTTATAATGCAGCCTGCCTAGGACAATGCATTAATAGTCTCATTCTACCAGTGTGACAGAATGACAAAGAGCCCAGTATGTGCTGAAATATGCACTCCCCTTGCTAAGCCTGTAATCCCAGCTTTGATTTTTTTTGTTTAAGTAATCAGCACAAACCTAGTGAGAATGAATCAGAAATTGCACACTTAATTTCATCTTCTGCTTGGCTTCCATCTTTGATCAGAGACTGAAGAGGATGGGCTGAGGGAAGCACATGGCTTCATCCCTCAGATGATGTTAAAAGCCAGTTTGTCATACACAGTAGCCTCCACAGTAATTATTTTCTTGGTCATAACCACAAAATCCCTCCTGCCTTCCCTGTAATTTTCCTCCAGAAGGACACCGAAAGCGCAGGCACATTTCCCTAATTCAGGCTGCTGCTGCCATTCTGCTCCAGAGCTGCTCTGTCTCCTTTCCTCCAGCTGCAAACGGATCCTTGAGTTACGGCCCCAAAACAGGTGACCCAGCCGTGAGACCTGTTGCAGAGGGGCTTCAGCACTCTCACCTGCGGCAGCATCACCAGCAGGGATCTCCTCTGCCACCATCCTCCAACCTCTGAGTCAGCGTGCCCTTGCTCATTTACCTGCCACTCACCTTGGGGAAGCTGCCACTGCTGCGGCTGTGAGCACCCAGTCAAGCTCTCCCGTCCCTTTGGCAGAGCTTCAAAGAATTGCCAGACTACAGGTGCCATTTCCCATTTTTTGATTTTTAGAAGCTGTTTGCTAACTTTTTAATGAGCTTGTGATGCTGATCACACAGTCCCCACCTTCTCTGACTCTGCAGGATGCCAGCCAATGGACAGAGGGCCATAGACCCAGTGGTGGTTAATCGGCACCGTTGTGAGACCCTCTGACCAGCTCATAGCACCCTGATTGAGTGTGCTAGGGCTGAGGTGAGCCAATTACTGCAAAAATGGAAGAGATCATGTGGAAAGAAGGGTTAAAGGCCAAACAGTGCACAGCTTTAGTGCAGAAGGGAGCAGAAAGGGTGGAAAAGGCAGACCCAGATGACTGAGGGGCTGTAAAATCTGATCACTCTTCTGTTTCAAGGACATTCACGTTGCAAGGTAAGGAACTACAACCAACACCAATCTGGGCAAGCAAGCTTGCCTTCAAAGTGCATATGAGCTTATCTCCCTGCTAAGGTCAACAGAAAATTCCCATTGATCTCATGAGGACTTGGATTTTCAATTAATGCAAGCCTACTGGACTTTATGTGCAATTATGCAGCATTTGTAATTATTAATTTATCTCTTCTCTGACTTCCAGTTGACTTCTGAAAGGAGATAATATATTATATCACTGCTTAAGACTGAATGTATACTTGTAGTTATTTTAAAGCACCCTTCTCAGTGACAAAAGCCCATGAACTGACATACCATACTCTTCTGGGCCAGTTTAAGAAGCAGCATGAAAATAATCTTATTGGATGGTTTTAAAAATGAACTGTGAGTCTGCATGCTTGAATCTAGCTACTGTACCATTTTACTTATTGTCAACTACTGCGTTTAGCTCTGGGGCCCCCACCATAAGAAGGATGTGGACCTCTTGGAGCGAGTCCAGAGGAGGACCACAAAGATGATCAGAGGGATGGAGCACCTCTCCTATGAGGACAGGCAGAGAGAGCTGGGGTTGTTCAGCCTGGAGAAGAGAAGGCTCCGGGGAGACCTTAGAGCAGCCTTGCAGTACCTGAAGGGGGCCTACAAGAAAGCTGGAGAGAGACTTCTTACAGGGGCATGTAGTGATAGGACAAGGAGTAATGGCTTTAAACTGAAAGAGGGTGGATTGAGATTAGATATAAGGAAGAAATTCCTCACTATGAGGGTGGTGAGGCACAGGAATGGGTTGCCCAGAGAAGCTGTGGATGCCCCCGCCCTGGAAGTGTTCAAGGCCAGGTTGGATGGGGCTTTGAGCAAGCTGGTCTAGTGGAAGGTGTCCCTGCCCACAGCAGGGGTGTTGGAACCAGATGATCTTTAAGGTCCCTTCCAACCCAAACCATTCTATGATTCTATGACTTAAAACCCTTTTCTTGTGTTAATATGTAACCATAACGCACTTTCCAAAGACAAGATCAAATCCAGTTGGCGGCCGGTCACAAGTGGTGTTCCCCAGGGCTCAGTACTGGGCCTGGTCCTGTTCAACATCTTCATTGATGATCTGGATGTGGGGATCGAGTGCACCCCCAGTAAGTTTGCAGATGACACCAAGTTGGGTGGAAGTGTCGATCTGCTGGAGGGTAGGAAGGCCCTACAGAGGGACCTGGACAGGCTGGACCGATGGGCCAGGGCCAACTGCATGAGATGCAACAAGGCTCAGTGCCGAGTCCTGCACTTGGGTCACAACAACCCCATGCAACGCTACAGGCTTGGGGAGGAGTGGCTGGCGAGCTGCCTGGCAGAAAAGGACCTGGGGGTGTTGGTTGACAGCCGCCTGAACACGAGCCAGCAGTGTGCTCAGGTGGCCAAGAGGGCCAATGGCATCCTGGCTTGTATCAGGAATAGTGTGGCCAGCAAGACCAGGGAGGTGATAGTGCCCCTGTACTCGGCACTGGTGAGGCCGCACCTCGAGTACTGTGTTCAGTTTTGGGCCCCTCACTACAAGAAGGACATGGAGGTGCTGGAGCGTGTCCAGAGGAGGGCAACGAAGCTGGTGAAGGGTCTGCAGCACAAGTCTTATGAGGAGCGGCTGAGGGAGCTGGGGTTGTTTAGTCTGGAGAAGAGGAGGCTGAGGGGAGACCTTATTGCTCTCTACAACTACCTGAGAGGAGTTGTAGTGAGGTGGGGGTCGGTCTCTTCTCCCTAGTAACGAGTGATAGGACGAGAGGAAACGGCCTCAAGCTGCGCCAGGGGAGGTTTAGGTTAGACATTAGGAAAAACTTCTTCACCGAGAGGGTGGTCAGGCATTGGAACAGGCTGCCCAGGGAAGTGGTTGAGTCTCCATCCCTGGAGGTATTTAAAGAACAGATAGATACAGTGCTCAAGGACATGGTATAGATGGACTTGGCAGTGATAGGTTAACGGTTGGACTCGATGACCTTAAGGGTCTTTTCCAACCTTGACGATTCTATGATTCTATGATTCTAAGATGCTGAGAGTTGTTTTTTCCATTCTTCTAAAAATTTTGTTTTACAAGCAAGATTTAAATTGTCTGCACCTGCTGTTTCAAGAACCCTGAGAAGTTTCGAAACTCCCTGGTGTGTCTCAACAAGTTGCTTTTACAGTGCTGTTGAGTATTCAGAAATTAGCTGTTCATCTCTTCCTCCCATTCTCTTTTAAACCCATATGCAGAAAGTTTATTAAACTCAACTGAGTCAACATTTGTGCTTATGTATTCAGAGTTACAGAAGTCACTGGGTGTTACAAAGAAGTACAAACTGCTCTAGCATGGAAAGCTGCATACAGAGCTACAAGTGAAGAACAGTTTTCTTCCCCTCTGTAACATTACTTGATGCCAGCTACAGAAACAATGGAGGTACATAGGCCCCCTAGAAATCAGTGTGGCTCCAAAAGCAGGATTACTAGAAGTTTATTGGAATATGTAATATTTTCAAAGTCAAAGCATGAATATTGTCAAAGGCCAAAGAGACACTTGAGGAAGCAGCTAAGCCCAAAGGCATTCCTCCCCCAGCATACCAGCCATGGAGGCTGGAGGTAGCCAGGAAGGGAGGTGCGGGCTTGGGACAGGAGGAGGAGTCGGAGGGAAAGGCAAGTGCTGGCAATAAGCCAAGCGATAAGACACGCTGGCAGCACATTTGGCACTGCTGATAAGTTGAGCCAAGAAAAGATGAAGATCAGAAAACAGCATGCCAGGAGGCTGGGAGGTGATGTTCAGATACGAGTCTGAGTCAGAGCTGCATCACGGGGTGAACGCAGACAAGGTTTTGGCAGCAATGTTTTGGATCAGTTCAAGGAAAAAACTGTGAGAAATTGAAAGGCCAGGTAAAGAGTAGTCTGCAGTAGTCAAGATGAGGAGTAGGAGCGTCAGCCAGATCTTGGTCACAAGCAAGAGAAGAGGAACCACTCTCTGACACCACTTGGAGAAAGCCCCATCAGCCTTGAGTGTTTGCCCAAGTGTACGGGGAAGGAAGAGAAGGTGTTAGAGAATGAAAAACTGAAAAGGAGATGGTAATTTATTCAATTCAAAACCTGGTTTCTCTGCAGCATTCCTCACGCAGGTATTAAGCACTACAGAAACATGAACCATTACCTCTTTTTTATAGGTGGGACCTTCGTACATAGAAAGATGAAACAATTTCCCCAAATTCACCCAGCAGGTCAGTGGCAGAGCTGACAAATGAACTCAAGGATCCCAAATCCCAGTCCAGTCCAGGATTTGAACGTTGCTCTCCATTTGCAATCAGTTTAATAGAGGAAAAAACTCTGCAAGTTGCTTGTAATTGTCCAAAAATCATTCATACAATCATCTTTAACTGATGAGCTTTTTTCCTACCCTTTGTCTATGCTGGTTATTCACTAGTGATCATTTGTGGTGTGAGGAGTCAATACTACAGCATTATTTTTCTTGATACCCTGATTGGGTACTGAGTTTCTTGAAAAGCGATTAGCTAAAAAAGAATGTACGTTCTCCGAATACATCTGAATGAAATCTGTATTCTGCACAGATGCTTTTGACCAGCAATCGAAAAGTACATATAGTTGTGAGCCCAACACTCAAAATCCAACAATTATTTGAGATGCCTATTTTGCTATGTGTAGACTATTAGGCTGAAAGATGAGGACAAAGGAAGAGGCTGTTCATGTACTGTAATGGGGAGAATGGAAAGCAGCTGGCAATCACTCTAAAATACACAGAGCTTTTTCTCGTATCGTCTGGAGTATGTAGGCTCTTGAGCAATGGCCCTACACTGTAAATAGCCACTTTAAAAGGATGTATCTTGAAACTAATGCATTACCTATGCTGTGCAAGAATGCAGTTATTTAGGAAAAACAAACAAACAAACAAACAAACAAAAAGAAAACTTATCAGAACATCACACAATAAGTGAAAGAGCAGACTCTGGACTCCATTCTGCCACCTAAACACAGCAACCTTGTGTCATGTGAAATGCCCTACAGTATCCCTCATGGCATCCCAGCCACCTCTCCATGAAGGCGTAGCTCCTCTCATGAGTTCCTTGCTTTCCATGTACACAATGCTTTGCATCACATCTGGCACTTTAAAGGCCTGATCCAAAGCCCATTGATTTCATCCCAGTGTCCCGAAGTAGGGCCGGAATGACCACATTCATACATTCCTTCTTTGCTTCACCCTGAATTTCATGTGTGCTCTGCCCTCCAGTCAGCCTAGAAATTACAAACTGCTGCCTGTAATATTAATATTTTGTCCACAGAATGAATGCGATCCATCTTCATTGTCTCCCCAGAAAAAGTTTTGATACTTCCATTTCTTCTACAAACAAAATCAACACATAATTTATGTTCGTGAGCAAAGTGATTTTATGGTATTTCTCTTTGTTGACAGAATGATTGGAATAAAATTACATTCTGTTGACAAAAAATGTGATGAAATGTCGTTTGTGAACATTATGAACAAAAGAGTTTGACAAAACGCAGTTTGCCAATGGGATATACTAAAGGTTTTAACAAAATGAATTCTGTCTGTCTGCTATTTGTCCTAGGAGTGACATGTGAAGTTTTTCAAAATCCACCATGTCAAAATAAAAAGTAAAAATTTCACCTATAAAAGGAGCAAACACTGCCTTTACAGAAGCCATTCTTTCTAGTGTTTTAAGCCATATTTCTCTAGGTCACCTCTGTTCTTCCAGAATTCTGTAACTTCTAATAAGGATATGCTGGATTCCCGTGTTTTGGTACATATCCATCCTACACACCACCATTAATTAACAGTCCTAGGCTTTCACATTTTTCTGGATTTCTGGTAAATTGATCAATGAGGTAGAACTTTGTGATTTTCAGGCATACTAGATACTTTTAAAGATAACAGTTTTTGTTCTTGGAAGGCATCAAGCCTCTGACAGCAGCATGAGTACTCACATAATTTAATTCCTTCAGAGCCTAAGCAACAGTCTGACAGCATCTGGAAAATGTGTGCCAAGCTATTTTCTCTTTGAACTTTGATGCCTGACATCTTTACATGGACATGAGCTCATATGAGGATGGACAGAAAGGGAGGGGAATCTATCTTTGGTGGGCTCAAGTGAATGAGCTTAGACAAAGCTGATTTACCCTTGGTGGCAGAGGGCCTTTAGGTTAAAAGAAATTTGATGGCTCTACAGGGAGTGGGATATAAAAGCACAAGGCCCAGAACAAAGGGAATAGAGTTAATTATAGGAAGAAGTCACCATCATGAAATGGTTGAGCACAAAGCAAAAAAAGAGCCGCTAAGAAAGGTTAAAGTACAAAAGAACAAAAGCAAAGGTCAAACAAAATTATGTAAGCATCAACACATCAACAACAAATAGAAGAAAAAATAAAAATCGCAGCATAAACAGAGCCAGCTGTGTTGCAACCTTCCCTTATTGCTGATCTGTCATTAGGCCCAAAGACTATAAGCCAGACCAGCACAAGTGACTGCTCCTGGGCAGGGTGATGGTGAAGAGAATGAGCTTCTCTACAGAGCCAGTGTGGGGGACTGGCTCGAGGGACAGACTTGGCCAGGCTGGTTCCTGGGCTCTGCCCACGAGGCTGCCAGTGCTTCCAAGGCTCCAGCAGGTTGTGAGAGAAGTCATCTTTCCCTCCAGACAGAAGAAAATGAAAGAAAAACATTATAATCCCACCAGCACTGGAGGAATTCAGTGTGATCTTCCATCATGCTGTGAGAGATGCCGTCCCCAGCAAAAGCGTTGGTGGGATTTTGGCCATACCGCACAGCACATCGGCTAGCCAGGGCGTGAAGCACACTTACATCCATTAAATTCCCCTGTGGCTGAGTGAGGAGGTACAGCAACGATACAGAAAGAGTCCAGTTAGATCCTACAATGAAGACACACTTTCAAGTGTTCACAAGTTTGAGCTTTTCAAGTCACTGGGGCTTCACACATTCAGGATTGCAGACCTGAGTCCTGAACTTTAATGTCAGTGGGCTAAAAAAATCTGTGAGCTTGGGGCACCAAAGATCTTGTCAGACTTGCTTCTGGCACTCCAAGGCTGTGTAAATGATGTTTGGTTCAACTCTGTATGGGTTAAAGGTCTGAAGGAGACCCATCTCTGTATGGATTGGCCAGTCCTTGTACAAATATTAACAGAAAAACAGTGATATAAATTTACATTCATCAGTAAATGCCTCTTAGAGTTAAAAATACAACTAATTGCACTGCTTGCACTGAGGTTTTTGTACTTTTCTCCCCTCCCTCTTCCCCCCCGCTGGTGAGGGAGAAGAAGGGAGATGATGTAGTAAATGGTTTTTCCCCTGATTTTTCCCTTACAAAAGAATAAATGAGATGAAAAGGTAAGAAATGTTCAAACGTAATCAACACACACATACATTCTAAAGAAAATAGCAAATTAAATGCAAAGCCTATGCTAATGCATCATCCAGGTTGAGATTTTAATTGCAAAAAGTCAGGAAATGTAAAGTTATGGTTCTCGCAGTAATCATCACTCAGCCCCTTGAACACAGTTAGGATTTGTATTCCAGGCAGTCTGCAGCGTTAACTCGAACACCAGCGTATATATGTGTTCTCTGCCTTCATTACAGTTGCTGGGGGAACCATAATTCTGCATTTGCTGACTTTTGCTCAATTAATTTTTTTTCCTTATTGCTGTGCTATGAGGTTCTTGCATTTAATTTCACTGTATTAAAAAAAAAAAAAAAAAAACAAACACGTAAAACAATGAAAGAAACCGGAACTTTCCATCACATGTTAAAATTAGGAGATAATCCATTCTGTCTGCGCATCCTAAGGCTCATGTAGGACCATGCGATCATTTTAGATCAGGGAAGAGAAAAGATCAGGGAATTGGCACGCTGTGGACAAGGGCTTTTTTCAACCCACTATGAGAACTGTCCTTATATTACACTTCTTCGGAGTGAAAGCAATGCTGAGGTCCCATCCTGGGGGAGATTAGTGAGTTTGTTCCCACCGAGCCTGTCTCAGAAGCATTTCACCACAAAAGCAAATTTTGTGCCCCCACAACCTGCTCAGCACTTCATTAACTCTGAGAATAATTTTGTCTGTAATCCTCCAACAACATGTTTGTGGTGGGATATACCTTCCTAGAGCTCTGCCAGGCTGACCTGCGGGAGCAGCCATAAAAGTAATTAATTCTAGTGGCCTGAGAAATGAGTTGGAAAACAATGCTTAGAGTAGGTATTTTCCTACTCTGAAACAAAGAAGTCATCAATCTCAGCTTCACCTCTGATGTATATTTGAAGGCACACCTGCAGACAGACACTAAGTAAGCCTCACTAGCATTAATGACATGCTCATCTTCATGCTAGCAGAGCCCCTCACCATTGTGATGTGTCCTTACCCACCTCTCGTCCTCCTCTGGATGAGAGGATGGCTCCTGCAATGTGCCCACAAGGATGCACTGGATGCTTCAATGTCAGATTTCCAAAGTGGCTGAAGGATATGAAGATGAATACAAGCCCACTCAGAGTCTAAATAACTGAGCACTTGGGCAAATCCCACTAATCCCACCTTTCTTTTATAGCTCATATGCATATAAAACCTATTCCTAGGAAAAGCCATCCCCCAGAAGTCACCATTCTCATGCAAACTGTCACGCCAAGGGTTCCCTTTTTCTTATAGCAGTAGGTCTGCAGGTCAGGCAAATCCATTAACCACAGCTAGAACAGCTCTCACCCAGAAGCTGCATACATATAAGTCTCCTGAGCTGAGAAGATATCAGTATTGTTTCTCATTGATAAATCTTGGCATTTTCTTCATAAAATTATTCCATATTTTATAGCTTTATGTTAGCTAAAGTGCAAATGGGAAACACAGGTCCCTCCTGCCCTCTGTAAGGTCTCTTATAAACTCTCCTCTCACAATGGAAAGAGTGTTTCTTGTGCTGTTAGATCAGCATAGCCGCAGGTGAGCCCTGGCCTCTAGTTTAGAAAGAGCTATCAATCAGACCTACATGGTCCAATCATATGCTATGTTTGTTGCAGATAAATATCTTTTTTTACCTTGCGAATACATGAAATATCTTCTAAACGTAGCTCTCAGTAGAACTTGTTAAAAAAGGGGGAGTCACAAATTTCTCACTGAAAAATTTCATTTCTCAAAAATGTAAGCAAATCTTGGCAGAAACTTCATGTACTTTTTCCAATATCACCCCCCCCCCCAAAAAAAAAGAACCAACAACAATTAAAAGCCACGACTTTTTGCTGTTCAGATCTTTCCTCCTTTCTCTTTTACCTTTTTCCATTGTAAAGAGAAGGGAAATAGCATTGCTAAGAAGGGAGAGAAAGAGTTATGGAGAAAAATTGCCATGGATTTTTTAAAATCTAAGTTTGTTTTTTTTACTCCTTCCCTGAAATATGTTTATTTGGTTGAACTGTAAGCCTGTAAGTCAGCCTGTTCTTTGGACTTTGAATGCAAAGAGCGTATCCAGCCAGAGGTAAACATCCAAGGTACCTGGCAGAAAACAGCATCAGACAGAACAGATGGCAGCTCCTGACCACGCCAGAGAAAAGAAATGGTATTGCCAAAAGTGCAAAGAGTTCATTCAGGTCTATTTAATACTTTGTGCCAACTTTCCCAAACTATAGTTAGAGGAGTTCTAATTCTCTGCAAAGTCACATCAAGTGGCCTACAGCTGATCCACAGCATTGTACCACTCTTTCTACTCATTTCAATTAAAAGCATGACGGTCACATAGTGAAAAAAATTGACAGAGGTCCACTGATCTAGAAGATGTAGGAACCATTGCTTTCAGGGGTATGCAACATGTAAACAAGACAGTAAGCCATGGAAATAGGTCTAACATATAGGTCATGAAGAGAAACACCGTTTAGCAGTCATGCAGACTTCAGACACAGTGCCACGAAGAGCTCATTTCAGTGCTAAGGAACCAGCTACAGAGCTGACCTGGGACAGTTCCATCATAGAAGGGAACAAGTGCCACCTTCCAGCTCTCCGTACTGAGGAAAGGGGCTGAATTAGCTGAAACATGCCACCAAGTAGAAAATCTAGGTCATAAGTGGAGATGAGCAAGCAGGATTTTGGTATTACCTGCAGGAATCAGGTCTTATAACTACCCATGGTCGTTAGACAGGACCACTAACAGCCTTAGGACTATTTATTAAAGAGGAGATTCTGGAAATCAATATTAGGTGCTACCTGGAGCATGGTGTTTGTTTAGTGCTTTGTAGGTCAAAAGGAGGAGGCAGAAAAAAGAAATTAAGAGCCCAGAGGTGCAAGACGGGTGAGGAGGAGGCAAATGCCAGGGGACATGAGGGACGTGCAATGAATGGATGGGTGAAGGCAGCAACCAAGTTCCGTTTCATCTTCTCAGGACACCAGAAGATTTTCACCAAAAGCAAATGGAAGTCACTAGTCTCTAACAGTGACACCATGGACAACTGACCACAGCTGGTCCATAGAAAGGTTCCCCAAAAGATGAGATATACGGGTAATACAGACTTGACACGTTAAGAGGGGGAAAGATGTAGGGGACACTAGCCAGCTCCTTCAGCAATCCCCTTATGAATATATTGGTCTGTCTTACTACAGGTTGTACCTATTTTTATAAAAAATGGACTGTCCAAGAGCAGGCAGTGCATACCTGTGGTGGAGGAAAGTTATTCTGAAACTTTCCTTTCCAATTTCTGCTTCAGATTGCCCTTTGAAAATCTAACAATTTAAAAAGAAACAAAAGCATCTCGCAGAATGATACCAAAGGACAAAGTTATTTTAGGAATACAATTTTAATCAGTGCAGTACCAGCATTTAAATCTGCTGCTGTACTGACATCAGTGGGGAAAAAAAAAATTAATTAAAAATAAGGAGTCCAGAGGGACTGGCAGTTTTGGAAATGAATCCACACCTGTGTCACCTTAATGTGGGATTACTGCAATTCACCCTCGATGTGGTAATTGTGGGGGGAGCAAGAGCTGTCAGCTGGCTTGTTAGGAAGAGTTTCACAGCTAGAGCGTGACACCTCTGCTCTGCGATGTATAATGGCTAACAACTGATTTCCATCTGACTCCCTGCATTAGGGACTCAGCAAATGAGTCACCTCACTTTTTATTTCCACAAGAGTCCATGGTGTCCAGATTATTGAGGTGAGAAGACAAATGAAATCAATAGCATCCCTGTTCCCAAACAGATTTACTATCAAAATACAGCATTAAGGGAACAGAAAGGGCACAGCAAACAAGGGTGACTGCTCACCAGGTAAGGGTGACTTGTGCTGCATACACTCCCTCGTCACCTAGGGCCAGGAAACCAACTCCTCTGAAGTGCACTAATATCTCATCTGTGTGTCCCAGTGTTTCCCTGCCCCAGTGACAGGGAACACCCCCGGCTTAGCCTCCACATGGAGCCAGAGCCATGGGCAGGCAAGCTGCCAGGATCATCCCCTGGCTCTCCAGGCATGGAAAAAAATCCCTTCTAGATTATCCCCCATCCCACAGCAGCCCCCTGTTCCCCATCAGCTCCCAGGGAGGGAGCAGCCACCAGCCAGGCTAGAAGGATCCACAAGAATCACTTGGACATCGAACCTGCAAAAGTAGCACCACACTGCAGTGTAGGAAGCTCAGGAGATGGCAATCACAGCCTTTGCTACCATGTGTGCTGGTGCTTCTTAATCATCTATGCAAATCAGGACAGCATTTGGGTGAAGTTTCAGAACTGTATTTGCCTAAAACACTGGCTTTCCACAAGATAAAAGTCACCCTGAAAGCCTGAGGACACTTGTGCTTGTCAGATGAAGTTTCTCATTTCTCACTGCTACACATTGTTAGGAAAGGTATTCTTTATCCTTGGCCTCGGCCCATAACTCTGTAGTAAAAGGTTGGTGATGTTTTCTGACCTAGACCCAGCATTCATTGGTGTTTCAGAGAAATTGGATTTCAAATTGAACCTGGAAAAAAAAAAACAACCTAAAATTTCCTAAACTTTTCAAATCTTTTCTTAGACACTTCAAAATCATAGAATCATAGAATCGTTAAGGTTGGAAAAGACCCTTAAGATCATTGAGTCCAACCGTTAACCTAGCACTGCCAAGTCCACCACTAAACCATGTCCCTAAGCACCACGTCTACCTGACTTTTAAATACCTCCAGGGATGAAGACTCAACCACTTCCCTGGGCAGCCTGTTCCAGTGCCTGACTACCCTTTTGGTGAAGAAGTTTTTCCTAATATCCAACCTAAACTGCCCCTGGCGCACCTTGAGGCCGTATCTTCTCGTCTTATCGCTTGTTCATTATAAAATCCTTCTGAGACATCTACCCATTTCTGAAAGGCTTGAACAAACTACAAGTGAAGTAAAAAGTTGCACTTTGGATTAAAAAAAAGATAATAGTGCAACAAAACCAATTTTTCCATTCAGTTTTTCAGCAGGGCCATCACTCAACCCTGGGATACGGCCATATTTTCTCCAGGGCATAAAAGAGCTGAGCTGTATTCGCTAGGAGCAAGGTGGAAAAGTAAAACCATCTCTGTGAGTGAAACGAGCCATGGCAGTAGAAGTGTAGTTTGAGCCTTAAAAACTCCTGCTGGCAGAGCTGTATCCCTTTGGGTGCCCCCCAGCACACTGCAGGCTGGGGTGCACTTTGCATCCCCCAGCACGGGCAGGTGATGGGCTGCGCTGAGCACACGTCGATGTGTGAGCAGTCGGGTAGAACCACTGCTGCAGCTGACGGGAGCAACGGCGTGTCTACAGGGTTTTGTTTCAGCAGTGCTCCTGGGCCTGAAGGGTTCTGCTGCCCAGGTGGGAAGCAGTACTCAAGCAGCAGGGATGAGGGGGTTTCTCAGCTCACCAGCAAGTTTTCTTCTCAGAGAGATGCAAACATCTACAAACAGAACTCAACTTCCATTGACAAAATATTCTTACACGGACCAGCTCAAAGTCGTCTTTCCCTGGTGGGAGAATTGGAGGCACTTACATGTCTGCAGCATCTCTGGAGAGATAATTGTAACCAGTCTCCTTGCTGCCAAGTACAATATTGCTGCAGCCAATAATAATACTTAGACAGTTTTTAACAGAGCTCATGATCACTTTAAGCATGAATCTGTCTTCACAACACTTCTGGAAGATAAGGGAAAGGTGGAGACAGCAAAGCTAAGCGAGCCCCTGGAGGTCACCAAAGCAGCCTGCAGTAAGGGCTGCAATCAAGGAGCTCCAGGCTCACCCCTGCGTTGCCCGACCACGCTGCCCTGTGCCCTGGGTGGGTGGGAGAGCACACCCACTGAGCAACTACACGTTATACATCATTTGCCACACAACCGCTTTTGTAAAACAAGGAAAATTTCCACCTACCCTGATTCTAGGGATATGATAAACTAGTGATTGACAGTTTTTTAAACTCAATTTTGTTGAAGCTGACAGCTTCTTTGGAGGGTGCTTGAGTATTTAACCATCTTGTATCTAGTACTTTCATACAGGTATATAAATCGAGGATTGGCAGGAGACAGCAATTGTTAGAAGCCTCTGGCTCTTAGTGTACGTGGAGGCGTTGAAGAGGAGAGCCGGCGGTTTTCCATCACCCACCGTTCCTCCATCCAGGTTGACCTCCACAGTCTGCTCCTTGGCACTGCCGCAGCCGCAGCGCCTGCCAGAGGACAGCCTCTGAAGCTATAAACCGCATGCACGGTCTCACATACAGACCTGTGCAAACAACAGGACAAATAAAAATCAGACAGGTACCCTTTCTGCACCAGTACATGATGCAGCTGAAAGCTGAAGGAGGAGAAGTCTTAAGCTCTTGCCAGCATTACTTACAATTCACAGGCACCTGGCTAGCTGTTACCAATCTGGTTGCTTTTATGCTAACTTCTGCTAAATTACCCCACTGGTGCCAGCTAACACCAGAGATTTCACATGCCATTTGAACAGAGGAGGCTCAAAAGTCAGCTGGCAGAGCTGATGAAAAGCAAATCACCAAGTCAGTTTACTACCAATGAGCTCTGTTAAGTGACTGTAATGCAGTTCATAGCCCTGGAGTAGTCACTGTCCCTCACTAATCTAATGGTAGTATTGACAAGGATCATTTACACAGCGTCCCTTAAAGGTTAGCGCTATTTGTCAGGGACTCTCTGTGCTCCGGACGCACGTGTAGTCCTCATTCAGATCCCAGGCTTGTCCATCCTCGCTGCAGAGCTGCGATCCCAGGCGGCACCGACTCCTCTCTGCACAAGGTCACACCGCTGCAGCCAGGCGCTGGGCATCCACATCTTCTAAACATCCACTAGGGATTAACAAGAGACGGCACAAACCTACCCTAAGGGCTGAACTAGTGCAGAGAAATTGGTTGTTTGACAGCAGTACCTTGCCACCAGGTATCAGTTAATCTGCAGAAAGCCTACCCAGCTGTTTCTCATGGTCAGTGGACATATTCCCCTAATGATCTGGCCATATCACAGAGTTGTAGTTTTATGTCCTTGATCATGAAGTGCAACCACAGCTTCATTTTACATCTTCTATGTTAAAAAAAAAAAAAATCACTAGTCCCTCAGGCATCATCTCTGAGCTTTAACAAGCAAGAACTGGCCTCAGGATTTTAAATACATGGATCTTTCTGGCTAAAATGTCTGCTTTTCAGCCCCATTCCTTCTTTGTTTTATAATGATGATCTGAATTGTCCAAAAATCACTGCCTCTATTTGGAGGAAGTCTCACCTCTTCAACATCCAGCTCTCTCCAGAAAATGAAGGAAAACCAGAGCAACAAAGCCCTCCCAATGCAGATGAGAGGAAAGACAAGAAGAGCTAACACAGACAATGGGCACTTTAAAACCTATCTGCACTTACAATATAAACAGATAAATTACAGAAACACTATTTGAAGCGTAGATTGATCTTGGTCTTTTAAAAATAGATTAAACTGTTGAAAAAAACAAAAAGCTGTTGATATTCTACTTAACTTCCCACCTCACTTCACAGATACAGCCAGAAGCTCCAAAGTTGTGGGGGCCACTTCTTGAGGCCACGTCTTACTGTGAGGGAGGATCAAAGGATCAGAGCAGTCCTTGGGACTTAATCCCCAGCAAAGAGGGATGAGATTAGGAGAGAGGCAGTGAGGGGAGGTCTCACACCTCTGACTCTCCAGCCTCTCACCATCGCTCCACGCTCTCCAGCGGACATACAATTTGAGCAACTTGCTCCTCCGGGCAGAAAGAGGCCAGATTTGCTCCGTGCTTGGAGGTGTTTGCTGGAGGACCTCTAAAGCCACTGTGTAATGGAGCTTGCTCACTCCTTCCCCCAAGCAGCTGTCAGGTACCTGCTCCTGCCCAGCTCTGGGGCCTTTGGCTGCTTCTGCAGCTCCAGGTCCACAGGTAACCTCGTGGTGGAGCTAAACCAGGTTCGTGGTGCTCAGTGTCCCCATCTAGTGGCCACGTAAATAAAGTTAATGTACAACTCCAGGGCCTTTAAGAATGAACAATCTGAAAACCAAAATACTCATTTGTGGAAAATGTA
Organism: Platalea leucorodia; assembly: GCF_965183815.1. Lineage (NCBI taxonomy): Eukaryota > Metazoa > Chordata > Aves > Pelecaniformes > Threskiornithidae > Platalea > Platalea leucorodia. Next base: position 70,301,020 of record NC_138828.1, on the reverse strand, counting down.
TGGCACCATCAAAAAAAGGAAAGACAGCAATGGCAGAAAGGCAGGGAAATCAAAAGCAAAGGTAAAGTCCACAATAACAGCTAGCAATAATCTCCGTCAGAAACGTGTCCCCATTAAACAAATGTAAGTGAAATCCCCCAGAGGAGGCAGGCACAGGGACCCGAAACCTGGAGCCCACTTGCTGTCGCTGGGGGTAGGCACATTGTTGGGACAAACTGGAGAGAGGAGGCCGAGCCAAGATGGTTTTTACTCAGAAAACATGGCTTACACATGCATGTGAGAAGGTGACCCATCCCTTTAATGTTGAGAAAGCATCTGCCTGCATTCATCTCACCTCCCAGGCCCTTTGCTGACTTTTTCAGTGCAAAAGCACCAGCTCTCCATGACAAACTCAGCACAGGCTCAGATCCCAGCTCCTCTCGGCTTTCAGCACAGAGGAGGTCAAACCTGGGCAAGCCTAGCAAGAAGCTCACTTGGACATGGGGTTTAAAGATGCCTCCTCCCCAAGGTGAGCCTAGCTGCTTCTCCTGGCTCCTTAGCCCTGGCTTTTCTCCTGGCTTTTCTCCTGGCTTATGGCTCTCCGGTGCCTTTGGGGGATTTCTCTGCCTCCTGCAGGGCTTCTTGGGTCACCATTCAACTACTTCTTTAGAGATGTCCTGAGACAAATAAACGGGTATGTGATGTGCCCTGGTGGTGACAGATTTTTACTGGAAAGATAAACTAAGCATTCAAAATTGAGAAGCAAAGAGTCACTATTTGTTGAAAAATTAAGCCGGTATTACTGGTGTTGAAAATACCATGAAGAACTATGGTATTATTATTCACTGTAGCAGTGATGGTCTCAGGCTAACAAGGAGGTGAAGCCTGCAGAGAGAAGTGCTAGCTGTTATTCGGCCAATTGGAATAAGAAAAAAGAAAAAAAAAGAAAAAAAGAAAAAAGATGGGTTTCTTCCTCTGACCAAGAAACAGCAAAATCCAAACTAAAGTCAGGACCAATTTCTCTTAGTTCAATCTAATTATACTTGTTGATTTGTCCACTTGAAAGAAAAGCATAGTTAGCACTTGCTGAGCAGAAAAGCATGTTCGCAAAGGGACTGGGGGAGCAGAAGAGGAAAAAGCAGGTTAGGACCCATCTAACACGGAGACTTCAACTACCCAGCTGTAACGCCATGAAATCTGCCTCTACAGCCAAAGCTCTGATTTTCTGTACCCGTTAGACTTCTGAGCTGTTCTTGTGAAGAGCTTTGTGTGCTGACAAGAGCTAAAAGCAGAAGATCTGAGAGCAGTTTTCAAGCTACAACCCTTCCCTGTTAGGACAGGGAAACTGTACAACATCAGCACAGAGTCTGATGGCAAGGAAGAGCTTTTCCGATTGTAGCTGCTGAGCCGCAGTGAACAACGCTGCCTGGACAAGGGCAGGGCGGTGTACGGTGCCAGGGCAGGCAGGGGAGATGCCCGAGGACTGCAGAACCAGGCGCCGTTTAACGCTGCTTTCCCAGAGGCGGTTTTGCAGCTGCATTGAACGGGTTTAGTTAAAGCGAGCAACACAATATAGAGCAGATACGAAGTTTCAAGCTAGACTGGCTGAGCAGAGAAACTTGCCTGCCCTCCCGGGGCTGTGCACAGAAGTAATCCCTGTTCACGGGGGGATCTAAACCTCTCCACATCTTCTGCACAGCCTTGGGGAACAAACCAGGTCCCAAAGCTGCCCCCGCTTGCACCAGGGCCCAACAGTCCGTGATTGCTCCTTCCCAATGGGTACAGGAGTGTTATTATTTTCTCATTATTTCTCTTTTTTCTCTTCCATACAACAAGCAGCCTGCCAGATCACACCAAGGAGACAGAACGTGTCCCCACAGAAAGCTGAGGAACTCAGACTGTGTTACTCTAACGGGAGGCAGTCATTGCTGATTCTGCTCCCACTGAGCAGCATACAGGAATAGCCATTAAGTTCAATAGAGCAGGACCACACAATTAAAGGAGAAAAGATTACCTCCCTTTTCCATTTTCTTCTGTTAACACAGAAAAAGATTAAAAAAAAAACCTTTTTTCTTGCTATTCCCAGCATTTGCATAAATCTGTGCTCTAAGGATCAAAGCATGGACCTGTGACCCAAAAGCTTTTGGGCCAGATCTTCACCTTGATCCAACAATTAATCAAACCTTCACAGCCCAGCTGAGGGCCCCCACCAGAAGAGGTCTTCTGGTCCCACAAACTGGGACGGCTGGTGCAATGGTATCCCAGCCTCCCTCCACAGGGAAAGAGCAGGGCTGGACATCCTACCTGCCCTTCACTGGCATTAAAACCTCTGCTCTGTGGCAGCAACTGAGAAGCTTTTGGATGCCTGGCACCTCCAGGACTAGGGAACTGCCTGTGTGTCCTTTAAGTACTGGAAACACAAGCTGAGCACAGCTGAGAAACCAGCTATTGGCTTCCAGTCACTATATCAACCCACACCCTTTTCCTCCTCTCTAAAAAGAGGGTACTTGCCTACTTACATCACATGGTGTTTGGGCTGTTTGTTAGTTTCAGGAACATAAACACATCCACATCCCTCCCCAAATATTCTCTACCTAATCTACTAGTACATTTATAAATTATTGCACAACAGAGCTGCTGAGACTGCCAAGTCAAAGTCTCCAAAGATAGGAAATGCAGATTTAAAGCTGGTCAGTCACATGCTATCTGGTTTCAAATACAATTGGTGCTCCAATCGGTGCACCTGGAAAGAGCTGGGTTGTGCAGTGAATTCAAATGTTGTCCGTGGCAAGCTTCCCACATTTGCCGCAGAAACCAAGAGGGGAACAATGCAGAAGATTAGAGAAAGAGGAAAAATACTTCCATTGCTTAAAAAGAAAAGCCATTTAGAGATACGATTGTCTCTGAGCATATGCCAGAAGGACCCTTTCTGATACCAGAGAATGTTTTCAGACCAAGTCACATGAGAATGGTTGGTAACCCATTGCATCTTCCATGGGTCGGATATGGGTAGATATTCAGCAGTGGCTATGGGGTGCTGGGGTGGATACGCAGCAGTGAGGAGGCGTGCTCCTGGCTGTGGGTGAAGATGCCTGGCCTTAATTCTGTGTTCTGTGACCCAGGGTCTCAGTGCCTCAGAAAGGACAGTAAGCATCAGAAGGTATTTTCAGCAAGCTTGTACTTACTTTCTCAGTTGCAAATTGGGAATAATAAGATCACCCAAACTCACAGCGAAGCTGCGAAGATAGTAAATTAATGCCCATAACGTTTTTGGTAACATCAGAAAAATATCCAAATAGCAAAAAAAAAAAACCAAAGCTCTTCACTGAGTGAAATGAGAGCCCTGTGGAAACTGTAATGTGCAGTCAAGCAATCCAGCCTTGAAAGCCAGGGCATCCAGGTCCAGAGCCTAGGAGGCTCCCCCGGTCACGGGCCCCGTATGGGCACGCACGCTGCAGGCAGCAGGGCCACCTCTCCCTGGCCGGATCAGCTCCCCCTGCTCCCAGCTGCTGCTGCAGCCCCTGCCGGGATGGCCGGCCCAGGCGACCAGCATCGGTGCCTGAGCAGCCACGCCAAACATCTCCTGGACCGGATTCAAGCTGTGGGCCAGATTTTAGGCTACACTGAGGTACACGATGCTGCTAAATCAGGAAGCGGCTCTATATATTCATGAATGCAATATACATTAAGCACCACCAAGCTTACAGTTCAAGACTAAAGCACCTAAACCCATCTGTTCATTGTCTGCAAAGTGCTGTGAAGATGAAAAACATGAGGGTATTATTTTGGCAGACAGCAGGATCCCAAATGCAACTCTTCTTTTTCCTACTTCATGTTGAAGCTGTTAAAATTCTCTGAATATTAAATGTCCAGCCCCACTTTCAGGGTTGACTTAAATGCGGTTTCCAAAAAATGTGCTGAATATTATTCATTTCTCAGAGAATCACAAAGCTAGAGGCCCTTTGATGGGGTTGCTTGCATTTTTAAATCACATACACACACACTAGTTAGAAGAATTTGGCAAGTATGGTTATGTATGTCAGTATCTCAGACAAAAATACATGATATGAAGGCAAAGTTCTAGATGTTTATAATTTTGCTTTAATATATTTTTCATGTCTTTAACCTGAATCTCTCCATTACACAGCACTATACCACTGGCTGAAGGACTGCAAAAATGAAGCACAGAATACCCAATAACCAAAAACTGCAATGAACTGATGTCTGCTACTTTCCAAAAACTCAACTTCCATTACACTCATTAAAGAAAACAAGGAAATAACTTTTCCCCAGTGCTAAATATGGATCTTATCTTCTATCTGGGTGCCAGAAAAAAGGATTCAGCAACTTCTTGGGGGAATGTTTATTCCTCAGTGTTTATCACTTGAGTTGGTGTCAGTGAACTAAACTTGTAGGAGCTGATGTTGAATAAACTCTGAATTAATCAGAACACTTGCTCCTGGTAACAACATACTTGAAGACAGAAGACAAATTTGAACAAAAGTCATGACACAGGCTTATGTGTTGGAGTATTTATTCAACGTTCAGGTGAGAGTCAGGCTTCCCTCTGCCAAAGCTAGATTGCCAGTGGCCACAGATCACAGCATCCACAACAGGGAACTTCCCATGTTCTGCAAGTCCCAATGCAGTTTTCAGACCAGCTCAGCTCAGACCAGACTGTCCTGGTCAATCAGAAGTTAAACATTCACAAGTACAACGCATAACACTGCAGCGCCTAACACTTTGGCACTAATTAATAATTGGGTTTATACAGGTAGGTGTAGGCAGACCTGGGCTCCTCTGGCTGGGCTCTTAGCTGGCTGGATGCAAGCCAGTTGTGGTTCAAAGGCTGTTTAGCTGTGTTGTGCCTGAGCAAATATGCCCTGCCTTTCAGCCGGATGTATTGATTCAAGCACAGTAATGCACTAATATCACATATACAGCTGCTGGATCACAGCTGGCTCTCATCTGGCCAGCTCAGACCACAGGCAGAACGGATATGTCTGTCTGCGCTTGTCTTCAGAGGCATCCTCCAGTTTGCATGCTGGATAGGGAGCCTCCTAAATTATCTCAGACAAGTCAAGGACAGATGCAAAGTTTAAGCACTTAAGAGAGTCTAGGTGATCCCACGCCAGAGGACATTATCTCCTTCTGCTAACAGCACTCTCGACCACAAATGCTCTTTTGGCATTCAACACTTAAGACAGGCTTTTCCCAGAAAATATAGCGAGAATGCAATGCTCCCTCCTCACCCACACTGCCTTTTATCCTATAATCTCGTGATTAAAGACTTCATGTGAGAGGCAGAAGAACTCTTTTTTGCCCAAAGGCTTTTAACACCCAGCTTCTAATATTCAGCACAGTAGTCTAGCCTAGGTATTGCAGTGGGTATTCGGAGGGCTCGCTCTGTCCCTTCTCTTAAAACTGCTCCACTTTTCTTGAAGCAATTAGGTACCTATTGGGGCAAAGCAAAACAGAAAGTTACTACAAAGTTAAGTGGTTTTACACTCAGCTGAGGGTAAGGGCAGCTTAACAATGTATTCAGTCGAAGTTGAAAAACCTAAACAAGAGATTTTTGAGAACGCCTGTCCCAGAATACCCTGAAGTGGAGTAATTAGGCTTTCCTGGGAGACAGACAGGCACATCTGAATGCCAGCCGGCAGGGAAGGGATTTGGATGCAAGTTTCTCATATCTCAGATAAGTGCTGCAGACTAATGTGCCAGTCTCCCAGTGAGGCAGAGTGCGGGTACGACTCGCTGCTCTCCTGCACGTGGGGCGAGGAAGGCTCTGGGAGCGCCTCGGGGGCAGGACTCCTAGGCTGGAAGGAAGCAGAGCATCTCGCTTGTCATCCCAGTGAAGCCCCAGCATGCGTTGGGGTTAGGATCTGCAAAAAGTTTAGGATGGTCTGACACAGAGTAGAAGTCCTTCAGTGGCATGGGTACATCCGAGCTGCTGCTCCACTCCAAGGCTGCTGCTGCCGCCCCACATGCCAGCCCTGCCACCACCCAGCCAGGACCCAGCAACCCAGAGCCATCCTCTCGCCCAAACCCCCTCCGATGCATGCCCAAGGGCCTGATACTGCCCATCTGCCCTGGAAATATGCAACGCCTAATGAACCTGGGCTCTACCCGGCAGGGAGGGACCACAGCAGCTTCCAGGTGTAACCCGTCATGCTGGGACCACCTTGCTTTTAGTAGGGCAAGGAGGGCAACCTGCCTTCTGTGTCAGGGACTGGCTTCTGCGGCTGCCCAGCCCGGGGAGATAGCAATCCAGCACTCCCACTTGCTCACAGCGATGTGTTTCTGGGTGCAGGCAGCCTCCAGCCCTCTCTGCAATGCCGGGTACATTTGGCCTGGGCACAGCTACGAGGGAGAACGTTGTTCCAGGCCAGCGCTGCGGGCAAACCCTTGAGGTCTAAAAGTCTGTGTGCATGTTTACGTTAAACAACATCATCAGATAAAATGTATTTCTCTTCTTCTCTCCTGTGTTCTCTGTCTTTTCTCTCTAGCCCATGAATTTTGAACCCCTTCTGCTCAGCATCTGCCTGAGCAGCAACAGGAGGCACCAAGAATAGCCCTCTAATCTCTACCCACTTCTTCTTATCCCCTGATACGTTCAGAGGGAGTGGAGGACGCCTTTACTTTCCTTTTATCCTCTGCCCGGACATTCTCTATGAGGCTGCATCTCTGTTCTGCAGCAGAAAATGTTAGTAGCTTGGTTTGTTTTGTTTTCTCATAGTCGACCATCATATTAATTTTAAATGACAGAGTATTATCATATGACAGCATCTGTCATGTTCTTCATTTTTGGTAGCATCTTCTATTGCGGTAGTTGTTATGAAGTTTGGAGTTTAAGATACTTCTGCAACTTCAGAAGTTTTCATTTTAAGACACTTGTTTCCAGGGATTTGAATAACTTGCAAGGGAACAAAAGAAGCAGCCAGAAACATGGAATTTGGCATTGACCCAGCCCTTCATTCATAATAAACCTTTAAAAAAAACAGCGATGACTCAGCACGGGCATAATTCACAAACCAGAAAGGCCTGCTTCCCTACCTTACAATAGCATTGGTAGGTACTTAATCACAGCAAATAACATAGTGGATATTTTATTTTTGAAAACATATGCTGTTATATTCATGTCTTGAAATTGCTGTAACACATGGCCTCTCATCCAAAATATCCCTGTCAGATATAATTGGCAAAAGTCATCAGATGAGGCTCACGTCATATAATTAGATGTATTATATTAGGCTGAAGTGGTTACTTTAATAGTAATGCCATCATGTACGCCAACAAGATGTTTTAAAATACAAACGACTTCCATGACCTTCTTGAGGCAATAACTCTGATCCTCTGTCATTTATTTTTGGCAATAGTCTATTAAAAATATGTTGGGCAACTTGTTTGGGCCCTTCTAAGCCTCCTCTTCCACACACACCTGTTGGTGCAGATCCCCACACCCACACAGCTCAGCTCAGGCCTCTGCTCAGGCACCTCCGCTGGCACGGGACGAGGAGGGGCCAGAGGCGAGGGGCCGCGGCCCTGCACCCCCGCCCCGAGCGCCGCACCGGCCGTTTGCAGCATCACGTAGCCCAGCTGCTGCACAGACGTGCTGGCCACATTGTGAAACATCTCCTCGGTCCTTGTAAGCTGTGCCCAAATCCTTTGGATGTTCATCCATCACATTAGCAAACAAGTTATTTTCCTCCGTGCTATTATGCACAGTGGTACTGCTACTAAACATAATATGGCTTTTGCTTCTGTAGTGGTACTAGGTACTTTGTCTAAAGGGAAGAAGAAGCCTAAATTTTACATTCGGGAAACACAATAACGAAAAAGGACAATGGCCATGTGATGACTCACTACTTCCTGATGATATTCTGGTTTTTGAATAACAGTGTGGGTGTGGGTGTCTGGTTTTTGGGTGGGTTTTTTTAAGTTAACGATCTGAAGACGCCCCTCTGTTCACCCAGTGATGCTCCTGGTTTCCTGTCAGTGCCACATTACAGATGAGTTTATGATGTCTTACGTGCCTCAGTTTCTCTAGCATCTGTGTTGTAATATCAATACTAGGAGGTGAATTTAAATACTGGAAGGAAAAATATAGCCATCTATTTCCAGGCTTATACATTGCCAGGCTGCATCGACACACAGGATTTTTAGCACTATAAAGATATAAGCCATCCCCTTTGGACTCCGTTTTATGAGTGTAAAGGTATTATTACTCTCCTAGTTCCTTTCCCACGAAAGAGGTGCCTATTCACAAGGCTAATTATTAGAGTAAACAATCACACCCCTAACTGACCTAGTTAAACTGTTGGAAAAGCCAGGGGTAATTTCTAAAGCAAATTAGTGCACCGGCGTAGGCAGTGACCCTGCTCTCTGGTGCTACACAGGAGGTGTGGGTCCGAGCACGGCACTGTCTTGGGGATGGACCTGACAGCTACCCACTGCTACAGCTGCCTACAGGACGTCACTGGGATGCACCTCCAGATACTGCTACGTCATATGCACATGACAAGGTTGGGGGAGAATTCTAAGTTCTGTAACTCTCCTTTCAAGCTGAATGTATTGCCAAAGTCTGCTTATCACTTATGTCTTGACAGCTAAACCCATATTCAGGTGCCGAATTACTGCCTGCAGCCTGTACTCAGGTGAGCAATAATATCGCATAGGGTCAAAAATATTACACATAACATTGTCTGGCTTCAAAGAGAAAATTATTTACTTCTAAAGACAAACTTCCTCCCTAAGAAATCACAGATTCCTTTTCAACACAGCCTGGCTCCCTCCTCAATGCAAATAAGACCTGATTCATGTCACAGCTCTGAGAGTTACACAAAATTAGGACGGTCTGTCCCACAGGAAATTCTAACTTATCCTGATCTGATTTTATTAAATCAGTAAGCAAATCTGAATTTCCAAAATGAAAATTTGAACACAGAAATACAGAATTGGCAAATCCCAAAATGGGTGAGCTGGAAGGTAAGATCTGCTGCACTGGCCAGCTCCTGTCTCCAGTGGCTGCAGTCGATGCTTGTGGAGGGACAGATTGAACATGGGAGCTCAGAGTGATCCCTTCCCTGCTCCAGCTTCCCCTGGTCCAGCCGTCTGTGACTTAGAGACTTCCACACCGAAGTGATGTACTACGTTTATTTGCTACAGAGAGACTATTCTTCCCTTTTTCAGTTAATACCTTTGAGACCATTTATGTTCTTTATCTCCACGTCATTCAGTAACAATGAATTCTACATAATTATATAGTGCGTGAAACAGATTTTCCTTGTGTTTATATTGCACTCTATTTAATAATTTCTGTGGGTGCCTCTGAATCTGTTGGACTAAGAGAATAGCATGCAATCTGCATAATTTTCTCTCTTGTACCTCTACGTTCTTACAAAAATTTGCAATATTCCATTCATGATACATTATCTTTTCGAAGCCAAAGAGTGCCAACCTACTGTGGTTGTCTTATAGCTCTTTTTTTTTTTTTAATAACTTTTTCCAATTCTTCTGTATCATTTCTTGAACTGGACCGACCAGAACTACTTCTAGTATATGGGATGGGTACATGAATTTATGTAGTCGTATTATATCCCTCTATTCTTTTTCTAATAATTTATAAAGTGCTACTTACCTTTATAATCCTCCTGAATACTAATATGAGATTTCTCTGAAAATTATCTACATGTCTCCAAGATTTTTTTGTCCGAATGGTAATAACTAAAATAGACCTCCTCATTATCCACTTAAAATTAAGGGTATTTTAAGTTCCTCTATCCAAAACAACAGTGTATTATCTGGAAAAGTTGTCACCTTGCTATTCACTTGCCCTTTCCTGATTATTTATGATTGTGTGTAACACAAATCCTAGCATAAGTTGTGCGCGAATTAAACTAACGGTAATTTCATAAAAGCTTCTTTTCGGGATACTGAAATGTTTTACAGTGGCATCTTTCAATGATGTGTGATTTTCTGAAATTGTATTTAATGTTTGTGAAATTTAACTGACCCAAACCCTTGTCTAGTTGCAGCTCAGCATTAAACGGCATGCGTAACATGGTGCCCCGTTGCTCCGTGGTACGCATAGTTTAGTAGCCTGACCCTTCTCAAACGCAGCCAGATCCCCAGTGACACCGGGGCTTTGTTACAGGCTTTGCTGTTTCACGCTGTTTCTATTGTAAGCCAAGTCCAACCCCATGGTTCTCATTCCGGGGCACAGTCAAATACAAATAGCTAAAGTGAAACTAAAAGGGTATAAAGCTATATAAAACAAAACCCACCAAAAAAGAAGTTTTCAGAGTCCCATGCAAACAGAATCCTTTTAATTCTCACATATTATGAGACATCTTACTCATCAGCCCCGTCTTTCCTGGAGCAACCTCCCTGTGTGGGAAAAAACACCTATCCTGACACCTTCTAATACAAGGAAATTAATTATTTCATGTACGCTCATTTGAACTAGCATTACTTCCTGAACTCACAGGGAATTGTTTCATTTTCCAGCAACGTGAATGAGCAGGAATCGCAAGAAAATCCCATAACCCTATGGCAGTGACAAGGCACTTCTGGTCCCTGTTAGCCTGGGATGTGATCAGCAGTTCCCTCACTGCCAGAAATAGAGCCTTGCCCTGTGTGCAAAAAACCCAGAAACCTAGCCAACATCCAGCGGAGAGTTAACTGCTCCCTCGCCCCTGCTCTCTCCATCGCGCTCCTCCTCAGCTCTGCTCCCGGGTCAGCATGTAAAAATTGAATTCCTAACGCTGGGGCAGACACTGCAACTGCATCTCCAACCATGCAAAGCGCAGGGTAAAAGGTATTAAATATTTACTTTTTGATTATGATGGACTGAAGACATTTCTGGCAAGTTAACCAACCAGCAACTATGGGAGGGGCACTGAAATGTAATGGGGCCATGAGATGCTGCAGCATATAGTCGTGCAGAGCTTTTCAATTCACGTTGATATCAGCCAGTGGTTTGGGCTGTTATTCTTTTTATTTTTTTTAAATAAACTTTAATATTAGCTTTATGTGCAAGGGATTGTTGGATGTGGTTCACAGCAGTGATAACAACGTATAGCTGAATCACTGTAAAAGGTAACTAATTTATTCCCAGACTCCTCTCCTCCCTTCAGTCAATGTTATTCCTTTTCCAAGAAAAGTGACATCCTGGCCCTGCTGAAATGAATGCGAGAACTCCCTGTGGTTTCAACAGGAGCGGATTTCACCTTGCCTAGGATCTGGGAGAGAGTTGGCATGAGCCCTCAGATTAAAATTCAAGAGTTCCTGGCTCTCCTTTAAAGTGCACATTATTACCCTGCTCCCCTGCCCACAGCCATCCATCAGCTCTGGACCCTGCTTATCCTGCAAGAGCTCTGTAAAGCCTTCTTTTTTTGAAGTAAATTTCTGCCTCCTCATCCAGCCTCCACATTCGGAGTATTTGAGCACCTTTAGCAGGTTTCTGTCCAACTTTGGCAGCCTCTGTTGGAAGCTGCACAGAGTTAGTCACCTGCCAAGGAGAAATTAATCACTTTGCTGCTGCCTCCCTCATGCGTAATGGCAGAAATTCAAGCTTTTGGCTCCACCAGCAGCGACCACGTGCCTGTGTTAGACCTCTTCAACTCTCCTCTGTCACTTCTCCCACCTTCCATCTGCTTGTAGCTAAACTCAGGTTATTATTAATTGGTATTAGTGATGAAATATGCTTGCTTTTCCCCCTGCCCTTTCTGCCAACAAGGATGCACTGTGATTAATATAATTTTCAGCTCTAGGCTGAATTACTGCAATTGAACTACACAGGGAGGCCGTGCCAAGGCTCCGGCTTCACCGCATGGGACAGTCCCCATCTCAAGCAGAAGGGAGAGTTCCCTGGGGGACTGCTCACTGCTTCCTCACTTATTCCCAGTCCGTTTCAAAAACTAGGAACCTATTGACAAAGTTGGGCTGTGACAGAGACCACATCTCCAGCCGCAACTCGGCTAGCAAACGATGCTCCACCAGCAAACAGAGATAAAGTACACTTACTTGTGAGTCCAGTTGCAAAACAAGCTACTGGACAAGACTAGACAAATCCAGAATTTTTAGGAAAAATATTATATCTGTTTTTCAGAAAATGCTTTATCACCATAACTGGATGAGTCCCTATTGTACGCCAGGTTTTTCTGACTGGTGGTTCACATACCCCTGTGAGGATCTCTGGGGTTTGTTTGTTTTTTCCTAAGGGGTCTATAAGAGTGTCTAGGAAAAGTTCCAGCTAAAAGGATTCATACTACAGCATGAAAATTTATAGGGACATATAAAATTAAAAGGTTTGAAACCCCTTAATATATATGCTATGTACACAAATCAACATTAACACATTATATATTTAGCATTCAAAAATTGTAATGTACTGGAACAGATGTTGCCAGTGCCATCTTAATTCAATCTCCTTGTGTGCTTCATACAACTTTTAATTATATAATCACTTTTTTTCCGCACAAAGCTGCTGTTTTAAAATTATACAAAATTAATCAACTCTGAGGTTGAACTGAAGGTGTGTAAGGATGCTGACTATCATCCACAGGACAATTCCTGACTTTTGTTGAAGAAATCAGGAGGTACACAGTGAGCATCTAATGAAATTGGATTTGTGGCACTTCATCTTACCTCGAATGGAGAGAAGGACTGGCAGAGCTCAGGCCACCCCCATCTCAGTAGAAACAAAATCAACTTTCCAGGTTACCTGCTGACTAGACCAAAGCACATGATGATAATAAGAAGGAAGAAATTGAGAAAGGAGGAAGAAACCATATTTTCAGCTCAATATAAAGATGTTTGGAACCAAATTAATTACATCACTATAAGACCTGGAGAGAAGGAGTTCTCCAGTGGCCTCTGCACCAGTGGTATGGGCATGGGCCACAGACCAAAGGGACTGAGACCACTCATAGGAGCACAAATTCACCCCAGTTTAACTTGTTGAAACCTGAGAGCAAGATCCTCATAGTAAGAACTTCAAAATCAAGATTAACCTCCAATTTAGGAAGGTTTCTGTGAGCACAAATGTCAGAAAGTGGTTCTCTGTCATTCTCCATTCCTGGGTCATGGACAACTGAGAAGCAGTTGCCTTGAATGCCCCAACAACACAAGCACAGGAGGAGGGAACAGGCAGCCTGGGCAACCACAACAGAGCGCAGGGTGCCTGTTTCCTTAAGTATCTGCCCAAACTGTACAAAAAGCTGCACTGATACAGGCTTCAAACAGAGTGCAACGTGCTGGGTGTCTCTTGTTGCCAACACCAAAGTGTCCTGAAGACGTTTCATGTGTCAGTTTTCACGCTCAGAACGAATTGTATCCACAGGAAAGCAATCCTGCCTTACATCTCAGTCTGCCACAGAAAAACTGATCAGAGAATAGAAATTGGCTGTTGCTTAGGTCATTTAACAGATGTAATTATGTGCAAACAGAATTATACGCTTGGCTTTATGGAAGTTCCGAGTTCCCAAAGCTAAGAATAGTTATGCACAAAATCACCTGGAAGAGGAATGTAAATAGAAAAGTATCAATAATAGCTGGGAAATACTTAAGAAAATTTTCCTAGGTGCTGAAAAAGACCATAATAAATAAATTCTATTACATATAAATATATGTACACTGTATATAAATAATGAACTACCCTAATAAGCAAAAAAGTGTGATTAAGATGTCAACCTGCTTAAAGGAGATAAAACAACCATAAGAATATGGATAATAATTTTAAAAGACAGCTGAGAGCAACAAATAAGTATCAGCTAACCGTTAAGAACTGTAGAAAGGTCAGCAGCGGAGGCAGAAATACTCAAGAAGTCACATCGAGGTACATAAGGTTAAACATATGGATATGAACTGGTCCAGGTAACTTGTAGTCTCAAAGTGTTAAGAGCTGGTGGAGAGGGTCATCAGACCTTTAATATCAGTTTTCAGTAAAGCAGTCATTAAGTTGCAGCTACCTGGAAGAGAATTAATGCTACCCCAATGACTGCAAGAACAAATGGCCCAGCCTGCTGCTCTGACAGAGACCCCAGGAGCACAGCAGAAGAGCAGATAAAAGATCTGAATTTAAGGCTAATAGCAGAAGTAATAGCAAACAACAGGTTTATGGAAAGCAGATCATATCAAACAATATTGATAACTTTTTAAAATTAGATTAGAAGTTTCGTTGATAAAGGCACCAGCATTGAGATAACAATCCTGAATTTCTCTAAGACATTCACCTTTGAGTCACATAAGAAACAAGAGTGAAACCAAACCCAGCTTCATATGCATTAAGTGAGAAAAGAAGTTAGTTCTCTGATAGGTTTTAAAAGAGAAACGGAAACAGAGAGACAGCAATGTTTCTAGTGAGTTTTCTCTGGGGCTAGGTCATAGCTCTGTGCCATTTAATATTTTAGCAAAATGAAAGAACGGTAAAATAATTTCAGAGAAATTACACAAGTATTAGAAGAATATTTTATAATAGAGAGGTGAAGTAGCTGTTCCTCAGTAAAGGACTATGCAGATAAAGGTATGGATAAATAACCATTTTGGAACGGAAAGGGAATCATCCGTGGGGTAATAAAGAGAGGGAGCATAAGTTCAGTGAAGAGCTGGTGAGAATGAGCTCGAAAATATCTTCCCAGGATGAGGACTTCAGATCTCAACAGAACTGGAAGAGCACTCAGTCGGCAATTCACCCTCTGGCAACTTCTCCTTCTTCCAGGCCAAAGCAGGAGGAGGTGCTAAATAGACGAAGGCAAGAGAAAAGAAATAATTTTTCATTTGGGGTCACTGCAAGAGAAACAGAAGAACTGCTTACAAGTAAATATATATATTTTTAAAAAGTAAATCCACCCCCTGCAGAGGAAACCATTCTGGAGAAGGGTCTGATGCCAGGCACTGCTCTGATGTAGTAGAGCACCAGCAGGGCTCTGGCAGGTGCTCCTTGGAAAACCTACTGACATTTCTACATGTTCAACACCCCCACAGGGAGACCCTGGCTCTGCAAACTCTTACTTGGCAAACAAGCATTTTGCTTGAAAAATGCAAGAAATGTTGATGGTATAAAGAGGTGCATGACCTGAGGAACAAGAGAGAAGCTTAAGAGAGTCTAAGCAGCTTTGGAAAGAGGTGCTAGGCTGAAGCTTAAAAAAAAAGTAATTTAAAAGAAATACCATCTCTCAGAGAGAAAAAAAGAAGGGGGCGGGGGAGGGAACAAACAAAAAAGCATTAAAATGTGCACAGACTGACCACAGCAATGATACAGCCATCTGTAGCATACCTTCTCCAACACGCATGAGACGAGTAGAACAACTCCTTGGGATCCTAGAGTAGGAAAAAATCCCATCTATAAACTGGCTGTCTAAAGCAACAAGGTTGTGAAAAGTGCCCAGTGGACATGACATAAAAAATCTTTTAAGAGTTTTAGCAACAGAATACAGAGCTTTCAAACTGAGCGGCTACAACAGTGGGTGGAAAACACAGTTGTTCACAGATGTCCTGAAGGATGGTATTGGCACAGTTGTCTTACAACCACGTAGCCAAAACTAGAAACCAGAGAGCTTTCCACTTCTCTGCAGGTGTTATTTAAAAAAAACAACCCTTGCCCAGATACACTCATCTAGGGAAGGAGGCTGTGCACTCAGTGAGGGCACCAAAAGGTTCACGCGTTGACTGCAGCCCATGTTAACTGAAACAAACCACAAAACATTGCTGTCATTTCTGAAGGGGCCTGGCAAACCTCGCTTTACCGCAAAAATATGGAGCTTATTTTTCAGCTTCAGATGTACAATTTGCAAATTGAATGCAAACCTCAGAAAGACTCGGCTGTTGCAGACACGTGCTAAAGAATTAGAAATACACTGTAGAGAAAAGACGAGAGCTAGATATCAATCAGATCAAAAACAACTGCTGCAGGTCACATTTAATGAGAACTGTGATTTCAAGAGCTACTGCTAAAGGTACAACCCTGTAGACAGGATTTAGGACTTTTGGCCCTGTTTTCAGTTCAAAGAAATCATCTCCATAATCTGAAAAGAAACAAAAAAATCTATTTAAAGGCATGAAGATGGTTAACCCTGAGATGCCATAGGAAGGTATTGTAAAAGTATGAATGAAGCTTCTTTGGAGATGATTAAGCAACCTAAGAAAAACAAAGAGTTACCAGGATGGAGATGGCCAGGTTTGTTGCATTAAACAAGTAAAGCAAAAGAGCAATTTACTGATAGTGACTTTTTTGTTGGTTTTGTTGCAGCATAGTGTCCTCATCCCCAGATTCAACTCTTGTCTCTTCTTCAGTCTTCCGAAGCAGCTGGCCCACGCCGAGGGCCTGAAGTTAACGCAGAGTGGGGCACGAGGTGGGCAGGACGGGCAGGATGGGCAGGTCGGGCTCTCTAGGCTCAGTTCAGGCGCTTTACTGGACACACACTGAAGACATGCAGATCCACCCACTAGCTTTGCATAAACCTCCACCAAGTCTGTTTAGTTTTCCAAAACACTGTAATTTATGGAGTCTTCAAAAGATACCTCTTCAAATACTCCTTTTTTATCAGCAGCAAAAATTACTTTCTATCCTTTTTTACCTTCCCTCATGCTGAGAAGAGTTTGGACTGAAATCCGTCTCCTGGAAAGCACCAGCTGAGAACAGCAAGCCTGAAGCACACCACCAGCACGAAGAAGGTCAGCCCAAACAGTCATACCTCGGCACAGTTCCTTCCAGCCAAAGCCACCTTGTAGGGTAAAATGTCCAACCCGCTTACAAAAAAAGTGTCTCTTTACAAGCAGTTGCAATACAAAATCAGTGCCACGGAGGGGAGGAAACTTTTTCTAGGAAAAAAAAAAGTTGACTGTTGGAATTTATTTAGGTTGACACCAGTGGGACTTTCTCAGAGGGAAGGAAACTTTCTGTGCACTAAATGTTTACCTCCTTTGAGGTAGCAGCAAATTAGGTGTTTACCCCTTCAAGCAACAACAGGAGCCAATACACCTGTTCCTTCCAGATTGTCCCTGCTTTTTTTTGGCATGTGATATCCTGAAAATGGCTCCGGTGATCTGCTGTGGGAGGGCCAGGAGGTTTGCTAAAACAGGTTGAAGCATTTGTTTCTCAAGGAAAAAAAAAAAAACAGGCAATGGTTGTGCTGGCTAAGAGGATATAATGCTTGTTGATGCATTTTATTATATCTGGTATCAGTTCCACAGAATATTGAAATAAGATTAAAAGGAAACCTGAAGAAATGTGGGTAAAAACAAACATGCCTCATGCATTTATGAAAAAGCCGTAAATCCTGTATGGCTGTACCTTTCCTCATGGGGTAAGCAATGGCTTTGGAGAGATGTGGCCTTCTCCATCACTGCCCCGTGGACCAGCAGCCCCCAGTTCCCATCCCTGGGGAGGACAAAGGGATGGATGGGGACAGTGTGACTGTGAAGGGCAACTAAAACCCCATCCCTGATCTGCCAAGTGCAAACATGTGCACCCTCCCTGCACAAAAATGGCACGGAAGGACCAAGGGATGGAGACAGCATGAGCGCGAAAGCCCCATTTTGAGCATCTGCATTTCTCTGGTGGCGCCTCGCATCGGGAGTCACCAAGCTGCCATGGATTGGCAGGTGAAATTCAGTATATTTACATATACAGAAAGCCACAGCTGGATTAAAACAATTTTGCCTGCAAAAATGATGGGCTGAGAAGGGGGAACATTAAAACCTGAGGTTTTAATTCACAGTCTTGTGAAAAAATCATTGTTTTTCTCAGTATCAGTCCAAAGATGCCTTCAATGTCAGAAACGGTGCTGGGGTGTGCAGGCAACCCAGCTCAGTCCTAGCCAAAAAATCTGCAGAGTGAAGACACAGAGTTAAAAACATAAAGGGTTTATGCAAAGGAGCCAGACTGAAAGGTGGATTGAAATTCCCTTTTGACCCAACAGTCATCATATGCCTCCTAATCCCTTTGGTGTGCAGAGTGCCTCAGCCCTCACCTGCGAGGGGGAAAACAGCGGCTCGTCCTCCAGGCACATCAGCACCCGGTGGAGGTACAGCACTAATCCTGCAACAGCCAACACCCTGAGCGGAGAAGCAGCTTATACCAGCAAAAAAAAGTTGTTTTGCTGGTAGGAATTAAACCAGTTTGCTGAATAGATTACCTTATAACAACAACAAAAAGGCCTTTTGATGGTAGGACTTGAACTCACAGTAGGGATTTTGCTGCTGTAATTATACCATTGCCATGCCAGCAAAACTTTTTAAATATAGACCAACTCCCTACGTTTTTATCTTTTCAGTTAAAAAGATTACACAGACGCAGAAGTTATGAAACAGGTTGGCAGCAGGCATGGGGAACTGTCTTGGCCCCTTAGAAAGCACCTCATTGTGCAGTGAAGAAGTCCCACAGGGGTAATTTCCCTGAGGAATCACAGTGATACGTCAGCTTCGGAGGCATGCTGGGGGACTGGAAGTTGTGGTCCAAGGGGTGTGTTTGGGTTGTAAATATTTTTTTGAAGAAAATTTAGGTTGGGTTTTCTTTTTTTTTTTTAGAGTTCCTATTTTGAAATGTTTGCAGCTACTGTCTTAATAAAGCTTGAGAGTTTTTCATTGTATGGAAGGGATTTTGCTACTTGCACAGTGATGAAATGGTGTGCACATGCAGATAGAATCAAATCGTAATCCTTCAGGCAAATCTGATGTTTAAGTGCTCTCTATTCTGGATGTGCCAATTCAATAGCATACATGCTTTTTATATATAATGTAATGCAAGGCTAAGATACTTAAGACACATTTAAAGAGGAAAAAAAGGGTGGAACTCCTTGGCAACAGCTCTAATCCCTTTGAAGGCTCCGGCATCTGCTGAGTCAGGCCCTCTCTCCCTCCCTATGTTGTAGTTTACAGTCAGCCACGGAGTCACAGCAAATTCCTGACTTCACTATTTCATGAACTACAGTAGCAAATTTTTAGGGTTTGGGTCCTTTTAATTAATCCCCTCTTTTGTTGTTGTTGCTCAAATTAAAAAAAAAATAAAAAAAAAAAAAAAAAGCCCTGATCTCCCAGCTCTGAGCCCAGCTGCAGGAAACCTGTCCTCAGAAACGCTATCTTCATGCCACAAAATATACTTCACTCCTCGGAGTACTTCAAAATATACTTCAGTCCTCGGAGGCTGAGAAGGGTCCATGGGGATGTGAAGCACTTGGCAGACCAGCCATGGGATCCCCACACGAGGCGTCTGGAGGCAGGATTGCATTAGCACAGCTCTCTACCCCACTGGATATATGTTGCTCCCCAGCAGACTAATTAGCCAGGGTGGAGCCCCGTTCTGATATAAATCCGTGCTATCCCCGGTATCTTTCTACTGCGCTTCCCGGTGCCACGCAGACAAGGCAATGTGGCCTGGAGCCAACCACCAATCCTGCCTAATTTCCTCATCCAAAAATTGATGATGCAGCCAGCCTGCCAGCAGAAACTCCCATTGTGAAACTGAGCTTGCTGATATTTGCAAAGCATTTAAAGGTGTGTCTTAGTGGGAAAAAGTGTGTTCAAACTCCAGGTAGGTCATAGGAGTAAACCCATTTCTGATTCTAGCAGAGAAACACCAGTGAGCAACATTTCACAGGTGTGGAGTCAAGCTAGGATTCCTCTTTAATCAGGTTAACTCAGGTGTCATTCCTGGCCCTGCCAATTATTTAAATCCCATCTGCCCACAAAACCCTCCAGCCCTGCTGCAGTAGAGCTGTTGACTCACATTGCCTGGTGGGACAGGGGGTTACACTGCATGTAGTTGCAGTCATCACCTACGTGGATGGGGAGTAGCTCCACGGGAATGGGGCAGTGCATCGTCCGGCACGTCCCCGTGCTGCCGCGGTGTATGCTGACCCCACGGAGATATCCCATGGGAGCTTCCTGGGAAGAATTAATGTGGTAGGTCAGGCAGGAGCCGCTCCAGCCACCATGAGACATGCCACTAGAAACCTCAGGAGACCATGGTGCAGGTAGAGACACCGAGGCACTTGGGTTCCCCACAGAGGCACCTCGATCACTCTTAGGCTTGCCCAACGCAAGGGGATTAGCTCCAGGTAATTCTGCACCAAAATATGCTCTGCATTAACCCAAGCTAGGGAACTGAAACCAAGACCTCGTCTCTCTGCTTTGTGAGAACATTAGAGGGGACATGCTGAAGAAATGCAATGTGACTGTTCACGGAAGAATGATTTCTGTCTTTTATTCAAAATGTTTCTAAAGTTTAATATAAGCATCAACAAACTTAGCTATTAAGATCCCCTTTGCTCATCAGCAGTGTTTCTATCTCTAGGCGGAACTTGATACCTGCTTAACAGTGCAGAGCAAATTTACAGGACAGCTTAAGGTAGGAAATAATGAATACCACTTCAGCATCTGATAGCACATAATTGTGTGTAGCTACAGTTTGTCACACTGAAATGCATGATACTATGTAAGCACTGAGGCTCAATTCTTATTTGTCTGTTATTGTTTAAATTAATAGAAAAATTAGAAATGTTCAAAAGTTGAAATCAGTTCCATTATTTAAGTCACTTCCACTTCAGTGAGATTCTCTATTATTTTTAAAAATGTGCTCTTAGCTTGTATTTCTTAAAATGTAATTTTGTGTTCTTCCTTACCATTTTTCTCCCATGTTCTTTCTGTATTTTGCTTTTATTTCCATGTACATTACATGATATCCAAGTTACGGTTTTCTTTCATCACTTTATTTTCTGCAGCTTTTCAACATTTCTCCAGCTTTGGAAATGTTACAGAATGTCAAATGAAAATGAAAAATATGTAAGTTTAAAAAAACCTCTAAACTTTAAACTTGTATGTAATGCCTTTTAGTGACAAAAGAGCTTAAAGGAAGAGAGCAGAATTTATAAAAGCTAATACTTTACCACCAGTTCTGTATTTCAGCGAAAATCCCCCAAATCTCAAAAAACCCAGCATTTCATTTAAGGTTTTGATCTCTAAAAACATAGATTTTCATTGAAAAAAAATCTGAAGAGAAGCATTGAACTTGCTCTGAAAACAATGATGTTTATTGCAGAAGGGATGGAAATTAAATGCAGTCATGTTTACTGAGGAGCTGACTGCAAGGGGGCAAGGTCATAATTTACACATAATTACTGGTTTGCACTATCGTTTAACCACTACTGAGATAAATATGTTTTTCTTCCTTTCCTCTTCCTGTGCAAAAGTAGTGTTCAGCACACTTCTTATGCATTAGCCGTTCTTGTGCAAATCACTGCTTTCTGTGGTTTGTGATTCAATAGTAAACATTGCTGTCAAAAACAAGGTCTCCATCTAGAGATAGCTCTGTATTTTTTGATATTTTTGGTTAGTAAGAATGTGCCATCAGCACATAATTAGAGACATACATACTATGAAAAACAAACATGGAAATATGATTGACTACAGTAAAACAGGAATATTTTAAATACGGGGTGTGTCTGCCTTTGTATAGTACGTACAGTCACACCAGACTCCTTTCTACCAACTCACACAAAAAAAATCCAGCCAAGTATTCTGGGTAAGCCTATAAAAAATTCTTGTTTCCCCAGGCTGAGAAATACATGCTTCTTGAATAACCTTTGAAAAGTTTGAGTCAAGATTTTCAGAACTGGCCAAGGCTTTTGCTTGCTTTGTTAGTGCCGGCTTTGAAAACGCAGGGTGTTCGGAAAGAGCTGAGCATCCCCACGCTGGCAATCAGACCTCAGCTGAGGGAAAAGTCAGGTGCCAAGAAAAAGAGGGACTCAAACTTGCTAATCAGGCTAGAAGTTTGTCCTCTGCCTCAAAGCTATTTTAAAAGTAGCAACATTTTGTGTTCTCAGCATTTGGCGGTGGCATACCAAACGCTCCAGCTAGAATAAAGCTATGGGTACTGGTATCAGGTTTTGGTGCGGCCAGGGGTGAGCTCTTGCAGGCCACCTATTCAGCCACAGCTCTTCCTGGCACAGTCGTAACCCATGTTCACCATGCTGGTCTGTTCACACCTGTTTCAGCATATAGCCCATAGTTCTGCAACTAGTTAGAAAAATACTGACAAAATGTTTGCTGCCTCATTGATATCTTCAGGGTTTGTTCCAAACTCTTGCTTTCGGGAAAAGTGCAAGGTTTGAAAAGGGGGTGGGTTGCTGGGACTGTACCCGCTCCTCCTCGGCAGACTGCGTGGTGGTCCCGAGATTGCACCCAAAGCCTGAGCTTCACACCCAAAGCCACCTACACCTCCAAATTCACAGGGAAGGTAGTTCACCTGGGCTACCCTAGCTTCTTGGCTCAACAGTCAACATTTTAATCACTCCTCCAACTTCCATTTATAGAGAATTTCTAGAGATGGGCTTAGTCCCAAGCTGGGATGAAATAAATTTCCAGTTTCTCCGCAAGACAGAACGCTATTCTCTGCCCGGCTCTGAGAGGCTGATTGTGGGTGAGCCGGTGCAACCCTCCCATTCTTCTCTGGCTGCTTGTGCCAAGGGCAGAGTACTGTGGGGGGTATTCACACAGCGTGCTCCAGAGCATCTCCCTGCACGCAGGCTGCCGAGATAGGAGGACGGGTGGTTATTCAAATATGCCCAGGCAGTCCCTCCCGTCTTCTGGGAGAGGAATCGTGCCAGAACCTGCGCAGTCTGACAACCACCTCCATGCCGCACACAAACAAGGTCCCCCTGGTTGTAAATCGGGTGCGCGCTGGGTTGCGTGCAGATGCAGATTGCTAATTGGTCAGCTGCGCATAAAAAAAACAGAAAGTCCTAGATCCTTGATGCTGGAAAGGCATAAGGAAAGGCTTGTGCAACCTTAATTCAGCCCTCTTCTAATCTTCAATTACAAAATCATATACTGTATTTTCCATGGGACCCTGCCTCATTCAGTTCACGGAATAGATGGTGTTCACTTAATGAGCAGCTTTTCAATAATTTATTTTCTTCTCACTCAGTGTGTTGCCCTAGGCGTGATTTACTACATGTAATTCAAACCTAGCTGTGCAGCCAAAATTATTAATTTCAGCACAGCTTTTTTTTCTTTGGTACTCATCCTCACAGCACTCCTGAGTGCTACACAAACAGTAAATATTATATTTTCATAATACCACAGTGAGGCTGTTTTCACAATAGCCCAGTGTGATTAGATGGGGAGGAGGGGTGGAATTATCCTCTGTATTTCACAGGTGCATAGAAGAGGCAGGGAGAGACATTAAAGTCCAAAGAATCAAAAATTTGGGGCATGCCCTTGACAATTTGAGTTCCGACTTCTGAAACTTCTTCATATAATGAAGAATATTCTTATACTGAATAATCAAGGCAGGATTCCCATTGAGTCAATGTGCATCCATCAGTGCTCACGGACGGAGAAAACCTTCTAAGCTGTAGACTAGTCCCCTCCTATCACAGGCAGCTTTTTTATAATCTTATCAAATTAGACTGAATAGGAATTGGGTTTCTTGAGTTCCTATTAAAAAGCTGAGAACTCACTCCTCTGATAGTTAGAAACCATTTTCTAATTTTCATCCTAAATTTATTCATAGCCAGATTACACTCATTTGTTCTTATGCCAACATTGTCCTTCACCTTAAATAGTTCCTCTCCCTCTCTGGCATTTGCCTCTGCTGACAAATTTAGAGAGAGCAATCACATTTTTTTCTCTCTCTCGGCATTTGTCTTGAGGAGCTAAATGAGCTACACTCCCTAAGCTCTCTCCCTCAAATTAAGCTGCCAGGTCCCCTGCTCATCTGAGGAACTGCCTTCCATACCTGCTCCAGCTTGCACTTATCTGCTCTGAGCACGGCTGACCAGGCTTGTACGCAGCACCAGGCCTGCGTGCCTTCACCCAGAGGAGGCTCGGGAGGTGAAATGGTAACTAGTGGTAACTAAAGGAGTTATAAATGCTTCTCTGTCTGTCCTGGAGATGGTGTGTCTTAGAATCAGTCTATGATTTCTGCAGCTACGTCACATCAGTAGCACCTTGATGCCTGCAGTCTACCAGCACATCCCAATTTTGCTCCTTTTTGGTTTCCAGCATCGGTTGAAAAAATTCATGTGCTTTGCACCACTGAATTTCACCTTGTTCCTCTCCTCCCAGTCCTCCGGATCATCACTCCATACCTCTGCTCCAGTATCCCAGCCCCGATCTGTGATAGCGATGCTGCCCACACCACGTCACTGGCTGACTTCACTGGCAGACTAGTGAACGTACATACGTAAACATATGTGTATATGAAGTAGCTTTTTGAACATGCCTGCTCCTGAGATCAATTTTAAAGAACCCACCAGAAAAAAAAAATCAGAGCAACTGTTAGGAAGGCACATAGGTCAGATATGAAAGCTTAGAATATTAGACACCTTGATTTCATACCTTTTGAAAAATTCCTGTACTCAGTGGCTGTCAAATGTTGGTCACCTATTTGACATGAAATAAATTATATTTTTGCTTCTGAGAAGATTACACTCATCATTAAGACTGCTTCAGTTTTGACTTATATATGCACCTTTTGGGGATTCATGTGTTTCTCTTTAAACTGTGATTTGATGTAGGCAAGGCTATTTATAGTTATCTTTTTTCAGTAAAACATCTATCTTTCTTACATTCACATACTAAAATACCTGGTAAATAATGACCAGACAAATTGAACGCAACTGGAGAAACATAATACACATTTGACAGCAAAAGAGAAAGTTTAGACAAGAAGTCCAAGGAAGGAGAATAAAAGCAAGGTAGTAAGTGTGTGACACCATGACTTAGCTGAAATAAATCATCCCCTAGTTGCACAGACTGCTTGCTTTTCTGGCTGAAAATTCTGCATATTTCAGGCAGCGTACGACGAGGAGGAGGATGCTCCCTACACGGAGGTCGATGGCAGAACCACGCAGAGGGGAGCATGCTTTGGGGACCTACCCAGAAACCACCACTGCCACAACCTAAGCCTGGTGGAGTGGCCCTAGCAAGTGCTGGTGGCTGACGAAAGGACACCGACAATCCTGTGACGCTGCCAGGCTGTGTCACCATTCTCTCGGATGAGCATCCCCGGACATGCTCAGAAGGGAACTGAGGCACCGTGGCAGCTTCGTACCCTTACCATCTTGCAGACATGTCGTGCCAGGCAGTTTTCCTTGCTTTGAGCTTCCTTCAACCTATTAACTTTAATACAGCACTGACTGGCAGTTGCAATGCAATCTGATTGGCAACAAACCCATTCAGGGACCCATGGCACAAGACCTTGGCAACGTTGTGGTGCCATCTGTAGTCTTCCACACAAACAGGAGGATGCGGATCTCCTCCCAGGAGGACCGAGTGGCATGCCAGCTCCTGGGGTGACAGCTCAGGCCTTCTCAATTGTCTGTGAGAGCTACATACCCAAGTTTATGTCCTGGAGGCTTTGAAAAATCCATGCATAGGGCAGAAAGTGGGGAGGGGAGCGCATAAGTGTCCTAAGTCACGCCAGGGGGCCCAGGGGTTTATACTGTCAGAGTCAGGCCACTCTATGGATGCTCTTGGGTGTATATTGCCTACAAAATGACCCAGAGACTGTTGTAAGCAATAGGAACTTCCTAAGCCAACAAATTATGGTGATTTTGGGATAACTTAGATAACCCTCCAAGGTGTAGGATGGATCAGATTTGAGCTGGAACGATCCAACAAGACAGAAAATAAATGCTATGCCTCTCTGACCTCAGTAGGGCTCAGCCCAGATACATCGAAAAAGTTGCAAAATTCCCTTTGGAGAGTCAAGGTTTAAAAACATGGGGACATAAAGCAAACAAGGAGAAATACACGATGTTTTCCATGAAAGGGCTGCACTGGTACATGTACTTGGGAAAAGAGAGGAGGAGACTTTTGCTACCATGCAGGGGATGAAAAGTAGCAGCCATAAGAGAGACTTGGGTGAAGGAGAAGGCAGGTACAAGCACATAGGAGTTGATGAGAGAAGAGGCGTAGGAAGGAGCGGTGTTACTGCAGGGGTTGGAGGTAAGAGGAGGCATGACCTGCACCGGAGCAGGGTACTGGAGAGGGGCGACCCTCATCTTATGGGTCCTGCACTGCTACCTGCTCTGGAGAACAGGCCTGGACCTCAATTACCTAGTTGAGTTAATTGTGGTACCGTTGCAAGCACAAACCAAACAGATCCAACCAGTTCCTCTAAAGGAGACAGTTTTGCCTGCACAAAGGTTTGCACCAGTTTCACGAGATCAGTTTTAACAAACATTTCAGTTAATCTGCTGCTGCGCTGACAAGATCTGCGGAGGTAAGGAGGGAAAATGTCTGGTCTTGTGTTACTCCAGTGTGTCTGACAGGAGCATATTTAGTCTCTTTCCAGGGAATGACACCTATTTTGGGGGCAGAAAAAAACAACTGTCTGACAAAGTCACACTTCCTATGCCCCTTATTTTGCCTTGGCAAGTATCTTCAGCTGTGAATACGCATATATACCCTAATGACAGTCAGCTGTCACGTCTGTAAACATACATTTACCTCCCATTAAGGGCTATTTGCCCCTTTTTGTGACCTTTCACCAGCTTTCCATACCCTGGCCATGTGGCACAGATGGTATAATCCTGTCAGGCTAAGGCAGGTGACAGTGCTGCTCAGTGTTTAGTAATCAGTGACTGTAATTAGCCAGACTGGACGCAGGCTCAGATAATAGGGCAGTCAACCAGCTGCCAGTCATGAGGCTTTTCCTGTGGACTGCAGGAGATGGAAGAGGGAACGATATAAAGAAGCCGTGCATTTTTCCAGCACACTTTATACAGAACCACTGATAATGTTATCTATGGTGTTTGTTAATTAAAAAAAAGAAAAAAAATTCCTTTTTATTCCAGAGCGATTGATAAAGTGTGTTCCACATCCCGTGGGCATACAGGAGCTTTCCATTGGTTGTTAAATCGGATGGAGGTGTTTGGAGAGTGTTTAGCAGCACCAAAGCTTTTTCCTATTTGGAGACTATTTTGTCACTCTTTCTTTACGCAGACACGTTCACAAGCACACAAAGCCTGCGTGGATGAAGCACTCCAGGTTCGTGATCCCTAAGCCAACTGGTGTAACACAGGAAGGTGCTGTCACTAAGCTACCGGTTGCCTGCATTCAGAGAGCAGGATTTAGACAAACAAAATTAAACTTAGTTGTAGTGATGGTAAAGAAAAACCTAAACTAATTTTAATTAAAGGGCTACTGTTAAAAAACACGATGGGGGTATTGAAACTACTGGCATTAAGAAGTTATCGGAAAAATATTTTTACTGATTTTACCTCTTTTTAGGGAGCTAGGTGATCGTCCTCATTTCTGATCTTGTGTTAAAGTACACTTTCAGACAACATGTAAGCTGCACACGCTGTATTTAAGAGAAGTAAGCAGTGGGCTGAACTGACCATATTTTCATGTGAGAGATGACTCACGGTCTCCTGGATGGTAGAAAATTCTCCATGCTGAGCAGATGCTCATGCTTATAGTTTGTTTGGGTGAAAGAGGTTTTATTACCAAAGAGGCAACCAGTCATCTCTTGCAGAGGGGAGGCTGGCATTCATTGCCTAGGAGAGCTTTTTTTCCCCTACTTCAATATTTCTTTCCTATTTTTAAACATGTGCCCATTATTACAAAGACACTAATAATGAAATATATTTAATTAAAAAAAACAAATGCACACATCACAATGAATCAACTTCTCCCCATCTTTTATTACATATATTCCAATGGCTTTTCTCCCTCTTCCCCTCCAAAATTACGCTATTTATCTGTACGGAGCAGATACCTTAATCTTCTGGGGAAAAAGCAGAGAATAATTTCAATTTCCATGCATTTATGAAAAGACATTCTTAAATAGGCCAGAGAAAGAGATATTGCATCTATAAATAAATTATTCCGAGGCGGGCGGTGGGATGGGGTTACACATCGCCATTGTGCGGGGAGGCTGCAAAGCCTGACCCGGGAGTGCAGCTGTTGTCTTTGTGCCGGGCACTCTGCCTCTGCCATTGTTCCCCCGATTACAACAGGCACGTCGGGGGCGCGGGGAGGGCAGGCGGGGCTGAAAGGATGGCTGTGCATTGATAACGCCTGGCACTATCACCGAGGGCAATGATAGGCTTCTCAGCTGCGGTGCTATCGGGGTGCAGGTCTTTTGAGTCACCCTCCCCCCCGCCGCCTCCCCTCCCTGAATCAGCAATTTCGGGAGATGTGAATGCGTTCACCTCCTGCATGTGCCAGCTGGATCTTACCCAGACACACACACAGGATTGTGTCAACAGATGGTGTAAAAGGGGACAAAAAGGACAGTATTTCCAAACTGAATATGTAATATCAAACAGGTGTGGAGGTAAGATGATGGTAATGAATAAGGAACGCCGTGCTGCGGAGAAGGGCATCCGTGTGGCTCGCAGCAGAGTGCTGGCGAGGGAACTCATTGCTCTTACCGTGCTCCATGCAACAGAAGGGGAAAATGGCCATGATCTCTCTGCCACAACCATCGTCCCCAGTAACGCAGGGAGGGCTCAGCCGCCGGACAGCCTGGCCCCGAGGAGCCAGCGGAGGTGGCATCCCTGCTGCCCTTTCATCCCTCGCATCGCTGCCTGGTTTCCAGCAGCACCTCCCAAAGCCCTACGCAAAGATGCTTGGCCTCTCAGCACCCTAAAAGCCATCCTCACCCCCCTCCTCCAGCTGGGGCGGAGGGAGGCCAGGAGGACGGGATACCAACAGCAGTGGTGTTCCCAGCTCCTTCTACCTGCCCGCCTGGAGCAGAGGGGAGAAACCCCCCAGGACAGCAAAACCCAAATCAATTGTACTAATCTAGGATCGTGCTGTCATCGCAGATGCACCAGGGACATCTGAGCTGGGGTTACTGAGCGTGGGCACAAAAGGCATTTGTGTCGCGGGAGGCGTGGTGGGGCCCACACCTCGCTGTAACAGGGTGACTGATGCCCGTCTCCTCCTGCGGACCTGCCGGCGCCTAGGACGGCTGTCAGTCACGCCATGCCAGCAAGCCTGGCCATCTGACCTTTCGGGCTGCATAGCACACGCGGTACCACGAGCCTGGCCACGGGGGAGGGATGCTCCTTCCCTGCGCCCAGCAGGAGCAGCCCGCCCGGCACGCAGAACCCAACAGTACCATTCACCCCCAAAAGGCAACAAAGCAGCCATGCTCTGCTCCAGCCACGGAGTCAATCATGGCCAAGCTGCCTGTCCGTTTGTACCTCAAGATGTGCACACCAGTTCACAAAATAAGGGGGGAAAAAAGCCATACTGTGCTTTCCCTGGCACAACAGCTCACTGTTACTTTGGAGCTTTTCCCCCTCCTAAAGCCTAGAGGAAATCCTCCCACTTCTCAGAAATCTGCTCTCTGGTCCTTCCAAGCTCCTCCTCAACTGCTGAAGGGAAGTATTCATCTTAAACCTATTTTAACTTAATTTTTATATCTGTCTGGTTTCTTCATTTATTTCCAATTAATTAGTGTGGGTCTTGCTATTTGACAGGAATAGGATCAGATGTCAGTCTCACTGTTATGACTGCTAACAGAGACCAAGAGTAAAGGATTTCTGATGTGAAAGCCACAGCCACCCTCTGCAAGCAGGGGTGGAAACGAAGATGTCCATTACTGTGGGACTGGGACTGACTCACTTGATGCTGCTTTGATACCTTCAGTTGCTGTCAGACAGTGTACGGCTACTTTGTAAAACTTGTTTTCACATTGTTCTGTTGTAGGTACCTAACTTATGTATTCCTAAATTCTTTCTTTGGCTTATCCCAAAGTTATAGAGTGTGTATATGATGTATGCATTGTGTACAAATCCACCTTATAGATATTCATATATTTTACTTGCAATCTGGTATGCATCTGTTATACGTAAAAGATGAGCTTCCTGCTCTCATCACTTTGAAATTATTCTCTCCAGAACAGCGTTCATCCAAAACTGCGCATTGCTATTTCCCTGTCCTCCATGATCTGTCACCTGCATCAACACAATTAACTCTCCTGTTCATCCTGCGATCTTGCCCTCACTTACATGGCTTGGTCATTTTCTCCTTCCCTCCCCTAACTGAGTCAGTCAGAGGATCTTCCCGATTCCTCCTCCAGTTTTCCATGGAGGTGCCAGCAGGTCCTCACCACAGCCCCATTCTCTTTTTTCAGATTCACAATACCAGCCTCCACCACAGGCACCTATATTTCAATCATCTTTCTCCCAACAGACTCTTGTTTAATGTCTCTGTAATTCACCAATTAAATTTAAATTACTGGAGAGCCCACCTTAATCCTCTCTTCTTCTGATGTGGCTACAAAAGATGTAAGAAGATACTAATACACAGAGGCTACCACCCAATATGCTGATCAATACTGTCTCAGTTTTAACTTGCATTCTCTCACTTACACATCTCTCTCTTGTCTGACATGTAATATCTCTGTATATCACAGCTGGGGCCTCTGTCCCCCATTTTCTTACTTATGGACTCGATGGGCTGCAGATTTATAAATCACGGAAATTTAGTCAGGCTTATTGCATCCCTCACCTGCCAGCACAGACTGAAATGAAAGCTGCAGTGCAATGAAGGCTAATCCAAATGAGCAGGAGCAGCAATGCTACATTATGCTCTTGAGCATTTTCTCAAGATAAAGCATCTCTGGGGTACCTCTTCCCTCACACACACCCAGGTGCAATCCCCAACTCAGGCTAAGCCATTTATTTGAAAGTTATATTCAACATACAAGACACAGGACCCAGGCTGACAAGCTGCAGGTGGTTTGTTTGCATGGAAGATGGGAAGGAAGGAAAACTCTTGAGAAGGTCCTGAGGATGCTCACTGTGTCTTTCAGAGGCAACAAAACTCCAGGGTGAGAACATGGGGCAGGTGAGCGCCGGTTGGCGCGCGGAGCAAAGGGGCTGGGTTTCTGTCCTGCCCCACTCCCCATGCCCCTTCCTTTCCCAGCTGCTGTGATCCCTGGTACCTTACCAGTCCCACCACGGTGCTCCCCTTCACGTCCTTCGCTCACCTGCTCCTTGCTGGTGGCACGAAGAGTGGAGGGGTGAGACTCTCCGCATTTAAACCAACCTCAATAAAAAGCCCAGCCATGACACAGCAAGCTGCCATCTCCATAGCCAGCTCTACCAGTTAGGGCACAGTAAATACTATCACTGGAGTAAGCATTTAAGCAGACATGTGGGGCAACTTGTCAGGTAATTTCCATTTGCTTAATGAGACCCTGTAACAGGCGTTAAATAGTGACGTCTCCGCACAGTGCTGAGAACCTGACTTATCCACAGGCTATTTCCTAGTAGGAAATTGAGGCTGATAAAGTGAATCCACCCAGCGTGGGGTACAGCTATGGAAAACCCAAATACATATCCAAATCTGGATGGAAGAAAATCTCATCTTGATATGAGAATTTGGGTGAAGTGCAATAAGCATTTGTTGTCTAAAGGACACGGCACACTGAAGTTTTTCATCGCTGTGCGTTGCCGGAGCCTGCATGATTAGCACCTATTGAAATCAATTAGTTTAATCACAGTAATATCCTCCAGGTCTGGATGGGTTTGTAAGACGAGCCCCAAAACCTTGTCTCTACTGGGAAAATTACCCACTACTGACACTGGCTACACCCTAACAGATGCAGATGAATAAGTAAACACATTAAGCTGCTGAGGTAGACTAGGACAAACAGCGCTCGGCACTGCTTAGTAACCACTCCGTGTTACTCATCTGCCAATGTGTTGGCTGCTATTTAACTTGTTATGTCCTGATTGACACTTGGAGCTAAACAGCGTTCAGCCTTTGTTCCTTTTGCGAGCAAGGTATGAAGTCTGAGTATCTGTGGTTTGCAAAATAGCATTTAAAAACAAAGATGAAAGAGTTGTTATAATACAGCAGAGTATAAAATCAATGCTGGAAAATTATTTTAACTTCAAAATGCTCCTATGAGCATTGCTGCATGGGGTGAAATATAACGCAGATTATAGCCAGTATTAATAAGTAAAGATGAAAGCAGATATTGTGCAAAAATTTGGAGGATAAAAAAAAGCAGAATTAAGTACTAAGTCAGACCAGCAGAACTGTCAAATGTGTTAGACTATATTCACAAGCACTCATGTGTGACATGCAGGCACAAAACATAAACATTTGTTTAGCTTGAGTAATTTTGCTTTTTAGAGTAAAAGGCTTTTTTTTTAGGAGGAAGGCTTTTATCTACATGCTGGAATTTTAAATGTATTATATCCTGCAAGGACTGTTTGAAGCAGTTCCAGAAGAACTTCTTTTCATTAGCAAGTGCTGACTCAACGGTCTGTATTGAGTTCATCAAAAAATGTAAAGAAAATTATTTGTTTTTACTTCTAAAAGGTTAAATAATTTCATTTGGACTTCATCGCTTAAATCACTATATACTATAAAAGTTAATGTTTCAAATATGTTACCACTTGAAAATCAGAATAATAAAGCCAAAACAAACTGGTTTGATTTCAGTGAAGTCTTTGATAACAGTTCTTTTGATGACTTCAAGTAAAGCAATTCCCAAATGTCATTTCTCAGTAAATTTTGAAATTTCAGGTTTTTGTTTGAATTTGAGAAAAAACAAAAATTAAGTGTTGGCATTTCTTAAGCAACATAAATGTTGAACTTAGGCAAATGGTGATATAATTGTGCCCAGCAGCCCAGGGGTTTACTGGAAGTGAACAACTGCTTGTGTAGTTATATGTGATGTAAGTTTGGACATATGTGAGGTAAGTTTGGACATTAAGTCTACAGGGCTGCCAGGGCAGGGCACCAGAAGCTTTTCAAGCTGCCCTAAAATAATCCAGAATCACAGTTATTGCTTTTCTGCAAAATAAGCAAGTCTACATTTACGCTTTTTCCCACTCACGTCAGCTGGCTAAAAGGGGCTAAAAGGACACTAAAAAGACACTCTGGTTACGCCTACGCTGATAAATAGCAGGCTTGGGCACATTCACTGGCCCGGAGGCTCTGCAGTATGGCTACGTCCATGCTCTTGGCCTTTCTCACCCACCAAAAGAGAATGGTGTGAGAAAAAAGCGTCTATCAATCAGCTTTATCAGATGGCAAGTAAAAGACATCATTTGTTTACACTTCATATCAAACCACAGTGGTGTAGACATTACTCTCTACGCACTTTTTCAAAGCCCCTGATTATCAAGTTAAGAGCAGGGAATAAAATCATGTCCATTCACACAGGCTACAAGAGAGTTTGAAGCCAGCAGTTATCTATCTCAGAGAGGTTTACTCACATCATTTTCTTGCCCATGCCCCCAGTTTGTTTTCTGTTCTGCCGGCCTGCAGCAATAGCCCTGAGAAGCCCAGATTCTTCCTTTCATCCCTTGTTCATCCTCAGTTCTTTAGATTCAGTTCATATCAAGCATCAACATCTGAATGGATAAGCTTATTCTACAGTCACAAACTCTTCAAACTCAAGAAGCATCATCTGCTCTCAGTAAAACTATCTAAACAGCCTAGCTCCTCCACTGACAAATTCTTCCAGTGCTGCTGCACATCATAGGAATGGTCATACTCAGACCAAAGGTCTACCTGGCCCAGGAGCCTGTCTCCAGCAGTAAGCAACAGCAGATGCCTAGGGAAGAGTAAGAAAACACATAGTGATGGTTTTCCCCGAAGATGCGTTTGGGATCTCCTGTGCCAACAGTAATGTCTTTGGGTTTTGGTTTTCCACAGTGGGATCTTCTTCCATGGATTTTTTGGTGGTTTTTTTTAGCCTATGCTAACTCTCAGCGTTCGTAACATGCACCAACAAGTTCCACACCTAAATACACACTGCGTAAGGAAAAACATAAGGTAGTTTTGAACTGCTCACATGCTCGGCTCGCAGAAACCTAGATCTTGTTGGAAAGAGGTAAGCAACAATCAGTCTCTCTATTCTTTTTCCTCAGAACTGAGAAGTCTTACAAGTCACTCTTCGTCTGAAGGCATTTCCATACTTTTCTTATTTTCTTTCTCTGAACTTTCTCCAGTCCTCCACTACCCTTTGTAAGAAGAGGGGACATGAATTCTGTAGGGATTTATGCAGTCTCTTTTGTTCTCTATTTCTTTTCTAATAATTCCTAACATTCAATTTACATTTTTATTGCTACTGAGCATTAAACTGATGCTTTCATAAGAACTATTCATTATAATTCCAAGATCTCATTCCTAAGTGGTAACGTTCAATTCAGAGCCCATCACTCTACGTGGAGAGTTAAGATTGCTTTTTT
Organism: Platalea leucorodia; assembly: GCF_965183815.1. NCBI lineage: Eukaryota > Metazoa > Chordata > Aves > Pelecaniformes > Threskiornithidae > Platalea > Platalea leucorodia. Next base: position 70,266,860 of record NC_138828.1, on the reverse strand, counting down.
CCAGGGTATCACCTATATTTATCTACATTGAACTGGTGATAGCAAAATTTGCAACACAGTCAAACCTTCAAGTTCGGCAATAAAATAAATATTAAAAAAAAATCAAAATTGTGTTTTATTAAGAAATACTCATTTGAATCTATTTCACTGAAGAATTTCCCACCAATGACACCATGACAGTGCAGCATCAAGAGACCTCTATGCATCATTTGGGATCACTTTCTTTTGAGCAATACCATTATCTCTCTTAATATTCTAATGAGCCATCACGCTATTTTAGAGCCACAATTCCTAGAGACAAGGGAACAGAAGACAATCCCACCTTTCATTAACAAAAATCAAGTACGTTTCAAGCTATCAATCATGGGTGTAAAAGTTAAAGCTTAAAAATGTGATACAATTGCATGGTCAAGAACAACAGTAAACTGATGAAAAGGCCTTAACTTTTTAAATTTTTACACCCATTTTAAGCCTATTTCATGCTTCTTGAAGCATAGTTTTTAACCGGATAACAGAATTATGATGGTGAACATGGGACATATGTATACTTAGTATCTATCAAATTTATTTAGAATGGCAATGTGTCATACATTCCTGAAATAGTTAATTGAGTTTTTCTTTTTTTTTTTTTTTTTAAGAAATCTGGAAATGCTGTCAAATGAATTATATCATCAAGACCATACTAGTTCTTGAGAACTTCTTGGTGAGAAAAGATTTAATACGTTCAGGAAAACACCAAACAGACCACACAGATTTAGTAGCAAGTAGTATGGTGGTGAAGACTCTGATGTTGGAGACTCCTGTTTAAGACCTGATGGTGATATGATCTCATTACCCAAATGAGTGCTCTGCCCCACAGGCTCTCGACTAGTCTAGGAAGCATTGCTTACAATCTCTCTTCATGGAGCTGTTCCACCATCAGATACCAAGATCCTGATCTGAAGCACTCCGAGTTAGAAAAACAAAGCAGGAAAAATACAAGCATTAAGGAAAAAACCCACTCATTTTATATAAAAAGTTTATGGCATATATCTACAGATACGGATAATATTTTGCCTCTGTGACTCCTTTGTTTTCTTTTGTGGTTTTTGTGTTTAATATAGTCAGACGTGTGAGCAAATATATACAGATCAGGAATAGTAAATACTATGGTTTATAGATGCTATTAGAAATTATTTACCATCCAGAACATACATAGTTTTAACAATTTTGAGGGCAAGTTCTACTCTCATCTAAGTATGCATTACTAGCTAAAAAAGAAGCCCCAAAAGAATTGGTGGTTGTTTTAGAAAACTCTTAATTTTCTAAGCTAAATTCTTTGGAAGTACCAATTTTATTAAAGAGCATTCAACAAAATTAATACTTTAAAGTCATCTTGAGAATAAATAGCTCCTCTTCTATGCCTAATGTAAGCATTAGAAGATAATATATATGCACACACCCAGTGTTCACAAAATCTGTTATTTCCATATTTTCCCTGGCATGATATGATGTACTTTTAAATCATGACAAAGGAAAGATTTTTTAGATTATCATTAGGTTACGTGGCATACAATAAATGTAAATCATCTTATTTCCATCCAACATTCACATATTATGTCATAAGCATTGGATAGGATCTTATCCACAACAAACACAAGAATTCATGTTTCAGGTCTTTTATTTCTAGTAAAAGGCAGATTACCTCTTGCCACGCTGTACTCCTCATTTTCATTTTATAAAAGCAACCCATCTTTAATCTCTCTGTCAATTTAATTATGAAGTGTGATTTGTCACATTTCTAGTACATGTTATAGTCCCTGCTCCGATAGCTTTATGATTTGCAGTTTTAATAGTGCATCACTGGAGAGAGGTTGGCATGAAGACCAGGAAACCTCAGCAAAGCATTCACTCCTTGCTCTGAGACCCAGTGGTGGGTAATAACTGAGCTTGATAATGATACAAATTAGTGAAGGCAAACTCCTCCCCTCTTTTTCACGCAGTGGGATCTGCCTGCTAGACCCCTGTCTGTCACCTGAAACAGGAGACACATGGCTTGCTGCACTGGGGTAAGGAATAAGGACGACACTCCTGTCCGTACTGTCAGGCTAAAATCTTATTTTGGTGAGACTCTTTGCAGGGGAAAAATCTATCATAACTGCCCCACCCCAAGAGTCCTGTCCTCTTCTGTTCAAACACCAACGTGTGGAGATACGTTTATTGATTTCTGCAACTACCTAGTTTGCCAGAAATGTCTTTAGCAAGTCAACCTGAAACTCACTGTTGTAGTATTTTCATTAACTGTTTTCTTGCTGGGAGTTTATTTAGATTGGTTTAGTGGGTAAATGTGAGAAACTTCTTGACTTTGCCCCAGCTACCTTATTTATTCTTTGGTGGCTCCTGGTCCACCCAGCTAACCAACCACTGCTCCTGTGGTGGGCTCATAAGGCACTATCACTGCTCAGGCATGGATAACATGCATTATTTAGACAACTCTTCTCTGGTCAGTTGGTGCCTCCTGTTCTGTCTCACTTTGGCCATCCTCCAAACTACAATACCATCACTAGAGTATATTGAAACTTGTACAAAGTTCTTAGCCATTTCCTCTCAGGTTGACAGGTTGTTTTGAGATTGATTGAGGTTGGTTTGAGATTTCCAGCGTTCAGCAGATGATAACTGAAACTGAAATGACCCCATGGATTTTAGTTTTTGCGCTTCCTGACCCTTCTAAAAACCTCCAAGTACACTAAGTACCAAAAACTGAGAAACAGGGGAAGCTTGGATGTGTAAAACTTCAAATATTCATTTCCACCTTGGATTTTGACAGAAACTTCAGTCGTTTTGTATTTTGCCTGAATCACTTCAGTGTGTATACATTACAGATGGTCAACAGGTAAAATAAAGCCCTAACTTTATTTGTAAGTGCCGGCCTTGTACTGAAGGTGCAAAAGCATCACTAGCAAGAAAGCTGGGATGATAATGCCTCAGACAGGGATATAACATCCTATTCTGGCTATCACATCATCAATATGTGGCAGTAAGCATGGACAGCACTGCTAGCTGGTGAGATGGGTAGGAAGGGTCACCAAGATACTACCTTGCCTATTCCTTGCATTTCAAAAATGCTAAGGACTGTCACAGCACCACATGACCAGTGGCAGAAAGAAAAGGTTCTGCTGAAAGTGTATAACCAGCTCCTACAAAATACAAGTATGTTCATCTTCAGAATTTAGAGAGTCTTCAGAGAGCCACGCAGCTCCGGGACCTAGCTGATACCAGTGCTAGTCTGTTCAAACAGCAAGCTACAACACTCTTCCCTTCCTTCAGAAGACACTGACTGACTTGTGGCAGTGAACTTTGTGTTGCTGTGAAGTGAAAGTTTCCTGGATCACTTGTTAGTTTGGAGTGATCTGCCACATGGCTGTTGGGAGTTTTTCATGAGTAAATTCCTCATGTGGCTGTGGGAAGGTTTTTACGCAAGATAGGAAACAACTTACAAAGTATTTTGACTGAGACTCCAGATTTGTGAGTGTGTCCTATGTTCTGCATGACACTATATGGAATAGGCAGAAAAGTACAGTACTTCTTTCTATCATATACGCAAGTGTACAATTAAGGAATGACAAAAACTACCTTTGCCTTTTGGGATGAAGTAAAAATTAATCATTTACTTCCCATGAGACAGTGTTACAGAGTTGAAGGGCACAGACGTATTGTGTTAGGCAATAATTACAAACTAAAAATGATGTTGTAGAATGTGCATCCAGACATGCCTTTCTGTTTTAAAACTTACCTGGGTGCAAGTTACATCTAACTAATATCAACACATAAGATCTTTAAATCTACACATAATAAATAGAGCACTTAGGTTTTATCCATTTCGATTTATACACAACCCAAGTGCAACAATCTGTGCTCTCCGCACCTGTGCCATAAAAATACAGTTCTTGGAACAAGATGCCCACAATTCATTGTTTCCATATCAGATGGCAAAGTTTATACTAATGAAGCAAAACCACCCCATTTTCAGACAGAGTACACATCACAGTTCATCTCCTAAAGCTCATTGTAACAGACAACGATCTAACTTTGCCCTGGCAATCAACTAACTCAAATTATTTCAGGCTTGGTGAAGGAAATGAAAGCTTCAAAACTGTGGTGCTTCTACTTATCAAATTAAAAGACCTGTGGTTGAACATACTTTATATAGGGAGGGAAAACCAGCTTTTGCAGTCAGCTTCCAGCAAGCTAGGGCTACAGAGGTCAAAGCAACTGGTAGTCAATGACAAAATGCAGAGCCGGCTTCCACTAAACAGCAGCGGGGTAGGAGGTGGCATCTTGAGGAGCAGTGAGGTCAAAAGCAATCCTGCCACAAGCACTGTGATGCCTGGAGCTTGCCCTCGTTGTTCAACCCCATCAGTTGTGCTCGGGGTGGGGAGGGAAGGAGGGCTGCATCTGTGCGATGAAATCACTGCAGCCCGTGTTTCCTTCCCTGATGTTGATCCCATTTGCACTTGGATAAGAGGACAGCGAAGTTGCAATCTCATAGCACTCTATATGTATCACCCAAGAGAAAAAAAAGTGTCCAAAACTAATTCTGAAAATAATTCAGCAAGAACACAAAGGCCATGTAGAAGCAGCTTAATGGCACGAGGGGGTTTTTTTAAAGCCTTCGTTTAGAGTTTATTATTTTGGTCCTATTAAAACAGAATGCACTCTTACTACTTTCCAGTCAATGCAATTTCTACATAAGATAAATAAGCAAACATAAAGTCTATGGTGGAGTGATTTGCCAGCTCAGTCCATGCTCCATGAGCACTCCTGCATTCCTCAGAGCTAGGAAGCTCTTGCACAGCAACATCCATCCCGACTCCGGCGGCACCCGAGACTCCCTGCCAGGCTGACAGACGATGACCTGACCATGGTTATTCATGTCAGCGCTCACCTTGACCCCAGCTACAGGACATACCCTGGGCAAGAGACCTTGCAGCATCTCGGTGAGTCTGGAGAGCCAGGAGCACAGCAGATCGCTTCCTCCACAAGAGAAGCTATAGTAAGCATAACCCACCGGGTTTCAGATTTCCACCCCAGCTCCCCACAGAATGATGAATGTGCCAAGTCTTGCTCTGTAAGGCATTTCGTGGCCTGGGACCAAGACCGATGATAAATTTCCAGAGAAGAGACCATGGTCAACAGTCACACAATGAAAGCTACACACTAAAATCAAAACTCACTGTGGGGAGAAGAGTTTCAGAGCTTTCCTGAGGTCCAGTCCTGAAGTTCTAATAAAAATTAGAAAAGTGCTTGACCCCCTTATATCCCAACTGCAAAGCATATTTCTTCATTTACATATACATTTGCATATCACAATATATGTTATTGGAAAAAACTCATCAAAACAAACCCACGTTATTCTAATAGGCACATTTCCTCCTCTGCAGGGTGGATGAAAAAAAAAAAAGGACAGATGAGTAGTCATGCCTTGCTTATTACCCTTACGATAAGGTTTTCAGATATTGTGGTGGTAAATCTATTTTGAATAGCACGCATTTGCTTGATTCTATTATTCTACAATTTCTGTGGGAGAGTTCTTGTCACCTCAGAAATTATACACTTGGTTCTAGGAAGAAAAATCAGCTTTACTCAGAGGTCTAAGTAATTCAGATATATGGCATGCAGCATCTAAAACAAAAGTCTAATATCAACAAACTCAGAAGTAGATTTTATGACCGTTAAATATACATGTTGCAAAAGATTAGATTTACTGTTTTGCTCAGACTGTGTTAGTCATTTATAACATTTGGGCACTGAGCAACATAAACTTATTTTCTCAAAAGGATTCCAGGCTCCTAGATAGGCAAATTCAGCACAAGGTTTTCTGGGATATAGGCACTGCACATACAAAGATATTATTTCTGATGGATAACACTCTTTTAAGGTCTTTTCATGATCCATTAATTTATGAATTACATGGCAGAGTAGGGATTGTAAAGGGCTTAATTTCAGTTATATGTTGATCTTTTTCCCTTGAAGCAGCTTTTATCCAAAAAGTAAGTCAGACTAAAAATAACATGTTCTCTTAGATGGACTCTGACAGGTCTGATAGAATTTAACTGTTTTATTCTTTACTTATCAAAAGGCGGGCAGTTGGGCCCATCCCTATCTATAAATAGGAATATGCACAGAAAAAAAGCAAACCAGCAAAGAATAATTCTTAGGCTTGCTTCATTCACAGCAGAGTTAGTTACAAAAAGCAATGCAGTTGCTGTGAAATAAAATTTACTGTAAGGAATGAACTATGCAAATAAATGTCACAAGAAGATTAAGATAAAAAACAACTTGGTAAAATAACGTATGGGTAAACTGAGTTCATGGGAGCCGGATTTCCAGCAAAGTGTCCTACCTCCACCTTGTCAGTCCTAATCCAATTCAGGTAAACCAGAAGTAAGTTACTACTGACAGGTTATTTAGAGGTCAATGAGGAATTAGTCTCAAGGTCCATCTTATTCGAAAAGAGTATTGGTGCTTTTGCTCATGGCTCAAAGAGACCAAACAGCGATGAGCATAATTATGGAAGTATTCTTATCCCCTAAATGCTGCTCCCCCAAGGACTGAAGTATAGGGAAATTTCCACTGCCATCATAAGTCAGCTTTATAGCTAATACCTCAACATTTAGAGCTGTTATTTATTTCTCTGTTCTCTCCTCTCCCTTTTCTTAACACAAGGAAAAAAACCAACAGCCCTCAAAACTGAGAGGGAGAATCTGCTAGTAAGCTAAAGAAGTGATGACAAAATTCTGACCTCAGGAGTTTTTGGATCCAAGCAGCAACTGTGAACATCGCTGCTAAACAGAATTTGGCTGAGTGCTTGCAGTACAATATTTAAAGAAATCCAGATTAGCTGCAATTAAGAGATCTGTTTAATGCTGACAGGGTGTGGCAGTATGTAAGAAACTCACGGTATCCTGAGAGGGAGTTTCTTAACTTCCTTCTCATAACATTCAATGGTTTCTGTTTCACAATGAAAAAGTGTGAAAAAATGCTGACAATATTTACATTCAAATTTCTCTTGCAAATTATACTGGTCTTCAGTATCAGCTAAGATGAAGCTAACATAAACTTTAATATGACCACAATCTTTCTTAATTCTGAAAGAGCAGAACCCTCTGTTTCTTCTGCACATTACCCTAGAGGCATTGCCTGACGATGTGTAGTCAGATCTTGGTTTCTTGAAGTTCTCACAACATTTTCAGGCATTAAAATTGACGATAATATTCTTGCCATAAGCATAATTGTCATCAAGAGATGAGATATCCATTTAACATTTGTATAATAATTCTTTTATCTCTTTTAATAAAACTTTTGAAATGAAGAGCGAGGTTTTGTTCAGAATCAAACCCAAACATAGCTGTCTGTTCCATAGTGTTGTGATTTGGCTCTCCAAAGGGGCTTCTTTACACATCAGTAAGTCTGTGACAGTTTGAGAAAAATAAAGAAGATTCATTATGAAGGTAAAATTGTCTGAAGTCCAAACAATCATGTAATTTTCTTGAAACAAGCAGACACATGAAATTCTAGGGATAAATGGGAAAAAGCTGCCTAAGCACACCTGAAAACATTTCAAATGGAAACTGTGGATTCTAAGCTACTTCTGAAAATATCCAGTCATCAGTGTACAAGCGAGACAAATGCAGTCACTAAAGATCTTATTTTATCAGCATATAGGACAGACTAATTTCTTATATACATATTTTCAGTCCCCAATCACCTATTTAAAACTGATCTAGTTCAATTATTTCAAAATTCTGATTTGGAGATCAGTCACAAGATCAACTTACTACTATTTAATAACTTACTAGGCTTCAGCTGAGCATAGTAACAGACTGTGTGCACGTTCTTGGACTACAAGCAAACATGAGGAAAAAAAATAATCATTTAAACCTCTGCGAAATGGAGTTGTTTGATCTAATGATTTCTGCCTTGTGTTGGTGACAGGCTACTGGATTGCACACAGATTCGTCTCCACTGACATGGGGTAACCCATCAAGGCACTGTAACTCAATTTCATGTCTGACTACATAGACAGAATTGAACTGACAGAGTTTGAGCGAAGTTTCACATTGTGAAGGCGGCTATGGTCTTCCTAAGGTAACAGATACTTTTCCAAAAGGGAGAACGTATTGAGCATTTCTCTGCTCTAAGGCTTTATATACACATAAATGTTACACTGCCCGTTTTAACGATACCAAGATGGTTAAAATGGTACATCTGGTTTTGTGTTTTGCAGTTATGCTGATATTAGCATAGCCGTACTGGTATAGATACTTCAATACAGAAGGACTACCTCATTATTAGGGATCTTCAGTCCTGTGTAATTATATCCACATTTACAAGCTGTAGCAGTTGTCAAAATAGTTGGACTAGCACAAAAAATGCACCCCTATTAAGCAAGGTCGTTTTGAACAATCAGTGATAGTTTTCAGGTGGCATGTAATCTAGGTAGGGAAGGTGTAGATGAGAAGCTGTTTCACTTGCAGACAGCAGGCAGAATCATGCTGTTAGGAATGCAGGGAAAACACGTGGAAGATAACAGAGAAAAGACAACCAACAGACTTCGTCTGAACTCCAGAATGCACAAATGAGTCACTTCCATAGAGCGCATCTTGATGATGCGAACTCTCTCTACAAGAAAGTGCTAACCTAGTGTGGGAAACAAGAAACGTCTCGTACTTGATTGCTGAAATTCCAGTTGTTTCATGAATCGCATATTGACAGCTTAAGTTTTTGCCTGCATTGAAAGAGCTGGCAGGTTTCTGCTGTTCTGAAACTAAGTCCAAATAGTCATTTTGATTAAAGACCTAAAATAGCCAATAACTTGGTGAAAATACAAGAAAAGCAGATTCACACTGCTTCTCTTTATTTTCAGAATAACATCTAGTGTTTGTGTTCTTTGAAGGCATGCGTCTGTGTTTGAAGACCGAAGACCCGCATGCTGTTGGCATAACATGTAGGATTTTTAAAGCGGTGCAGTAGTCCATTGCATGTCATTGACTCTAGCACCGACACCAATCACTTTTGAAATAATTCAATGAAACAGACATCGAGGCCATCAATAGTATTCCCATTACCCCAATGTAGAGGCCATTTGGATAATGACCACCACCCCAGAAGAGCAGTGACAGCTTCCTGTGCCATCAGACTTTGACCAGGAGCCTTGTGTGCACTGTAGATCATTTTATGCTCTGAATTGCAGCAGGATCAGGCTTACCAGCCCACTGCGGTCTCTGCTGACCTGGCAACTACTGGAAAGCTGTCTGGTTGAAGGACTCACCCTTTTCCAGCTGCTAGGCCTTCCTCTTCTCTACAAGGAGCAGAGGAAAAGTTCAGATGGAGGCAACTACAGAAAATCCAGTAGGTGCTTTGAGGAAAAGAGAAGAATCAGCTGGGGTTTCAGAGTCAAGCAAAGAGAAAGGGGTAGGGTGGTCACCAAAGAGTCCATAGACTGCACACATGCTGATACTAAGCTGCATCCAACATCTCTCTGAAAAAGTACACATTCCTCTCCCAGGACATCTATTAGTGCATGATGACTTCTTTAGCGAGGGAAGACCAGGAGAAACAACTCCGTAGTACCTACAGGCCTGAAGATATTCCGTCAGCAAGACCGTGCAACAGGCAGCAGAAACAGCATCAGAGTCATGGTAAGCAAGGGCCAACCTAGATTAACTATATTCTCTTGAGAAGGAGCAGTGTGAAGTTTAGATCAGGGGTTGAAGAAGTAGGAGCACCTCTCTGAACATCTACTGATGAGGAATTCCTCTGAAGTTCTCCACATCTTCGAAAGAGGAAGGAAATGTCCAATAGCAACTAAGACCCATAAAAGACTAAAACACAGCTTCATTTGACTCACACTGTCCCTCAACAGGATTTTATAGTTTAAATTTCAAATAGGGCAAAACACGGGAGCTGGACATATCAGCCACTTAAAACATATCTTCATAACTTCTGTCAAATGGTGGAAAAGGGGAGGGCGGGGGGGAGCAGGCTGTTCATCTAGTCCGGGTAGATCATCTAAGCGGATAATTTAGTCTCTGTGATATCTAAATCATGGCCTATTTATTTTAAATTCCAATAAAGGGCTAATTAGTGCTAATTACAGCAGCAGGGATAGTGACGTGGCCATTCACACACAAAAAACTTGGCAGAGACCAAACTCCACTTACATGTAGATCAGCAAAAAGAAAAGAGCGCGCTGCACTTTGTCACATCTCATTTGGGTTGCCTTCAAAATGCTGAGCTAGAGGCAAAAGATACCACAGTTCATTTCCAATTCCCCGTCTAATCCTCTCACCCTTAATTTATTTTAAAAGTTTAATCAGAAGTTCATAAAGCTCAGATATAAATTTTTAAATAAAAAAAATTAAGCACCTGCAGGTAAGCTTTTTAGGAACTCATGGCTGGCCCAAGTTTCGTTATGAATAGGGACTTCAGCAGTTCACTTTTCTGCAAATGCTACTGTGATAAAATGTAACTTTCATTCCCTTGCTGTTGCTTCAGGGATGTGTCATTTACAGAAAATAAATAGAGGACTTCTATCACAAAGAAACCATGCTCCATTCGGGGTCAATGAAAATCTGCACCTTACTCTGGAGTTTCTGGCAGCATAGTAATAACTTTTCTGTAGAAATTGTCACTAACTGCTAGAAGCCTTGGTACTCATAATGAAAGTATTTGTAGATATTCTTAGTATACAAATAATGTAATATTTGCAGAAGGAGAAACCTGACTAAATTTGGGCTTTTCAATTTACTGTTGGTTGATGAAATTGATGGTATTAATAGTTCTTTAAAGAAGTCAGACAGCTTGGGAATGCGGATTGCTATAATGTTCTTGGATTTCCAGAAGTCAAAGTGTTTTGACAAGATCTCTCTCTAAAGGCTCTTAAAGAAACTCAGTTATCAGAAGGATGAAAATTCTTTAGTAGATTAATGATGTGTTGGAGCGTAGTAATAAATTGTTTTCGCCATGGGAGAGAAGCGATCAGGGATCTGCACTTGAACTTATTCTCTTCAGTATATTCATAAATGATCGGGAAAAGGGAATTAATAATGAGACAGCAAAGTTCGCTGATGATACAAATTAATCAGAACAGTCAATACTTCAAAAGGTGTCGTTATACTGAACACTGAGTGATTCAGCAACAAAAATGTAGACATTACTTAATATTGATAGATGCAAAGTAATACACATGGCGGGGGAAAAAAACCCTAACTGCACATACATAGTGATAAACAATAAATACATTATTTAGTATCACTTCAGGAAGAATCTCGGACTCCTTGATAAGACCCCTCTGAAAACATCTGTCCAGTGCTTGCTGGCAGACAGAAAATGCAAACTAAATGTTACAAATCATTATATAAGGACGAAAAGTCAAAAGACAAAATATTACACCACTGTATAAACCCAGACTGCATCCACATCTGAAATAATTCACCTAGGTCTGATTGACCCACGTCCAAAGGTTTATTGGAAGTAGGAATGGCATATGCTGGACAACACAGATGAATAGCAGTATACTACTATAACTGTATGAGGATGGATGAAAGCACTTTTCAACTTGGAAAAGAGACGACTAAGAGGAAATAACTGTATATGCAAGTGAGAATAGCATATATAGCAAGTAAGGAACAATTGTTCACTATTTCTCATATCATAAGACTTAACAGGCACCAAATATTACCATTTAAATCAAACAGAAATATTTTTTCACACAATTCACAGCTACACTGTATAGTTTATTGCTACAAGAATGTTGTGGCTAACAAAAATATAAGTGGGTTTCATAAATAATTAGAACAATATATAGAGAAAGGATTCAGCAAGGGCTAATAAATATATAATGCACTTAAATCTACAGTTTAAGTAGTAGGTGCATTGTGCACAGCTGGAAATTGGGGAAAGTATCACTCCATGCTTGTCCTATTCTCACCCCTAAGAAAGAGTTAAGAGACCGTACCCTGCTCTGATTTAGTGTGGCCATTCTTATCCTATTATTTAGACCCAAAAGCCAGAAGTTTCATGATCTAATTATATCTGCCTTCAAGAAACAACTTAAATTTGGCTTCTATTTTCAGCACCAGGCAGGAAAGCCATTAATTCTCTCTTGCAATAAATAGGGGCTGAACATTGCTGGCACAATTATTAACTCCTTCCTCCAGCAAGCATATTCTGTACAGCTTCAGCAAGCTCTTCTGACTTCAGAATAAATTCCGCTCCCTACCTACTCTTCTTCATCTGACTGTGTATCCAATTGATCTCTCATCTTGTTCTCCATTATATTTATCATATTGTACTTTACTGATTCTTGCCTATAGAGGAAGCTTTCGCATTCTGTTAGACATCTGAAACTGTATTACATACAATCTTTAGTCACATTGCATTGTATTTAAAAGCAACATATCCGGTTCTTTTACATTCTGCAATACAATTTTATTTTCTGAAATGATTTTTTTTCAGCTTTGTCTCCCCGAAAATTTCAGAGTGTGAAAAGGTACAAATCATTCCCAGGATGTCATATACATATAGATAATGTATTTTCAAAATCATATTCACCAAACTATTTATATGAACAGTTCTATTGATCAGATATTTACATTAATTTCTATGGTTATGAAAATAATGTTTTAATTATAAAACCAGGAGTTAGATGGGTACATGAAGCTGCATTTAAAAATGGAAAAGGTGAGAAAGCTGCGGTGTGCTCAAGATCTAAGGCAGGGTTGCTCCTCAGCACTGACAAGAAGGCAAGGTGTGCAAAACCAGCCTCGTCCACTTCTCTCCCCTAAGCAAGCTTCTGCACAAATTAAACTGGAGAAAAAAACAAGAGTTATAGATAATGACTGAGCTTTTTAATAGAGTTTATATGCTTCACTTCCACAGCATTTTAATGCAATTTGAATGCCTAATTCTTCTGGGTTCTTTTAAAAACCCCAGTCCGCATCACCAGATGCATAAACTATGACTGAATGCTTTCTTTTCACGTTTCCTAGTCACAGGGCAGATGAACCACATTCTGTATAAATTATAAACTGCATTTACAACAACCGAGTAAAGCGCAGGAAGGCCTGGATTAACCCAAAATACCAGGGATGATTTGTAAAAGCTGTAGTTCCCAGCTGACCTTCAGAAGGTAGACGGCAAGTGAATAAACACCAGAAGGCTGGTTCTCAGAATAAATCAAAAATCCATTTCCAGAAACTTTAAAGCCTTTAAAATACTGACTTCATAGCAATAGAAACAGTGATACAAGAAATACATATTTTACTTCATCTTTTTGCATCAATGAATCTAAAACTACTCTGCAAAGCGTGTGCAGATACGTCTGTCACAGGGCAGAAGCTCTCTGAGCAACAAAGGCCGAGAGGAAGGGTTGGCGGGAGACCTTGCAGCGTAGCAGTCCTCCGGAGATGCTGAGCCCCACGAGCACCAGGACCATGGGCACTCTGAAGAACGTCACCCTAATTCAGGCTGACCTAGTTCAATTTACTTGCTCTGAATAAACAACCTTAAAGAGAGAGCTTCTCGGACACCTTAAGAATAAAACACTCCTTTTAAATTCTGTGTATCCTGTAGCGTTTGGGTAAGGGAGGGTGATTTTTAGGGTTGGAGGCTGTTATGACAAGGCCAGATACAGAAGCTAAGTAGGAACATCACACAGTGCACAAATCTGATGTTTTAGGTATTGTTTTCAGCAGGTCTATTTATTGAGAGATTGATTCTGATGGTTTGAATCACACCGTGTTAGCACGCTCTGCTTCTTCATTTCGATAATTAATGGCAAGCTTCTCAAATGTTGGCTGAAAATTTTCCTAGGCAGATTTTTTTTTTTTTTTAGCTTGGCCTCCTGAGGAAATGAAGCTTGCGTGCATCACACTGTCTCTCTGTCATGTCCGTTCAGCTTCAACCAAATTGAACAGAGTAGACATTTTTAAAATAGTAAGATCTTACAACAGACCTGTACAACACTCAGCACATCATGGAAGGCAGCTCCCAAAGTCATTAATTTTGTTGCCAGCAGAAGAGAAGGGCAGTCGATTAGGTTCAGCTGGTAGCAGCTGCTGACCACGCTGAACACGTACAGGTTGGCCACCTTGCATGCACGCATCTCGAGACCACCGTCTGCTGGGTCATTCCCAATCATCATGCCAAGCAACAGTAGCTAAAAGCTGTAGAAAAAGTGAAGTGCAACACCATGGCAGAGGAAGTAAGGGAAAGTAAGGAATCTCACTATGAGGAAACAGAAAGATTGGAAGGTACCATGGTAGAGGGCACTTCAGTGTGATGAACATGAGGTATCGCACCTCAAGAGATACAAAGAGAGGAACAGTACTCATTAGGTTTGCCATTCAAGGAATAATCTGGATCTTTCGGGTTTTTCCCTTCCTCTCTCACAATCCATCTACCTCCAATTTTCCAGCGAGACTTACCTTTGCTTGCAGCTCCCATGTACAAACCTCTGTACAAGCACAAAGAGGTACAGATGTTTATTCAGTCACCTATTAGATGATGGGTATGAGATAAGCCCACAATATATGATTAACCATATATATATATATATCCTAAGCCAATGTTATATATGGTGCAAACCAATGAGATATGATAAGCCATACGATCGATGATACGTAAGGCGACTTACGCGATAAGACAATATGTCTATTTACATAAGGAAGTGCCAATTCCACTTGCACACAACAAGTAGCAATCCAAAACGTGTCCCTCCATTGGCCCCACAAAATGAATACCTAACGGCTCACGTAAGACGGAGGCTGCCTTCCCTTCACCTGCTTAAGAAGAAAACACGCTGACGTTGATGAAACAGCAGGTTTCTTTTTACAACTTCATAGGATGATAACAGGTGTCTGTTGAGAGCCTCGGCTTCCTGTGCAGAAAGGGGGATCGTCGTGAAGCAAGCGCGTACTTCCACATGTGTGCAACAGAGAGTAGTGTAAGACCAGAGCCACCTTCTAGCACGGCCACCGGGCAGAACGCTGGCAGACCCATTTGCCTCTTAGGAGATGACGATATGTAGCCTGGCTGCCAGTAATTCCTGACATCCCTCTTTCCGCTCACTGCCATTTGCAATTCAGCAAAAACATAGGAAAAGCTATTGCATCCTCCCTCTCCGGTACTGTAATATTAGTAAGGTTTCTTATTTTTGCTTTGAAGGGACAGGTTTTTTAAACAAAAGGTGGTGAGGGCTGCAGAAGGAAAGACGGACTCAGAGACAACGCTGCTGCAAGCACAGCAAACCCTTTGTTAGCTGCTGCACGCAGCCAGCAAAGCGGCACTCGAGCAGCCTGCGTGGCAGCTCTGCAGCTCTGTCAAGCATCACGACTGGCACCAGCCCGTTTTGAAAAAAGAAACAGTATTTGTCACCTATAACTCTTACTGCAGCAAAATTAAGCTGGCAAGATCTTTTGAAATCAGTAGAATTTAAACCAGAACAGGCAACCTGCTGTCTTGTATGTGACATAACGCTTCACCCGTTTATGGCTGCTTTCCCCAGTGAGTTGGGTTATGCAATAAAAAAAAAAAAAAAAAAAATCAGTCTTGAAGAAATTAAGCTAACATGAATGCCAAAAAAGGCTGTGATGCCTCTGCCCCAGGCTCCAGTAATGACAGTGAGTTGATTATATGAGATATGCCCAAATGATCATAATTACGATCTCAGATATGCATAGATGTCATAATGAAGAGGAAAGCAAAAAGCCCTCGAAGTGCCTGCTACCCTGACTCAGGGAGAAAACCATCTGATCCCCCAGCCAGCTGGAAGATAGCAGCTATCTAAAGGAGAGGACTTCACTGCAGAGAATTGGCCCCATCTCTCTTTATGACCAGCTATGCCTATCCCTAAGGCTTCAGAGAAAAATGGAATTAAAAAATCCAGAATTAACCTAGAGAATCAGCCTTTCGCCTTCTGCAGGCAGACAGCTGTAGCCCTGAAGCACAAGACTTTTTTTTCAGTCATTGTCTTAACGTAGAGCTGAGCGTGCAGAACACGTTGAGGGCAATGAGAGCTTTCTGTTCTCCTCCACAGCTTATGAAAGGAGGGAGTGACAAAGAACAAATATAAATTCGCAGATGTACAGATTGCACAGAAGAAATGACCTCCAAAGCCATCCACAGAGATACTCAAAAGCCTGTTCCCAGAGTCAGATTAAAGTGTATCCAATTGGATTAAATTCCTAGCAATGGCAAGCTTACCACCTACCTACACTGGGAAATTATTCCTATGTGTAATCACCCTCACTGCATCTTTATAATGATTGAATTTTTCGAGCTTTGATTTCCAGCCATTGGATCTGTTCTGTCTTTTTCTGCAAGATTGAAATCTATACTTGATTTAGTTGTTCTTTTGTTCCTCATATATTGGTAATGCCTTCTTATTGTCTTAAGTTCTACTGGCCAGTAATAATTCCTTATTACCTTTGTCTTCTATAAAAGTCATTTACATTTTGTAGATTCAATTTTCATTCCCAGTTATGCCCCCCTTTTCCATACTTAACATATTGATTTTTTGTTTAATTATCACCTTTGTGCCTTCTTTACTAGGCTAGTTTTCCTCTCCAAGGTAACTTACTTGTGTGCTCATTAAAGCGTAGCCTTTAGAATACCCAGCAGGATTTCCTTGAGAAGCCCCATTTTCCATTAAAACTTCCCCTTTTAGCACTCAGTTAGGGAAACAAGTTGTTCTGATGAACTGGTCGATTTTATGTTTCACATAATACCGCCTGATACGGCAGTCTATTTCCACAAAGTAGAGGGTACTGCGGTACCCATGAGTTTTTGGCGATCAGTGGCTGACGCTGCTCAGTGCATTAGAAAGTCCAACACTGATTTATCTCCCGCTCCATGCAGACATTTCCATCTTACGATATCCTTGAGATTTTCCTGAGATTAGATCTTTAGAAAATTTAAGGTGTTCTTTTTCCTAATGATCTTCAGAAGAAGTCCTCATTCTGGATTTACTGATGGCAAAGCATCTTTTCCTCATACATTGTGGACAAGTCCTAGAAAGCGGAGCTCTCCATTGCAACAGAATTTGTCCCCTGCGTGCCTGTAACAAATGCCCACCAATCACATAGTCTGCTTTGCTATTTGTAAAATGCATGGAAATTTGCACCATTTTCATGCTACGCTAGAAATTCCAAATTAATTTTCCTCATTTAAAATTTCAAAATTATTAATTTTTTGAAAGTATCTTTAAAAAGTACTAGGGAAATATTATTTCCCTTTAACATACCAATTAAATTAAACTTATCCTTGTTTTTCATACTTTGATATCTGCAAGTGCAACATAATGCGGAGAAGTCAACTGCACAATTTTTACTGTGCAAATAAACTGCCAGTGTTAATGGTAGTGGTTTTGTTTTGTTTTGTTTTTCATTGTGGCACTTGGATTCCAAAATAAAACAAGAGTAGCAATGAATATTGATCAACTTTTTATTACCCAGTACATCAAACATTATACCCAAGTTGCTTTTGTTAAAAAACTGTGGTACTTGAAAATATTTTTAGATATTTCCTGGCTCCTCTAAAACAAAACAAACAGATTTCTTATCCTACCACAAGTTACTACACTGTATAGATAAATCTATATGAGGTACAAAAAGAATAAAAAAGTGCAAGTACCACCATGTTCAAAGCAAAAAGTATTACAATAAGTACCTGTTTTTAAAAATTAAATTCATGTAGCCCCTACTTACTCACCAGCACTACCAAGATGGAGCCATTCAAGTCATGACTAATCACTTAACTCCAGGCAAGTTCATTCACATCAAAAGAAAGAAACCAAACACAAAGACCTAGTATGTTGTAAGGATCACACTGGAGCTGGGCAAACAGTGTCTTCTCTAAAGTTTTGGGGAATTTCTCTGGACTTCTGCATTTCTGAACCAAAGTGAGAAGAGAAGAGAGTGCACAAAGGACAAATAATCCCCGAGGAGGTACACCTGTAGTCCCTAGTCTAAAAAACATCAAAAGTATATTAAACAAAAATATCACTGTGGCAACAGGGGAGTTTGAAGGAACCCCAGAATATGTCGTGGCTTGTTACAGCCTCCTCCCGAGGGCACCGCTCACGGTTGCAAGCAACACGGGTTCAACTCTTCAAAAGAAGGAAAGAACTGAACACAGGTCTCCCGTACTGTGGGTGAGTGCTGAAGTCATTGAGCTTTAGGGTAAAATAAGGAGAGCACCTCCCTTTTCCTCCTGAAGCTTTGTGAACTTCTGCGCTTTCGTTTCATTATATGCAGTCAAAAATGAAATAGTATTATCAGGGGTAAAAGGACTCAGGAGTACTGGTGGATCGCAAGCTGAACACGAGCCAGCCTGGTGCTCTTGCAGCAATGAAGGCAGATGGTGTTGTGGACTGCCTTGGTAATTCTGCAGCCAGCGGACCAAAGGACATGGTAATGCCACTCACTCAGCACTTATTAGGCCACATCTGGAATACGATGTCCAGTCTTGGTCCTTCTAATTCAAAAGAGACATTTAAAAATTGGAGAGGGTCTAGCAGAGAGCCATCAAGATGATTAGAGGACTGGACAATTTGACAGATGAAGAAAGGCTGAAAGAATTGGGTTTGTTCGGCATGGAGAAGAGACAGCTGGAGGTTGAACAGAGTCTTCCAACACATGGCTGTTATAGAGATGATGGTGATTCTCTTCAGAAAGATGCCCAGTGAGAAGAGGCAATAGGCACAAGCTGCTTCAGGAGAAACCCACCTGGGTATAAGAAGAAATTCTTCAACATGAGAGCAAACAAACTTTGCACAGGTTGCCCAGAAAAGTGGGGGAGCTCCATGGAAATCACTGGCCTTGACAGGCCCCTGATCATCTCATCTAAGGTCCTGCTTTCAACAGGAGCTTGGAGCAGACGATCTCCAGAGCTCCCTTCCAACCTAAGCTTTTCTCCATGATTCCGTAACTATCAAGGTTTTATTCTGACTAGAAAACACAAAACAAACAAAAACACTCCGTGCTACTAGAAACACATAATTTTCAGTTAGGGCTCCAGACTGAAAAGCAGACTTGCCGTGTAGTTTTAGTTCAGCTTCATCAATGCATTATCTCTCCGTTCACCTTCACCGAGGATTTTCTAAGACACTGCTATAAACTTTGTCAGTAAACATAGATAGAAACAATTAGCTGATTTTTGATGTCTTGTATGTTATGCCTCGAATTGTTGATAGGCATTTATTCAATGCAATCCTATTTATTTACAAACCATGTATACTATATGCTGTTTCCCTGAACAGAGTAGGAAGCAAACAGCAGGAGACAGTTTCTTTACTCAATTTCAAGCACCTCTTTCTGGGGGTCATGTTGCAAGCAGTCCTCAGGCCGATGGGCTTCCTTGCTCCGTTTTCTGTGCATTTCTGTAGTGCTCCTGCCCCTTGCACACATCCACACAACCACAATAAAATTGATCCCATTATTTCCAGGACATAAAAAAATTCCTCAGATGGTCTAGCTAAGGCCATACCATGACTAGCACACAGTCACACACTGTCTCTGGAGAGAACAGTTGAAGACTGGAAACTATTGCTAAGCAAAAGGAAATTTAAATATCTTGTTTCAGTTTGCTTGGACAACAGGCCTGAAATAGCTTCAGAGTGATGGGCTACAACTGCAAAACCACATACTTATACGCTTGTAAAACACTTACCTAACCATTGCGTGACAGTGATTACCATGGTGAATATAGTGGATGAATATACAGGGCCATGCTTTGATGAAAACAAAAAATCCATACCAGGAAATTTTACAGGTGAAAAATTGGCAAAGTAGGAAATAAAGAAAATGGCACAGCCGTGCTACCTTGTAACCCACTTCACTTTAATTCATGCCCACATGACAAATGTATACTTTATTAATGATAAAAAAATTGCTTATACATGTTGGAACAAAAACTAAACAACGTTTACAGAATTGGAGACTGTATTTTCAACTCTAAAAGAAATCTTAGCAGACAAAAAAAAATATGAAGCAGGAGAGAAACACTACCATTGTATGCAACATTACCCAGGGCAAAACCAAATATTCTGGTTATCACAGCAAGGTATCACCTTGCTGTATCCCTCTAATAACCCTGCACTGGAAAAGCATAATATCCAATGGAAGCCCTTATAAGGCATCTCTCATAAAAGGGTTGTGAAAAGAAATATGAAAAATGAAAATTTTGGTAGAAGCAATGTACTAGCCCTTATGTCTTCCTCCGCACTTCAAAAACAGAAAGGGGAGAGCACACTTTTGTTCACCTCACGCTGTAATTCCCTCATTAGTAATAGCATTGCTGACAGCTCTGATGTCCTTACTTAAGAAGGATGTTTGAAAACTTGAAAGAAACTACAGGAAAAACTGGTGATACAGAAATCTTGCCTTACGGTTAGAAACTAAAGCACCTCAATGAGATTTGCTTAACAACAAAAGAGGGCTGAGATGCCTTGATCCCAGCCTTTTAGTATTTTCATTGAATAATGTCCAGTGCTAAAGGCTTTTTAATCCAGCAAAGATTCAACAAGTTAAGTCAAAGCTAAATTCAGACCACAAATAAAACACTTCACCTGAACAGTGAGTGTTGGTATAGATGTGGTGGACTCTTTGTTCTCTGAACTCTTTAAATATGAACAAGACATCTTTCTAATGAAGTTCACCTTGAAAAAATGGTCTTCAAGCAAGACTTACAGAGCGATGCTCTGTGGTCAATGCTAAGGCTGGACTGGATTACATCACCAAAATGCTTGGGCTTTTCTTGTCTTAAAAGTCTATGCAGCAATTACATCGAAACATGCTTGTAATTCACTCTAAGCACATTTTGTAAATAATTATTAAAGTATTACTACACCCTTATTGACACATTGAAAGTTATTTTCATGTAAATAGGCTACTTTTGTAGAGAAAATTTTGACTACTGTCCTAGGACTCACATATTTAAGGAATTACAATTTAACTGGGATATAGGAAAATTCACATATAGAAATTCAACGGTTGATCTGCTCGGTGCTAGCTGCAAAGGTCCTACAGAGACTAAAAAGTATTCAAATAATTCTCCAGTGTCATATTTGCCTGAAACCCCAGCTGCTTTTTATGAAAGCTAAGAATCTCTAATATTCTAAGTGTTTAGCTATCGGGTATATTAGTTTATGAGGCTCAGCAAAGAACAGACCTTGTTTATTAACCTTTCACTAAACCCCTCACGAACTCAAACACTGGTGAGAGAATAAGAACAAAAACGCACATGAATGTTATCAGGAAACGTATATATTTATTACTTTCCGATTTCCCCAGCACTTGACAGTCTACTTGATAACCATTGAATTTTCATTACTTTCATTGATTTGATCAACTCCTTTTAGTTCAGAACATGAATGAGCGGAAAAGTGAAGAGCCAAAATAAAATTCCCTTTCATAAAGCATTTGTCTTCATACAGAATTCACCAGCATAATTACACCCCTATAGTTCTGATAGTATAACACCCCATGTGGACGCTTGAATTCTACAGGCATTCATGCAAGATTAAAAAGCATCCACAAGGCATAATTATACTACCATAGTCTCTGGTAAATTTCCTCATATAAAGAAGACCTTTCAATGTTGAAAAGAGAGGTTATTTGGAAGAAGAAAAAAAAAAAAAAGGAAAAAAAAGAAAAGCCCTTTGATTTCCTAATGTAGAAATTTTATGAGGTTTTCTGCTCTTCAGTTACAACATACTATATAAGCATGCACAAAAAAAAGATTACAAATATGAAAACAAGGTTCCTTGGATGATTCATTTTGACTGACCTCCGGTCAAAGCACATTGACCCAAAATGATATCACAATTACTCAAGGATATTTACCAAGGTTTGGGAATTTTTAAAGATCTAGGTAATTTTCCCTTTTAATATCATGAGTACAATTGATTTGTGGCATATGTGATCATCAATTCTGCAAAGTAGCTTCTGTAAGCTATACTTAAGCAGCAAATTGTTTTGTGACACTGCATAAAAACGGATCTGAGCTCTCAATACCATAATGAGAGAGGAAATGACAGAATTACAGTAGGTTTTGTATTCTCTGTATAAAAGATTAACATAAATCTGATCTTACCCCAGTTCCTTCACCTTGTAGCTATGCAGTTAGAAAGCACAACTTCCAGGGCTCAGAGTTAGATTAAACTTACAAAAAAGCTAAACATATGAAGGTAGAGGAGTTAACGATTAAGGCATCCAAGCAACCATATTCTTTTAAGTAAAACTGTGCATAAAGTGTTAAAAAAATTTAGAGTCTGCAGAAATAAACTAAATTTAACTCCACATTTCCCTTAGGTTCTCATTATAGAAGAAAATTAAGGTTGCCTGGATGACTTTAACTGTGTGTTTTCTTTTTTAATATATTTCATTTTATTGAAGTGCAACATTTTCACTACATTTTCTAGGTTTCAATTATTTTTTTGTACAGCTAATGAACTTCTAAAATATTTTAACACAAATATTCTCATACATTCAGCTTTTACGTAGTTTCTTGGCAGGGATTTTTCTTGGATTTCTTTTCTTCATAATTATTAAAAATGTTATACATGAGCACGAAGAAAGAACCACACAGATAATATGGTTTTAGTAATCAAAATACACAGGGTAAAACCAGCATATTGCTTTTCAATGTCTTCATATCATCATAATAGCATGAACGGTCAAAAGTGATGAACCTTAACATTGATTTACAATTGATCATTAGATCAGAGATGTAAATTATTATGAGAGGACTCAAGACTTCTTGTTTCCGAGTCCCAGTTAGAGCTAGGCATATTTAGGAGTAGGGAGACCAGCAGGAAAATGAATGAAAGCATCAGTATCAGTCACCCTGCACTGTTCAGAAATGTAACTTAGTAAGTTAAAAAAAAATAAAAAAGCCTCCCCCCCCAAAAAAAAAAGCCAAGGGTGGGGAAGGTAGCTGGGACATGACTAAAAAGCAGCCAAGTGTTGAGAGAGCATTCATTTGCTGTATGGCAGAGCTGAGTTCAACTCTGCAGTGCCTCCAGGCCTGCCTCTTCTACCTCCCAGAGACTTAGAGTTGTTAACCCCACCTTAGTTACTGGATATATAGTCATAATTTGTCACGATGATATGGTTAATGGCTTTCGTAATTTTAATCTGTATTTCTTCAATTCTAGACTGTACATAAAAGTTTGATTAATTTTAGTTCTATGGTGAATCTGAAGGGTCTGTGCTGCTAATTTCTGAGATAATTCCATATTAATTAAAGCAGCAAATTTCTTCCAGAAACTGTTGAAAATAATTTTATTGAAACAGTGGGTGGTGGTGTAAAATAACTGAACATCCATCTTACACTCAAAGAGGAAATAAGGTCAAGTACAAGAGAATATATTTTCACATGTAAATCAGATAGGTTGCCTTTGCTTTTAGTACAACACAGATGCTATGGCTCAGAAGGGAACCTGCTCCTCTACCACCTTTCAGAGGTTTAATAAGTAAACTTTAATAAATCTTCTTGTAGCAATTTAAAGCACTTACTTCAACAGCCTGCTGAGGTGCAAACATATACTCCTTCTGTTTAACTTGCTATGTGGTCCATACACTCCCACAGAGGGGCAGACCAAGCTACAGAGACATGCTTGCTTCCTCCTGCTGCCTCTGCGGTAAGGGCTATCTACAGGATTCAATGAACTGTACTGCAAAGCCTCCTTCCTCAAAAATTTCCGGGGTCTCCTTGGGACCTCGTCTCCTAAATACAGTCAGACTACAGTATGCAACCCTTCAGAACAGATTATTCCAACACTGGAAGCATCAGGCAGTTATTCTTTGTGCAAGTCAGTTACGTGAGTTTCTGAAGGCCTATCCAACAATCACCGAGATCATTCCGTAAAATTTCCGGGAGCCTGCTACACCACAATATTCAGGTACGTAAATATACACTGAACATTCGTGTAATTAGTAGAGATGTCTTATGCATTCTTTAAAGTAGAACTCAAACTTACCCCCAGAGCTGTGAACAACACCTTCATGTTTGGTAAACAGTGGCAGCTGCATCTGAACTGTACATAGAAAAGAAGATGAGAAATTCTGATTATAGCAGCACACAATGCTGGACAAACTCTTCTTCTGCACACAGCACACAGGAAAAAAAAATCAGCAGTAAAACCTTAGTATTCTCTATCCTCAGAATAATCTTGGTTTATGTCCTAGTAATACAACCAAATTAAGCAGCCATATTATAAGGACTGTTAAAAACACTACCTGATATGCAAGTGCACCAGCAACAACACAAGCTTTAAAATCCTACACGCCATTTTGAGAATTAAACAGAAATTGACAGTATCTCTATTTTGTAGTGCCAACTTTTGGAACACTTCGCATTTGTCATGAAACATATGATGGTGTTGGCAGCAGTTCCCAGTTAGCACTGGTCCCCTTTGTGAAAGCCACTGCTTAAACAAAGAACTCGATATGGTCTCATCCTCAACCAATTTTAAGTGTATTTGCTCCACTGGTGAATTATTGCTATCCTGGACAGGAGATGCAAAGCGTGCAGGATTCTGCAGCACACAGAAAATAAGCTCTTCACAGTTTTGTAGGCTGTACACACGAAGCCGTTCTATCACTTTCCAGCAACTCCAGCTTGCATTATATTGGTAGACTTACAGTAAGATGAGATAGTCACAGTATTTAAACCTTCAAACAATCTACGCTGCAAATCTGTCAGCCTCCTGTTCCTCAGAATGTTTCATCTCAGCTAAAAACTATCAGTTCAGAGGGATAAGAGCACAGAGGTGCACAGCTGACTGTAACGCATTCCACCAGACAGCCTTTATGAATTTTTTAGCTGAACTTTCCTCTGTCCTTGTTGTTCTTGCCAACCACATGCAGAACATTTTAGAGACAATAGCAATTCCCCGGAGGTTTACATGCACTATTCAATTCCCAACAATAAAAAAAAAAAAATATCCTTTTTCTAAACTGAGTTTCATCTCATATTTTCCTTCATCCTAAATTACAACTTACATCCAGAACTTGCACAGCATAGCTGAGAAACTAGCAGAAATTGCCACATTCAATTAGCACAGCAGAAGCAGCAAACTAGAAATAGGATTTCATTCACTTTAATTCACTACTTGGTTGCCATAAATACTCATCTGTAAAACATGGAATTCTGAATACTCCACAGACATTATTTTCCTTTCATGAAGATGTTTGTTTACTTTGGCAGTCATTCTCTTGGGAGAAACTCTAATGACTTCCACGACCAAAAAAAACCCAAAACAAAAAAGAAACAGAAACTGCCACTAGCAAGCAAGAAAATATTAGTCTAATGTGCTGGTTAAACTCCAGGGCAAAAAGGAGAAAAAACAGAGCAGATCACTGCTTTGCATTCTTGTGACCAGAACCCATATCCTTCAAGTCCAGCAGGCAGCACAGCTCTCGTGATGGAAGTCGAGCTTTGAATAAAGGAAGAAAGCTGTCCATCTCCTGTGAATTTTAAGAGTTTAACATTTTTAGCTTTAAAAACAAACAAACAAACAAACAAAAACATAACATGGGCATGGGAAGAACAGAATAAAGCAAACTATCTCAATCCTTGGTGTTAAATTTTCCCATTGCTTTTAATTTCATTCCAACACACAGTGATCTAACAAAGGTTTCTTTCCCCCTTTTTTTTAATATCTGGACGATTAACATTTTTTTCTTTTAATGAGAAAAAAACACCAGGAAAAAAGGCAAGCTACTGTCACTCAGCAGACTGCTCACTGCTGAAAAAGACTTGCCTACCTCCTTCCTAAGAATGATTATTATTTTCAGAGTTTAAAAAAATCAAGAACAGAAAAACAGTAAATTAAACACAATGATATAAATCTTCAGACCTCTTTTTCCTGTGAAATGTCAAACCTCATCATCTGCTTTTCTATATGAATAACCTGCAGTCCCAGACCGTCTTCCACATTTCCATGGGAGGAAAAAGTCATTAACAAAAATCAACTTTAAGGTTAAGAGGAAGCAGCTCTAGCAAAAGTACGTGAATCGTATATTTTTGTTACCAGTTAGAACAATGTGCTGTTCCTGGAATGCATACGCAAGCCCGTTTCAAAGCTTAAACTGAGGAACGAAGCAGACACGTGTCACAGACCGCAGGACAGCAGACTGCGCGCTTCCCTAACCAGCCTGATCACAGGGAAGATCGAGACAGATCTCCCAGCAGAGCCCTTGTGACCAGGGCAGTACAGAGAGAGCTCCCTAAATAGAGAGTGCTGAAAAAGAGCCCAGGAAGAGGAGAAGATGTGGAAAGGGAGAAGGAAAGGAAAAACAGTAAAGAGAAAACAAGAAACTGATATCAAAACCCCTGATTTTCTTGTAGCTGTAGGGCCTTGGAAGAGGGGTCAAACGGCATAGTAAATCACTGTAAATGGTAAGAGGCCTATAAATATCGTGGGCTGTGGAAAGAACAATTTGTTGCATTACAAGCAGACGATGAGTCTCTACGCTGAGCCACGCCACCAGAAAAAGGTTTTTTGAAGTCAGTGCTATCTGTAGCCACATTTACTTTTAACTATAACATGCAAGAATTCACCTGAAAAGCTGCTTTTAGTATTGGAAGGAAAGCAAAGAGAATTTTCATGTGTATATGTTATTTGCAGCCCATATACAAAATCACAGCCACAGCGATTTTCCAACTAGCTAATAGGAGGGAAATAGCAGATTCTAGCAGCAGTCAGAGTTATTTTCTTTTTTATTATGTTAGGCTCCTGATACTCTGGTGTTCATGTTAATTTACAAAATGAGGAAGCACTGAAGTAACTCTGCATGCACAGAAAACTCTACATACTGTATCTAAATTTTTATCAGGTTCATGATTTATTATATGTTCCCAAAAACTGTAACACTTGTTTAGTGGTGTCTGATTAGGAAAAAGTATGCACCCTACCCCCAAGAACGTACACTTTTCAAAGAAGCTAAACCCACAGACCGCCCCGAAGCGGACAGCATCTCAGCACAATCGTTTTCAGTTCTTAGAACTGCTGAAAGTTTTTTTGTTCAGCAGAAAAATAGAGCGGTGGGACGAAATCCTTTCTCATATAATAATATCCTGTCACTAACACTGCCCAATAGCAGGCGTTATTCTCCTGGGATTAAAAAAAGGAAAGAACTTAAACCATGCGTGGTAATTTCTAGAAGTGATGATAACCACTCAGGGGCAAAATTCAGAAGCCACTGCCTGATGATCCCTTTCATGTCACCCAAATGGCAGCCAGAAGAGCTGCTCTGTAATCCTTACAGTTTATTATTTGATTTGTCTTTATATAGTGTTATTTTACATTGCTTACTGTGATTTGTCTTTCTATTTTCTCTTCTATAGCATTGCTGGTCCAATTCGCCACACCAAATTTAGCACACAGTCGATGATGCAGAACACCAGACAAATAAGATGATCATTGTCTTTCAGGCACTGACAAACCCAGGACAGTTGTCAGCCCCAGCTCTGCCTTAGGCCTCCTAGGTGAAGCTGATGGCTGGCACGTTTGTTGCAATGAATGCACAGAAGCAGGTTGATTAATGGCCACAAGAACTGTAACTTAGGTATATTTGGTTTTACCGTACTGACAGCTTGTTTTGCAACATCTGTTTTTTTCAATTTACATATTATGTGCACCGATATTGCATATGGCTTGGCATTTGCTTCTTGTAATGTTTGTTGTCTAGTCTAAGCAACTCATCCCAGCTCCATGACTCCCTAGCTTCCCCAAGTCATTCAGATAAGGGGCTCTGCCAGCGTGCTCTGTTCTTCAGGCCCAAGCACACGGTCGCTTTCCGATGACAGTCAGGGAACGTGGCGTTCAAGCATCCCAGTATCCTCTAAGGTGTGGAAAGGCAAATCTAGGAAGTTCCTGCGTTGCAAATGGTTGAGGTAACTGAAGGAAGCATTACACATGCTGAGCCTGTTCTTACACATTTGTTTAGGCATCTGTTTTCAGACACTATTACCTTCCTACTAGCCCAATCAAAAAAGCTCTCAAACCTTCCCTGGAAAGGGGCAGCTAAGATGAAAGAAAGCAGGAAGGAATCAAGTGATTACAAGGGAGAAAAAACATTAAAGCAAGAGCACGCAAAGGCCAAATTGTCAGAAATCAAGAAACTGGGAACCGGAGAAAGAAAAACAGACCAAGGACAGGACTCAGCACTTCCTGATGGCACCAAGGTGCCAGTTAAGAGACTCAATTTGGTGGAAGAGAAGCCAGAATTTGTGGTCCCAGCATACACCAAGGGATCTCGTATCAGAGGCAGAAGAGACGGGATATACAGCCTGAAGGATTCGTCATTTGACTCAGTACAGCTGTTTCTGCTTGTATCGGAGTCAAGAAGTGTATATCAGAGGACTGAGGAGCACCAAAGACCTCCTGGATTCTGCAGCAAGATATAGCCAGCAGCTTTCCTCATGATCAGCAGAGAGATCAGGTTTCTCTCTCTAAAGGTACCTGCATTAAGGTAGGATGAATCATCCTTTGGTAGCACCTGTCCTGTGTTTGTAGAAGATTAGGCAGCTAATACAGAGCGGATGCTTACTTTTTACATGGTTAAAAATAGATGAGATTCACCTCATGAAAGTTGGTTTAATAAACATGCAGGATTGGGGTAGGCAGCTACCATGGTAGAGATAAGTTGTCACCAAGGATGCGAGTACTCTTGTCTTTCAAGTCGATTTAAAAAGACTACTCACAGATGCCACAATAGCGGTTTTGAAGAAAAAATTGCTAGAATTTGGGCTTGATTTAAAGGTGAGGGACAGAGAAGCTGACTGCTTACAGAAAAAAACAACTAAATGAGTTCCTACACACTTTGCAGAAAGAGGCAGCAGGTTATGGGGGATAGACGGCGCAGCATTTCTTCCACCCTCGCTAGACGCCTAAGAACGCCCCAGGTAGAGGACAGCTTCTGTTCAGGCTTGCACATAACCAAATGTCAGGCGTACGACACGAACGCAAAAGGAAGCCAGATGCTACCAGTTCTGCAGCTCACAAAACTAATGTTTACGAGGACCGTGCTGTGAAGCAACTCACTATTCAGAGAGGAACCATTACTCAGCCAGCAACATTTACTGAGCATGTGATCATCTGTAGGGCCTTGGTCTGCACTGTTTTTTACCACTTGTAAGACAGACGGCTGCAGAGTTCTCAAAACAGAGGCCAATATAATGAAAAATTCTGGAGTACTAAGCCATAATACAACAAAGATAAATACCTATCAATTATTCTTCTATGCTGCAAGTGTATTTTCATCTTAACCCTGCAAGATGGCATGGCTACCCAACTACACACACCCACACAGGTTCACAGTCACATCAGAGATGACTAGAGATGCCAAACCAATTTTTTTTCCCTCTACATTTTATGTGTGTATAACAAACACATACAGACTTAACAAATAAGAATTGTTGCACTGGGTCAGACCAAAGGTCTGTCGGCCAAACAGAAAGCAGCCATCCAGTCTCTGACAGTGGCCACTAATGGATGCCTGGAGAAAAGTACAATAGGTCAAGCACATCATGACACTTCCCCAATGTACTCTCACATTCAATAGCCATGTATTAATTCTCTCGCTGCTGAACTACAGCTTTCCCAGAGCACAACGGGAGCTCACTTATTTTAGTCTTTCCAGGGATACCTTTATCTGTAACAGTATTACACCTAGAGCTGCCGTACTATTTATTTGTTTGCATTAAACAGCTGCCAAGAGCTGCGCTTCCACCGGATGGAAAGGGTCAAACCCCACCTTTAACGTTGTCCGGGAAACACCTCAGAAGGCACCACCACGTGCCGCCACGCCTCAGTGCGGGCCTCTGAGGAGCCCAACCAAGGAGCGGCAGGGCCTGGTGGCAGGATCCGGGTGGGGAGGCAGGGGTGACGACCCAGCCTCGCCGGGAGCGCCCCCGCCCTGCACCACCTGCACGGCCACCGTGGCCACGGCCACGGCCACCACAGAGGGGAAGAGAGGCCGCAGCCCTGGCGCCCCGGGCCCGCCGCTCCGGCCGCGCAGCAGCCGCGCGGAAGCCGCGCGCGCCGACCGCGCTGCCAGCCCCCCCGCGCCCGCTCCGCGCTAAGGGAACACCGCCGCCGGGGGCGGGGCCGGGGCGGGGCCGGGGGCGGGGCTCCCCGGCTGGGCCCCCACACCCGCCCGTCTCGTGCCGCCGCGCTCCCGCCTCACCCCCCCCCCCGCCTCCGCCCGCCCGTGGCGCGCGGCCTTGCGTCAATGCAAATGAGCGGCGCACGAGGCGAAGGGGCGGGGCGCTCCTCCTCCCCGAGCGGGTGCCTGACGGGATGGCAGGCAGCGGAAGGAACCATCCCAGCCTCCCCCCGCCCTGCCTGCGGGCAGAAAAGCCGGTCGCACCCGCTGCCGCAAAGCGACAGAGAACCATTTTATGTCAGGTGTTTCCCCCTTGAGGGTAGATACGTCGTCGAAGCCCAGTGAGTGCCTCCCGCACCCGAAAGGCTGGCAGATCTGCAGGGCGTTACTTAAAGGCTGTCACACCCCCCCCCGCTAAAGTGGTAGCGCTCACCCGGCTCGTCGGCGCCGTGCGCGCGGGTGTTGGTCAGCGCGAGCGCCCACCCCACCCCGAGCAGCGCCAGGGCCTGGCAAAGGGGGCGGGGCTGCCGATGCAATGCATTATTCATGAGGGGCGGAGCCGCCGGCTCATTACCAAGGTCGGGCGGGCAAGGGGGTGGGGCTGTGACGTAACTATGACGACTGTTCCGGTATTCTTAAGGGCGTTGCAGCCGGCTCCGAGCCGGCGGGCGAGGCGGCTGGAGGTCGAGCAGGGCCCGGCCGCGGAAACCGGGGCTGGCCGCCGTGTGGGGGTACCGGGGGCGGCCTGCCTCCGCCCCGCGGTGCCGAGCCTGGGGGCGCCCCGCTTCCCCCGCGCTACGGTGTAGCGGCTGGCGGGGCGGGCGGAGGAGTTACCGGGCGGGGCGCGGCGGGGGGCCGCCGGCGGGCACGACCTGCCCGGGGGTGTTCGTGATCAGCTAGCGGGTTACTGCGGGCGCGGCGGGAGGCGCGCAGGGCCGCCCCACCGCGGGTCCCCGTAGATTAGAAGGCAAAAAAAAAAAAAAAAGCCCTGATAAAAATAGGATTGTTTATTATCAAAAGGCTCCGGTCTTTTTAAAACCAGTGCAGTGGAGACGGTGGCAAGGAAGAGGGCTTTATTCTAGACAGTGGCTATTTTTTGGCTTGTATAGAGGTTGGCGACAGGCGGGTGTTTACCCCCCCCCCCCGCAGGTTATTAATTATCTTTTGTCTCTTCAGACCGCCCGGGTGGGGAGCGCTCCCCTCCGCCCAGCCGCGGCCGGGGGTCGCAGCCTCGGGCTCCCGCAGCCGGCGGCCCCCAGCCCCAGCCCACCGCCGGGCGTGGGAGGCGCTGGCTGCGCCGGGTCCTTCCCCTCCCCGGCAGCGGCGGCAGCCGCCTCTCGTTCCTCCTCCTCCTGCCCCTTCTCACCCGCTGTAACCGGTTCCTCCGGCAGCGGCGGCGTGTCCGGTGGGTCGCCGCCGCCCTCCCCGCTCCCCTCGGCGGCCGCTGCTGCGCATCATCGCAACATGCAGGATGAGCTGCTCCTGGGGGTGACACAGCAGCAGGCGGGCACCGAGAGGCTGGGCAGCGGCCCCGCATCAGGACACCCCCCTCTCGGCCACCCCTCCTCTGACTTTAAACCCAGTCTCAGCCCCCACCAGGATTTAAACAAGCAGCAACCGCAGCAGCAACAGCCGCCGCCTCCTCAGCTGAGCCAGAAGAGGAAAGAGTTTAAGCAGCAGCTCAGCAGCCCAGCCCAGCTCGGCAGCAGCCACCCCCTGAATAACCACCACCCCCCAGACTATCATCACCACCCCCCTCAGCAGCAGCAGCAGCAGCAGCAGTTCAGCCACCCCACTGACAAGTACCAGCAGCAGGAGCACAGGCAACAGCAGCAGCTCCAGCTCCTCAGCGCCCAGCCCCCGGAGCCGCCGCGGACGGGGGACTGCCCGCACCACCGGCCCCTCAGCCCCGCCGAGCGCAAGGGCGGCGCGGACAGGGGGGGTTCCGAGCGGCTCGCCCCTTCCTGCCCGGGGGGACCGGTGTCCGCGGACCCCAATGTGGGGGTGGCCGCCGCCTCCTGCGTGAATCCGCCTCCGTCTCCTCCTCATCTGCAGGCGAGAGCCAAGCTGCCCCCCATGGAGTCCCCCCCGAACAGCCACTTGCTGGGCAGCCCCGGGAACCTCCTGCCCGGCGGGCTCGGCTCTGGCTTCAGCAGCCTGCAGAGCCCGGAGATCCCCAGCCCCCATCACCAGAGCGGGGGCGGCTCCTCCTCGGCGGCTTCCCCTCCTCCTCCGCCGCTGCCCGGCTTCGGCACCCCCTGGTCGGTGCAGACCTCCTCGCCGCCTCCGCAGCAGACGCAGCAGCCTCCGGTCTCCAGCGGCGGCGGCGGGCAGATCAGCGCGATGCCGCCCCCGAGCCCGGAATCCGAGACCAGCTTCTACCCGGGGATCCCGTCATCGATCAACCCCGCTTTCTTCCAGAGCTTCTCGCCGGTGTCTCCTCACAACCCCTGCGCGGGGCCCTTCAGCAGCCCCTTCTCGGCCGCCGCCCCCCCGCCGCCGCCGCAGATGAATTTACCTCAGCAGCAGCAGCAGCAGCAACAGCAGAACCGGAGATCCCCTGTGAGCCCCCAGCTCCAGCACCAACACCAGGCGGCCGCCGCCGCCGCCGCCTTCCTGCAGCAGAGAAACTCCTACAACCACCACCAGGTACCGGGCGGCGGCGGCGGGAGGGCCGGGCGGCCGCGGCGGGGCGGAAAGGGGGAGACCGGGCCGAGGGGGAGCCCCGGGGCGCGGAGGGGGGCGCAGGGACGTGGCGGGGGCTCCGCTCCCTTCCTCTCGCTACTCGCGGGAGCCGGGAGGTTTCTCTCTCTCTCCCCGCTGCCGGCGCCGGGCGAGGCTGCGCGGCGGTGACAGCCCGGCGAGACCGCGGAGGCAGGGCGGGGCCCGCCCCGGCCGCTGCCGCGCTCGGCGGGCCGAGGGCCGCCGGGGGCCGGCGGGAGGGCACCTGCGCCCGGTGCGGGGCCGGCCCGGCCCGGACGGCGGCCGCAGGGGTCGGGCCGGGAGGCTGTTGGCAGCGGCCCGCCCCGCGCCCGGCCGCTGCTCCCCGCCCGTTCCGGCTGGCAGGTGGCGGGGCGGCCGCTTCGGCCGCGTCCCGGGGGCAGTGACCGGCCGGTCTCGGTGCGCCGTCGGCTGCCCAGGGACGCCGTTTCTTTTCCGGATGAGAGGAGGGGGCTTCCTCATTAGTAACAGAGGGCAGACGCTCCTTGTCGTGTCCAGAGGGAGTTTCACCGTGAAAACATCCCCCTTGCCCCCCGCAGCCGCCCGTCGCGACCGCGGTGTCCCCGGAACAATGAGCCTGACAGCTCCGGCCGGCGCCGCCGGTGCCGCCTCCCCGGGGAGCCCCTTCCCCGCCGCAAACCCGCCCTCGGCTGGCGGGGCGCCGGTCACCGGCAGCAGAGGCGGGTGGGAACGCTGTCCGCGCTGTCGCCTTTTCAGGGGTTTCGCCCGAAATGACGTGAATTTGTGTCCAAAGACAGCGCTGTGTTTCGGGTTACCGTAGTTCTGCTGCCGGTTTTAATTAAGCGGCATAACGATCCCATGTTAAAATGGAAGTTTACCTTTCTTCCTGGAACAAAATATCCGCTGTGAGAAATCAGAGAAAAGCAGATCCACGTCAATATTGCCTGCTAGGGCATTATAGCCACATCTCGCTCCGATCATCTGCTCGGTTATGAAAGGCCAAAGTTATATAGGCCTCATCTTCATTTGTCTTTCATTCTAGTCTTAAATCCTGTCAGTTTTAATCGGTAGAGCTGTGAAGCATTTCCATCAGAACTGGAATCTCATATTAAGCGTGCCTCTCCAACAGCTGATTCGGATGCACTGTGATTAGGAGCTCGTTGCCCTTAACATCTGTAATAACACTCTCCAAACAAATTCCAGAGCAGTTCTCCAACAGCGAGGTGTACAGGAATTTTCTCTGTTACAAATTGTAGGTAAACTTAAACAGTGCCATGACGGCATAGCTAGCAATATTAGAGGCTTGTTAACATTTGGCATTATCTCTTAAGGTTTGTTTCACAATACAGTGCCTGCCTCTCCCAAAATTCCAACCAAAGTATTCAAGTTTTACAACATAATTATCTATAATTATATAGAATGGGATGTTTTCCTGATTACTTGACCAAAAATGGCTTTAGTGGGTTTTTTTGTCTGTTTTCTGGGGGAGGTGTTGTGATAATTTTATCTTTCTGTCTTCAGAAGGTTCTGTTTTATCCAATACATAAAGTATTGACATGCTTTAAATTTTTCAGTTATTAGAATTACAAGGTGAGGGTTGCTTGCAGCTAAGCTTAGAGATAAAAGTACTGCGTTCTGACTTCACAGAAGAACTGAATTTAGAATATCCCCCTCCTCCCCTCACCATTTCCATGCTTGAGAAAAAGCCTTTCCAAGAACAGTCAGATTTGAGAACACTAAAGATAAATACTGTTCCTAACTGTCAGTCAGGCTCAGTGGGTCCACCTCTTGGTAGTATGACAACCACTATAGGTCACTTTTTAGCACAAGTTGTGGCTTAGGAATAAAAACTTGTCATCCTGTAAAATCTTCCCTCTAAAGACTGCTTACATTTTCATATTGAGGAATATAATGCACTTGTTAGATACAGAAATACTTTATATCATGTCTAAATAGGAAAAAAAAATCCTCGCCACCCCCCCCCCCCACCCCGATTCTACCAGAATTCCACAGATAGTCCCATTCATTACTCCAGAAATAATTGAGCAGTGGCTTCAGAATAATGCATTTTAATGTGGAAATGTTAAGATAGCTTCTTCAAACAGATTCTCTGTACAGTAATCAGTGCTCTTTTTGCTCTTATATGGTAATACTGAGACAATGATACTCACAATACTGGGGGGGGGAATCAATCTTCCATTTGAATTTTAATTTTTAAATTTCTACTCACTCAGTAGAAATAATTATTTGTAATAGAATACTAATTATTGTTTTAATAATAATTTTTAAAATTGACATCTTTGAAATTCTTGTGTTATTTTTGCAGAGATCTCACTATATAATACCAAGTAATGTACGATAAAATTATTTCAGTGTTTTTTTGTAACATAGTTTTACACCCTGGAATTGTTATACTGCATAGCTTTAAAGAATGCTACCAGCTACTAAAATAATAATCTAAATTGCTTGCACAAGTACTGTGGATTTTTTTGGGGGGGTGGTGGTGTATGGGGGAGTGCGAATTACAATTTTGTTTTTTCTATGATGCTCTGTTTTCTTCCTTGCCTCAGTAATCAATTTACATGTTGTCAGGAAAGAGTGGTTTATAGACATCTCTGTGCATTGATTACTTGGTGGTTGGTTGGGGTTTTTTGTTTTGTATTTTTTTTTTCCTAAAGTAGAAAAACATTTCAGGTATTTTCAAAATAATATAAATGAATCTTTCTTTTTAGCCTCTTCTGAAGCAGTCGCCCTGGAGCAATCAGAGTAGCGGCTGGAGCACAGGAAATATATCCTGGGGAGGAATGCATGGCAGAGACCATCGTAGAACTGGAAACATGGGAATTCCAGGAACTATGAACCAGATCTCTCCTTTGAAGAAGCCCTTTTCTGGTAATGTCATAGCTCCTCCTAAATTTACTCGCTCCACTCCATCACTGACACCAAAATCGTGGATTGAAGATAATGTTTTCCGAACTGACAACAACAGTAATACTCTCCTTCCTTTGCAGGTAAGGATGGTATGTAACTGGTGTGTTCATAGTCTTGCATAGCTTTTTGGTTTCGTTCATTTTAGAGAAGAATTAAACAGTGCTTACAGCCCTGATACTTGGTTTGAAAATTGTATATTTCTATATTATTTTTAGTCCTAAATTGCAACTAACCCCAGCATTTTCAGTGTATTCAGGAATATATGATTCTCACAGTTAATTAAGAATATTGACTGCCGAGAAAGATAGAAACCGTAGCTGCTGACGTAGCAATACAGCAAAATATGTTTAATCCAGCAAGTATTTTCTGCCTATGGTAACGCTCATATTCTTAAAATCCCTTCAAAACTCAGGATTTTTTTGTTCGCTTGTCCATGTACATAGGTTTTCTTACTTTTGTAGATGGCTTGGAGTCTTCGTCATGTTCGTCTTTTACTTGCATTCTAGGCTGACATTTGCATATTAGTGAGATTTTTTTTCCTCCACATTCTAGCAACTTTTATGTTATGTTTTGGCTGGAAGCCCTGTGATTTAGAAGCGTTAAACAGGAGGATGTGTCTTAGAACTAAAGATCTGGGTTCACCTCCTGAATTTTGCCAGTGACATCTTATGTGACTTTAGGTAAGTCACTTAACTCCAGCCTCAGTTACCTGTTGGTAAAACGTTACTTTTCCCATTCTTGCCTATATTCATTCAGTCATAACATTTCTTGTTAGCAGAGACCTTTATTATTTTGGATCCCAATCTCAGTTGCCATTCTAACAATTTATAGTTTTTGTGTGGGTTTTTTTGTTACCAAAAGAGCTTGGGCAACTTATTTTAGAAGCAGCGCATTTTGAAATAGAAGGCAGATTATTCCATTAATTTTGTACATTCTTTAATTTTCGTTACACCCGTGTCAGCTTCGGTTTTTGTTTCACACTGAGCTACTATATTCCAGCAAAAGTAAAAAAGATAATATGCAGAGAAAAGAATTTGAATGTTTCTTTATCTCCACATAAAGCTATTATAGTTGCTTTTTGTTAGGTTTCACACAGAGTAACCTAGAGTTTCATTTGTCGCAGTTGTGACCATATTTGAGTTCATATGGCTGTATTTGCATCAATTAGCAAGCTAATCCTTACATAGCTGTAATAGTGGCAAAAGGGTGCTCCCTGGGACCAGATTTCCCACTAGAGGTCCTGTTTTTCTTACCGTTTTGCTGGTGCAGTTCCATTTGGCACAAGAGGCCATGTCCCAGCTCTATGCAGGTGGGCTCTGATACTTGCAGGATTCTTGAGGCTAATGGTGCCTTTTGGACATACCTAAATTCTGCTCCAAGTGTGTGCATTGGACCTGAAACCCTAAGTGGATTTGCTTATACTATGAAGACCTGTTCCATGAAGTAGCTTTCCTAGCTGGAATATCATACTTGAGTAATTTTTGTGTGGGTGGAAAGATGGGAAAAAAGGTGCCTTTCTTTATGTATTCAACCTGATCTGTTAAGGAAAACAGATTACAGATAGGTAATGCTTTGCAGTGGAGGGCTCCAAGAATAGCTGAAAGTAAACACTGAAATGTCTCCTGAAGATGTTAGCCTAAGGAACAGGGTTAAAAATATTAATGCCATCATATGTTGAAACTGCAGTGACGTATACATTGGAATGCACATGTAGCTAAGCGCAAGTTGTGAATATATTTACTCATTCAATATGCCTTACAAGTCAGTATGACTATTACGTTGAAATTTCAGAAGCTTCTACAGCGGTCATCTAATACAGATGAACTCATGTCTAAACAAAAGTCTTGTGCATTCAAACTATAATCTAAATCTAAATCATTTCTGTCTAGTTGGGTAGAAAAAAAATCCTTGCAATTTAACTTTATAATAAATTACATCAGTGTTTCTGTTTAGGGCCTTTTTTTTTTTTTTTTTGAGATCGTGTCAAAGTGAGAAGGTGAGCACACTTAACTGTTGTTGGTCTTAACTGTGAATACCAGAGCCACCAATTAAATAGACCTGTTTGTCTGGCTATATTTATGCTGTAGATCTATCTATGCTTAAATCTCCCTTACATGTATAAAGTCATGGTTGCAGAACACAGTAAAAATAATCCTCTTTGAAGGGTTGCAGTGTTATCTACTGCTATTGTGGAAACACTAAATGTTTCCATAAATTACTTTGCTACACTGAAATCGTGTTCTTATTTTTCAGTTATTATACTATTGTTATATGGTTAATTCCTTGTGATGACTGTTACATTTTGCAAGTCATAATGAAAAAGTTAAATAGAGCTTGGAGCTCGTGCTTCTTTTCATCAGGACTTGTGTTGGCAATTGCGATGCTGTCAAACACCCATCTTGCTAATTTGTACTGTGCTTGTCTCCTTCCATAAAAGGCTGAGGTATTTAGATTGAGGATTCTTAAAGGTACAGTAGCAATTTCAGAAGATACTCAAAAATAGCAGTTATTAAGTTTTGTGCCATTTGGAAAGTCTTGCATGAAAGCATTTACGGGTACGTAGAAGTTACCTATTTTTTCCAAGCTTCGACAGAGCAAACACATCTTCGTGTGCATGTTGAATACATACTGCATCATCCACAGTTTTGCAGACTACTTTTCCGCATTATCACGCATCTTTGTTTTAACTGCAGTAATCATTTTGTATGGCAGGGGACAAAGCACCTCTCCTCCCAACTTCAGCTAGCTCAAGCTTAGCAAATGCAAACAGCTTAGAAAAGCCAGTGTTCTCACTAACTTTCTGTAGATCATTAATTTTCTGCTACCATTTTTTAAAATGCTATATTTTTTTTTTGCTAAGTCCGAATAGCATTCAGCAGTGTCAGCTGCTCATCCAGTTTCTGTAAAATGTGATGCAAACAAGATAAGCCACAGAGGAATCATGTACAAATTCAAAGCTTTTCCCTTCCATGAAACATATTTTTTCTTTGGTGTTTGCATTGATGGATGGTCCCCAGTATAGAACTGACATCAATTCTGATGAAAATAATGTTTCTTGGCATTAAACTAATATACCAGTGACAATGAATGTCATTACTGATAACTGAATAAGTAATTATGTATATATATTACTTAAAGGGATGAAAGCAGATTTTCTGTACTTCGTAGTTAAAACTGAAACATATCCCATGTGAAGTTGAATTCACAGTAGCCACATTAGTTACAGCAAAGCTGCTTTTGCTTACAGCAGTTATGAAGCACATCTCTTAGGGGAGTTTTCCAAAGTTCAAGAGTTTTTGTTTTTCTAATAAAAATAGTTAAACATCATGATAACACTGATTTAAATGTGAGCAAATTAAGCCAATAGCCATGCTTTTCTTATGTGACTCACTGTAAGAAGCTTTTCGTTCTCCCTCAGGTTTTTAAGGTAACGCAAACTACATCAGTTAAAGGTCTTTCATAGACAAAATTATATCTAGAAGTTTAAGTTCTGCCATACTGCTTGCACCATTATAGGTACTTCATATACGGAAGGGATTGTTGCCTTGTACCAGTATCATTAAGGAACAATTAGAAATCTTGTCAAATATTCACACCATCTAACTTGAGCATTTAATTGAGGAGCCTATTTCTCTCTCCTTAGAGAGACTCTAGGCTCCTTATTCAGATAATCTAATTCTCTAAAAGAACATACCTGGCACTACTGGCCATATACAGCCCCTGGGATTCCAGGTCATGCACTTACGTTGCATGTCAAGAAGTCAGACAGTATGAATGTTCTCTCTTACTCCCTGATCTACAGTACCAAAACGAATAAATAGAGGGTGCAAAGCTAAAAATATGTTTCTAACCCCAGGTACTGTTGGTTTTTTTTGTTTGTTTGTTTTGTTTGTTTGTTTTGTTTTTTTCCTAAAAAACATGGTTTGGGCATTTCTGTGGCCAAAACGCAAGCACAGAAGTCAGTGTTTTGCATATTCATTTATTTCATTTACAGTCCTTGGATGAGGAAAATAATTAATCATTTCTAAAAATTTTATTAAAATTGCAGTGTATGCTAACCCTATTTTGATTGCAAGCTTAATGTTTCTTAATATCTTGCAATTAAGCTTACTAAAACCTCTTACAATACACTTCAGTGTTTAACTATTTTAATTCTAGTAAAAATGCTGCATTCTGTGAATATGAATTTAGTTTCTGTGTCTCTTTTGAGTTAAGGAAATACACTGCATGTCCGGGTGTTTTTCACCTTGATTTGTCCTTCCTGTTTGTTCAAACAAACAGTACGTGCAATGTTCGTGGTCCTAAAAGCTGAGCTTTATTATTCTACGTTTGAATGTAACTCTCCAGCTGGGGATTTGTATGGTAAGGTACCATCTCTCACAAATGCAGATTTTTCTTTTTCTATTTATTTTTGAAATGTGCTAAAGTTTTCAAAGAAAACAAAACACTTGCAAAGCAAGATGAGTTTTAAGATTGTACTTAACAACAGGTGTTAGTTTTAGGTATTTAATTTAAACTGCTGTCATGTTGATTCTGTCTTACGGTCACTTCCATTGGGAGGATTTCAGATTCTCAATATGACAGTTTTAATATGGTTTAATAAATGTACCTTAACAGTTTAAATGAGTAATCTAGATGATACACATACCAGTCAGTACTACATGAAGAGCAAGTTGCTAAAGTTGGGTTCTTAATGCCATATTTAGACTCCTAAATAGGTGGCCTATTTCTCCAGAAGTGCTGTTTGGCAGCTCGTGTTAAACTTGAAGGCATTGGGAGTATCTAGCTGCTAAGTTCTCTTAGTCTTCAGACTAGTGTAATTGTCCAAACTCTGATTTATAAGCCAGGTTTTACCAGTTAATTTTTACTGAGGCAATACCTGCAACAGAACAGTGTCTTCAGGATTTTTAATGCAGTAGATTGATTACCTGGGGCTGATTAACATACAAAACCAGCTATTTGTGTCTGAGGTCCATGTTGGGGCTATCTGTAACTGGAGAAAATGATCTGCTGCTGTACTTTTCAGGATTGAGACCTTTGAGTAAATAGCATTGGGAGCTGCAAGATGAACAATTCAAAGGAATCAATTAGTGGAAAGTTTGTGGGACTTAGCATACAAATGTTTTTATGACTTTTTATGAACTAAGAATTCTTTCCTACTGTTAAAATTTCCTTCAGTTATAGAGCTCATTATATTTATGCAAGTCAAAATCAGAGTTAGAAAAATTCAACAAAACATACAGCAGCCGTGATAGTATAGCAATGATGTATATATTAAGTAGCATATCTCACCTCATTCTGTCTGCCAAAGCATGGTTGTTCTCTAAAGTTAAAATGAATACGTTCTCACCTAAGATCTTTCCAAAAGTACATTTACCATATGGTCTGATGTATTTGTATTTAAGTACTCAAGACTGCATAGATATTTCTAGATGGGGGGGGGGGGGAGTGGGGGAGTAGGGGTGGGTGGTGGTAAAGAGGGTAAAAAAGACCGAAAAAAACCAAAAAGAACCCAAAACTTGAGTAACAACTTCCTCTTCAAATGTCTAATTGTTCCTTAGTTATTTTGTTGAAGCTATTCATACACAAATCTTCTAGACTTGCCTCATAAGTCAATCTTGCCAAGCCTTTAATCATCTCCATAATGTGTCTGGTTTGTTTCCAGTTTATGAATGTATATTGTTGAGCTGAAGTACTCCAGTATGGATACAGTACATGCTGTTGGGATTTTTTTTGTTTGTTTTTAAATGCTTGTGTAGTTGGAAAGTAGGTGTGCCTTTGCCACAGGACCCGTTTGAGGTGCGTTTTAGGCTCAATTTAGCTAGCTTACATAAAATGACACAATCGGCTAACTTTAAAACACTTCTGTTGTCAGGTTGACCATTCACAGATGTCTACCCGATATTATAGTTCATCTTTACCACTAATGACACCATGGAAAGTAACCAAGCAATTTCATGTGTCTACTTTAAGCCTTCCTCCTTGCTTTTTTATAGAGCTAACATTGTAGTTAAGTCAAAGGTTTTCATATTAAGTTTTTCATTTACACTAGTTATGGTTTCAACAAGGAGCTTATGATTATAGTATGACTTCACTAAAATGAGAATGACATGAAGTTTAGATGTTAGCAAAGATGATATTTTAGAATATATAATGTACTTAATTGTTAGGTTATTACTGCTAATGTTAACACTGAATACTATATTCAGGTAGTATTTTTAAGTCTCTGAATACTTTATTATTAAATCAGCTGTCACTTTCTAGTCTTAGAACACATTTTTATTCAGGTCAGTTTTAAGGTGAAAAAATGGAACTTGTTAACATTTTAGTTTGGGAAGTGATTTTGAAAAAGTGTCTTTAATTGCGCTTTTAAAAAATTCAGTTAATTCAGCAAGGTCAAAGCTACAGAGTCTTTTTTGCAGCCAGCTAAGACCATACTCAAAACTGACTAGAAGCTTTATGACTTTTAAGTTATTTCCAGCTCCCATCTGATGGTGCTACATTTCATTAGAATATGAAGGGACGTGTAAAGGAGCATGTTTTAAAGATACTTGCATTTACTGAATTTAATACCAATGTTAGAAGCCTAATTTTTTACGTGAAGTAGTCCTACAGATCAGTAGTTTAAAGCATGTGTCCAAAATTCAACGTTGTTTAACTTCTTAACTATGAACATCTATTTTTAGTGTTTGTGGTTGAAGATTAGCAAAATTGTATTCACTGTCTAATAGTTTCTGTCCTTGTATTTGCTTTATGCGTAAATGACAATATATAAGCTTTGAGATGTGACTGCCCCGAGTTTCTGCAAATGCTCAAACGGGATAACTTTTGCATAAATTGCATGGATATATTTAGAAGTCCTAAATAGATTGTGCCAAGAAAAATGATTTGTCCAACAATTTAGTGCTGAAACTTGCTCTTCAGAGAAAGCTGCCCTCCTCCCATTCGTTCCACATTTAGACATATGGGGGGAGGACTTCTGAAATGTGCACTCTGTAGATGTATTTTGCATGATGTTGCCAAACAGTCCTTCTAGCACTAGCTGTATTCTATGGGCAGGATACTTCATGCTTCTCCTATATTGTGTAAATTTGTAAAAATTCAGAAATAATTATCACTTTTCTGTAAACTTTCTTATGTAGTCTTAACTTTTAAGTTCAGGTGACAATTTGTCACTTAGCCA
Organism: Platalea leucorodia; assembly: GCF_965183815.1. Lineage (NCBI taxonomy): Eukaryota > Metazoa > Chordata > Aves > Pelecaniformes > Threskiornithidae > Platalea > Platalea leucorodia. The sequence continues at coordinate 70,223,909 of NC_138828.1, read as the reverse complement.
TATACCTCTGAATCTGTAGGCAGTTATACCAAAACCACGTTTCCAGTTCTGCTGTGTATGACTGCAGATGCGATTCTGGTATTGGAAGGGTAGGTCAAGCAGGATTCAAATGTTTATACAGTTAAATAAAAAGCTAGTGTGAGAATTCATAGTGCTTGGGAGAAGTTAACTGTCAGCTCTGGGGGAAAAAAACTGGCATTATGTTGTGACATTCCACTGAGATACGGACCTTCTGACACAGCAAGAGATCACTTGCTTCTTAGCACAGAACTGATGAGCCACAGAGGTGAGGGAAATGCAAAATATTTTACAGGAATTCAGCCTTGACAAAAGGGGCTTTTGGAGTCAGGATGATACAAAACACCTATTAACATATACACTTATGTATCGATGCCTTTGTACTACTAATTATCTTTAGTTTTCATTATTTCAACACTGTTGATAAGCAGTTATCTTCTAAAACAACCTGGAACTACCTTTAAAACAACAGGGAAATAGTTCTAATTCTTGGGACTATTTCCCTGTTGTTTTAAAGGTAGTTCCAGGTTGTTTTAGAAGATAACTGCTTATCAACAGTGTTGAAATAATGAAAACTAAAGATAGTTTTCCGTGCACATGGAAATACTCCTAATTCTTGGGACTATCTAAAACAATCATGTTCAGTGTTAGTACTTTTTGTGCTTGTCCCGGAGACTGAGGAAAATCACAGTGGAAGTTTTCTGATCAAGTAGAGCATGCTATATTGCAACTGTCCCCTTTCAAAGCGTTGTGGCTTTTTTTTTCTACAGCAGAACTTTCTAGAAAATCTTTGCTGATGTGACCTACATTATTGAAATACTTTTCAGTTCTGCTTTGAAATGAAAGCTTCATATTTGCATAGAAGATAACTGTGCTCTTTAAAGATGCGATGTACATATTTGTGGAGCACAAAGCAGTGTTTTAGCATTATAAAGCCTAGTTGCACAAAGGTTTAAAATGGACCTTGTACCCAAAGAATGACTTACTCCTTTTGAGATAGTTAAATTTCAGATAATGTTGCTTTATAGTGTGTAGTCCATCAGTGTGAATTGGAACAGATGTTAAAAGTTTGAGGCACTGATTACCTAGATATTACCCAAACTCACAAGTGGATAGTGTAATGTGGGTGGTGAGATAGCAGAATACAATTCCCATATTTAAATCCTGCTTTACTTTAGTGTATTCACAACATCTTTACATTGTACGGTGCATGCCTATTGCATGTTTCCTCTGCCAGAAATGAAGTAATATAATTCAAAGAAGCAAACCTCTTCTTTTTAGCTTTACAGACATAAACTTTCTAAGGTGTAAAGAGAATGGGAAAAGTTTCTTTCTTCTGCTTCTAGCAGCACAAGACTTTGGATACCCCAAACTTGCAAAACAGAATGATGCAAGGGTGAAGTTACAATCATTGCACCGTGTCAGCCAGTGGAGCAGTTTACAAATGAATCACAAATGCGTGTTTTATGTTTTACTTTTCCATTTCTCTGTAAGATACATGACCAAGTGGGCCAGTATTAGGAATTAACCATGATGGAGCCCTTTCTTAGAGGCAAAGTCTACAGTAATGACCATTTGCCAGATAGCCATGTGTTATCTCAACATATATGTATATAGCAATGATCAAAAAATAAATATGAAAATCCTATTTAGTGAGTCTGTAACAAAGACAAAGTGTCACACATACAGTTAAGTCCAGTTTTTACCAATACTAGTTCTTTTCCCCTATCAGCTACAGAGGTAGCAAAACATGTTTTCTGTTTACTCAGCATTGGTTTTTGCAAGAGCACTTACTACCTACCAATCACTGACTTCAGCTGAATTTAAGGCTTCATTAAAAATCCTGATGAGATACCTTCTGAATGTTAAGGGATAGTAGGAAACAGATCCAGCTTTGTCACTGCTCCCACCTTCCTTCTATAGAAAAGCAAGTTTGCTGTGGTAAGCAGGTTCTTTTCATTGTGCTGTTGAGAAACAAACCTGCAAGGGCATGGAAGCAGATTAGTCACTTCAGTTTCATTCTGCTGCTTCTCAGGACAGCTAGAGAACTGAATGAAAGCCAACCAGTCCCAAAATAAGGCTGCTGTGAACTAAAATAGTACCGGCAACTTGTTGGCACTCAAACCAGGTTGAAGATCACCTCACAAAGTGTCAGCGGCATTTGGTCTGGGACACGGCAGGAGACAGGAGAAACTTACTTTTTTAATTTACTATTAAAATTATCTAAAGCCTTCAAAAAAATAAAGGATCTAATCAAATGAACGTAGCAGATTGCTTGCCCAACAGGAAGCCAACTTTACTTACTGTAAAGTATTCTTTACAGTTTTTTGAGGGAGAGGGAGCCGAAAAAAGGGCTTCTCCCTCTTTATCCCAACGTTGTATCAAGTTGACTAAACTTTCTAAGAAAGATGAAAGTAAAATCTTAGTTTCATCATGGCTTGTTTTGCAAAGCTGTTGATAAGTCATAGTTTCTGACTCATAGAAAACCTCTATTTCAAAGCTTGTTTTTTCACTCCCCAAACATGAAGAATACCTGCTTGCTGAGGGATGTAGCAAGAAATTAATCTATGTTCTGCTGAACTGTCATGGAAAGTCACAATGAGTGTGGGTCAGATACCTTCTGTCCCATTATATATGTGCTAAGTGGATGGCTGCAACTTCAGTGAATTTTAATGGTCGTGGGATGTGTGTGGTGTATTTCATCCTACCCTGTTGAATTACTACAGTGCAACCCGAGAGTAGACAACAGTGAAATTAAGGCATGATTACAGCATTCCTTTAAGTGCAATGCAGTCCAGCCAGAAGCCTTGCAAGTAGAAGAGATTAAGGTTTTACACAAAGTATTTTCAGTCTCTGAAGGTATCCCAGAAAGACCAAAGAAGTTAGAAGTCATCTTTTTTTCTGTCTTTGTAACTTGGGTGTATTAGAAAACATGTGAGAAAATGTCTTAGTTGAGCATAAAATCAGTGAAAACATTTATGATTTACTACAATAACTTTTATTATCTTCAGTGAAAATATCTGTAAGGCATTATGGTAATTCTTATTAATCTTCATGTGCAAAAAAGTTGTTCTCTATAAGGCTGATAATCTATTAGTAAGATTTGTGACATTTTCTTTCCATAGTTCAGCTTTAATTTTCCAGCTTTTAACTATTTAGTGCTGACCATTTGTAACTGAAGTTATTGTATGCGAAGGGTCTCAGATTAATCACCCAGAAGCTGGGAAGTGCAGTCCCAGCAGGGGGCTGAGGGCCCATGAGAGGTACTTGGCCAAGCACCAAGAAAATGCTTGCTTTCATATGAGGTGACTGTCCTTCTTGTCCTGTAGTTCCTCACCTTACTCACTATTTAACTTCTGCATGAAATTAAATTGAGGTCTTACAGACATTAGTCTCCTTCATTAAACAGCCTAATGCTTTACCCTGCTGTGGATCACTAGAACTGATTCAAGCAGTTCTGAAGGAAACAGGCAATCACAGGCTATCAAAGTGCATACACAGAAGAGTTCTTCACAGCGCATCTCTAGTTTTATATTTAGATGCTATTAAACTTACCGTTAAAAATCAGGTCTTACTGTTAATAAATTCAGGTATCGTAAGCATTTGTATCACTGTCCATCTCCAGTGTCTGAGCGTACAGCCTTTAGAAGGCACCGTTGTGTTCCTATCAAGTTTCCTGTTAAAAAGTACAGCATTTGTATTCCAATACTAAGGATTTTGTTCTCTTTTAGGATCGAAATAGAATGTATGACAGTCTGAATATGCACTCTTTGGAAAACTCCCTTATTGACATTATGAGAGCAGAGCATGATCCACTTAAAGGTATGTTATTATGCTAAATAAAGAAAAAAGGGTCATCCATTCTGCATATTTGAATTAATACTGATTGCTAATTTAGATTCTAGGGTCATATTAAAATAGCAAATGAATTATTTTCTCAACTAACATGAAAGGTCAATCTCAAGCTGCATTTTATTGAAAACATTGGTTTACAGTTGTTTAAAACTTAAGTTAAGCGTTAGTGGTTTCATAGGTTTTTCTCCCTCTCCCCTCCATCCTTCCCTCCTTTCCCCCAAGAAACTCATAGTTAGTTTTATTTGACATTTACTTCTCTGCTGTAGGAAATTCTGCCTCAGTTTGTAAAGACACCCTTCTGTTACAGGTAGCCAAAAGAGGGTGGGAGGGGAATCAAACCGCTACCAGCGTTAGCCAGTTAATTTTCGCTTTCTTTGCGGTGGAAGCTGAAAAGAAAATTAAGTCCACTGATAAATTAAGTTTTTGTCCTTTCAAATATTTTTTCAAAGCCCCTGGAGGATAGTAATATATCTAATTGTCCAGTTTCTGTTTGTCTGAAGTCCAGAAATACACTTGGCTTTAGGATGCTGGTTCCTGTTACCGTTCTGGGCTCTGTTCAAATAATTTGGCCACAGCAGTAAGCATATAGTTAATATTTGTGGGCTTCAATTTTAACTGCTGTATTCACTGTGCAGTAACTCACTCTTTTGAATTCTGTTTTTCCATACTTATTCTCCGGTGGAGTTTACTGTTGAACTTTGGAGCAGGGAGCCCAAGCCGTTTTATTTGACCTGATCAAATGTTATTTCATTTGTGGTGTTACAATCAGACTAACACAATCTAACTTTAAAATTATGCAAGACTCCAGGCTTGCTTTGCAGAAATTAAGTCTCAGTATCGAAGCAACTGAAAAAAAAAAATTCTTTCTTTTTATATCGTTATTTGCTCCCATCCATTCTCCATTTCTAGAGGCTCCTAGACTTGATATATATTACATTAGCACGTAAGGGCCTGTGTTCTCCTAATTTGAAAGGCAGTTTGCTAGAGTCTGTTCATGGTTCTCTTAAGATCTGTAATCAATTGGAAGACTTGTAGTATTCAGATAGCATGTAATAGTATTGTAAGATTTACAATGTAAAGTCGAAAGTTTGTTTGTTTGTTTGTTTGTTTTTCAAGCTGAAAATCTTTACAAAGGATTAGTAAGTAGGTAGCATTTAGTTAGCGAGTTAATTTTCCTCCTCTTTAGGGTGGAAGCTGAAATTAAATTTTCTTAGATGTTCTTAAATCTGTTCTCGTTTCTTATTGCCTATAGGGAATTAATTCCCGTTTTAACAATTTTATCATTTAAGTTCATTATTAAATTCCATTTCTGTCTATTCTGCATGTTTACAAAACCTTACTAAGTAACACAAAGGGGTTGAAACCTGTGAACAGTTAGCCCACTGGTAACTACTGTGGACTTAAAAGCATGCATATGTCATCAAAGACAAGGTAACTAGTTAGATCATCCCTGTTTCAAAGCACTGTTGCTTCAATTTGCCACATTCAGGTGGTGACTAATATTTCTTTGGTTATCTGAACCTACCATCAGGAAGGATATTAAAAGGTAAAGCTACTGTTAGGCATAAAATTAGAGAATGCAGATCTTCTATCGCAATATACTGTCATTGGCACCTCTCACATTCCTGAAAACCAATCAGTTTCTTGACTTTTTTCTGTGCATGCTGACATGACAAATGGAAGTGGTTGCTCTGTTCCCCCTGCCATCTCGCTGTTTTCATTTTGGCTTTATAATGCAGCAGAGTTTTCAGAGGCACAGCGAGCACAGAAAAGACCCATTTTTATTTTTATTTATCTCTTCATATTTCATTATGATACAATAGATGAAAACGATGTATTTCCAATAAAAAATTTTCAGTGAGAGTAAGACAAGACAAAGCTTTAAGATTATAAAGTGAATTGGGTTCATACGTAGACACTTTTGAAAAACTCAGTAAAGTTTCCATAGTTATTCTGTGCTTTCTAGGGACATGAGTATATGGTTTCAGTCTACAGTGAAGAGATTTTTTTTTTTTTAACAGTTTCACCATCATACCCTTGCAGTGAAAATTCTGCTAAGTGTTATGTTTGAACTAAAACAGATGGAAGCCATAGATAGTGATGAATTCAAAGGAAATCCATTTTTTTGTTCGAGTGCCAGAGAACAATGCAAACGCCAACTGAATTTAAATAGAGTAATTGTGTGCTGTTATTTAAATTGGTTGATCAAGATATTTTTTTTTCTCTTTGGAAGTTGTTATTTCAGCTGAAACAGTTACGTTATTAACAGTAAGACAGGAGAAATGTTCCTTACTGACTGAAAATGGGAAGAAGAGATCACATCCTAGAATAGCCTTTTAGTTCCTTTCTACCCCTCTTCTGTTTAGTCACCATTAGTTGGCATTTCTGTAATGTCCTAGCAACTTTAAGGGTTTGGTTTTTTTTTTCTGCAAAGCATGAAACACTAATTTTGTTGTTTCAATCTCTGTGGCTTTTCTTTTCACCACAGGAAATCTGACATTTACTTAAGAACCCATCATATTTGCTTGCAGAATGCACGGGATTAAGAATATTATTGTTATTTATTTGTTGTTCTTATTAATATGTAGCATACTTTTGTTGTAACTAAAGAATATTTTGTAACTAGAGAGTATTTTTTATGACAAGTTTTTAAGTAAATCTAAGCACACCAAGACAATGCATCTTTTATATCTGACCACAGCAGTAAAATGAAAGTCCCTGGAATTTTAAGCACGTGTTTCAGATTTAGCTGCTTACAATATCTGGAGTATGACTAAGCATCTTGTCTCAGATTTTGCACAATGCAGAACAGACACTGTGTGTACTAGCTCACAGCTTTAAGTTTTGCATTTCAAGATCCATTTTAGAAGGAAGTCAAATTTCACCACTTTTGCTGTCATGAACTTGAAAAAACTTTATTTCAAATATTTCACTGAAAGCTAAGTTTATGCCTGCCAAAAAATTGTTTATAGATGCATAGTTTCGGCTTCACTTAGACAACGTTTAGTCATTACTACAGACATGATCAAAAGAAAGAAGTAATTTTTAGCTTTCAATAAGACATTTTTTCAAGGTAGGTTAATAGGGAATAGATGCTTAACTTCACTAGACATTGCAGCAGAAATACTGATCATTAAAACTAATCTTTCCCATGCAGCTTTCTTGAAATGCATTTCATAATAAGACATTAAGTAATGTTTAAGATTACCCCATCCAATCAATGTAATATAAACTGAAGTTAAAATTAATAAAAGTTAAATTAATTCATTTTTACATCACTGTTCTTAAATACCCTTTTTATTCTTCTAATAGCCCTTAAAACTATTTTGAGAGAAGAATTACCATATTGATAGCCTGAAATACATGGGTATTGATAGTATAACTCTTGTCCAGACATACCTCTTGTGTACTTGCATTTTTTTTTCCCTTCTCCTCCCCCAAATACCAATGCTTCTTGATGTCAAGATGTAAAAAACTTGCGTTCTAGACATTTCATAAACCAGGAAAGCCAATACATTTGGGCTAAAACAGATTATGGAAAAAACTTAGAAGAAATGGTTATATTTTGCACGGAATATGTGTTAGAATTGGGGAGCAGGTGATTTCATGGAATTTATTATCTACTGTTTTAAACCTCTTTCTAGTAAAGACTATGGTATTTTCCATGTAATTTAAGGGCTAGTCTTTTGTAAGGTAAGAGTATTGATACTGTGCTCAATTTACAATTCATTTCTGTTTCCTGACCAACTCTCTTATAGCTCTCCATGCTAGATGTAAAATAGTACTGAACTTGAATTAGCCATAGCTATATTAGCAGGAGTAACAAGAAGGAATATTAACGTTACGTTGAATTTTTCCTCTGCTTCTTTGTGAGGGGCAAAACAAATTTTTTAGGGAAGTTACACAAATATATTTTTTGTATAGCTAGTAATAAATAATAAAAGTAAAACACTATTATTTGGCTTATCTGTGGGGAAAAAATAACTTGATGCACTTAGAAGTCTGTCTTGCTTTTTCTTGGTTTTATTTTCCCTTTAAATTGGTTTAGTTGAGCTTTTCAGCTGTTAGACGTCTTTTTTTTAAAAGCAACCTGGTGACGCATGCTCAGTGAAGTAAAAAGAAAAGCATTGGTGACTCAGCAGCACAATAGAGAACATTTGCTTACTTTGCATATGGTAACTTTTGTTTTCAAAGAGATTTGTTTTATATTTTGTGTCATGAAGCTCTAACGTTTAAAGTTATGCAGTTGCTTCCTACAGTAATTCAAATTGCACTCAAAAAGAGTTTCTGAGGCTGAACAGAAAAGTATGGAAGGAAAAAATTTGCTCTTAGTCATATAAAAGGCTTTGAAATTGTACATACAGATTGTTCACTCTTTCTGTCATAGAAACTTTTTATGATAAAAGAATATATTTAAGACTGATAGACTGATTTGCCTAAATAGATCGACTATCAGAGACAACACATTTAGCCTCAGTATGACTTACATAATTCTTACACAAGTGTTTGAAAGTGTAGTATCTAGGCTTTCTGTAACTAGGTGTTGTCCAAACATGATGTTGTGCTGTTGTCTTAACTACGCTGATTCAAAAACTGAGCTTTCTGAAACTGCTGCAATCCTCAGCCATTCACTGGTCTACTAAAGTAGTTTAGGAAAAGCTTAACTTGGAAGCTTTTTCTCTTCTAGTCAGGAGAGCTCTTGAAAAAAGGAAGATGGGAAAGGAGTTTGTGGTTCTCAGTCTCTTCATTCAACCATTTAAGACTTTTTTAAAAAAAGTGGGAGGGGGAGTAGACATGAAATATCAAACTTGTGAAACTGTGAGTCAGTAATGTTTAAAGCGGTCGTTATACTTAAATCTATCCCAAATGTTTTAATATATGGGGATTCCTCCAACAGTTTCGTTAAATAGGAATAGAAAGTATGCATTTCCGAAAGTAGATATGAATTTGCTTTAAAATAAAAAGTGAGTAAGCACAACTACATCTGTATGCTCAGAAGAAGCTGACAAAAATTTTAGATTTGCATTGCTCATATTAGTAACATAAGATTACAGAAATGTAGCTAAAACTAAGTTTGTTACTCTTTCCTCATGGTTTGGATTAGCAAGACTTTTAACTGGATTTAGTGGATAAACTGGCCCACCAACATTTATTTGCAAGCTTTTTATTTTTTTTCTTACAGAAGAATACACTGTAAGAAATACATACCAGGCACTTCTGTTAACATTAATCACATTTAGATACAGAAGAGGGGGCTAAATTTAATAGAACTCTAGTTGCATAAGAAATATCAAACATACCTGCTTCTCCATAGCAATAGTATTTTGAATTTAGCCATGATACATGAGAATTACTAATTAGCAGTAACGTGATGAAGTTGCAAGTCCAGGTTTGCACAGAGAAAATTTCTATGACGTGATACTTTGCGATACAGTACTGTAATATTAGACATTGTGTTTGTTCCAGATAGCAGCACATTACTAACTTCGGATGCTGTAGAGCTAAATTCTGTAGACAGTCAGTGAAGTGATTACTTTTCATTTCTCAGGAATGGAATACATCTATTCTTTAAATATTAGATATTTTCTAGCTGATTTGTAGTTGATTTTAAACGAGTAAAGCATCTTTATATATTATTAAAATTTCTTTTTTAAGCAGGCGGGAGGCCACTGGAATTGCTAGACTATCTATTGAATGGTTTATACGATTCTAGATTACTGACATTGAAGTAGGGTGGGATTAGACAGGATTTGTGGTGAGGGCGGTTCGTAAAATGGTACATTTTTTTTTTTAAACGCATCAAAAAACATGCAGTGAAATTAGCTGACTAGAAAGAAATATGTGATAGAAGCAAAGTAAATTGATATAAGATGGGGCTTCCATCTGTATTTTGTATACTGATATTTTAAGTTAGGTTTAATATTGTATATGTCCATTTTACTAGAATAATCTGTTAAAAATAGTGTAATCTGAGCTCTGTGTAAGACTGATATTGCACCTACTTCCATGCATGAAGTGTTCTGAATTTATGTATGTCATTAAATTCAGGTGGACACCCTAAAAGCACTGCATTTTGCTTCAGCAGGTTAATCAGAGGGATAAGAGCCTAAGTTAACCTATCAAATAGCAGTGACTGTATTTTGAAAAAGTAAGCAAACCTATGTTAAAAATGTTTTTAACATTGTAAGTCCAAGTACTAGACAATGTAGTACACACAAGTTCACCAGAATGCAGTAATACAAAGTACTCTAAGTATATATAAATAAGACTTCAGTATCAGTACAGCTGTACATGTACTGAATACTGTGTTACTCCTTTTCCTTTCTAACCCACAAATCATTCATTATCTGAGCTAGCAAATTCATCTCCGTAACACAGCAAGGCTGCGTTTCTTTGCGTTTGTGTGATTCATAGGTTTTACACTGCAGTAGTGGGCCCAGCTCCCTAGTGCACTCTCTCCCCACTCCTTAATGAGGAGTGCTTTATTATTTCAACTTTTTCAGTTTGGCACCTATGTTTCAGATGCAGCTTATTTGTGAAGCTATAGGGGGGAAAAAAGCAAAGGAATGGAAACCCAGAGTTGTAAACCCAGAATTTACTGTCTTCTAAAACAGTTTTCCTTTCCAAGTGTTGACACTAGTGGGCTTCTCTCTTCTGCTAGGCCTTAAATCTGACCTCTTTTTCTGTAGTAATTACAGAAAAAAAATTTATCTTTTGTCTTCCTTGCTGAATAGGAAAAGAAGATAAATGTATACAGACAGGGAGAAAGACTGTCACCACAGACTCAAGGAGGTTCAAGATGAGATAATCATTTCTCACAATTTCTATTGTTATTCTAGATAGATAAAGCATTCTGATTTGCAAGAAAGAGCTCATATTGTTGCAAGTATTTCTATAGCACCATATATAAACATGATGATGACAGTAAATAATCTTGTGAAATCCTTGCTGTTAGGCAAATGAGTATTACCTTTATAGACCAGAGAACTAAGAAGTAAAGCAAAGTGACTTGTTATACACCAGGCTGAGCAAACCAGTGGCAGCTCCCAGGTTGCAATTTAAGGATGCCTTGTTCCTAATTCTTTTCCTATTATACCAGCAGGCATTGCTAGAAGGGCAGAATATTTATAGTTCCAAGAAACATTAGGTATAGCTGTAAATGTTCAGCATGACAGAAAAAATGGCTTGTATGTTAAAACTGGACATCTTGAAGATAAGGAGCATGAAGACAGCGGCTCCTACAAAGATTTTCATTTAGTATCTTGCCTAAACCTGCTCAAAAATTCTGTAGAGGTTAGAGAAAACAGCAGAGTCCTTTTGGGTGGCATTCATCTGCCCTTTTCCAGGAGGCTGCCCTTGCCCTTCACCGCTTTCTCCACACTTTCAAATTCCAAAGCAAATAGTTCCTACCTAATCTGCAGGTGTTCTGATACCATCCATTCTTACAATAATGAAATCTTTGGGAAGACAAGTAGTACGTGGCTGTATAAAAATCTTTTTGCCACAACGCCTGTAAATAATAAGGCTGAATAAAATATTCTAAATGATCTTAATCTTGCTATTTTGAAGTTTTGAGTGTAAGAGTTCATAATACGTATTTTTTCTATATTTTTGATAGAAAATTATCGTGTTTGTTTCCCAAAGGGGAAGAGCAAAACTTAATCCTGTTACTTACAGTTTTTGAGGAAAAAGGTTTTTTATTTAACCCCAAAGGTGTCCCTTGGGACACAGAACTACCATTTTGAGAAATTTCCAGTCTTGGTGCTAATGACATGGGTTTACCAACGGGGGGGGAACAGATGGATTGTGTATGATAGCAATTGTTAGACAACCTTAATATATCGATTGCTGATTTGCTTTTCTTTCTTTTTTTTTTTTTTTTTTCCTTTTTTCCCCCTCTGTGTTTCTTTTTAGAAAGGTTGGGCCTTATTCGGGTATGACAATGTCTTACTAATACTTACATCTTGCAAGAAAACTGCATATATATTCCACTTTAAACCTGCACGAGTTCTAAACACCCATTGCTTCCAGACTAGATTCTTCTTTATACCTCCACAAACGTTCTCGTTTCCTCCAAAAGATTTAAATGTTTAAGTTACAGTATTTTTTTATATATGCTTACGGATTATAAGCAAGCAAGTATGTTTGAATAGCAAGATAGATGGAAATGTATTTTTTTGCACATTAAAGCACACTTCTTCCAAACACAGCAGTTATTGTAAATGTCTCTCTAGGTCAGTGTGCACTACTGGTATGTTTGCAGCTTCCTGTAAACAGAAAACATCTCCTTTAATAAAAAGGAATTTGTAATGAACAGACACTTCAGCTGTGCATTTTAAACCATTCGTGTAACTATTAAACTATAACATGCCACCAATGTAGTAAAATGCAATACTTGAAAAATTCTAATGTCGAGATATGAGGTTTTCATACAATTTTTATTCAATATAAAATGTTGAAAATGTTATCTATCGTATTCTTTAATTTTGTTAATCCTGTAGATAAACCAGTACTCTGGTTTTGCCAGACTTACTGAAAAATATTACATACAATGGTTATATGTAATACACCAAGATTCAGTCATAAATTGGTTAATAAAATTTTAATGTCTTAATTCCTATTAACATGATTTTTCTTAAATTGATTCAGTAGAGATGCACTGAACTGTAGAAATGCCACTCTGTTAGGCAATGTGCATAGTACTGTTATTCACAGTCACTGTGAAAGACAAGACTAAAGCAGTCAGCACTATTTCTGGGTGTCATGAAACAAAAAGTGGCTTTATCCTATTGGAGCTGATCCCAAAGCACATTGCAGATCTTATGACCAGAGAATTAAGGTTAAGAAGTTTGTTCTTGTCAGCTTTAACTTGGGTCAAGGGTATTGTTGATTAATGTGCTTGGAGTTAAATATTAGCTCTTTATTTCCCCTAGGCAAACTGGAAATATAGTTTATATTTAAATTCTAAGCAGTGATTTTTCATTATTATTTCTAGCATAATAGCTAAAACCTCTGCATTTGTTTTGTTTTGTTCTTTGGTTTTTGTTTTCTTTTAAGGTCGCTTGAGTTATCCACATCCAGGGACTGACAATCTTCTGATGTTAAATGGTAAGTGCTAATCTTATAACAGTTTCTAATTATCTCTAGCTTAGCTTAAATCTGACATGTTGGTATAAAATTATACTATTATATTCTGTTATTGAATTACTTGCCTCTAGTCTTCAACACTGATGGGACTGTTGCCATTTTTCAGAGTTGAATGGCAAGAGCTAATCTTGAAACAGCCTTTCATTATATCTAGCTTATTTGAAATCTGAAATGCTCGTAACGATGCACTGTTCGTTTTTGTTCTCAAGCAAACCAGTGGTATGTTCTCCAACGATCTGCTAGAAATCTGTTACACAGAAACAGGAATTAGAAAAATAAGAAGGCCAGGAAGGCATGTTTTTCTATCTTGTATAAATAAAGGGTGAACTAGATACTTTCTATTACACTTACATGAAATAACATTTTATTTCTGTTGGGTTTTTTGGAACTGGCTTTGTCAAGTATGTTTCTAACTGCGAAATATGCTGGAGTTAGAGTTCATGTTCACGTTCCTCTCCCAGTAGGTCAAACTTCATGAACATCTGCTACTCAGTGAAGGCATGAACTTTAGCCTTTGTTCAAGGCTAAAGAAGGAAGCAGAGCTTGGTAATCCATCAAAGTCAATAATAAATCAGGGGGTTTGCACACAAATGTTTTCTACATTGGGAAAAATTAGAGCTATAATGCCACAGCTATGCTAGATGAGAAAACGTGGAAGCTGTTGTACACAAAGCAAGTACACTTTTATCATTGACTTGATGGGTCTCAACATTACCAGTAAAGACCTAATTATTAAAAAATACAGTCAGAATACTTATTTCAGGTTTGTGGTTCTATGGAGCTCTTTTTCTAATTGCTTTACCCTTCTGCACAGTCATTTACACTTGTGTAAATGGACATAAAATGTAAAAAATATCTAATTTCCCTTGTGTAACACTGGGTAAATGTTTAAAATTTTAAGGAAATTCAGGTTTAGCTTTATACCCAGTAAAGGAAGATATTGCACAATGAACATTTGAAGAGTTAGGTCCTTTGGTATTGAATAGTTCTTTTGAGATAATGGAGTATCTTGAAAAGTGAAAATAGCTACTTAACTATTGAAATAAAATTAGTGTTTAGCCCACACAGGCCATAATCCTGATTTCTGTACATTGAATATCAGTGTGCTTGATGTTACAACATTTACAACAGTTAACTTTCTGTATTTAACTGCAACTGTAAGACCTATTCTGCAAGCTGGTTTGTTCAGGTGATGTATGTGCAACTGTCATTATCTGCTGATTTATGATGAAGTGTTAGATGGGGAGGTATTAAAAGCTAAGCAATCTTATGAGCAACTGTGAAATATTTCAATGCAATCAGGGTAAGAAATTCATATCATTTTAATTTGTTTGTTTTAATACTTAGAATGGTGAGCTTCTCTTTTTATAGTTTTGCATGCTAAAAGAGCACGTGGGAAGTATCGTTACTGTATGGAATATCTAGGAAAAAAGGTTTTTGCTATCATCACGGACATTGGAAAAATGCATCTCAGTGGTACCAGTCTATCCTGAAAACCTTCCCACGGAGCTAGAATATGCACTGAAGAATATCTTGTTTATTATTAATGCTGGTGGGTTTTCTACTGTAGGTTGGAAGTTAATGTGACTGCTCTCCCCTTTAAAAGCTGCAGTGTTATTTCCAACCCTTAATAGGTGAGATAAAAATAACAATTTGAGTATCTAAAAGACAGGTGCTGCAACACCTAATTTTTAGGTGTGCCTTTTACAATTTAATTCAGGGCCTTGGTTTAGACATCTAAGCTCTTTACCATGTACCTGGAGGGCTTGATGTTCAGTCACCTCAAGTTGGAGTGTCTCAACTGCAGCTCCTTACAGCTGGAGAACAGAAACACTGGGAACAGCTTCTGGGAAGCTCCAGCTGCTCAGACTCTGCACAACCTTGCTTTCTTAGCAAGAATTGAGGGGCTTCCTCCAAATGTGCAGTAGTGAGAATTACAGCTTGAACACTTGCTGATAAAGTTGTAGACTTTAGTTTCCTTCTCTGCTTAAGTGGATTCAAGCTAACATTTCCCTCTATCCCTGTAATTGGTGCCTTGGAGGGAGGAATAAGGAAGAGGAGAGCTGATAATCCAGAGACTCACATTTGTCCCTTACTTTCTCAGTAAGTGTTGTAGTTGCTACGAGGAGGAGCAGGAATACCAGACCTTCATGAAAGAAAAGCACCAACGTTTTTAAGGATCCTGGGCCCATCTGTGTGTGCACTAATACTTAAGTATTAGTGAGGATCATGACCCTCACTGGATTTTAGTTGGCTTGATTTTAGTGCACTGGTATCTCTGGATCCCAGTAAGATTCTGACATGAGCCAGGCTGGAATTCCTCAACCCTTTTAAGACTAAGCACTTCTAGATAAAACTTATTTTTAGCTAGTTTTTCCTCTTCTTAAATGATAGATCTTTTCCAGCTCATTTAAAGTGTACTTACTGAACTGTACCTAATATTAATATTTACAGTTTTCATTATTTAAATTAATGAAATGAACGAAAGGAAAGCTGATTTATGTGTTTTAATAAATTATATGTCTGATAATTACATATCTGTTTCAGCTCAAGCTGTAAAAAAGCAATGCATTTTTAATGACTGCTATCTCTCAAAAGTAAAAAAAAAAAAAACCTTTGGAATAAGTTTACCTGAGTACATCTTTAATTGGTGACTTAGAGAGAACCTTTCTGTAGCAAGTAATAATGCAAGAGTCCAATTTGTTGGGGTGTAGGGTGTTTTATCCCCATTATAGCGTTCCCCTCCTTTTATAGTTTTAATGCATTGAATTTTTCTGATGGCTGTTGAAACATAATTCAGCATTTGATTAGTTTAGCAAGGGAGTATTAGGCTTTCCACCTTAAAGATACTATAGCTGGTTGTGCTTCTAAAAAAACGGTGTTTTTACTTCAAACAGAAGTTACTAAACTTCCTATACAGGAATTGCTAAATGAGTGTCTGTAATCTGTTAGGCATGCCAAACTTGAATGGTCATAACAATCTCTTTCAGCTTTAAAATCTATAAAGATGTGATTTCTAAAGAAATCTTAATAGAATTTAGGCACCCAAATCCAATAGAATAAAATGGGCATTAGGCACCTACCTCCTTTAGTCTAGACCCTTGGGAAATTTCTGCCATAATTGTTTATGGATTTCTTTAAATGACAAATACGTATTAATGAAAAAGGCTCCATTACTTCGCTGTCACCATTTGATCATTAAATCGGAAATGTTAGTGACAAATAGTATTTTATCTTACTTTCTATCATAAATTTTCTAGTTATCTTTAAGTATAGGAAGTTTGCCTAGTAGTTTTTCCCGTCACACAACATAGTATTTTGAATTCAGCTCAGTCGTTCAGTTGAGTTATTTAAATATGTACATATTTGTTTTCTGGTATATATTTGAGATACGTGTCTGAATAAAATAGAAATTATGCATTTACTATCTGTGATGGCATTGCTCACATAATGAGCAAGGTTATATTGTCTTGTTAGGTAAACATGCACAAAAAGTGTATTTACTTCTGTCTCATTTCTATCTCTGAGCTGATTTAAATTGCAGAAAGGAGGGTATTAATTTTTTTGACAGGTTTAAGCCTTATTAGTATGCGACTTCAGGGATATAGAAACAGAAGATTTTAACTCTAAGGGAATGTCTTTGTTGTATATATAGCACTTTTAGTGTTGGAAGGTTCCAACGTTATTGGACTTCATTTTTATTGGGCATCATTATACTTCTTGCGTGTGTTGCCTAATTTATATTTTCTAAAGTCAAAGTGCATCGCTTGTACTTTCTCACTCATTTGAAATCTTTCAGAGTTTTGGCTAATTAAGATATCCAGCTTTATAGACTAAAAGATACAAAAAACATTTCTGTATGACTTATTTTTTGAAGAAGTTCAGGAAAGAAGGAAGAAGTTTAATCTCTCCTTTTGTTGTTGTAAATCAATTATTTGCCTACAGTGTCTGGCCTTTCCCAAAGGGCTGTCTCCCCTGCAATTATTTATCTAAGCATATGCACTAATTATGTAGATGTATATATTAAATACATATATATAAAAAACCTGTATGCATAGCTAAATCTATAATTAAGTATGTATAATGTGTATATTTATACAGACTGCATGCTCTGTAAGCATATGTGCTCTGAAAGATGTAAAACATTACGTGCATGTTATTTTAATAAATACAGAAATATTTCTGATTGAATCTAACATCTTTAGAAATAATTAATCTCATTGCTTACAATGTACTAAAAGTTTGATTCAGTGGAACTGTTTTCACAAGTAGTATCTGGCCTTTGAAAGAAAGTTTATATATATATGTAATGTGGAGAGATTAAAATACTGAAGTTTCATGAAGATAGGATACGTTTGCTTTAACATCATATTTTTAGTAACAGTAAGACTTTGCACTTACTGTTATTAAAACAACTCACCTATAATATAACCACTGTGGTCTTAAAGTCTGGATAAAAATAGGAAAAAATAACGAGTTTTGCAAAACCATGCATTTTCATGTTAATGATCACATTCATTGCACCAGTGCCTACAGATTGCCTAAGAACGGGATCGCATTTTTCTAGACACAAAGTGGCAGAAAATCCCTGCCCAAACTAGTTTACCGTCTAAATGGACAAGACAGATCAATATCAGGGAAGGAGGTTTGCCATACAAGTAAAGTAAATGATGTGACAACATCAAGGACAGTTATTTTCCCATTTTTCTCTGATTTCATTGTTTTGCTGAAGCAAAGAGTATGCAGATAACTTTAGTACATCATTGTCATTTCGATATATATAAAATACTGCAGCAACTACCCTTTCAAGTTGAATTGCATTGGGGTTTTTTTGGCATTTTAATAACCCTTTTGTGTTTCTCCTTAAAATTATTTTTATATGCGCAAAGAAAAACAGTTCAGGTGTTCTGTAACAAAATATTTTTATGCATATCAGCTTGTCTTAACTATGAAAATATAAGAAAATAGCTGAGCTGGTTTGGTGGGCAGAAAGGAGCAGAAGTGGCAGAAGGGAAGAAAAATTACTAAGGCTTGTGCCAAAAGATGGTTATTAATATGCATTAGTATATTATTCTTTGAGAGGGAACATGGCACTGCAGTCATTGCTATGGAGTGATGCACTTGAATTTTCCCTGGTTACTCTAGTTTTGTTTGTGGAAGGAAAAAAAGGGGCATACGAGGGGTTAGACGAGGGCTTGGTGACGCTGCTGGTAATGCTATGTGGGAGTCACTTTGGCCGAGAGTCAGAAGAGATCCGTCCGTGCTGCAGCACTGACGCAGGACTGCGTGTCTTGGAAGTGCCCGACTTCAGAGGAAAACAAGTCTGAAGTTCGGCATTAGTCTCCCCGTGCAGCAGCAACTAATGAGAGAACTAATCACACAGAAGAATACGTTATGTTTTGTGGATTCTGTTTGGATGTGGGAAATCTGAATTTAGGTGTTTCCACTTGGTTAGTTACCCAAGTCTCTCTCGGAAAGTGGGCTTTTCTGGTTTGGCTTACTAGTAGAAAGTTGGAGGATCTGAAAAACTACAAGCAAAAGACTCTTCTCATCAATAGTAATTCTTTCAGATGAAAGAAACTAAATTCGAAAGTGAGTTTGATGCAAGTTGGATAGGAATATGATGACTGTTGTGTAACAAATCAACAGTTTTAAGGGAGAAAAAACAAGGAGAGAGATTTTCAGAATTCCATAAGCAAGCCACTGAATTCCTAATATGAAGGGATCAAGATAACAAAAAAAAAAAAAAATTATACTTACTAAAAATTTTGAAAAAAACCATGCAAATGGGAGGTACCACGATATAAGTATTTAATAATAAGAGAACGGAACAGTGACTGACATTTATGAATCACTGAGTTTATGAGGCCGCATGTATTTCAATGTCCCAGAACCACAGTTGCTTTTTAGGAGAGATGTATGTATGGGCTCCTAGTAGAATCCAAACAATAATGCTGGGACACAGCAATCTTTGTTCACAAATGTTGCTATAATGTTATGGTCTATAATAATATTTTCTATTTGGATATTTAACTACAATGCTGTAACGATTAAAGTAATCTTTGTCAGATTCAAAGTCTGTGAAACGGGAATAGAAAATACTTTTTGGAAATGTAACTAAGAAATTACACACAGCTTAATAGTTTTTGTATTAGTAATCTGTCTATTTTTAGTTTCGTAGCCTTCAGGCAGAGAAGCAATCAATATGGTCTTCTGAAGTGTAGCTATAAGCATGATCTCTTTAAGAGTCTTGCAAAACTCAAAAGTTAGGAAAATCTTGGATTTACTTGCAGTCTGTCAGAAATTGTTGCTTTGCCTTTGTGCAGTGTTTTTGATACAATGCTATTTCTTGTGACTTGTGCCCTGATTTTGTTTGCTACCACAAGGAGTCTTTTGTTTCAAACAAAACCTTGTGGTTAATTTTCTGCTAGGTCTTTTCATGAAAAAGGAAGGTCACGGCTTATAGCATTTGTATTGTCACTGCAAAGGACTGTACAAACTGTTCTGTGGACCAGGATGTTTCTGTGATTAATTTAACACTTGCTACAGGCTTTTTAAAGTAATATTTTCCTTTTTACAATTTCAGTACCCTGTGTGTTATTTAGACACTTGTGTAAGATATGAATCACATTTGTGAGGATGAATTACAAAGTTACCGTAATTTATGCATCCACAATTAACATGAGGTTAAGATCAAGTCTAAAGACACGTTGAAATATTTTAAAGTATGTTCTTTACAGCTGGTGCTAACGTCAATTTAGTAGTAAAATAGTATGGTATTTAAGTGAAACTTTAGTTTAATGCATTCTCACCTACAATTATCAATAGCAAGTACCGATGCAGATTTTTACTTATCGCTTACCCACATAGTTCTTTGTATCTTAAATATCTTAATATGTGGGCATGATACAGTTACTTGACGTTTTACAATTTGTCCTTTGTTTGCATGCAGCGAGGAGTTATGGGCGAAGACGAGGTAATTCACTTCTGTTTGTTATAGTGCAATTAATTCTGATTGAGCTGTTAACTGATCATTACAATTAATTAATCGAGATTGTTGATTATGAACGCTTATCTGCATGTTGTCTTAGTTTGGGGAAGATGGAGGGTGAGGGAAGGAGGGGTGCAGTCTGGATTGTTACGATCATTGATCTCTTTTTAGAGTTTGAATTACAAATCCTTTAATCAGTTAAAACACTGTAGTTCTAATCATAATTTATTTCATGCTAATGGCTACTGCTTGCAGTCGTTGCCCCCTTTAAAAGTATACAGTTAGGTGTTCCTCTAACTCATCTTTTGTTGCTTCTGTAGAAGTGATACTGCACAGAGTAAAAACTAAAAGCCTTTCATAGACTAGTGAGAAATCTAGTAGACAACTCTTAGAAACAGTAAACAGATCTTCGTAGTATAAGCCAATATATGCTCACTGACCTTGGAAGATACCGGTTTAACTATAGGAGGATGTGACCACGTAAAGCGTGCAGCAAAAACATCAAGATCTTTGGTAGCTTCCAGTGTTCGCAACATACACATAAGTCCATATATGGTCTCTCTGTTGATCTCTGCATTGGTTCATAACTGATTGCTTGGTAGCCCTAATGTAAAGGGGAATGATGATCTAGGTCATGGTCAATGTATGTAAAAGTACAGTCGTGTTTGGACGGTTCTGCTTAATTCTTTTCACTGTCATAAAACAAAAAGAAACAAGTGTTTAAATGGGCTTATCCTTTTAATTCACAGTGATCGGGAGAAATGTGAAAGCCTAGCAAATTACCTTTTTGCTCTCTTCATCTGAGAGGCATTTAAAAGTGAAGAGGAGGAAGAAACAAGTACTAGGAGTCATATCGAGCATGTTCCTCTAAATGTGTTGTTAATCCATTGTCCTCTCTGTCATCTTAGTTCTCTGAGGAGCTACAGTGCTTTTGGCAAACCTTTACCGACATTATAAAGTAAAACTAATCTCTCTGATATCACTTCAGAACATGTTCTGATGCTTTAATTTGTACTGGGAAGAGAGCTTTAGATTCTCCTTGTTCTTAGATTTTAACATTGGTCTGTGGGTAAAAAATAAATTATTCTGAGGATTATTCTTTGATTATTTTTTTCCCTATATACTTGTGTATATTGTAAGTTGGAATTGTCTAAAAAGTACTTTTAGAGAAACAGAAAACCATAATTTTCATGGTCTGAAGAGACACCTTCCTTAGGTATAAATTGTGTGGTGTTTTCTAAAAAACAGAACAAAAACTGGAAAAAAAAAAACAAACAACACACTTAAATGCTTTTGTGGCAATATTCTAATGCCAACAAGTTTATTAAAATTGGCATGTTTTTAAGTCACTTAAGTCTCTTTTTTCCTGCAGTATACAGACTTGCAGAGGTAAAGAGCAAATCTATGTGCTTTTTATAAAGATGACCCAGCTAAACTACTGTCATTTTAGATTTAAGATGTTAAGAATAACTATCATATATTAGTGAAAATTCTTTAAATTTCCACTTTTGCAGTTTTCCTGCGAGTTCCTCCAATTTCTTATTTCTTCCATGAGCCACATTTTCCTTTCACTGTCACTACAATAACAGCTCCATCTTCTCCATCGTTCACATCAGTAATTCAGAAATCCATCATTATATCCTGCTTTCTTGATTGTGTAACCAGATCTTACCACTTCTTCATAGACATCTTTAAGATCTGATCATTCTTATTGGTCTTCGTAACTGAAACTCATATCCACATTACTTAGCTTTTGCAGCCCTTATAGCATGATCTTGCTCGTCTTTGTCTAAACAGATGATTTACAAGAAGAATCTGCCTGGCTGCTTCTTCGAACTGTGTTAACTTTCTCTTCCTCCCTTGCTTCCTCACTTTTCTGCCCCATTGAGCACCAGCTACATGCTTCCACTTTAGAGGCACTCTACTGATCTGTTACTTAGCTGTTGAATGCATCCTGATGATAGCAAGCAAGGATGCCATCACTTGCTCCCCCCAGTCATATTCTCAAATGCGCGTATCACCATTCTTAATGGAAAGGAGGAGCCTGCTGCAGCTTTCTGCATTTGCTGTACTCCTCTACATTGGATGCCTACTTAAGACATAACTGTGAAGTGCCAGCATAAAGATGTTGTAGTTACCGTCCTTGTTACTTAGTACAGTCCTGTGGTTCTGCTTTTATTTTGTGATCCTCGTGACATTTTATTATGTTTGGTTGTTTTCTATCATCTTGTGCTTTCATTTGGTATTTTTGATGTACTTTATTTTTATTATGGATTTAGATACCAAATCGGAGTCCTTAGGCATTACCACAACATAGGTCATTGGTCATGATGTTTGCTGTCTGTTCTGCAGCCTTGTCTTTAAGCACTTTGTTCTCAGGTGGTCTTCTGGAAGTGAATGGCTTTCATATTGCTCTCACCCCCTAGCTGATCAGCCCAATGTCTGCAGGTGTTCCTACGGGGCTTTCCTGGTAGTATTCTTCTGAGAGGGGATAAAAGTTACAGACTGCGGTATGGCTCACAGTTAAGGTTCTGCAGACTCAGTTCAAGGACCTGCTGCTCCTGCGTATGGATTTGCAGTGGGTGAATCTGGAAGAAGTTGGCTATTTGAGATGGGAAATTAACTTGTTTCCCAAAAGTGTGCTAGGTTGTTTTTTGGTTTTGTTTGCTTGCTTGTTTTCGGAAAGTGGTTTAATTAATAATTATTTTAAAAATGAGTGAAACAGGAAAAATTGCACTTCAGAAGAAATAGTGATGTGGGGTATTTATTTTGCTTCACGAAAGTGTTTCTTTTTGGGCTTTTTGCAGTTAAAAGACTGATTTCTGAATTTGAAACTGCCATTAATCTTTATGTTGCTAATCTAAAGCAGTGAAAGTTTGAATAAGCTAAGATGCATATCCTGGCCTTCCAAGTGTTTTCATTTTGGAGTTCTCCAAAATTTGTAAATATGAAATAGGGGGGAAATAAGTGGGACAGAATTACCATGTTTCCACTCCCCCCTGCCATCTATACATCTGTTTTGATCAGTTTGCATTTGCAAAGCCATCCTGTGAACTTCTCGGATTTTACACTTGCTTTTCAGGGTAACTATAATCTTACTGCAGATTGCTACATGTTAGGAAGAACCACAAGGCTTCCCTCCAAAACTGTGGTAAATTTGAGAGCAAGAAGGATAAATCATCACTGTGACTCATTTTTCAAGTGTTACATTTTGCACATTTGTTAAGATTCTCTTTTGCTTTCTTAGGATTTAAATCTGTTCTTACATTATCAGCATCAGATACCTTTAAAACAGAGGAAAAAACATCTCTGTTTGAAACGTCTTAACTGTGTACATGTTTTTTCTGTTTCCCTCTGTTCAATTAAAGTGTAAGATTTTTAGACGTGCAGTAGTTATTCAGGTGATGGAAGTTACCAATTTAACTTGAAACTAAACCAAAGGCAGACTAATGAAACTCACTTAAGCATCCCTTAATATGATCTCTTCATAAGTAAGACCCTTTATTTAAAAACAAATTACTACTTTCCTACTGGATGCAGCAGAGTAACTACAATATAATGTAGTATGAAGTATTATGCAGTGATGTCAGCTTGCAATCTTGAATTTCCTTCTTGAAGTTTAATACATTTTTCATTTTCTTAATTTTTCTTTAAACTAATGTGTACTTTTCTAGTATCTTGATATTTTCAGTTTTACTTTCCAGACTGCTGTTCCCCCATTCCCTAAAATTACATAAACATGTACTGCCACAAAATTATTTTAATGTATATTATTATCTTTTCTTTTTAAGGCCGTTCTTCCCTCTTCCCAATAGATGATGGTTTGCTGGACGACGGTCATAGTGATCAAGTTGGAGTCTTGAATTCACCTACCTGCTATTCAGCTCATCAGAATGGAGAACGAATTGAGCGTTTTTCTCGGAAAGTGTTTGTTGGAGGTCTTCCACCAGATATTGATGAAGGTGAGCTGCCTGAAAACTAAGCAAACTAAGTTTGGAGGGAGAGAGAAAGACATTTTGAAAAATGTAAATGAAGTAGTAGAAATAATCCACCCAGGAAAATAATGTTGTGGTGTAAAAAGCTACAACTATATTTTTTTATAGAAGTTGATGGATATGTTGAGCTTAATGTCATTTTATGTCATCCATCTCTTTTGGTTTTGAGATGGTTCAGTTGCCTCTGATTCTGCACTTGCAGATTGTGGTTGCATGTAATGCCTGGAATTCGTGCTCCTGCTTACCTTGCATATTCATTTCAAATACATCTTAGCCCTTCATAGTGTCCTCTGTCTGTGCCTGCTTTAGTTTCTATTCATAGAAAACTTCTATTAGTAATTGAATTTCAAATTATTCTTTACTGTTACCTGAAGATCTCAGAAATGGTTTAGGTTAATATTATTCCTGTTCATAAATAGAGAAACTAAGGCAGAGGAAGGTCAAGTGGCAGAGCACTCTGTGATGCATTGAACACAGAATGTACCACAGAAGCTCAGATTGTTACGTGATGCAGTTGGAATTGCTTTGTACAATTGTGCTGATTTGAAGTAATCATGCTGTTTAATATTAGGTTTCTCCTGTGCAGATAAATGTAAATTACATGCTAGCTTTGTAATGTAAACAGAAGTCCCTTTACAAGGTTCATTGTAATCCTAGAGTAACTTGCAAACCAAATAAGCTGACTTTCGTTAATTAACTTTCAGATATGAAATATGGAGAGACCATATTTTGGTTTCATCTTCATTGTGATGCTGCAAGGGATTTATTTTAATATACTTCAGCTTTTTTTTGATGCATCTTAGCATCTAATTCAAATGTGCACTGTTGCCTTTAATACAAATGCTAAACAAAGACACATGGAGATATCTTTCCTGACTGTTTATATGCTGATGGCAGGATGCGACTCAAAGAAATGGAGCGTATTTGTGTTTGATGGGTTATTGCTCTTGTAGAGTTTAGGGTGGTTTAATTTTTTCCTCATGGCCAAGGTTCTTAGAGTCAATGACAGGAAGGAATGGCTGCGTTAGAAAGACATCACAAAGTTGTGCAGGGGGCATAGAAGATCTTGCAGCAGGACTCTTCACGGTTATGTTAGAACCACCTCCAAATAGGCAATTTCAAGTTTCTGTGCCTGATCTGTGCATGGTATCTGCTGGAACCTGCTAGCATGTTGATTATGGTGGTACTTATTATATGAGTATCTACCTACAAAGCTCTGAACTGTACATCACTAAACAGTAAATTGTTTAGATTGCAGTCAAACCAGATTCTGAATTGAAGGAAGTAACACACCAGTTTTCACGACTGCCTTTAGTTGCCCATATGCTTCTGAAATGCTCCTGTTATTAAGCAATAAAAAACAAACGTAAGCTTAAAATCACCAGAAGTATACTGAGTAAATATTAACACTTTGGAAGATGTGTCTGTTTAAGTTTTTGGTTCATGAAAGTTGGAAGTTTTGTTCCTTTTTTCCCAAGAAATGGCAGCCTTTGCTAGAAACAAAGATTTTTGCTTGATAGTACTTTTTCATTGAGTTATGTCATTTATTTTAATTGCAACTATTATACCTGTTTTTAGATGAAATTACTGCTAGCTTCCGACGATTTGGGCCTTTGGTAGTAGACTGGCCTCACAAAGCAGAAAGCAAGTCCTATTTTCCACCAAAAGGTAAGAGAGTTGAAGGGTTTTGACCTGTCACTGAGTGCAAATCTTACTCTGGGAAACTGTCTCGTCTTTTTCCAAAGGGTATAATTTACAATCCCTGTGAACAGTTAATTCTGCAGGTTCAGACATGGTTCCTTTACATACCATGTCTAAAACCTGAGAGTGTTGTTTTAGTACTGTGCCTGGTTCAGTGCTAGACTCCTGAAGGATCTTCCATATTCTGATTTCCCATCTATCGGATCAGCATTATATAGTTCATTCATAGCAGCAATTCATTCCTTCCCTGGAGGTGACAAAAGAAGGTATAGTGCCTTTATAAAGTGATTCTTCATTTATTTATCTGACCATCTGTGCTGGGGAAAAGACGGGATTATTATCCCAGATGGGTCCTCTAAAGAGTGGGAAATGGAATTGAAAGTATTTGAATAGTATATATGAACACTACATGGAAATTCTAAGACAAAGAAACTTTGGCTTTTTTGATTGTCAGCCTGATACACAAAGCTACTGTCAAATTAAATTTGATTATCCTAAGGAGTGCATCTCTTTTCATAAATTACCAAGAGAAATTTTTGAGGAACTCCTTGAGGAAGATGCATCTCACAGAGTCTGTGATGAATATATAGAAGAGAGAAGATGTAATATATTCTTACCTGAAAGGAATAGATTCTGGCATTCATTTCCAAGGATATAGTCCTGTCTCAGCATCTGAACATCTTAAGGATGTATTTCGAGACTTCCTCATTTAATAAAGCTTTTTGATATCGTTGGAATATTTATAATCACCACAGTTAAAAAAAAATCTGTATTATAAGCAGAGCTTTTTAAAAGCAGAGAATACAAATAGAAGAACTTCAGTCTGATCTAATTAATTCAGGAAACACTTGCGAACTAGGTGTTAAGTTGATTTCCCATGATTAACTGATACTTATTTGAAATTTAATAGCACTTACTGCTCTTCAATCTTAAAACTTACATTCTAATTTTCAGTTTACTACATTATTCAATATTTTTTTGTAAGCTCACCTAACATTTAAAATACAGCATAGGTTTCTCTTTGTAGATATGCTGGAAATATAACTCACTGTTAACTGTTGAATATTACTGTGTTTATATCTGTTTTTTCAGTGCGATAGATGTGGCCCATGATTATTTTGTAGAAGAATTTCTTAAAAATTTGTCTTTCTTAAGTATTGCTCATGCGTGCAGGCAAGAACAATGTATACATGTATTTAATAAGATGTCTGAAACTGCTAACTGCTGGTGTACTTTGTTTGTTCAGTCTCATTAGAGATTTGACATGGTATTACTTTCCAAAGACATCTCAGAATTGTCCAGTTCTGAACTGATTTACGTAATAGTCTTCTCTGTGGTGAAGAGATACAGCTTGCTCCTTTTTTTTTTTTTTTTTTTTTTTTTCCTACTCTTGTTCAGTTTTCCAGGCTGTGGTTCCTTCCAGGCTCTCTGCTTACAGAAAGTCCTGAGGGAAGGCCATGTTCATAATAAGTATTTCCTTGCTTGAAGAAATGCAAAAAGTGTCCTGATTCATCAAGGCTGGCTGCCTCCTGAGAAACACGAACTGCTTGTTCTTAACCAATTACATTTTGTATTGGTTCATCACAAAATTAGGCCCAAAGAAAACAGGAATTTTAAAAAATTGACACTAATCTTACAAGGAAACTCTGTTCTGAAGTGGAAAAAAATGATTCTGTTGAGATCAAAGTACGAAGTCTGTAAGTGATCTGCCAACTGTAATGGAGAATTCCTTCCTTTCTGACTCGCCAGTGTTTATCATAACTCCTGTTATTACGTAGTTGGCAAATATACTTATTTATGAAACAATACACATGTCCAAAGCAACTTGCTGAGGTGAGGACTCCTCCTTATGATAATGAAGTTCTCAAAGAAATGATGCCATGAGGATATGCAAATCCAAAGAAGGCCTTCCAGAATATGCCCAGCTGTTTGTGTGCTCTCTACTATTTATAGTCCATATCAAACAGAGGATAATCTGATTTAAACAGGACAGTATCCCCAGCCTTTTCTAATTGTCTGGGTGTTTCTATTGCCTTCTATCACAGCAGTTGTGCAGTAGCTTCATTTATTCAAGGCTCTTAACTGCTAATTTAGAACTGACTGAAAAAATTAGGTTGAAAATGTTCTGTTTCTAGTTTAAGAAGCAAAACCCCAGCTCCATCCAAGTTCTGTTTAACTTGTTACCAGCTTATTTGATCACACTGGGTAGGATTGAACTCTGGATTCAGGCAAGTCACTGTAGGTGTCTTCATGTGTGATTGGTGTCTAAGCTTCCTTTAATCAGTGGGAATCTGGCCAATGCAGTCAGTGGAGTGTAGGGGGCTATTCAGGTTGCCGTAACATAAGCACATTGAGCTTGAATAATTTACCCAAACCGAGGATATGTAAAAGATCTCGCAAATGTGGCGCGGCACTTATTGAAGCCCCACACCATTCTGGAGCACCAGCTGAAGGTTTGGCAAAGCCCTATAGAGGATAGATGGTGCCAGACACCTCCATGTCCCACGTGGTCAGCTGAGTAACTGTTCAGTCACCACTGACTACATTAACTGGATCTCTGTACTACGGTAGGAGCTTAAACAGTCACTGCAGAAATATGGAAATAGGTGTTTGGATCTTGAAGTGAATCCTGCTCCCCCCTACTCAAAAGTGCCTCAGCTAATAACTACATTACAGTTGTATCAGCCTGCATTTTTTCACTTCAAGTGTATTTTGGAGTTAATTCTCCACCAAAGATGACTAAACTGAACAAGTGAAAGATTTATGTTTTAAAGATTAAATTTAATTAATATGGTGATGGGATCTCTTTAAAGAGGAGTAGATTAAATGTGTGTCCTCCCCAAATGTGAATTATTCCCATCCTCAAATGTAGATCCATTGTCTGTATTAACCTGCAGTTTACACTGATTCTTTCTGATTTAAGCTAAGGCGCAGTATTCTGCGGGTAAGAATTGCACTGCACTGAAGCCATTTAGTCTCCTCTGGGGAGAGTCTGTCAGGACAGTAGAGGAACCAACCCCAAAACAAAATCAAGCAGTACTGACTGGCATGGACGGTGCCATGCTGGCTTGCACTGAGTTTCTTGACTCCTTCTCTAAGCCACTGGCGATAGGAGTTAACTGGAGTTCGATAGAACTTAAAGCTGCTCTCTGATTTCTACACAGAGTATGCATAGCAGAAGCGTCCTTTCTCCTTCTGGTAAACTTCCGTATTACTATGAAATAAAAAAATTATACCTTGCTAAGAAAATTGTGTTAGCTACCAGTGTGAATCTAGTCTAGAATGCTTTGCTTTTGATTCGTTCTTTATGTAATAAATTAAAAAAAAATTATAAGGTTTAATTTGGTAATACAGCTAGGACTCTTCAAACTTATCTGATGGGCTTTCTGTTTCCAGTGCTGACCCAATACATTAAAAAGAAAAAAAATTACTTCATATTTTGGTCTGGTTTCATTAAGAGAGGTGTCAGCTCAGTAAGGATGACTGTAACCAATGCAGTATCTTTAGATATCAGGGAATGTAGTTCTAAAGCCAATTATCATCTCCAGAAAGATTTGTTTATTATTTGAGGTAATTTTCCGAGGACAGGTATTATCAAAGTCACCCACACTGGTTGCCTTTGAAAACAGGAGTATTAGTAATAGTTCCAGTGTTATGCAGAGGAATTTCATTAAGTGATAAACACTAACAGGGCTTACCTGAACTTTGTTTCCCAAAGGAGGCATAAATTCTGGTGGAGGTGCACAAGAACAAGAAATTTTTATAAGACTGTGTTTCATCTAATTCTTTTCACCCTGTGAAATATGTACAAAACATAAAAGCTTTGTCTCTTGGCAAGTAATATCTGATTGCTACTGTTGGTGTACATATGACCCAAAGGTATGAAGCAACTTCCTTCAAAGAAAACTATTAGAGTAGCTTTGCTTTTCCATTGTAAACAACTTGCATTGCTATTGGGTGTGAAGCTGTTAAAATTAAATGACTGATGTGGTACACCAAAAAAAACAAGAAACTAGGGAGTTAAGTTGTTTTGTAGTACAGTGAAACACCTCCTACTCTTCACCCCCCTATCTCCCCACCACATTTCACTGTGACGTGTACTTTCTGTCGCACACAGTAACTGTAGTTCAGTACTACTCCAAAAAGACTAGTTAGGCACTTCATCTTTTTCATCATACTTATGCATGTGACTTACCACCGCTATACTAGCTTTGCAGACATTAAACATCCACAATAGTTCATGAGTTATGGATGTTAAGGTGAAAAATAATCCAATAAAAGCGTATATTGAGAAAGCAGAAAGGGGTAAGAATAAAATTTGTGCCATACAGTTGTTGGCATGTGGTAGCTGTAGTAACAAGAAGAGCCCTAATTTAGGATGTCTAAATGAAGTGCCTAAGATAAGAGTGTAGTTTCCCTTTGCAAGCTCTTTCTAGCTAATGAATATAGGCTGGTTGCCTCTGTAACTGGTGCTCTTTGGAGAAGTCTATGGCTAATGTATAATTGATTTGTGCCAGGAAGTGCGCCCTGGTCTAGGGCAAGTGATGGAGAGTGGTTTGTATGCAAACTGTGCAAGTCTAGCATTCTTTGGAAGGGATTTGCTGTCTCTGTATATAGCTATAAAATGAGGGAGCTGAGCAATTTATCTTCTTTAGTTGGTTTTCTTCATCAAGAGAACTTGTTGTTTTCCTCCAGGCTAGGCTTGGGGAGCAAACTAAAATTCATTGTAAATCATCGAAGGGCTAGAGCTGTGGAGCAGAACTACAGCCAGACCAGTTTGACAGTACAGACTATACCCTAACTTGCTCTGTGTCTTCAGAGGGGGAGTAGTACAGCTAAGCTCATGACATAAGCCTGTCTGATGCTTAAAATTAAGTGGGATGAACCCAGACATGGGTACATGTTTTGCAGATAACATTGAGAAGGCAGTATTAACGAATAGTTTTGGTATTGCTTTCCTTTTATTTCAAGTGTGGAAGGATATAGTAATCCTAATTGTTCCCTTATCAAGTTCTTGTATTTGAATTTTCTATCTTTTTACAAGCTGCCACATTTAAGCATATTAATAGCTGCAGACTTACAGGTGGTAGATCATGTGGAGACACTGACCATCTTTATCTATCAGGACCTAAACGGCAGTACCCTTGATTTGCTTTAGGGTAAGAACTGATGGAAAATCAGCATCTGGCAAAATATTTTACTTGCTTCTGGCTGTGAGTCTTACTTTGTATGTCTGATCCCTTAGTTGGTATAATGTGCATTTAGCCCTCCCTTTGATTAATCAAGTTCTTGCACTGCCATCATTCTTGTACTGAGCTCTCCATTCAAACAGGAATGTGTGTGCCTGGCTTCTACACAAGTAAAGACAGTTACACGGGTCTGGTTTCACTTACCCATGCCAGTCTGCACACGCCCTCATTCAGTGAATGAGTTTTGCATGGGTAATATGTGGATTTTAAATTCTAAGATAAATACTGAAAGATATCCCCATTAAAACAGATTTTGAACCTAAATAATTGCTAATTAAGCTTAAGTTAAACAGATTGTCACTAAAAAATACTGTTCAGCAATGAAAAATGGACTTCACAAGGAAATGCTTTAGCCCAAGCCCAAAGATTCCCTACAGCATATTTGTTAAGAAACTAAGTAAGATTTACATAAAAATATAGAATACATAAAACCTTGTTATGTGTCCCTTGCAGGTAGCTGTGATAGGACCGTAGTATGAGGGGTAAGAAATGAGGTCCAAGTTATTAAAAAGACCAGTATAGGCCTTACAGCTTTTTCTTTGAATCCTACTTTTGTTCCCATATATCTAAGATCAGTCGTGCATTTGTTTCTCTAATCTTACATTCTTCTTAACACATTGGTTCTTTAATGCTCTTCAAGATGCACCCTGCTATCTTTGCCTTGATGACCTACACTGTCTGTTTGCAATAAGAAATTGCCAGTGGTTAACTAGCTTCTCTCAGAAATACAGTATCATTTCCAAACGGCTTGGTAAAGGAGCCACACTCCCTCTTGCCAAGCCCACTCTACAGCAGCTCCTTCAGCATTTACTTTTCCATCCAAGTAATAAAACATAACTTTGCATGAAAATTCCACACTTGGTGGTAATGTCAGAAAGAAATGTGGATTTGTGGTCCTTTTAAAGTTTGTTTTAGAATACAACCCTGATTGTGCTATCGGGCACCTGTAAAGTAACAAATTTTGTATATATCATTATAGTGTAACTGTTAAAGTATTCTAAAGTGTGAGGTTCTTTGCTTGTCTGACTGTTTTTACTGTAGCATTAAATAAGCATTTTAATTCCTATTTTTGTAGTGTTTGGGAGGTTTGCTGGGTCACTTATGTAACAAAGTACTTTGATCTAATCTCTAGAATAGAGATTAGTCCTTCGTGCCAAGTCGGATTTTCATTGTATAATGTCCATTGCTGCCAATGAATTATGCTCAGCCTAGACTTCCAGTACATTATAGAGCAGACATGTTTGCTTTTATTTGGTTATTAGTCTTTTGACAATTATTTTAAGGATAGAAGTTCTGTTGATCATGGCAAGGTAGTACATAGTTAAAGAAGATGACTAATAAAGAATTGGTTTGACTTTCTTTTACTTTTGGAGTAAACACATTTGTATGGAAAAGTCACTGGCAAAGATGATTAAGAAAAATAAAGATAAGAGGAAAAATATCAGTTGGTTTGGCTTTTTTCCCAGGTTATGCGTTCCTCCTGTTCCAAGAAGAGAGTTCTGTTCAGGCCCTGATTGATGCCTGCATTGAAGAAGATGGAAAGCTCTATCTATGTGTTTCCAGTCCTACTATCAAGGACAAGCCAGTAAGTAAACAGTAGATGGCCTGGAGGCTATAGCTGCCATCTGTCTAAAGCTGCATTTGAAATGATGAAAATGAAAATAATCAAAAGCAAACTACTGTTGTGAGAGCTCAACATCTGGAACAGTTGGATGATTTTAAAATTGTAGTGTTTTGAATTAATAGGATTAAAACAGAGCACCTAGATATGCTAAGCTAATGGGGTTATGACGGTTTGATAATTTATATAGGCTGATGAACTTAAATCCATGATATAATGAAACTTAAAGTAGCATACTATTTTCTTTCCCAATTCAATAGGTTCAGATCCGTCCCTGGAATCTAAGTGATAGTGACTTTGTGATGGATGGTTCCCAGCCGCTTGATCCTCGAAAAACAATTTTTGTTGGAGGAGTCCCTAGACCATTAAGAGCTGGTGAGTATAATCTGTGGCTATTTTTAAAAGTAGGAGATTAATGGAAATAATTTGAACCATGCATACTTCTGTATAGTTATGTATGGATATAGATATATACATACAAAAATAGAAGACTGTCATGATAGTTATAAGCACAGTACAATATTCGTGTATTCTTACATTTCTCTAGTAACTGTTTTCATCTGGGTTTGGCCATAAATCAGTGTTCATCATTGAGATTTACTGGAAACTGTTACATGTCTAAAACTGTAGAAAAGTTTTTGATCATATTAGCAAAACTGTAGTGTAAACTATGTCACGAAAGAGGTTTGGGTTTTTTTAAAATAATGCTATGAAAACCTCTCTGCCATGCTCCATGAATATGTGGAGCTCTATTTGTACTTGCTTGTCATTGTGCGTTAGCTACTCTTCTACTACTATGAGGTTGCAGTTACTCTTGCTAATATGGACAAAACAAAAACACAGGTGATGAAGAAGTACTTGAAGGAGTAGGAATAGAGGAGAAAAGGAAGAAATTCAGACAGCTAGCGCAGTCTGTATGGCACAACACTATATGAGATTGCAGGACTCTTTCTAGACTCTTGTCCCCATATTTTATGGTGACCTTCTAGTAAGTAGGTTGAAGTGAGTGTTGGAAGTAGAAGCATAGCATACAGTGGTTCAACTCCCGTTTTCTTTTAGAATGACTCCTGGATTTCATTAGTCTTCCATAGTTTGTAATGAATTTTATTCTTACAGAAAGATGAGCTTTCAGATGGAAGATGTAGGAGAACCAAGAAGTGATAGTTCAAATTTGGGGTATAAAGAATCTTAAATTTTTCTATCTTGGACCTGCAATGCTCAAGCTTTTCTGTTATTTTACTTTTAAGACTGTACTTTTGACTGTAGTACAAGCTCTGTAAATGAGCATAAACACAGGATGTTCCAACTGCAGATTAATTTTTCTTTAAATTCAGTACAAATACTCCAGATTACCGTTCTGAATGTCTGTGATAAATAAATTTAATGGATGCATTCTTATGCTTAGCTTTCAAATGCCCTGTATATGTGAAAATGAAATTTTTATGGCATTGTGAAATAAGAACCATGACTTCACAAAAGCAGTAAAACTTTAGGAGACTTTTCAAACAACTATTGAACATCAATGACTGCTGACACCTTTATAACCTAATACAGAGGATACTAATGCTGAAAAAATTAGTATTTTCCACCTAAATGAATTGCAAAACTGAATTCAGTATAAAATATTACTAGAGGATTGCTAAAATACTTGATCTATAAAATGTGAGAATTTTGTTTCTGTGAACTTCAGTATCTATGGTAAGTGTAGCACTGTAGAGGTAATCAAGCTCTTTGTGGCTGATGAAAAGATGCTAACTACATCTTTAAATTCAAGTAGGACATAGAGCATTAGGACAGTCAGAGAACATGTACCAAGGAATTTGTGGCATGTGGATCTATTTTATACAGCTTACATTCCATGCCTGCCCAAAAAGTCTTTTGCTGTAATCCCCTGAAGAAAACTGCCCTGGAATTTCAGTTCCAGGTTATCAAGGACTGCAAGGACTTAGAATTCCATTGTTCCTTGGATGTATGTACCCACAGTGTGAAAGATCTGTCTGCTGCATATTTCATAGCTTATTTAATATGTTTTTGTGTTTCTTGTTATTACTGTTACATCGGCTGTTGCAAAATTAATTATTAAAATTAACTTTTCTAGTATTTTTAAATACAAGCATGTTATCTAAAGTTTGTACTGTACAAACAGTTTAAATGAACGTTGTTTTGTTTCTTAATAGTGGAACTGGCTATGATCATGGACCGTCTCTATGGTGGAGTTTGTTACGCAGGAATTGATACTGACCCTGAGCTGAAATATCCAAAAGGTGCTGGACGTGTTGCTTTTTCCAATCAGCAGAGTTATATTGCTGCCATCAGTGCTCGGTTTGTTCAACTTCAGCATGGCGATATTGATAAACGAGTAAGTTACACAGAAATTAAAACATAAATAAATACGAGAATGATGGTCTCTAAAGGAACTTCTGAGGGTGTGGTAACATTGCATTTGATTGGCTTTCATGCCAGCTTCTACATTTCTTTTAGTATTCCTGTAACTCCACTAGTTCCAAGAGTTAAAGAGCGAATGGCCCCAAACGAGCGACATGCATTCCACAGAGCAGCAGTTTGTTCCTTGGACATATGTTAGACCATATGTTCTTTCCATTCTGGAGTTCCTGGTTTTGTTGTGTATGAGCAAAGGGCTTGAAAATCTTTTTCTCTCCCTTGTTCTAATGAAACCAAATACTGTGATAATTCCTCTGTCATTCATAGGAAACTACTATTCATTGGTTTCAGATTAGCTTTATATTTGCAGCTGCCCTTAATTTCAGCCATAATTGTCAGTGCTCAGCACCTCAGAAAATCAATCAAGCTCAACACCTAAAATACAAAACGTCTCATCCATTCTGTTTCAGAGAGTCTTCTTAGTATTTACCAATGTACATTTCTGGTTGCTACAGATGCTTATTGCTAGCTGTAGCAAAACTAACTTTTATTAAGAGGACTAGTCAACTTCATTACTCCTAATTAGAAGTATAAGAGTAGCAAAGAAAACTGGCATCTAAATTATGTCAGTTTTAAATGTCACTAGTTTTGATGTCAAGAGCTGCAGAGGTAGTCACTGGTATTAATAGATGTTCTTTTACCAAAAAAAAAAAAAAAAAAAGGTCTTGGAGGAAGAAGGGTTGAGTAAGTAAAGTAGTTCAAGGTCCAGTCTCCTCTACAGATCAAAGACACAGGAAAAAGAAAGTAGTACAGTTAACAAAAGTCTGCTGTAGGGAGGTAGCATGTGCTTCTCTCCTTTCAAACAGACAGAGTAGTACAGCTTTACATCTGTCTCTCAGATACCAGTTGCCTAGTGAGCTGAAATCCCCAAATACTGTCCTTTCCAGAGGATGAGCGGGTCTGAATTTGGGTAGTGAACTAGGCTTCACATTATGATGTGAGGGCTACATTTTGCTGGTGGGATGCTGTCCTTGTGACTTGCAGCTGACTTTGACTAATAGCTCTACCTTTTGGCCAATTACGTAACAGGAAAAATGGCCTTGACAATGTGACTGTGTGAGGGGAAATAAAACTATTAATCATTTTGCATTTGAGTATTTGGACAAAATGGGAGTAATGACCAGAATCCAGAACTCCTACAGAAATGCTAAATGGGTCATTTAGCTTCAGAACTGGGTATAGCTTAGTGCGTTTCAGGAACCATCTATAGTGCATTTGGCTGTGAAGTGACCTAGCTTTAAAATTAGAGGTGGACAGTTGGGTCCCATCCAAACTAGCTCTCCCTCAAAGGTGAGAGACATGGGCTTGAACCCTGTAAACTAGGGGACACTTTTGTCTTGGTGGTCTTCTTCCCATGGGAGTGTCGTTTGCAGCAGAGGAGTAAATGGTAGACTGGCAGTGCCATCTTATAAGAGAAAGGAAGGCATGAACCTGCCTTTGAAAGCTGCACTGCCAAGTAGGTTTTTTTGTTGGTTTGTTTTTTTTATGATAGGTCACCAGAGATTTTAAGGGCTCTTTGGATGCCAAGCAGGCGTCTGAAATGGCAGTGCTTGCTGTTTGCGGAGAAAGGGATATAACTTGTTAATGTGTGACATGACACTGAAATACTTAAAGGGGAATGGACAGTAAATCTCCGATAAAACAGTGGGCATGTGCTGCAGGCCTCTTGGAGCTTGGACGGGGAAAAAAAAAACCACAAAATCTACCCCAAATACTATATTTCAGAGGCACAGCATTTGAGTTATATCCATGAGACTTAATTTCTAAAAACAGTAGTCAAATGATTTCTTCAGTCAATCACTATTACAAAAAAAAAAAAAAAAAAAGGGAAGAAACAAGTATAATTAGTATCTGTAGATAGCTGTTCCTGGGCTGGAGAGGTTGCAGGGGAGAGGGAAGCAAGCTCTAGGCTTTCTCTTTAAATATCTGAATTCTCATAGGTTTTTTTGATTGTTGTAATTTGTGTTCTTTCTTTAGTATTGCTTTTCTAATTCTTGAAAACTATTTTTTTGGCTCAAGTATTCTCTTAAATCTGGAATTTTGGCATTTATTAGCATCCTTGTTTTTTCTTATTATGAAAAATGTGTGCAACTCCTGAGGTGTTTCACTTGCAAGATACAGCAGGGCCAAATCTAAGTATTTTAATAGATTTGTCTTTAAGCCTTGTGATGGGGAGGGTTTATGAACGTCTTTGTTTATTTCAGAGGGTCTTTAATCTTTATTTTTTAAATCATCTTCTCTAATTAAATCATACGATCAGTTCTTATTATTTATGTAATTACATATATATATTTATAGAACCCAGTTATTTGCATTACTGAGGAGTAATAGAGAATGGTCTCTTTTTAGGGAACACCTTAACTCTTAGCTGTTTCTGAAAGTATGAAAAAAAGCTATTTTCAGAAATAGTTTTTTGCTCCATGGAGTTTATACACTAATGACTTTTCAGGCTCTGAAAATATTCTGAAATCAGTATTACTGCTGATTTATAGATGAGCAAACAATTTGTACAAATCCGTAAACCACTGTTTTTTGTAAATGAGGAAGATAGTCCTACTTCGGTTACTGCCTTCATCTGAGATATATGCTGGCCAATAAAGCAATATATTACATATTTCACTGACATTTTAGAGGCAGGCTGTTCTCCTACCCTTTACCTTAGCATAGCCTTTCTATACCAGTTATATCCAGTTTCTGTAGGACTGCTGTCCTTTCACATTCTTTTCATAATCAGTTTTGTCCGTGTAAAAGTCTTTTTTCATTGCTAAATTTTGCAGTTCACCTATTTATCCTTCTGAACTTTAGTTCAAAGTATTTATAGCAATTTTTTTGCACATACCTTTTCCTACCTTAATTGGAAATCTTAGTGTCACCGTCACTTAACAAACATTGTCTGTGATCTTAACTTCTTCCTTACCTAAGTACTCTGCAGCTTCTCTCCAGTTCTTCTGATGTGTAGGTATGTTTAGTTTCTCTAACAGATGTTTTTCTTCAGTGAAGTGCTCCTCATCCTGTTTTAGCATATATGAAAGCTCAGCTCCAAACATTTCCTTGAAACTCGTTTGGAGTTTCAGCTCCAAACAATTCCTTAAAGTGTTGTTAACTTTCATATGCCAGCAGTCTGCGTCCACTTCATGTAATACTTCCATTCCCCAAAGTGTTTCTCTAATACATTTGAAATCATCTTCATACTGATCTTGGTGCATTAATGCACCGAAGCTTGAAATATATGCTGCTTCATGCTTTCAGTAATTTTGAACCACACACACAGTTACCGCATAAGGTACCCGTTTATTGGAAAGTTTGAGTGTAATTTGTGATAAGGCAGGTCGTTGTAGTGAAATAAGATGTAGAGCTTGTACTGAGTATAGATGACTGGAAGAAGCATACTCTATTTCAAACATAGTTGCATTTGACATGTCAAGTATGACCTCTGCTTCTGAAGCTAAGAACATGAAGACTGTTGTGCTGTAAGACTTTTGGGTGGGTAGCTGTATGTGTAAATTTTTTCCTCTAGAGACACAATGGAAAAAATAGCATTTTAAAGTTCTTATTATTTCAAACATATTTTGGCTGAGTATAGTACATAAAGTCGATGTCTCTATGTAGCATTCTTGTAATAGTATCTCAGAAAAAAATCTCTTAGAGCAGTGAGTTTTCCTATGAACTGGAATAACTCTTTTTGCCAACAAAAGGCAGAAAATACTGTCTTTAAAAGTGAGGAAAATGTGAAAGACAACAATACATTCTTAATGATGGGGTCAACTCATTTTGTGTTTTATTATGACATTGTTCTTCCTGTCTGATCACAGTCTGGAACAGTTCAGTTACGCAAAGACATAATGCAAATTTACCACTGGACTCCTGCCACTTTTCCATTCTGGCAGTCAGATGAGTTTGGGAGAAAGAAGCTGTGGAAGACAGGTGTTTCTAGCAGGCTGTAGACTTGCAAAATGGTCTTTTAAAAATATTTTCAGAAATACATTGAATACAAATTTCTGTACACCTCAAAGCCACAAAAAGGAAAAG
Source organism: Platalea leucorodia (assembly GCF_965183815.1). Classification (NCBI taxonomy): domain Eukaryota; kingdom Metazoa; phylum Chordata; class Aves; order Pelecaniformes; family Threskiornithidae; genus Platalea; species Platalea leucorodia. Next base: position 70,184,861 of record NC_138828.1, on the reverse strand, counting down.
TAATAGATGACCAAAATCTGTAGCTCCAAATTTGACCACATTTTAGAAATAGGGAGTGAATTTACAGGGAACAGGAGCGCTAAAAGATCTGTATTCCAGCCTGTCCAGTACTGTTAATTTGCACAAGGAAGTAGTACATGCAGAGACTTATATCTTAAAAAAGGTTAATGTATAAATGGTTACATTCGTGTATGTTCAGTTATTTTTTGCTAAACAGTACAGAATTGGATGTCATGTTGGGGTATGTTTGGGAGCTGATTAGATTAGTTGGGAGATCTTTGGGCTTGTTTGCTTGTTTTCTACACCTACTTCCATGTTATCATTTGCCAAGATCATCCTTCCAGAATAAATTAAGGAGAGGTTCTGATGTAGCTATTTATTACATATATGGCGTACTTCTAAAGATCTGCCTTGAAGTGTTCTGCTTACTGCATGGATAGATCTGTAGCTGATAAATGATAAAGAGTAATAACTTATTAGTTAAATAAGGGCATTAATATGTCTGATTTCAGACTTCTGGGTTTTTGTTTGTTTTTTTTTTTAAACCAGAAAAAACTGAATGCCCTCATATAACTTTAAGTAGGAATAGGTATTAACTGGAATTGTTTCTGTTTTACTCCAACAGGTGGAGGTAAAGCCATATGTGTTGGATGACCAGATGTGTGACGAATGCCAGGGTGCACGATGCGGTGGAAAGTTTGCTCCTTTCTTTTGTGCCAATGTCACTTGCCTGCAGTATTACTGTGAGTTTTGTTGGGCAAATATCCACTCTCGTGCAGGACGTGAATTCCATAAGCCATTGGTAAAGGAGGGGGCTGACCGCCCACGTCAGATCCACTTCCGCTGGAATTAAACATGGTGAACCAGCATCTACATAAGGAAAGAAGGGTGCATGTGGCTTACTGTGTTTGAAGATACTGACATGCAGAAGAAATAAGTGCATTCTTCTGCTTTTCACCCCAGCTATCAATACATGCATCTTTATCAGCAGCCAAAACACTACAAGCCTCTTGTTTTTCACCAAAACCCTACATCTCAGGCTTACTAATTTTTGTGATATTTTCATGTTAAAATAAAATGTTTTTTTGTATTTTCTCCAAGTTATTTTTATATGTAAAGTTAAAACTAGATATGAGAATGTTTTTGCGTAGGGGCACACAGTCTGCTGCTATATTTAGTGGGTGAAGCGTGCACTTATTTCTAAACATGGGTTTTTAACTTCAAGATCTGCCCCAGTAATTTACCAAAGGTAGCAAAATAGTGAAGATGGAATATGTCTGCTACAAAAAGCTTATTTTTATTGTTGTTGCTATTTTCAGTGTATACATAAACTAAAAATTAGGGTTGATTTTTTGCTCTCCATTTTGACTTGCAAGAAATAATACCTCAAGATAATCTGATTTATTAGCTATTTTTAAACATTTTTAATCACAAGCTGTATTAGCTTTGCTGCTATATAGGTGTTATGTGTAATGCCACCTATTAATACGGGATTGAAACGTTTAAGACACACTGCATTACAGATTAAATGCAGGCAGCACAATATGGCCTAAACTGCCATAGTTTTAGAATGTGAAAAAATTGCATGTTTACTTACCTGTATACACCATATGCATGCACTAGAACTATTAATTAACAAGAGGTGAGTTATTGCAAATGTTCAAAAAAGGCTCTCTTGAAACTAGGTAGCATGAGCAAATTTACAAAATTTGTTACAAAAAACAAACTTGCATGCATTATTGTGACTGAAGTAAAAAAATGTCCTACATGTGTACAATATGCAAATTAGTTTTAGACTAGAAAGTGCAGCCATTTTGTGACCTGGTCAGTAGTGGAATTCAATTTTATGCAGACTGGATGTAATATTGTAATCCCTGTGCAATTTTGTGATGTGTGCTTCTACTTAATGTGGCGTGATGTAGTATAGATACAAGTTTGAGTAAAAAGCTAGCAGTTAAAAAATTCTTTTAAGCCCCCTTGATTGTTCATGGTTAAGATTTCCTCTACAAACCAAAGATGGCCAGCACACTGATAACCAGTCACCAAATGTGAAACCCATGACGAATGCATACAAAAATAGACTTATATAAGAATGCGTAATGCTTTAGAAATTAAATCTAAGTAAAGTCAAAATGGAGAAGGTGTAATATACAGACGGCTAGTTGCATAACAAACTAAATTTTACCTTTAAGACAACAGTGAAATTTGGCTTAAAAAATCTTGCTTACATGTTTGACCTGTGTGCGTTGTGGTCTTCTGTCAAACTGGGGTCACTGTTGCATGAAAAGTAGCTACTTGACAGTCAAGGATAGTGTTTTTATTTTAATGAAGGAGTTCTAGTA